>NC_134691.1:37723634-38401134 GCF_050947455.1 Rhinoderma darwinii | reverse complement strand
GTACCTCTCCCACACTTCCTTATCCCTGTGATACTGCCTGAGGAAGGAGCCGATACGGCTCCGAAACGCGTCGCCTGTGTCTGTACATCATCACCAATAAAGGACTTTGTACTTTGAAACTTCTAGTGTTTGTTTTCGCTGTGTAAATACCATAATTTAGCCAAACCCTTTGCCAAAAGGGGAACAAGGCCCAACAAAGGACTGCTTTTCTGATAGGTGCACCTGCTTTCAGGTACTCCATTCCTACATCACTGCTCATCAAGTAGGCCACACCTACAGTATTGCTTTAAAATATGTGTCTGCTCTTACAAAGTAAAGCAAAAAATTGCTGTACACTTCCCACAATATCTAGTGCCCTCTGCAGCTTTTACCGCGAGGTGTCCTCCTCTTGTGAGTCCCTAACTAACATATAAGTGAAGGTAATTTACATATGAAATTTTAATACACACTATTTGGTAAATTCATACTGTACTATATGTAAATGTTCCCTTTAGCCGGCATCCTTCACTCAGGGCTGCCTATAGATATGACTACTGTGCCAATAGGTTTATCCGATACTGGCCATTGTTATTTAATGATGCCCTTTTTTTTCCTGTTTTTTTTTCATTTCCAACAGAAGTTTGTTTGGGTTGTGGTCTAAGTTGGTTAAGCGTGCGCTAAATTCACAAGCATTCAGTTTGTATGTTTTCCCCCTGTTTGCGCGGGTTTCCTCCGAGTACTCTGGTTTCCTCCCACCCCCCAAATATATACAGATAGAGTATTTAGATTTTGAGCCCCACTCGACACAGTGAGTGATGATAGCTTTTGTACAGCACTGCCGGTTATGTTGGCACTATATAAGTAACAGAAGTAACATTTTCAAAACATGTTGGGCAACCTAGACAAGGTCAGACCAAGTGAACATTGTAGAATTGTTTGTATAAAACAGCAAATTTTTGCACATGTAGCATTTTATTGAATTTGAAACATTTGTGCAATATGTTAGGTTTCAGTGAGCATGTGCCAAAATATAGAAAATGGACCCATATGTTACATGTCATGTATATGTGGTACCATTTTTGCCAATGGAAATCTAGTTGAAAGGATGCTTGTAACTTCCTTCCCCATAGGGCGTAATTTAACCCCTTCGCGCCATTTCACGTACAGTTACGTGATGGGAGATGGCCTTTTCGCGCATCTCCACGTAACTGTACGTGATGGAGATGAAGCTGGCTCAGGAGCTGAGCCAGCGACATCACCGCCGGGTGACAGCTGTATGTTACAGCTGGCACCCTGAGGTATCAGCCAGGACCGGAGCTAGCCTCCGATCCGACCGATTAACCCCTCACATGCTGCGTTCAATAGAGATCGCAGCATGTGAGGAGTTTATAGCCATCGGCACCCCAGCAACGTGATCGCTGGGTTGCCGGTGGCTGCAAAGGCGATCGGAGGGCTAATGCTTACCTCCCGATCAGCCTGTAACGGAATCCTCCTATGCCCCGTCGTCGGCGGGGCCCAGGAGGCTTCCGGTACCATCGGCAAGATGGCGCCGGCTCAGCTTCCGGCTCAGAAGCTGAGCCGGCGTCATCAGCAGTGGGTGTCCGCTGTATGTTACAGCGGACACCCCGATCTATCGGCAGGAACCGGAGCTAGCTCCGATTCCTGCCATTAACCCCTTCAATGCAGCGATTCAATGCAATCGCTGCATCAAAGTGGTTTGTATGCAATCGGCAGCCTTGCCATGCGATGGCAAGGCTGGCGACTGCTACTATGGCAACAGGATGCCTAACAATGGCTTCCTATCTGCCATTACGTTAGCCGATTAGGCCCCGCCCGGAGGCGGAGCCTGATCGGCTTGCTGTCAGTGAACAACTGACAGTTCTAATACATTGCACTACATAGGTAGTGCAATGTATTAGAACATCAAACAAACAGTTGGACCTTCAAGTCCCCTAGTGGGACTAAAGAAAAGTGTAAAAAAAAGTGTAAAAAAAGTAAAAATAAAAGTTGTAAAACATACAATAAAAGTTTCAAGTAATAAAATAAAACACAATCGCCCTTTTTCCCTTATCAAGTCATTTATTATTGAAAAAAATAATAAAGCCATACATATTTGGTATCGCTGCGACCGTAACGACCTTAACTATAAAAATATTATGTTATATATTCCGCACAGTGAACGGCGTAAAAAAAAAACTAAAAAATACTGACATAATTGCTATTTTTTGGTCACTTTGTCTTCCAAAAATTTTAATAAAAAGTGATCAAAAAGTCGCATGTACCTAAGAATGGTACCTATAAAAACTATAACTCGTCTCGCTAAAAATAAGCCCTCATACAGCTCCGTCGACGAAAAATTAAAACCGTTATGGCTCTCACAACTTGGCGACAGAAAAAATCCATTCTCTTTACAAAAGTTATTTTATTGTGCAAAAAGTTGTAAAACATAAAAAGTGCTATAAATTAGGTATCACCGGAATCGGACGGACCCGCATAATAAAGGTAACATGTAATTTATAATGCGTGGTGAACGCTGTATAAAAAAAAACTAAAAAAATCACCTGGCCTCCCAAAAAAAAAAGGATAACAGGTGATCAAAATGTCGCATGTACCCCAAAATGGTACCAATAAAAACTACAGCCTGTCCCGCAACAAACCAGCTGTCATACCAC
Organism: Rhinoderma darwinii; assembly: GCF_050947455.1. Classification (NCBI taxonomy): domain Eukaryota; kingdom Metazoa; phylum Chordata; class Amphibia; order Anura; family Rhinodermatidae; genus Rhinoderma; species Rhinoderma darwinii. Next base: position 38,398,483 of record NC_134691.1, on the reverse strand, counting down.
TACGTCTATGAAAAAATAAAATTAGTCAAGGCACCAATAAATCAGGAAAGAAAAATATGTAGTTGTGGCGGCTCGAGGGGAACATTTCTTCTGATTCAAGTGGCGAATTATCAAGGCCCCTAAAATTAGGGATCCAGGAAGGGGAGGGCTCAAACATATCTGCTGGAAGCGACGGTGCCCGTATTATACCAGGACAACACTTCCTAGCAAAATTCCCCAAACTTCAAAGGTGCGGAGTGTGGACCAAAAGGGAATAAGTAAAGACCATTTATTAGTGCGACACCGGCCGGTGCAGAAAGGATTGTGTCACAGCATAACACACATCTATGGATTATTTTATTGTTTTTTTTTTACCCCACTATACCACCTGACTATGCCCCTTATATACTCCGCCCGCCTTACATGTACCCCGACATTATAAACGGAAACACCAGTAAGACTCAATACAAGACTACTACAAGCAAAATCCACACTCCAAAAGCCAAATGGCGCTACCTCCCTTCTGAGCCCTACAGTGTGCCCAAGCAGCAGTTTACTTCCACATATATGGCATCACCATACCCGGGAGAACCCTTTTAACAATTTTTGGGGTGTGTATCTCCAGTGGCACAAGCTGGGCGCCACATATTGGCATATCTATTGAAAAAACATTTTCACTCTGCAACATCGAGTGCACACCAATTTCTGCCAATCACCTGTGGGGTTAATATGCTCACTACACCCCTAAGTGAATACCTTGAGGGGTGTAGTTTCCAAAATGGGGTCACTTCTGGGGGGGATCCACTGTTTTAGTCCCACAGGGACTTTGCAAATGCGACATAGCGCCCAGAAACCAATCCAGCAAAATCTGTACTCCAAAAGCCAAATGGCGCTCCTTCCCTTCTGTGCCCTACTCTGTGCCCAAACAGCAGTTTATGACCACATATGTGGTATTGCCGTACACAAGAGAAGTTGCTTTACAAGTGTTGGGGTGCTTTTTTTCATTTATTTGTTGAGAATATGAAACATTTTCAGCTAAAACTACGTCTTATTGAAGAAAAAGGATTTTTTTTATTTTCACTGCCCAATTCTAATAAAATCTATGAAACACCTGTGGGGTCAAAATGCTCACTACACCCCTAGATGAATTCCTCAAGGGGTGTAGTTTCGTGAATCGTGTCACTTTTGGGGAGTTTCCACTGTACTGGTACCTTAGGAGCTTTGCAAAAGTGACATGGTGTCAAGAAACCAATCCAGCAAAATCTGTGCTCCAAAAGCCAAATGGCACTCCTTCTCTTCTGATCCTTGCCGTATGCCCAAACAGCCGTTTATGACCACAAATTGGGTATTGCCGTACTCCAGAGAAGTTGCTTTACAAATGTTGGGGTTCTTTTATTCCTTTATTTGTTGAGAAAATGAAAAATTTTGAGCTAAAGCTACGTCTTATTGGAAAAAAATGTTTTTTTTTATCTTCACGGCCCAATTCTAATAAAATCTATGAAACCCCTGTGGGTTCAAAATGCTCACTACACCCCTAGATGGATTCTTCAAGGGGTGTAGTTTCCTAAATGGAGTCACTTTTTTGGTGTTTTCACTGTTTTGGTCCCTTAGGGGCTTTGCAAATGCGACGTGGTCTCCGCAAACCATTCCTGATAAATTTGATCTCCAAAAGACAAATGGCGCTCTTTCCCTTCTAAGCTCTGCCGTGTGTCCAAACAGCCGCATGTGAGGTACTGTTTTACTCGGGAGAAATTGCTTTACAAAAGTAGTGGTGCATTTTCTCCTTTTAGTCCTTGTGGAAATTAGAAAAAATTAGCTAAACCTACATTTTCTTTGAAAGAATGTAGATTTTCATTTTCACGGCCTACTTCCAATAATTTCTGCAATAAACTTGCGGGGTCAAAATGCTAACTATACCCCTAGATAATTTCCTCAAGGGGTGTAGTTTTCAAAATGGGGTCACTTTTGGGGGATTTCCACTGTTTTGGCACCGCAAGAGCCTTTCAGACCCGACATGGAGCCTAAAATATTTTCTAATAAAAAGGAGGCCCCAAAATCCACTAGGTGCTCCTTTGTTTCTGAGGCCGGTGCTTCAGTCAATAAATGCACTGGGGCCACATGTGGGGTATTTCTAAAAACTGCAGAATCTGGGCAATAGTTATAGAGTTGCATTTCTCTGGTAAAACTTTCTGTATTACAAAAAATATAGATGAAAAATGAATTTCTGCAAAAAAAAAAAGAAATTTGAACATTTCACATCTACTTTGCCTTAATTCCTGTGAAACATCTAAAGGGTTAATAAACTTTCTAAATGCTGTTTTGAATACTTTGAGGGGTGAAGTTTTTAAAATGGGGTGACTTATCGAGGGTTTCTAATATATAAGGCCCTAAAATCCACTTCACAACTGAACTGGCCCCTGTAAAAATAGCCTTTTGACATTTTCTTGAAAATGCGAGAAATTCTAGCTAAAGTTCTAAGCCTTGTGATGTCATAGAAAAATAAAAGGATGTTCAAAAAACAATGCAAATCTAAAGTAGACATATGGGGGATGTTAATTAGCAACAATTTTGTGTGGTATTACTGCCTGTCTTACAAGCAGATACATATAAATTTAGAAAAATGCTAATTTTTGCAATTTTTCGCTAAATTTTGGTGTTTTTCACAATTAAATACTGAATGTATCGAGCAAATTTTGCCAGTAACATAAAGTCCAATGTGTCACGAGAAAACAATCTCAGAATCGCTTGGATAGGTAAAAGCATTCCAGAGTTATTACCACATAAAGTGAAACATGTCAGATTTGAAAAAATAGGCTGTGTCCTTAAGGCCAAAACAGGCTCAGTCCTTAAGGGGTTAAGTTTTATCAAGACTATGATTTTATAGAGATTCTTAATGAATTGAATGGATCCGATATGGAAGGAAAATGTGCTACACAACAACCTTCATGAAATATTGCAAATTTCATATGTGCTGACTGCTAGGGGCCAAGCAGGATACACTGCTGAGAAAAAGAATCTAATTTTACAACCTACAGTGAAATTGCCTGGGGAGAGCAGTCAATGTCATAGAATGAGGAGGTGAAGTTCTGCTCATCACAAGTTCCAGATTCCATACTGTAAAAGGGGCAGTTCCTTTGAGGGCTGCCTCCATTAAATTCATTATCTAGTTTAGAAAACCCATTTTCAAATACAGTTGGTCCTGTTCAGTTTACTCATCTCTTGGACAAAATGGAGAGCAGTCTCTTTTATTGTCTCTGTGTCTCTCTCTCTCTTTCTTTTTCTCTCTCTCTGTTCTTCACTCTCTTTCTTCTTTTTTTCTCTCTTCTCTCTCTCTCTCTCACTCTTCTACTGCCTCTCTTCTCTCTCTATCTCTCTCTCTGTCCTTCACTCTCTTTTTTCTTATTTTTCTCTCTACTTCTCTCTCTCTTCTTCTCTCTTCTTCTCACTCTTCTCTCTCCTCTCTTCTTCTTCTTCTCTCTCTCTTCTTCTTATCTCTCTCTTCTTCTCTCTCTTCTTCTTCTCTCTCTCTTCTTCTCTCTCTCTTCTTCTTCTCTCTCTCTTCTTCTTCTCTCTCTCTTCTTCTCTCTCTCTTTTCTCTCTATTGCCATCCCTCTCTTCTACTCTCTCTTCCCTTCTTTTTTGCCCTGCATTACACAGACAACCCATTGATATGCATGGGCACTGTGTAATGCTTCAATTCCCTTGTGATGGCGCTGCAGGGAAATTAAACACTTACTTTTAGGTTTCCCCACAGATCACAGCTAATCAGTGAGGGTCCCAGCAGGACGACACTTTGTGATCAGCTTATTGTCAATGGATACTTCTAATAAGTATGGATTGTCCAAAGAGGAGAACCCCTTTAAACACATCATACTACAAAATGAGTAATATAGAATTAAAATAGATAAATAAATAAACTAGTAACAAGTGTCTGACTGGGGTACCTTGGGTCTACTATAGCAGATGATTCTGAGGACTCTCCCTCCATCTATACAGAACATATCCACATATCCATGTCCACCTTTAATTGCATCGCAATCTTTGTTGCTATCATTGTACACACAAGACATATCATCTATAGGTTTCTTGGACATTAACCCATAAAAAATAAACCCTAGTGGGCAAGTATATGACTCCAAATAGACATTTAGGACCCATTATTGTGTCAGAGCCAGAGATCACTGGAGGATCCTCTAGTACTCTGTTCGGCCAGTCTCACCCTGTTAGTAACACTTAGTACTGTTAAATAAGATAATGTAATTTTGGGCAGTACTGTCCCTTTAATGGAAATGTTGTTTAAGCACTTTTCTAATGTAATCTGGAGCTACACTTTAAATAGAGACAGCAATGGACAAAACCTTGTATAGAAGAAGGAGACATATATTAAGTGATCATCAAGACTATTGCAGAGAACAGGATGGGAAGTAATGAAGGAAGCAGGAATCAATGAGGAAGGAGCAAGAGGCAATGAGAAAGGCAGAGACGAGGACAAAAGCCATCCATGTTGTAATGAAGAAAACACTGTGTTTGTCAATCTGAAGAAAGAGACGAGTTTAAGGCCCTGCTCAATATTCTGTAAATTTGTGAGCGCCTCATTAGCAAAGTGAATGGAGTTTAGTACGTAACTGCCTTGGTGTTAATAGCTTTATATTACAATACAAACTTCAGTTTTCGGGGGAAACTAGGCCTGGATGAGAGTAGACATTAAAACATTGTGGGTTTACTGTAATTACACAATTTAAAGGAGACAAGGGAAACTGTTATACATACTTAGACAGAAGCTGTAATGGGGCTTGACAGCTAGGGGGCGCTTCATTGAGCCCACTGAATGAAGCTAGAAGTGTAGCAGAACAATTTTCCATTCCACTCCAAACTGCCGGTCAGGTGATCAGACTTCCTGTTTTTCTGATCAGCTCACAGGATGTGACATCAGCATGTCAACAATGTGATGTCACTCATTACAGCAAGTGGGTCACCAACTCCTAATCATCTGCATCTTAGCTAATTATCAGATTGCCCCCACTGCTATGAGGAGTGATTCCAAATAGTAACATATTAGGGAGTTATTATTTATGCAATTTTGTAATAACTGTACAGAATACTTGCGTCTGCTTAAAGATCAATTGTACACTGGTACAAAAATAAATTAATGGGGTTGTTCCAATAGAATAACCCATGTCCATATGCCCTATTAGACCCCACCCTCTGCTCTCTTCAGTGGGAAGCTGAAGAGAGCAGAGGAAGCAGCGTGTTAATGTACTAGGGTGCCCAAACATGTACTGGTAGCAATGCCACTCAATTACTACTTAAAGTGGTTTTCCCACGAGGGACATTTATAACATATCCACAGGATATGTCATAAATGTCAGATAGATGCAGGTCCCAACTCTGGGACCCGTAGCTATCTCTAGAACGGGGCCCCCTAAACCCCGTTCTAGCTTTGTCTGCTATCACTGACTCTCACCCACTACTTGACTTTATGGTCGGGAGTTACGGGAACAGCGTAACTCGCTGAGCTACGCTGTTTCCGTAACTCCCATAGTAGTGAATAGCATTTACAGAAGCAGCGTACCATGCGAGCTAGGCTGTTTCCGTTACTACCATTAATTTCTATGGGGCTTACGAAAACAGCGTAGCTCAGCGAGCTGTGCTGTTTTCACCTTCACGGTCGGAAATCAGCTCACACACACAAAGATGTAGAACGGGGTTTAGGGGCCTCATTCTAGAGATGGGTGCGGGTCCCAGAGGTGGGACCCACATCTATCTTACATTTATGACATATCCTGTGGATATCCTCAGAAAAAGCATGGTTAAACAACAGCACACGTCTCCCAAATTTAAATCAATAGATTATTTTATTGGTCAAACATCCAGTAAAAAATGGCAACGTTTCGACCTGTGACAAGTGGAGGGTCTTTCTCAAGCCTGGGTTTGTCTGACTTTACAGTATGACACCGCTCCTGATATCGGGATTTGTGCTGCCTCAAATACTTTATTTTTGGATTATATCCTGTGGATATGTCATAAATGTCCCTCATGGGAAAACACCTTTAATTAAAGGCAAATAAGTGCTTTTAATTAACACTGTTTTGCAATGAAGTTTTTGCCAGTGTGGCTTGAACAAGTGAATCACATGGATTCCCCTGTAAAAGCCTCGCTCCCAAAATCGTTGTAATTCGTAGTAAAGTCAAGTTCGGATTTGACGTGCTGTTATTGCCCACGTGGCACACTGCTGCTACATGAACGGGCACCCTAACATGGTTGCCTATTTGTGAATAAGTAATACAGGTGATAACTGTGGTCTTCAGCTGCTGTACCAAAATGACTCAGATGATCACCAGCAGGTCCTCATTTAAAGGAATGGTCCGGATATGACAACCCCTGTAAAACAGCTCTAGGCATGGACCATATTTTAGGACAACACACGGCTAAAATATGGATAGAAGATGGAAGGCCCACCACAGCTAGGAGATATTACACGCAACTTTTTGGATCATGGAATCCATGAAAAAAGCGTTTCAGGAAAATTAATATTCATTCCATACATATATAATAGCTCTTTAATCTGGCTTCTAACTAAAGCAGTAGCCGGATAATATGAGGGAGAAGAAAATACGTAAAGTAGCACCGTTAATTGATGGGGTCTAGACTAAACCAAATTGGTTGATATTTGGAAGACATTTAGCAGATCTGAGTTTGCCGTTTCACTTTTTGGGTCAATCTTCTTTGTGTATCTTAGTAACACTGCGTTAAGAATATGCAGTACATTTACCTGCAGTCCTATGTAAAACCACAGATCACATATTGTGAAGTTATTCCAAATGCCTAAGGCTTCATGCACACGACCGTGCCCGTAATTACGACCCGTAACTACGGGCACGGCCGGCTGCGGACGGCCGGCCGTTTTCACGGGCCGTGCTCCCATTATAAAGTATAGGAGCACGATCCGTAAAATAAAAAAATAGGACATGTCCTATTTTTTTCGGCAGGTTTCTACGGCACGGACACCCTCCTGTAGACATACGGGAAGTTGTCCATCGGCCACAGAAATGAATGGGCCCTTAATTACGGGCGATTTTACGGTCGTGTGCATGGGGTTTTACTCAACAGTGATTCATGGCAAACTCAGCACTGCTACATCCATACACCTGCACTACTCATTTTAATGCCAGCTTATTCTATCATTTTAACAATGGCGGATATTGTGATTCCTGCTACTTGCACTACTTCTAGAACCAGTGTATATATTTAATTGGACAAATCTTTCTTCAAATATTATTGTCAGTAAGTTTTCAAAGTTAATTATTACTGCGGCTCAGAATATTGAGATTGAACGTCGTTCAGCCCTCCAGACATGGCTGTAGTCAGCAGGGGTCCAGGGAACACATTCGCAGAAGTAAATCCTGCTGTGATCAGCCATGATCAGAGGATTAAATAAAACACACAGATCATTAGACCACAGGTGTGTTTTTTACAAATCTTTTTTCCCCTTTTCATTTTCCTGCACATGTAGTCAGGGTGAAATAACTTGCTGCTGGAAAATAATTGATTATTATAATATGATCTGCCATTGTTGGATTTGATTAAGGCGTAAAATTAGACTTTAGACGGTTGCGGAATTTGATGTTTCCCGGCTGGACGTCTCGTAGTTTCAAAAAGTTGAAGCATTTGAAGGTACAGAACATGTGAGGGAAATCAGAATCACAAGAACAATCTGCGGACCAGCAATTGCCAACATATAAGGAGTTTTTTTAATCTATTTTATTTCAATATTTTGGTTAAAGCTGGGACAGATGTGGATTTTTAGGATTTCTTCCATTGATTTATGAGAGCTAAAAAATATGCAATGAAGTCCGCAGAGAATCCACTATGAGAATCCGCACCCATTTCCGCACTTTACTGCAAATTTGCAACAACATTCACATACAAATCTGCATGAAACTTGTAGTATTACCTTGCGGATTTTGGTTTGTATTTGCTGCGGAAAGTGCCGACCACGGTTATTATACGGTTGCCTGTGCTCCAACGTATTTTGCTAATACCAATAATGGTAATAGATGGAGATAATGGAAATTAGCGGTGCGTACACACATAGGGAGCCCATATACATCGTAAAAACCAGTATCTTTTGACATATATAACCTGACAGAGGAGGATAATAAAATAAAAGTTATGTTCCAGTGTAAATTTTCTCCAGATACATGTAAGCATCAGCACACCTTTGTCCGTGACCATACCGTGACCTTACCCTAACCTACTGGCATAGCTTAGGGGAGAGCTGGCGGCCGGGGCATGTGCAGGGGGTGCCCAACAAGCCGTTCTGCCCTGGCCAAGCATTAAGATAACACCTATATGTACCTCCAGGAGTGAAATCTTTTGGACTAACAGTCAGAAAAGATTAGACATATAACCAAGTGAACAACTTGGTGCATTGACCTTTGTTATATGCAAGAATATAGCCTATAGGTGAGGTCAATTAACACAAGATTATTAGAAAAATACAAAATATCCTTTATTGTAAACATATATAAGACAAAACAGGTTAAAAAATGAAACATACGGTGCAATATGAAGGTGTCCTACAAAGCAGGAAGCATATGGGCATAACGTAATTAATAGGAGTAGATTTAGGCCACAAGAAAATGTTACCACGGTACACGCTATGTTGATGGAGGACAAAAAATCCCCATGCATGTACTTTAATTATACAATAGGCATAAGGTGATCGTTGAGAATAACGAAATATATGTATGAAATGTAAGTAGACCATGCTAGTGCCAACATATATTCAATCAGACCTATGCACGTGGCATGATAAACAAAAGTTACTTACCCATATTGTTGCTCCTGGACTGTAGAGACACCAGCCCGACGCGCGTTTCACCAGAAATGCCCACCCCCGGACGAAGGCATGTGACCGCACCTAATAACAGGTGGCCTCCTGGGATGAAACGTCATCCCAGGAGGCCGGCCTGCTAGTAGGCCAGTAAGTGCTGCAGTTTTCCACAGCAGACATTCACAGTTTGGTGCGCTTTTCCCCCGTCATTCCCTGTGGCGCACATCCACCCGGTGTGAACACAGCCTTAGGGCTTATTCAGATGAACGTTCAGACTGACAGTGACTTTCACGTAGCGTATGACCGCTGCTTAAAACTCACGTCATGTCCTATCTTTGGGCGTTTTTCAAGCATCACGCACCCATTGAAGTCAATGGGTGCGTGAAAACCGCGCATGGCACACGGACGCACTTCTGTGCGCTATACTAGTCAAAACTATGAATGAAAACACTGACACACGCTGACACACGCGCAAAATGCACACGCTCGTGTGAATCCGGCATTAGAGTGGGATACATGGCAGCCTTCCGTTGGAGGAATACGTCAGGAAACCTTCCCGACATATACGTACCTCCGACAAAGGACTCTGACGTGATGTGAACAGAACCTTATTGCCCAAACCACCTGCTTTCAATTCAGAATTATTTAACCTCTTGTGGAAGTGACTCTGCCTCGTGAGACGTTCCATTCAAGCTGCGAGGTTTTGTCTTCATCCCCACAACATGAAAATACTGTGGACGACAGAACGACTTTGCTCACAAGGACCTTGACTAATGAAGAAAGGGTACGAGCTGTGAGAGAACAATTCCGGTTGTGTCCACTCATAATGTTTTTATGCATGACAAGCTCATATTGTGCTCATGTCCCGGAATATTAAAAACAAATATTACCGTCTTCTCGCTCATTCAGGAGTGCTGCAAAAATTCATTGCAGTCAAAGTTTATAGGCCCTCAGCTGTGTCATGATAAATTTCTTTTATCTCCGTCATATTCCATAGTTAGCACCAGTGGAAGAGAAAATATATAACGCTTTCAACCCTGGTATCTTATCACATACCTACAGTTTCCTGATTGTTATGGCATGCCGGGGCCGCGGCTTTGATTTATACGTCTGTATACACGTATTGACAATTTTATGCACATATTCTAATGGACATTGGTTTTTACTAACACAGTGAAATTTATTTCCTAACATTGCACCTATGGTACAATATTATCCATAAACCATATCAGAATTATTGTTTCAATGTCTACTGCTAGAGACAAAAACAGTATTTTGCTGCTCTCATGAACAATAGGGGGACTGGAATATTCTCGGAATTACTTGGTATATATATATATATATATATATATATATATATATATATATATATATATATATAGTTGTTTTATTTTTGTATTATTTCTTCTTGTTTTCATGACCAATTTTCTAATGACAACCAGCAGAATTGTAAATGCAGCTCTGAATTATAATATAGGTGATACTCAACCTTTTTTAGGCCAAAAGTTCAGTTTTTCTGGTAAAGAATTCCTAATCTCCTGCTTAGACATAGAGTTAAATCATAAAATACTGTGTGCTTTGTACCAGAAAAACAGAATTCTTTAAAGATATGTATTTGAAATTAATCAGCACACAATTTTGAACCTATTTAGATATTTAAAAAAAATGGTATTCAAGGGAGGACATTAACTTTTTTCTCACCGTTCAGTGAATCCACCCCTATATAGGGATTTCATACCCAAGGCATTGGTTTGCCTCCTTCGCTGGTACCTTTATGTCAGAAAATATACAATATATACATCACTCTGCTCTTTTCTATAAGGAGTATATTACCACTCTCTTAAATAACATATACAATAAAAAGAAACATGAATCTGTACTCCTAATAGATGTAGATTTACAATAGAAACCAGATCCTCACATTGTTCTCAGAAACTAGGAAGCATCATTATTATTATTCTGGTACTTCTCCTGTGTCTTTAACTTTGCAGCGAAATGCTAATGTGCCCGCCATGGCTTCCAGATTACTCTCTTTCGGATGGTAATTGAGAGTATTAGTGTACAGTGCCTAATGTCAGCACACCGATGTAACAACAGGTCCATTTGTTCCCTAGTAACATTCTTCCCAATTGTGCCTCTATTAATTATACGCTCAGTACCATCCCTAATACGTTACCCATATTGCCCGGGCCAGTAAAAAGGAGGCAGCTGTTTCATCATTATCACAATGATGTTCTTTTGTTGGAAAGGTCAACATGTTCATTGTCTTTGGATGAAGCACTGTACATAATTTTTACCATAACTCTCAATATCTGCATATATAATAGACGCGGCAGCGCTGTAATAATAATACATAAATAATGGTCGGCTTTTGTTGCAGGCGGATGATAAATTGATTGGGGAGAAGAAGACAGATCTCGTATGTGTGTGGAAATAAACTAGATATACTTGAGTTGTTGTACGTAACGGATTCAAGCATTTATAATCTGGTATGTTTTAGCCTGATTTATGTAATGTTACTTACCAACCATAATCTAAATAACTATATGTATACAGGGCCGGCCTTTGGGGTGTGCGACCTGTGCCATTGCCCATGGCACATCACTCCAGCAGGTGGAAGGGGGCGTTGCACTGGCTCCCTTCCCTGCTTGTGTTTTTGAAGCATTAGTTACGCCGACAGGAGAGAAGGAGCGACTGGGCAGAAAGGCAGCTCCAGAGTTGCCGGGTCTGGGCGGTCCTTCTCTGATCTCGGCGTAGTGGCTGCTACGGGGCCCCGTGCTGCCAGGACGGGCACCTCCATGCCCAGTGGCGCCGCTAGCAGTTGCTATGGCATTATACTGTGTGGGCACATTTAGAGGACAAAATACTGTGTCCTTAAAGGGGTTATAATATAGTAGACTATTAAATATTATTATACTGTATGGAGAGCACTAAAGGCATTACACTGTGTAGGGGAAACTAAAGGGGTGTTATACTGTGTGTGGGGGCAATATACTATGTAGGGGCACTTAGGGGACATTATACTGTGTGAGGGGCACTAAAGGGGACATTATACTGTGTGAGGGGCACTAAAGGGGGCATTATACTGTGTGGGGGCACTATAAAGGGCATTATACTGTGTGGGGCACTAAAAAGGGCATTATACTGTGGGGAGATATTATACTTTTTTATGGGGCAGTTTTTTTATGATGGTAGTGGGGCGCCAAAAGAAAATTTTGCACGAGGCGCCATCTATCCTAAGGCCAGCCCTGTATGTATATATACACACACAGATATCTTACCAGGATTAAAGTTTATCAATCAATCAATCAATCAATCAATCATCTATCTTTATATTTATCTGTCTATCTCATATCTATCTATCTATCTATCTATCTATCTATCTATCTATCTATCTATCTATCTATCTATCTATCTATCTATCTATCTATCTATCACTATTTTTGGCTGTGCGGCTGACATTTTTTGCTTTACTAGATAGATAGATAGATAGATAGATAGATAGATAGATAGATAGATAGATAGATAGATAGATAGATAGATAGATAGATAGATAGATAGATAGGATAGAAATAAATATATTTATTGGAGAAAAAAGAGTGTGTTTTATTACTGTTCTCCCTCCCTGACAGCCTGCCAGCAGAGGGAGAAGTTACAGGGGGAGGGGGGGTAGGGTCGGTGCTACGAGGGGGGGGGCAGGGTGTCGCGAGGGGTGTGCCGCGAGAAAATGCCTGAGAGGATGGCAACTACGATGTAGAGAAGGGGGGGCATTGCAAAAACAGCTGTATCAAAACAGCGGATCACAGCTCATGGGCGCCCTTATGTTGGGCGGCTGCAGCAACGATCAGCTGTTTTGATACAGCTGCTCTGCAGCGACCCTCCCTTCCTATTGCGCCCGGGGCACATGCCCCGCCTGCCCCCCCTAGCTACGCCCCTGCCTAATCCAAGCACACATCCTCCCACGGTCCCACCTTGCCCCAGATATGGGAGGTATCTTCGATAACTGCTTCTTCATGAGTGGAGCCCTCCTGCCCAGTTCTCTCCCAGGTCCTCTTTGGGATTATTGTCTGTGACCACCATAGTTAGGTCTGTCAGAAAACTGATCCCTGTAGTCACTGAGACAGGATGTTTGACAGATGCAGAAAGGAGTACATCATTTAGAGCAGAAGGGGGCATCACACGGGAAAATGACTGCAATCATGTTATACGGCATGTTACATTTGTTACATAAGTCACATGTTGTTCTGCCTGGATTTTGAGGCTTTAATAGATGGTGAGACATTTACGTGGCAACAGTCCTGGTACTGACTGCTGGTAAAGTCTCCTAGATCTTGCAGTCAATGCTTAAATAGTAAACACCATACAGTGGCATGGACGGTCAATGGCAAGACTTGTTAGCCAACACCACAATTTGAATCAGTCCAGGGTAACATCTGCATGACCCCTTGTGTTTCCTCCTTGTATTCTGCTTTTTTGCCACATGCAATAAACTATGGTTAATCGACTTCTTAAGCAATTGTTCCTCAAATGGGTTCAGGTTCTTGGAACAGGGAAAATATATTCCAAATCTTACTGCATTCTTCTGTGTACATCATTCAAGTGATTCTGGTCAATGGAAATGACGCTTATCTCCTCCCTGCACTCAACATGGCCCAACTCTTGCTAGATCATCAGAGTTGAGGGTCCATCACCTACTTTCAATCGGAATGTAACTTCCATGATTTATGAAGTGGGGGTGAACAGTCCCCTACCACCTAGCTGACCTACTCTTACCCATATTGCTTACATACACCTCATCCATGGACATGCATACCTCTGCAATCATTTACTGAATTGTTAAAGACACTATATTAGAGCATGCCTAATCGGGGTCATGAGATACCCATAAAGGTTCAATCCAGTGAGTGATAAGAGCACCCGGTCTACAGTCTGCTGAACCGGTATTAGGGTGTTGTTGACATGGTCCTCCATCCAGATGAATTGGACAACTAGGTGGTTCTGAAGGATGGAAGTTTGGTAGTCCCTAGATCTCCTATCTGCACAGGCTGCATAGGTGGAACTCCGCATATATAGAAGGTCTTCCCATTTGGGCATCTCATGAATAACTCAATTTGTCTGACTGATAAATATTTAAGTGCCCTTTATTTTAAAATGGAAAATTTAAACAAAAAAGAAAATCATTTTTGTAACTTTTTAACCTAGAAAATGATACAAAACAAGAATTGTCCCTGAAAAAAAAGATATATTTTTTTCTATTATTTTTTTTTAACAAAACCACATGCTATGTTCCCTGACTTAAGTTTCACTATTCATAATGAATGCAGTCTCGCCATTCAAATGCGACCATAAGTACACAGAAGATAAGAATTTAATTAAATGTAGATTAAAACCAAACAGGAAAACACACTGGCTGATAATTTTATCCCATCCTCTGGCCATATTTTTTATACATCCTTCTTGTTCCTCTTTGGGCTATAGCTTATCAATGTGCCAAATAGTAACATAACTCATTACATCTGATGGTACGGCCGTAATATGTATCTCTGTGTAAAATTTTCAGGGTCACTTAGGATGCAAAGCGCGCATATCTAGATGTTAATAATATGACGGTGCGGTTAATTCCTGAGAAAAGAATATGGTTTTAACTGTATTATATACCCTGCACCTTTTCAAATAAACAATGGGGCCTGATTTAGAGACCGTTCATCAACCAGTCAAATTTTTGAAGTCTAAATTTAAATTGTGTAAAATAATTAGCAATTTGTTAATTTTTTAAAGCAAACACTTCATTTCCTTTTTCTGTAATCATACAAATAGAATACCTTGATAAATAACACTCATTTCCTTTTTAAAGAGCATTCTCCACCAAAATATATATATAATTATTTTAAAAGTTATATATCCTTGAATTTTCCTTTTCTTACCCATTTCTTATTTTGGTGAGAAAGCTGGGTGTCAACCTATATGACCACAATTAGGCATCATGCCACCATGTGCAGTGCTGCCATCAGGGCAGAATAGTTGGTACGACTGTTAGGAGCCCAGGCAAATAAGTAGCCCAAACTCACATGTTAGCTATTACCTGCCCACTACCCACCAGTGGAAATAGAGTCCAATTGGTATTCTTTTACCCCTCCCTAATGACCTACTAACCATATGGTATGGGTTTGACAGGCTGCAAATCATTCCTCTTCATTTCAATATCAGCAGGTCACCGTACTTGAGAAGAAGTACGCAGGTACCTTATGCAGGTGCCCACCAAATGTACGCAGTAGGGTACTTGATGGAGGTGGATGACATAATAGGAAGTTCAGGGGCCCTGACCATTTGCCCATATGGGACGCGGATGTATTTGTTGGCAGCTCTGGCCAAGTGCATAGAGCCTGTACAGTGATACACAAAGTCCCTACTGTTCCCTACTACAGAGCCATAGTAGGTACTGTCTGGTACCTCGGTGCGGCACCGTATTACGGAAGTAAACAATACTTCTTAGGGAGAACACTTCCATAAAATAGCATCTAATGTAACATGGAAATTTCTTTCTTTTGGATTATGTATGAATCTTTGAGAACAAAAAAATGTGTCTGGCTCTGCAAGAAATCCGATGCATACAGAAGTACGGTATGGGCCCATAGACTACTATGGCGGCCGCACTACAACTTGGGGCTTGTACAGAGCCGTAATATGGTCATATACAACAGGAGTCCCATTCCTACATACAACAGTACGTAATGTATTCAGCCATCTGGAGAAGGTGAGTGACAATCCCATTAGGAGCTGTAGTAGCAGCCATATTGGTTGTCACCCAACTTTTCCAAAAACAGATATAACTAAGAGAAAGCTGATAGAGAAGGACGACTGAAGGACATATATTTACTGTTAAAGCTATAAGATGAATGTAAGGTATTTATCATATATTATCATATATTAGAATTCAGTATGTATTCACAGTGGGAAAAAAATCCTGGAAATATGAAGGTTTTTTTTTTGCAAGATTTTTTGAAAGTACAAGGTTTTGATTATCTGCAAGGTTCCTTTTTATTCTGTAGTAGAATGTGTTTGGATTAAGGGTGAGTAAATAGAGCCGGCTTCAATAGGAAATTCTGCGAGTCTCAGCAGAGCCTTACTAGTAGATAATCTGCAGAGTTAAATTCCATCCATATGTAACATTGGCAGAAGATGATCTGAATCGTGTGATTTTGCTGTTGGAATGATGACACATCTATAGAGCGCTACACCTGATCCGCTTGTCGGCAGTGCATGAGCGTAGCGTCAAGGATCATGATATGCGGGTGCTGGCGGATGGGCCTGTGTTACAGAGGCCGTACGATGCCTGTATTTAGGGGTATGTTGTCATTATTGTCTATCAGTTATGCTATTGATCACTCACATTTTTATCATTCAGTGGTGGATATAGACAACTTAGGACCCCTGTGCACAAACAGTATGTGGACCACTTCCACCAGCATCCCTGCAACATACATCTTCTCATATTTAAAATCAATACTGACTGTAAAAAATAAATGTTGCAGTTACAACATCCCTTGTAGGCTAGGACAAGGAAGGGGTTAATTGTTATATCGCTGGTAGTGTAGGGCAGTTAAAGGATTGATTCTAACATACCTGGTAGGCTAGGGCAATGAAGTAGTTCATAGTAACATAACTGGCAGTCTAGGGTAGTGAAGGAGTTAATTATCATCCCTGGTAGGCTAGAGCAAGAAGGGGCTAATGGTAACATCCCTGGTCTTCTAGGGTAGTGAAGGGGTTCATTGTTACATCACCGGGGGTGTAGGCAGGGCCGGCCTTAGGATAGATGGCGCCCCGTGCAAAATTATCTTTCGGCGCCCCATCCAAGTCATAAAAAAAATGCCCCATAAACAAAGTATAATGCCCCCCAAAGTATAAGAACCTATATAGTGCCCCCACACAGTATAATGCCCCCCAAAGTATAAGAACCTATATAGTGCCCCCACACAGTATAATGCCCTATATAGTGCCCCCACACAGTATAATGCCCTATATAGTGCCCCCACACAGTATAATGCCCCTTTAGTGCCCCCATACGTATAATAATAATATTTAATAATATAATATATTATAACCGCTTCAAGTACACAGTATTTTGTTCTCTAATTGTACCCACACAGTATTATGCCCCCTAAGTGCCACACACAGTATATTGCCCCCTGTAGTACCCCTACGCATTATAATGTCCACTTAGTCGCCCCCACACAGTATAATGCCCCCCTCCTCTGTACGCCACACACACACCATGTAGACAGTGCCCCCAAACAAAACAAAAATTGTACTCACCTAGGCCCCATTCCCACGACGAACTGAGCTGCTCCACGACGAGATCCTTGCGTAGGCCGGCGTGATCCTGTAGCCTAGTACAGAGTTTCCCAACCTTTTCGGACACGAGGCATCACTGGAAAAATAAAATTTCCTCAGGGCACCCCTACGAAAAATTGTTTAAAAAAAGACAAAAAACTTCTAAAAACAAGCACTCCACTCTTAGGGTATGTTCACACAGTGTTTTATGTAAGGCAAAAAAAATCTGCCTCAAAATTCCTTCAGAAATCTTGAAGCAGATCTTGAATTGACAGCGTTGTTTGACCTTTTTTTTTTTTTGCGTATTTTTTGAGCCGTTGAAGCTAATGCTAAAGACGCAGGCAAAAAAGCACCAAACGAGCGCCGCAGGTATTTTCTGTCTACTATTAATTTCAATTGGAGGTCAGAGGTGGAAACCACTTGAAAACAGCTCCCCACTCTCACTAAAATGACCATCAGCCCCCCACTCACAGTAAAATGACCATTAGCCCCCCACTCACCGTAAAATGACCATCAGCCCGCCACTCACAGTGCCACAGCCCTTGTAGGTAGTGCCACACAACCCCTTGTTGGTAGTGCCGCACAGCCCCTTGTAGGTAGTGCCACACAGCCTCCTGTAGGTAGTGCCACACAGCCCCCTGGTAGGTAGTGCCACACAGCCCCCTGGTAGATAGTGCTACACAGCCCCCTTGTAGGTAGTGCCACACAGCCCCCTTGTAGATAGCACCCCCTACTGTAGATAGCGCCACTGTAGCTCTCTAAAGGAGCGGAATCCCTGTCTGTGTCCATTTATGGAGTCGGCAATGCTGTGGATGGGGATTCCACTTCAGGAGTTGCCCCTGATGTCACTGTCCACATATGGAAAGAGACATCCTGCGCTAGTAGATACCTCCCTGCTCTGTTATAGTGGCAACAGCTGGTAGCGCCACTGCCAGCCATGGGACCATCCTGACGGGCGGCATGGGTGCCCTCATGCCCGGTGTCACCGCTAGCAGCCACTATAGCTGCTACAGCGGTAGCGACGCCACTGAGTGAAGAAGCGCCCCCGGGTGGAAAGGCGACTGCTGGAATGATACGCCCTGTGCAATGGCATAGGTCGCACACCCCTAGGGCCGGCCATGGGTGTAGGGTAGTGAAGGGATTGATTATAACATCCCTGGTAGGCTAGGGCAATGAAGAGGTTAATGGTAACATACGTGTTAGTCTAGGGCAGTGAAGGGGTTAAGAGTTTTTGTGGTTAGCTAATTGAGTCATCTATGAGGGACACATTCAATAGGGGGAGGGGAGGCAGCAGCAGTATACGGGTAAAATCACACACAAAGTTTTGACGCAGTTTTTTTAACCAAAGCCAGAAGTGTATCTAAAGGAAAGAAAAGGTGTATAGAAAAGACTGATGCATCTCCATTCTTTGGTGTCCACTCCTGTGTTTGGTTCAAAAAACGGAGCCAAAAACTGCATCTAAACTCTGTTTGTGGTCCTGGCCTACTTGTTGCTAAGCCTGCTGTGGCCAGGGTGAGTTTACCCCCTCAGGGCTTCTGGGCATCTGAATAATACGGGGCCGCCCTTAGTGGTGTAAGAGTTGTACGGTCAAACAGCTGAGTGGGGCATCACGGAAGGTCTAGTACCTATGGGTTATGACCACTACACATTGTTTTTTATCACTGCATGTTGGTATTATTTGAGCCCTGTATAGTGGTATTTGCTTGGGCATTGTGTGACAGTGCTACTTAGTCACTGTATAATATATTATTTTTGCAGTGTATGGTGGCAGCTGCTCTGTATAGGTATTTTTTAGCACATGTATGGGAGTGTTATTTGATCACTTCATGGCACTTTTATATGGGCACCAGACTGTATAGCGCTTGTAATTGGTCACTGTATGGTGGTACTGTTATTTGTACACTGTATGACAGTACACATTAGCCACAGAAGGAACTGACAGGGCAGCATCCACTGTAAGGCCTAGTTCACACAGAGATTTTTGTCGCAGATTTTGATGCATAAACCGTGCCAAAAAAACGGTTGAAATCGCTTCCCATTGATTTCAATGGGAGGCAGTGTTTTTTTTTTTACCCTGAGCGACATGCTCTTTCTTCCCGCACTTTAGTCTCTCACCTCCCATTGAATTCAATAGGAGGTAGAAAAAAGCGTTTTTCGCTCCATTTTTTGCCCACGGCGCTCAATGGCCACAGCCGAAAAACGATGCGAAAACCGCAGCAAAGAAAGTGAAGGCAGGTCAAAATCTGCCTCAAAATTCCTTCTGCCTGCAAAAAACTCTGTGTGAACATACCCTAAGGCTGACTCTAGTGTAAGGGTATGTTCACACACAAACTCAAAAACGTCTGAAAATACGGAGCTGTTTTCAAGGGAAAACAGCTCCTGATTTTCAGAAGTTTTTTGAGCCTTTCGCGATTTTCGCAGCATTTTTTACTGACGTTTTTGGAGCTGTTTTCTATAGAGTCAATAAAAAACGGCTCCAAAAACGTCCCAAGAAGTGACCTGCACTTCTTTTTCGCGGCCGTGTTTTTTATGCGCCCCTTTTTTCAAAACGGCTGCATAAAAAACGGCCCGTCGGAACAGAACGCCGTTTTTCCCATTGAAATCAATGGGCAGATGTTTGGAGGCGTTCTGCTTCCGATTTTTCGGCCGTTTTCCGGGCGTTTACAGACCGAAAAACGGCCGAAAAAATAGGCCGTGTGAACATACCCTAATAGTTTAAAGGAACATTAAACCTAGAAATGAATGATACCAGTAAACATTTTTCTGCAGCTCCTAAAACAAATCTCAGACAAAATTTGCAAAGAGCACAGGGGATAATTTCCTTCTATTTCCTTCCATCTTTGGTCTGGTAGACAGCAGATAGATCAGGGCTTTGTTAAGGGACAGGACTCCCATGCTTTGTCTCCTATTGTAGATAGATAAAGCAGTGGGGGAGAGCTCCTGCGGCAGGCAGTTACCTAACAGCTACCAGAAAAAAGGATTTCTAAGGAGTAGGGATTGTTCCTGGGAAAAATAAAGGGAAATTCTTTTAACGTACTTCATGATTTTGATTAAAATATGAGACCACAAACGTTTACAGTATAGGAGGGGTATTCCAGCCTATTACATCCACGGGTTAGATCATAAGATCGATGAAGACCGATTCACCGATTCTGTGGTGATGCTGAGCCATTCCATTTCTGGCTGTCTTCTTGAAGGTCTTTAACTTTGTTATTAAGTTTTATTTCTATGACCATTAAATAATCCAGAATATTTCATTATCTGGAACCTGTCAGGTTCCTTTAACACCAGAATAAATACTAAATACTCTGCCCATACAAGTCATCGGAGTTAGGTGAAGAAGACATCCATTTATACCCCTTTAAGGATTGTCTTCGATGACGCATTTGATCAGATGGTGTAAAATAGAAGAACATACAGAGTGTAGTATACAAAAGGCGCAAGCAGAGATGAAGCCCTGGAGGCAGAATATCCTTAGCTTACGTTTCTCTGTGTAGTGTAGATGCATTCTTTAATTTGTCTGACTGCAAGATAGAGTTAAAAAAAACATGAGATGGTATCAAAAGAGCATCAAATTATATCACAGCAGTGGCAATTTAAGTAAAAATGTGCTTACAATAATGTCAACTACCTGCTGTCCACAAAGGCTTAAGATAACCACCACTTACTTTTATTAGAGTGTAATAAGAACCTCACCAGGCGACGGTTTACAGCCCCTAAACCTGAAATCTAAACCAAAAATCTGATTTAAAGGGAATATGTCAAATTCAGAAATTACATCTTCTGATGACGAAAATATGCTTGAAAGACAAAGGCCGTCTCCCTTGTAGTGTGCCGCCTTTATAATAAGGTATCACTGAACCCGTGTAGTTCAACTATAGACTGTATGGGCTCATGTGCCCAGGACCAATTCATGACACTACAATATGGGGCGTCGTATCTCCGAATTCAGATGAAAACATA
This sequence comes from Rhinoderma darwinii, assembly GCF_050947455.1. Classification (NCBI taxonomy): domain Eukaryota; kingdom Metazoa; phylum Chordata; class Amphibia; order Anura; family Rhinodermatidae; genus Rhinoderma; species Rhinoderma darwinii. The sequence goes on along the minus strand of NC_134691.1, from coordinate 38,377,374 downwards.
TGGGACACCTGCATTGCTGTAAGTGCCCTGATTGCCTCCGTACAGGATGTGTGCACCAGGCTTTGTAGTGTGCAAAGACCCCAGATGTGCCTTTTTAATTTCTAAGGAGTTTTTTGCAGACCTGCTGCGTTTTTGTGGTGTTTTTGCCCGTGGCCATTGAGGACTGCAGGCAAAAAACAGCGAAAAACGCTTGGAAAAAAGCACCACAGGTTTTTCTGCCTTTTTTTTTTCTCACGGGCAGCTAAGAGCCGCCTGGAGAGAAAAAAAAGCCTCAATTTTGGCCATTTTTTGGCACTGATTCCGATGCAGTTTCTGCGTCAAAATCAGCGCTAAATACTCTGTGTGAACTGAGCCTAAGGATCCTCCTACCATAATACAACTATTTTAAACCTTAGGATAGGCCATCAATATCTGATCGTAGGTTTGGTAGCTGCAGTGCCAGGTACAACCACAACCAAGTGTAGAGCGCTGTGCCTGCATAAACAATGAAGGGAATGGGGCACTCGCTGGAATGCCATGGCCCCTTTATTTAACTGATCAGCAGGGTTGATGGCCTATCCTAAGATTAATACCCCTTTATCTCTTTAATACCTTTTTCATTGGCATTCTCATTTCTGTCATCCCTCCATATAGATTATACTTTTCCCTATTTCCCTAATTTAAAAAAATGTATGGGTGGGGGAAAGGAACTGACAGATGTTTTGAGAATAGTGGTTGACACTTTTAACGCTGTTGTCCTGGCCAACCGAGAAGTCTGGCACTGACTACTATAACTGTAAAGGATCTGCCAGGCACTGCTTCAGGGTTAACTCCCAGAATTAATCAGTCAACACCTGAGTGTACATCCCTGAGACAGACACCAGCTTCCTCCACTCAGGCTGGCAGGCTTAGGAGTGGGAGAGCCTATCGCAACCTGGCCAGACTCAGCTAGCTCCCGCCCTCGGTCTATTTAAGCCTGCTCTTCCTGTCCATCTGTGCTTGTGAATTCTTTCCTTGAGGTTTCCTGGCCCAGCTACAGCTCCTGCTACTTTTTGATCCTGCTCCATACAGACCCCGGCTTACCGACTACTCTTCTGCTTTTCGCTTTGTACCTCGCACTCTCCTGGCTTGACTCGGCTCGTTCACTACTCTGTTGCTCACGGTGTTTCCGCGAGCAACTGCCCATTTCCCTTGCTTGTATTCCCTTGTTTGTTTGTCGTGTTTGTCATGCACTTACTGAGCGCAGGGACCGCCGCCCAGTTGTACCCCGTCGTCTAGGGCGGGTCGTTGCAAGTAGGCAGGGACAGAGTGGCGGGTAGATTAGGGCTCACTTGTCCGTTTCCCTACCCCCCCCCACCATTACAAATTCACAAGCCCTATACCTAGTCTACCCTGGTCCCTGACACCATTATGGAACCCCGTGAAACCCTGGCTCAGCAAATGCAGGGTCTCTCCCTACAGGTCCAGGCCCTGGCTCAGAGGGTCAACCAGCCTGATGCTACCTTGGTAGTTCCCCTCACCGCACCCCTTGAACCCCACCTCAAGTTGCCCGACCGGTTCTCAGGTGACCGGAGGGCTTTTCTCTCCTTTCGGGAGAGTTGTAAGCTTTACTTTCGCTTAAAGCCTCACTCCTCAGGTTCTGAGAGCCAGCGGGTGGGTATAATTATGTCCCGGCTCCAGGAAGGGCCCCAAGAGTGGGCCTTCTCCTTGGCTCCTGGCGCCCCTGAACTTTCCTCCGTTGATTGTTTCTTTTCTGCCCTCGGACTTATTTATGACGAGACTGACAGAACTGCCTTTGCCGAGAGTCAGCTGGTGACCTTACGTCAGGGTAAGAGACCTGTTGAGGAGTATTGCTCTGACTTTCGGAAGTGGTGCGTAGCTTCTCGGTGGAATGACCCTGCCTTAAGGTGCCAGTTTAGGTTGGGTCTGTCGAACGCCCTGAAAGACCTGCTAGTTAGTTATCCCTCTTCTGACTCCTTAGACCAGGTTATGGCTTTAGTGGTACGACTTGACCGACGTCTCAGGGAACGACAACGTGAACGTTTATGTGTTTTTTCCTCCGACTCCCCCATGATGCCTCCCGAAGTCCCGTTGCTTCGTTTCTCCCCTAAAGACTCAGAAATACCTATGCAACTCGGGGCCTCCGTGTCCCCTCAACAACGTAGAGAATTCCGCAGGAAGAATGGTCTCTGCTTCTACTGTGGGGATGTCAAGCATCAAGTAAACAACTGTCCCAAGCGTAAGAATGATGCCAGAGAGCTCCCGCGTCTAAGTGATCATCGGGGAGGTCACTTGGGCGCACAGGTATTTCCCGTAAATATGAAACGTACTAAGATATTGCTTCCCTTTCAGGTCTCTTTTGGTGGTAGGTCTGCTACCGGCAGTGCCTTCGTGGATTCAGGGTCCTCTACTAATATCATGTCTGTGGAATTTGCTATGTCTCTCGCTATGCCTCTGATTGATTTGCCTAAACCTGTTCCGGTAGTGGGTATCGACTCCACTCCTCTTGCTAATGGTTATTTTACACAGCATACCCCTGTTTTTGAACTCCTTGTTGGCTCCATGCATTTGGAGCAATGCTCTGTACTATTGATGCAGGGATTATCGTACGATTTGGTTCTAGGTCTTCCCTGGTTGCAGTTGCATAATCCTACGTTTGACTGGAATACTGGGGAGCTAACCAAATGGGGTAATGAATGTTGTACGTCATGTTTTTCTGTTAATTCTATTTCTCCCCCTAAGGAGGTGAATACGCTACCCGAGTTTGTTCAGGACTTCGCTGATGTTTTCTCTAAAGAGGCCTCCGAAGTATTACCGCCTCATAGAGAATACGATTGCGCTATCGAATTGGTACCAGGAGCTAAGCTTCCTAAGGGTAGGATATTTAACCTTTCTTGTCCCGAACGTGAAGCCATGAGGGAGTATATCCAGGAATCCCTGGCCAAGGGTTACATTCGTCCCTCTTCTTCTCCGGTAGGTGCTGGCTTCTTCTTCGTAGGGAAGAAGGATGGGGGTCTTAGGCCATGCATTGACTACCGTGGCCTGAATAAGGTCACGGTAAGGAACCAGTATCCCCTTCCTTTGATTCCTGATCTCTTTAATCAGGTTCAGGGGGCCCAATGGTTCTCTAAATTGGATCTACGGGGGGCGTATAACCTTATTCGCATCAAAGAGGGGGATGAGTGGAAGACTGCGTTTAACACGCCCGAAGGCCATTTCGAATACCTCGTCATGCCCTTTGGGTTGTGCAATGCCCCTGCGGTCTTCCAGAACTTCATAAATGAGATTTTGAGAAATTACCTGGGGATATTTCTTGTAGTGTACCTTGATGACATATTGGTGTTTTCCAGGGACTGGTCCTCCCACATAGAGCATGTCAGGAAAGTGCTCCAGGTCCTTCGAGAAAACAAACTGTTTGCCAAAATCGAAAAATGTGTATTTGGGGTACAGGAGATACCATTTTTAGGTCAAATCCTCACTCCTCATGAATTCCGCATGGACCCTGCCAAGGTTCAGGCTGTGGCTGAATGGGTCCAACCTGCCTCCCTGAAAGCGCTACAGTGTTTTTTGGGGTTCGCTAACTATTACAGGAGATTTATTGCTAACTTCTCGGTCGTCGCTAAGCCTCTTACGGACCTCACTCGCAAGGGTGCTGATGTCCTCCATTGGCCCCCTGAGGCCGTCCAGGCTTTTGAGACCCTCAAGAAGTGCTTTATCTCGGCCCCCGTGCTGGTTCAGCCCAACCAAAGGGAGCCATTTATTGTGGAGGTTGACGCGTCCGAGGTGGGAGTGGGGGCCGTCTTGTCCCAGGGTACCAGCTCCCTCACCCATCTCCGCCCCTGTGCTTACTTTTCTAGGAAGTTTTCGCCCACGGAGTGTAACTATGATATTGGCAACCGCGAACTTTTAGCCATTAAATGGGCATTTGAAGAGTGGCGCCACTTCCTGGAGGGGGCTAGGCACCAGGTAACGGTCCTTACCGACCACAAGAATCTGGTTTTCCTAGAATCTGCCCGGAGGCTAAACCCGAGACAAGCTCGATGGGCGTTGTTTTTTACCAGATTCAATTTTTTGGTTACCTATAGGGCCGGGTCTAAAAATATTAAGGCGGATGCACTGTCGCGTAGCTTCATGGCCAGCCCTCCTTCGGAGGAAGATCCTGTTTGTATTTTGCCTCCAGGTATAGTCATTTCCTCTATCGAGTCCGATTTAGTCTCTGAAATTGCTGCTGATCAAGGTTCAGCTCCTGGGAACCTTCCTGAGAACAAGCTGTTTGTTCCCCTGCAATTCCGGCTAAGGGTACTTAGGGAAAATCACGACTCCGCACTATCTGGCCATCCAGGCATCCTGGGTACCAAACACCTCATTACCAGAAATTATTGGTGGCCTGGTTTGCCTAAAGACGTTAAGGCCTACGTCGCCGCCTGTGAGGTTTGTGCCAGGTCCAAGACTCCCAGGTCCCGACCAGCGGGCTTACTGCGTTCGTTGCCCATTCCCCAGAGACCTTGGACACATATCTCCATGGATTTTATCACCGATTTGCCTCCATCCCAAGGCAAGTCGGTGGTGTGGGTGGTGGTAGACCGCTTCAGTAAAATGTGCCACTTTGTGCCCCTCAAGAAACTACCCAACGCCAAGACGTTGGCTACCTTGTTTATCAAACACATCCTGCGTCTCCATGGGGTCCCCGTCAATATTGTTTCTGACAGAGGGGTACAATTTGTTTCATTGTTTTGGAGAGCCTTCTGTAATAAGTTGGGGATTGATCTGTCCTTCTCCTCTGCCTTCCATCCTGAAACCAATGGCCAAACGGAGAGGACTAATCAGTCTCTAGAACAATACTTAAGATGTTTTGTCTCTGACTGTCAATTTGATTGGGTTTCTTTCATTCCCCTCGCCGAATTTTCCCTTAATAACCGGGTCAGTAACTCGTCAGGGGTCTCTCCCTTTTTCTGTAATTTTGGGTTTAATCCACGGTTCTCCTCCGTTTCACCTGGTTGTTCCAACAATCCCGAGGTGGAGGTCGTTCATCGGGATCTGTGCACAGTCTGGGCCCAGGTTCAGAAGAACCTAGAGGCGTCCCAGAGCATACAGAAGGCTCAGGCCGATAGAAGACGTTCTGCTAACCCCCTGTTTGTGGTCGGGGATCTGGTGTGGTTGTCATCCAGGAACTTGCGTCTCAAGGTTCCGTCCAAAAAGTTTGCTCCCCGGTTTATTGGGCCGTATAAGGTCATTGAGGTCCTCAGTCCTGTCTCTTTCCGGCTGGAGTTACCCCCGTCTTTTCGTATACACAACGTGTTTCATGCCTCCCTCCTGAAACGCTGCTCCCCGTCCTTGGCCCCCTCGAGGAAACCTCCTGTTCCCGTCCTCACCCCTGAGGGGGTGGAATTTGAGGTGGCCAGGATCGTGGACAGCAAGATGGTCCAAGGCTCCCTCCAGTACCTGGTCCATTGGAGAGGATACGGGCCCGAGGAGAGGACTTGGGTACCCGCCCGGGATGTTCACGCTGGGGTATTGGTCAGGAGGTTCCACCTGCGTTTCCCCAGTAAGCCAGGTCCACTTAGAAAGGGTCCGGTGGCCCCTCATAAAAGGGGGGGTACTGTAAAGGATCTGCCAGGCACTGCTTCAGGGTTAACTCCCAGAATTAATCAGTCAACACCTGAGTGTACATCCCTGAGACAGACACCAGCTTCCTCCACTCAGGCTGGCAGGCTTAGGAGTGGGAGAGCCTATCGCAACCTGGCCAGACTCAGCTAGCTCCCGCCCTCGGTCTATTTAAGCCTGCTCTTCCTGTCCATCTGTGCTTGTGAATTCTTTCCTTGAGGTTTCCTGGCCCAGCTACAGCTCCTGCTACTTTTTGATCCTGCTCCATACAGACCCCGGCTTACCGACTACTCTTCTGCTTTTCGCTTTGTACCTCGCACTCTCCTGGCTTGACTCGGCTCGTTCACTACTCTGTTGCTCACGGTGTTTCCGCGAGCAACTGCCCATTTCCCTTGCTTGTATTCCCTTGTTTGTTTGTCGTGTTTGTCATGCACTTACTGAGCGCAGGGACCGCCGCCCAGTTGTACCCCGTCGTCTAGGGCGGGTCGTTGCAAGTAGGCAGGGACAGAGTGGCGGGTAGATTAGGGCTCACTTGTCCGTTTCCCTACCCCCCCCCCACCATTACAATAACGCTGCCCCCTATTGACAAGTACACATGCAGTAGACTTGAAAGGGTTGAATAATTTTTGTATCTACCTGGATAAAGGTTTTTTATATACCTTTTCTGATTACATACTAATCTCCAGTGATGTACCTGAAACAGAGGGCGCACCATAGTAAAGATCAAAATGGGCCCCTATTTTCTTGACCCTTGGGAGAAATTTCTATTCCCTTGTTTGCTAACAATGCAGATTTTCTGGTGAGAGGGGTCCTGCACAGGTTCTTTCCACCTCATAGCAAAAGGAAGTGAACCAACCAGGGCTGGGTCTCATATTTCCAGGGGCCCTGTGGGTTGTACGCCATTGTTAATCCAATACCACATAGTAGATTAATTTGTGTTGATTGAATAAACTAGTCCAGTTGGTGGTTTAAGCAACCCATCCATTATGCTTTATATAGAGGTGAGTGAATCGTTTCTAAACAAATAGAATTCAGTGCAAATTTCCCCAAAATTTGGGATTCGGCTGAATTCAAAACTTTTGGGGTTTGTGGTGCCCGAATAAGCAAAATACCGGTTGCCAGACACCATTTTATAGATTAGGAAGAGGAGAGAAAAGGAAATTAAAAAAATACCACACTCTATCTCCTGTATTGATGCGTCCCTGTCGGTCTCCTGAGATGATGTTGTTTTGTCCCATGTGACTGTTGCTGCGATGCATCCCTGGCGGCCTCCTGAAACCACATAGTTTTGTCCCATGTGACCACTGCAGCCAATCACAGGCTGAAGAAGTCACATGGGACAAAACTACGTCATCTTAGGAGGCCGCCAGGAATGTGTTGCTGCACCGGTCACATGGGACAAAACAACGTTATCTCAGGAGGCCACCAGGAACAGGTCGCAGCAGCGGTCACATGGGATAAAACAATGTTACCTAAGGAGGCCGCCAGGGACAGGTTACAGTAGCGTTCAACATGGGACAAAATTATGTTATCTCAGGAGGCCAGCAGGGAGGCGTCGCTATGGGAGACCAAGGAAGGTGAGTATGGTCATTTTTTTATTTCAGTGGTAGAATCGCAAGTGCCCCACTTGCCCTGTTTGACTTTCTGATGTTTTCTAGGACTGTATCTAACTTAGATAGTCCCAGAAAACATCAGAGAGACAGACAGGGCAATTGGGGCACTTGCGATTTGTGGCAAATCTATTCAGACCGAATAGAATTGAACAGCCGATTCGATAGAATCGGGCCCGAAACGAATTTCAGGAAATTTGCTCATCTCTATTTATAAACTGTAAAGTAGACTGGAAATTACTGTATAAAAGGGTCTTTCTGACCTCTTATGAAGCAGTCAGATCTTTGGGCCAGGGTGCTACACCTCATCTAGCTACACAACCGGTTATAAGAACATCTACATTACCTGTTCTTCTTTCTTTGCAGTAGGCATGGATCACATAATGTAGCCGTAGTTTCTTATGACTTCGCGGGCCACGATTGTACTCAGGAAGTGTTTGGTGGATCTGAGCATGCTTTGCATAGATCATAAATGGGACTTCACTTACCAGGTTTTCAATCTACAGCGTTGAAAGACATATTTGTGCCAGAATCGTAACCCTTTTTAGCATAAATCCCAAACTTAGACAAGGGAACTTATGATGCTACTTATACAAAAAGCTCCTCTATTTATATTCACATGGACATTTAATTTTATCATTTGGATATTGTACGTTTCCATTGCAAACCAAGAATTTTAGAAAAACAATTTATCTTATTTTGTTTCCTATTAATTGTGATCATTTCCTAAATTTGCGGGTTTCTCAGTTCAGCTGTCGAGATGACTATACATCTGCTCAGCACAGATTTTAGGAGACAATGAACTTTAATTGAAGAAAAATAATGAGAGTTCAGGGACCACAGCTACCCAGTCAGTTGGCAAACCAGGTGCCACCCTGCCAGATCAATGGGTTATTTATCTGTTCATCATAAACATGAAACAGTTGGTTGAATGGCGACTGAGTATTTTAACATCAGATTACGGAGATTTGTTAGTTCAGATATGGTTATCATTCCGCTCACTGTATATATGACAAATATAAGAAAAATATGTTTGTGTTTGTTACTTTTTTGTTTTTTACTGATGATATTTTAATGGTGTTAATGGAACATTAGCTGAAAACGCTGATGAGCTGTGAATGAGAAAATGACAGTCTATTTTTTTTAACCACACGTCACAATATATTGTGCAGAACAACAGAAGGAGATCAGTTCTATTCAATGCTCCTTTTACAATCACAGTGTGAATAAAGTGTTCAAAAATTGGCTTTTATTATATAAAATTGAATCTTGCAGCTTATTATATGCTAAGTATTGTCTTCTAAAGGTGGCTATAGAGATGCTAAAAAATTGTGTGAGGAGTCAGAGACAATCGCTGTGTCCATGGTGACAAAACTATTAATTCCAACCAATGGAAATCTATCCAATCGGTTGAGTCATTTTTTCACCTGCTGCAATTTCCTCATTGTTTTGTTTTTTTTTTGTTTTGTTTCTTTTGTATTTTTTTGGTTGCCTTCGTGTGTTTTTTTTTTATTACCCATTTCTCTGAACACGCCCTAAATTCAATTTTAAATTCATTTTGCAGGCTGTAGTGATTAAGAGGATGCCTAATATGTACCTAATATGTATATATTCTTTATGTTTTTTTGCTTCGTTCAAAATAGTTTTTAATAAAAATCACGTCTATTCTTTTTTTCGTGTACATGTTGTTTTTTAACCAAATATTTTATTAAACTTTATTGAATTTTTTTAAAAATTTTTGGGGTTTCACAAAGGACACAGTCAACTGTTTGTGTTTTTTTTATTTTTGTTTTGTTTTGTTAAATTTCATCTCTGGTCTGCCATGCTGTGATCAAGTGAACAAAAGGTAAAACATATGATTGATTGGCTGCATGGTGGTCAAACTTAATCTAATGTGTATGACCAGTTTTAGAGAACTGTCATGATTCGTATGATTCTGAAGTAATACCATGTTCATATCTGCTTTGTGGCTTTCATATATAATAATGGAAGCCACAATGCTATGCTGCACTTGTCATATGGTGTCCAACGGACCCCATTGATTTATAACTCCTTCGTGGTGTCCGTTGTTTTGACGTCATTAATAATGCTGCATGCTGCGCTATTCTTACTCTCAAATGGATCCTTCAACAGCAGTGTGAACAGAGCCTAAACAGGACAATTCCATTTACTCGGTTGTTATTACCTCTAATGATAATAATACTGTATAATAATACTAATAATAAAAAAATAAATCTGAACACTAAGGTCTCTTGAACACGACCGGTGTGCCACTCGGGCCATTTTTGACGGCATCTGAGTGGCACCCGATTGTCTTCACGGACCCATTGACTTCAGAGGGTGAATCGGGTCGGTAAAAAATGGTCCAAGTCTCCGATCTGAGGAAAGATAGAACATGTCCTACTTTTCCTTGGATCAGAGACGGGACTCGGACGGCGCACATGGTCGTGTGCATGAGGCGTTAAGTGTGTTCAGAGCGAATCACCTACTGCAGCAGCCTTTTTTTGAGGTGGGAACTTTTACATTTCATAAAATTGTCTTTTTCCTCTTGTCCTGTCTAGTATAGATCCTGTTATATATTATAATTATATTGTATATTTTTAATGTTTTTAGCAAACTGTGGAAAACAAAATAAGTAATCTGACAGTTGTAGGTCTCAGACACAAAGCTGCTTGTTTGCAACATAATTAAAAGAAAGTAAATCTTTCAGAAATTAAATTCAGCCCAATTAAATTGTCAGTCTTAATCTTAATAATGGAAAGGCCGCGTGTGTGCTGTTTGAACTGTTGTTTTTAATACACTTCAGAACAATAATAATGGATAGGTGAGCTGTTATAATTGTTTTAATTAGTTTGAAGGTCTAAATCAGCGAATCACGCATTCTGCTCTGTACAGCACATTTACCATTGCATGTCTGTGTGTATATATATATACATATATATATATACACACACACACACACACACACACACACACACACACACACACACACACACACACATATATCTAGATAGATAGATAGATAGATAGATAGATAGATAGATAGATAGATAGATAGATAGATAGATAGATAGATAGATAGATAGATAGATAGATAGATAGATAGATGCTTATTTGAGCAGCTTCTTCAGGGGAAAATTTATTATTTCCTGCAATCGCTCAAATGAAGGGCCGTTCATGAAATAGAGAAGCGTCCTTCCTTATCTTTTCTCTTATGTCAATATATACTGAGAGGTATGGCGCTAGATGAACAGCTTTAAAAAATATATATATGATTTCATGATACTCCGTCACGAGATATCTATGCTGAATGTGTCTATGTGTGGCCACCCAGTGGTTGGGGTGTGAGTTGCAGCCTGCCAAAGGTTTTGCTAGCGTGTCGTGATATTGTATTGAAATACTTTCATGAGAAAGTAGTCCTTAATCATTTTCAAGCAAAGGTAATGGCAGACAAATCTGTACATAGACGGCCTGATTCCTCCAGCACAGCAGCCGCTGCTTATTAGTACTGATGTAGCCAAGTTCATCTTGACTCTAAGGGCATGACCACACGTGGCGGATTTCCTCCGCAACTGTCCGCATCAATGCCGCACAGAATCTGCGTTGCAGATTCTGCTGCGGATCTGCACAAAATGTGCAGTAAATTGATGCGGACTAGCTGCTGCGGACTGCGGTAAAAGTGCTTCCCTTCTCCCTATCAGTGCAGGATAGAGAGAAGGGACAGCACTTTCCCTTGTGAAAGTCAAAGAAATTCATACTTACCGCCCGTTGTCTTGGTGACGCGTCCCTCCTTCGGCATCCAGCCCGATCTCCCTGGATGACGCGGCAGTCCATGTGACCGCTGCAGCCTGTTATTAGCCTGTGATTGGCTGCAGCCGTCACTTAGACTGAAACGTCATCCTGGGAGGCCGGACTGGAGACAGAAGCAGGGAGTTCTCGGTAAGTATGAACTTCATTTTTTTTTACAGATACATGTATATTGGGATCGGTAGTCACTGTCCCGGGTGCAGAAACAGTTACTGCCGATCGCTTAACTCTTTCAGCACCCTGGACAGTGACTATTTACTGACGTCTCCTAGCAACGCTCCCGTCATTACGGGAGCCCCATTGACTTCCTCAGTCTGGCTGTAGACCTAGAAATACATAGGTCCAGCCAGAATGAAGAAATGTCAAGTTAAAAAAGCAAGACGGATCCGCAGCACACATAACATGTGCATGACAGCTGCGGACTTCATTGCGGAAATTAGAATCTCCATTGAAGTCAATGGAGAAATTCCGCCATGAGTCCGCCACTGCTCCGCAACATACAGAGCATGCTGCGGACACCAAATTCCGCTCCGCAGCCTATGCTCCGCAGCGGAATTTTACGCCTCGTCTAAACGAACACTGCTAAATTAAAGTGTAAGTCAATGGACAAACGGCTCCGCTGCGGATTAACGCTGCGGAGTGTCCGCAGCGGAATTTAAGTGAAATTCCGCCACGTGTGAACCCAGCCTAATAACTTGCTGCAACGTGATATCACACAACAAAAGCAATTGAAAAGTCATTGAAAATGTCAAGTTAAAGTTTCTTGCCACTGTGTATTTAATGCGTCAAGAGTCAAGATAAAAATGGCTACATCTGTAGTTACAGCATATAGAAGGGAATAACAAGTGGGGAGCCCCCCCCCCCCCGGGGAGCCCCCCCCTAATGATGTTTATATGTCCTGACAGATTATATAGCCAGGAGAAGTTCTAATTGGACAACCCCTTTAATTCCTTTATGGCCAGATAAAGTAGGTTATCCTGCCTTCTTGTGGTACATATGACTAGTTACAGGCCAGTTACAGTTTTTGATTCTTTTTTTTTGCCCATGAATATAAAATATTCCAATGCCAGTTACCTCTATATTCTAATGAGCCATATAGATTTACAATGTCTCTCGTCCGGGTGTACGTACCTATCTCTATGTGCCAATATTCCGGCCCTAAATCCTGTTATCAGCAGACATTGTGATACATAAAAACAGACAATGAGGAAAGCTGTCGAGACGGGAAGGCTAGCAAGCGACGGCACACTTTACATTGACATTAATGCAGAATGAAGCCGGGGCAGATCTGCCTTGTTCTTTTAAAATCATTACAATGTTTGCATAGACTGGGTAATGTTTGTTTTACATGTAAAGGGATTCTTATTTGTCTCAAAGACACATTTCTAATGAAACCCATTAGAATTCATAGACCAACGGGTTTGTTAAAATACTTTAGCTGCTGATATTGACTGATATTCCTGCTACTGTTATCTTTTTAATTGGATCTGTTGAAATTCTAATGAGATAATGGGAAGTTTTCGTATTCTATAATATAAATTTCTGGAAGTCTTCACTTTAATCTCTGGCCAGCCAGGCATTACCCACACTAGCCAGGTATGAATTTCCTAATCCTGATTGAATGTGTCTAGTTGCATTTAATTTAGTTCTTTAAAGAAATGGGTGAACTTGCTGAATTTTAAGTGCTAATGACGTTGAAAGACTAATATCACCACCTAGAGTTGAGCGTGTCGCAGGAACATGCTCTGTGGGTCCATCCACTCTTCTCTGACAGTTCAGATATATCATGACCAGAATTATGGTCATTGTTCAGTCGAGGATCGTATGGAAGTGAGCTTCAGGTTATGCCACATGTCTATATGGACATACTATATGGAAAGCATAACAATAAAATATATTCAAAAATTTCAAAAATTCTCAAAACTATTTTAAATATATAGATTATATATAGATGTAATAGAGCCAATAGAGGCAGAATCTAATACCTCCAACATGTCACAATATATTCTTAATAGTACTGTTCATATAAAATTAGCTGGATTTTTCCCAACATCCGATTGTCCATAAATTTGCATAGTCCAAAAATTGTTCATGGGACAAAACTGTTAGATAATCTTGAGTCTCACAAAACGATATTCAGAATACTAAAGTTATAGTAGTACAAGTTATGTTAGCGTTGTATATGAGACGGTCTTCCTGGTTTACAGGCAATGGTTTCATGATTCAAAGGGGTTTTCTTATGAGAAAAAGTGAGGGCAAGTCACTAGAATATCCCATTAATTTATTATCGATAGGGGGCCAAACTCTGGGACCCCCACCGATCATATGAACAAAGAGGCAGAAGACCCTTCAGAAGAGAATTACAACACAGCTTTATACAAGTGATTGGGGCTGTGGTATATTTACCTGTACAGCAGGTGGACCAGAGCATTGTTGTGGAGGGAAATTCTGTAAAGGAGCTATAGGGGTTAAAGAGGACCTGTCACCTCTCCTGACATGTCTGTTTTAATGCATAGTTGTATTCCCCATATACTAACGATTCTGGGGCCTCTTTTCTTAGAACTTTCCGTTGTATCGTTCCTCTGTTATTCCTCCTACAAATTTCTGAATAAATTGACAACTGGATGTTACCAGTTGGGGCTGAGTCTCTACACAGACTGACACTGTCCAATCAGAGCTCACAGTCTCAGACTGTGTAGCGACACTCCACTTTGAGAAGGGGAATGGTAACATCCATTTCTCAATTTATTAATAAATTTGTAGGAGGGATAACAGAGGAACGGTACAATGCAGAGTTCTAAGAAAAGATGCTCCAGATTTGTTGTTTTATGGGGAATACAAGTTTTCACTAAAACAGACATGTCAGGAGAGGTAACAGGTCTTTAACTAGCACTGCGCCCCCTATATTCTGAGAACCATGTGGGTCCTAGCAATATACCACCCCTTTCGGGATTGTTTCATATGTGCATATTTTTACGCCTGTTTTACGGACTCAAATCCCAGAGAATCCCAGTACAACAACGGGTCTAATGACACAAACTAACAGCATCGTAGATTTCCATGTGGATTTTTTTATTATTATTGATTTCAATTATTTCACTTTCTGAATATTTTCTACCCTTACAGGAATATTTTATATACTTATCTATGACAATGCGATAGTATTTGATTATCAAGTCCCATTAATAAGCGGCTAATAGAATTTTACTGTCATGCATCATTAAAAGTTGACTCTAACCACAGTTTTTTCTACCTATGAGCCCTCAACAAGAGTGTATTTCAACATGAATCAGCAGAACCGAAGTGAGAAGCATTTTGCCATTTTTACTGTATAAATTTAGTAATTCATTTTATAAATGTGTGAGTCTTATTAATAATGTGTACAAGGCCTAACTTCCACGTGTACAATAATAGAAAATGCCATCTGCAGATGTGTCCTCCCTTACCTTTCTTTGAGTTTGGTTAAGGACTCCAATATCTCATGAAACCAATTCAAAACAATATCGCGACATACTTACAAAACCCTTGACAGACTGCAATCCACATCACTACCACTAGGTGGTCATATAGATACAGATAAAGGAAATTTCGTGACAGAGTATCTCAAAATTAAATTTTTTCAAAGCTGGTCATCTCGCACAACGCATGTCAGGATATGTTGAGATAAGCGAAAAGGTAAGGAAGGACAAATCCGTACTTAAAGTCCCATTTTATGGGGTGTTCAACGCTTTCTCTTTATATGGGGAGGGGGGCACTATAGCATAGGTAGGCAGAAGATCTACACCATCTTGGACATGTTTCAATTCAATGCTATTCCCAATTGCATCTAAAACAATGAGATTTATTTCTATTGTCCTTGATGATGTGTATATATGGCAGCTATAGGTCAGTGGTTAGCACTGTTACCTTGCAGCGTTGGGGTCCTGGACTTGAATCTGACCATGGACAACATCTGCATGGCATTTGTGTGGGTTTCTTTTGGGTTTTCTGATTTTCTCTTTCACTCCAAAAACATTCTGATAGATTGATTAGCCCTAGTGTGTGTGTGTGTGTGTGTGTGTGTGTGTGTTAGTGTGTGTGTGTTAATCTCTGTACATTGCTGCATAATATGTTGGAGCTATAGAAGTAGGGCTATGTTCACATCTGCATCGGAGGTTTTGTCGGAGTTTACCGGAGTCAATAGCGCAGCATGCTGCGCTATTGTGTCTGGTGAAATCACGGACCCCCCGACGGAAAGCCGACGGAACCCATTAAAGTCATTCCCTTGTTCTGCTCCTCTGACGGAGCAGTAGAACGGAACACACAAACGCAGGTGTGAACATAGCCTAATAGGAAATAAATATACAATATTACTGACTGCACAGCTCTTTAATAAATAAAATCTGAGGTCAGCAGCTGCCGGTACAGAAACGATTGTTGAAGCATCACATCTCTGTTCTAACTATTCAATTAAAAATGTCGTCACTTCTGAAATCCTAATATCTGTTCTCTATTAACTCATCTAACTTGTTTCTGCAACAAGCAGGCGTGGAAGGTAGATAATGGCAGCAAGCAGCAGAAATGAATAGAGAAGGTTAGATCTACAGATACCTTGAGAAAGGAAATAACAATACACCACATTAGCCCCACGCTCAGTACTCCAGGTGGGCGGAGGGGATAAATGAGCCTTTTGTACAGCTACCAATGGAGGTTATATTTTTTATCATTATTTCTTTTATTTTACTTGGAGGTTGCCGCTTTCTTTTTTATCATGCAGGAGAAAAACACTTATTATGTTGGCCATGTAAGCATCCTGGTAATGACTAATTAGTATAAGCCATGATATCAGTGAAATAAGCCGGTAACAATGTCTAAACACATTGGTGCTGTTTGTGTTCATTAGCATAAACAATTTTCAGGTAGGGGGGTGGCAGCGGCTTTAATGGAAGAGAGAAAACACAAGATGTTGTATAGATGTTGTATATATTGTAATATATTGGTACAATAAACACAATAGTTCTGACACAATTTGGGTTTTTTAGCATGCTTAGGGTTAATTCAATAGCAACTGGGGAACTAATAGTCTCAGCAATCCTAAAATATGGACTTCAAAATTACTGAACACAGCAATGACTAGTAATTTGCACCCTTATATCCACTGAAGTGTCATCATGCAATTTAAAGGTGCAAAATTCTGTGTTTAATTTCTTAATATATTTTTATAGTAGATAGAGCTCCATTTTTATAGACAAAGAGCTCCAAATCCCCTATATAGACATAGATGTATCCCCTTTTTGACTTCCCACTGTCTTTTGATGACAGGTGGTGCAGGTCCGGAGTCTACATCGATGTATTTTGGTGCCACTGTAGAAAAGGCAACTGAGCGCTCCAGTGAGGCTCATGCTCAAAGCAGGAGCTGTTACGAACAACTCCTGTACTTAGAGAAGCCTCCGCAATTCAGTTGGGATCAGAGGAATCTCTGATCCCAGCTACTCAACACTTGATCAATGTGATCCGTGACGCAACATGATCAAAGGTGGCTCCCCTCTTCAAACAAGTCACCGGAAACTCAGGGATGCGAAAAGAGATTGGGGGAGCCCTCTGCAATCAGCCATGGGGACCTAGAAAGGACCCCAGGGCTGTCTGTTCTGTATGCCTGCTGTTAGAGCACACTATGTGTTGTCCTAACAGCAGCCTGTCTTATAGTGACACAGTATAATATATTAGGATAAAGGAGTATGCTAATTCTTTATAAGTATAAAAATGTAAAAAAAAAATGGAACAAAAAATAATAATATAGAAATGTCCCAAAAAGTTCATTATTTAGCACAAAATATATTTTATTGCCCATATATTACATAAAAACTAAAAGTCGACACATATTAGTTATCTACACTACTGTAATAACCCAAAGAATTAATTTAAGAGATTATATAGTGTGACACGTGACTGGTATACAAATTAAACAAAAAACACAATGACAAAAATAACTTTTTTTCTATATTCATGCTGCAAAAAATAAATGACATAAATTACACAGTAATTTATTTGTACCCCCAACTGTGCAGAAAAAAATAATTCCAACTTCTCCCACATAAAACAAGGTCTCATACAGCCACGTCAATGAAAAATATAAAAGGTATGCCTGCTGAAAGACAGAGAGGCAAAAATTAAAAAATTTAGCTGGTCATTAAGGCTTTTATAGGCCTGATGATTTAGGGATAAAAGATAATGTGTCAGCTACCTGCAGCGTGAAGCAACACTAAGGACTCATTCAGACGAGCGCGTAATTCGTTCGTGTAACGGCCGTTAAAACAACGTCCGTCACATGGACACATGTATTTCAATGGGACCATTCACATGGCCGTTATTTCAAAGGAGCGTGTGAAGGGTCCGTGGAAAAATAGGACATGTTCTATTTTCTCGCATTTCACACATCCCTCCATAGACTCTAGTCTATGAGGGATTTGCGATAATGCACCCCGCACGTGTGCACCTCGAACGCGAAAAACTGCAGTTTTTCCGCATCCGAGGTTGCACACGCTCGTCTGAATGTAGCCTAAAGGTACTTTTACACTGCCTGATTTTTACCGGAAAAAATCGCCGATTGTCGATATAGCACATCCATCGGCGCTCATTTAGCTCTTTTTACGTGGAGCTATCATTGTACTGTATGTGGACAAACAAGATTGTTCGTCCCCATACAGTTTCCTTTATTGTCGGCAGCACAACCCCTGTTTACTCAGGAAGACTCGCTGCCAACACTGATGATTTTTACTGCCGCATAAAAGATGCAATCAGCCGTTTGTCGGCTGATCGCTGCGCCCTTTTACACGGGCCGATGATCGATACTGACTGTTCTGTCCATCCGATTATCAGTCTTTGTAAAAGGGCTTCAACCGTTGCTTCTCTCATTGCCACATGGGCTGCTTATGGGTCATTATGGTATTATCCGATGTGGTATTAGCGGTGACAGTCTCAGTCCTCCGGCTGGGGTTTAGCCACAGCTGACTACCAAAAATTCCACACTTGCACCTGGGTTCTGCCTGTGTTAGCATAACCGCTATCAACCTCACCTTCCCTTTGTCTTGAGGTGACCTGCACAATGAGGTGCTGTGCACCTTTTTTCTTCTTGGTGGACTCTCCAAAAACTTCTTTAGGAAGCGTAACATTTATTATTAGACCCTCTGTTATCTATCTGGACAAACATCAGAAGACATCAACTGAGTTGATGATGTTACATTTATAAGAATAGAGACAATTCTTACATTAAAAACAACAATATAGAGGGCTCTCTGGTCCCTAAGGCCGCAGATAGGACATTCTTACAACTCTGTTCCCATAAATAACATGTTAAGTGTTGGCAGGCTTCGCGAAACATTATTCAACGCTTTTAAAATGCATAATAAAAGGAACTAAAATCCTGATATATGTGAATCTTTATTGGCTCAATCAGAAATGGGTCACTGCTGGCTTTGTGGCCTAGAAATGGGTGTCATTAGGGCAATTGCGGTCATATTAAGTGCCGGGTCCCAGCAGATCTGGCAGACCTTGCTTAAAGAAAGTCTTATTGCTTCATTCTTTCTTACTGTTGGGGTGAACTAAAATAAAGCTTATGCATACATATTTAGGTATCCTATAATGTGGCAGGAATTACAATGGCTGGATTTACGGATTTCTGTAACTCAGGGAAATGCAGCTAAATATAGGTTCTTATTGTGACATATTTGGTTGCAGTGTATTGAATGTTCAAATTATTACTAAAAAGATTAAATACAAAGTAATTTTTAACTTAAAGATTACCTGTCACCTCTCCTAACAAGTCCATTTCAGTACATACTTGTATTACCAATGAAATTCCTCTGTTGTTCCTCCTAGAAATGTATAAATAAATTGATTACTGGGTGTTACCATTCCCCTAGTTGAAGGGGCGTGTCCCTACAAAGTCTCACTCTGCCAGCACTGATTGGACAGTGTCAGTCTGTGTAAGGACACACCCCCAACTGTTAACACCCAGTTGTCAATTTATTCATACATTTCTAGGAGTAACAGTCACCTATAGGCTATGATGGTATTAGTTTAACGTATACATCATGAAAAGGTATTGAAAAGCCCACGATGTATACGTTAAATGGATGCTTGTGATGTATGTCATATACTGGGTCACCATATCCTGCATGGCATATGTGTTTTTACAGGATCTGTTTGTATGGGATATCTCATTCTACTACTCTGTTGGGCTAATTGAGCCATATGGACATGTATGTCAGGAGCTCTTCCTGACGTATACGCTAAACGAATCAACAAAGGCGAAAAACGTTAAGCGAATGGGGCCTTAAAGACGGCTATCTCCCTTTTCAAATGAGAGCTATTTGCATATCTATCCTCTCGGAAATTGCTGTTCTATTATATATTTTCATGCTGTATGTCATCAATGTGTATGTCTATATCCTAAGTCCATTTTTGCTTGAGTGTATTAAAAATATTACCCCCATTTTTGGGACTTTTCAATTACGGGGCTAATACCCGTGTAAATGAGCCCACACACACCCAGTCATTGTAGGGTATAAAAAAAGGAATTCTACAGACATAAAATATGACATAATAATAAAAGACAAAACTGTCAAAAAAAAATAATTCCATGTGACTTGCAATAATTAGAATCGGCAGGAAATCGCCAAGCAGAAGGAAAATTAGCATGTCATTGTATGTTCCTCCTATGCACGTTCTTAATAGACAAGATATTAGGATTAGGGGCTGCTCACATTAGTTCGGATGTGCTATATTCGGTACCTACACATGATTACTGGTGTCTTTTTCAGTTAAGTTCCATTGCAAGTATATTTTAATTAGCTTCCACTTGATTTCACTTCAGACGCCGTGCCCAGGCCTGACCCAGTGTCTGATCATATAGAATGCATTACAAAAGAGCTGGCCATTTCACTGCTTTAATGTAGCTTTGCATTAATGTCAGGCCTCATTCAGACAAGGCATTAAAAATGTTATTTTAATGCCTTTAGTATTTGGAATAGAAAGAAGCTTAATCTTTGTAGGTAGTACCGTTTCAATTAACTTTCAATATTCATTTGTCGTGTTGGAGTTCAGCTTATGCACAGCGGTAACATTTTTCTATGTCTCTACTGTACCTACAGCTTAATTAATATGAAGGGCCCGGCTGTGGATTGCCCATGTAGTGTTTGCTGCAGTACATAGAACGGGGGATCGGGCAAAAATTTTTGTTTTTTTTTTTCTCCCCAAAAATTACAAGCATTCGCTTATGTCTAAACTAAAGACATCTTCAGTGGTCCAATTAGAAAGCTTCATTTAGAATTGCAATTTATAGTGCATGGTATACCCCTCGAGTGGGTGAACCGTGAGCAATGTGAACGTTCCCCAATCAACACTATACAGGAAATAAAAAAACAAAATCATCTTCCGATTGTGCCCAGAAGGGTCATCACTGTCCTCCATGCCCCATAGAAGTCAAGGCCCTCATGGCCTGGGCAAGAGGACATTAGATGTTGGTGAATTGAGGCATGGCTCCAAGTCATATTCATTTCCAAGATCGTGAAATAATACATTTTTGGATTTTTATGTTTTTTGTTTTTTTTACTTCGCGGAATTACACATAGCGGAATTGCTGCGTATTTTCCGTCCGGAATTATACACAGCAGAATACAGTAGCAGCAAAGTCTCATCCACACGCTGAGTAAAAATTCAGACCAGAAATTGACCTGCGGTGAGTATTTTTCATACCGCAGCATGTCAATCACCGCTGCGGAAAGTGGACTGAATTGCTGCGTTTTTCAGAGGAGATGTCACCATCTCCTAGCATTGAAGAAAACGCAGCAAAATCCGCACCATATTCTGCAGTAAAAAACACAGGAAATGGTGCAGTTTTTCCGAAGCAGAATGTCTGATATTTTCAACAAAATTGCTGCAGAAAAACACGTAACAGATTTGCTGCAGAAAATTTCCACAGTATTTACGTGTCAACTAGCAGACATTTCACTGCCGAAAATCTGCACCATTTCATGCGCTTTTTACTGCTTTTTTTGGTGTGTTTTGTTTGTGATGGTGATATTTCTTCTTTTTGTGATGTCATTTTCACAACCCTGTAAGTAATTCCGCAACGTTTCTGCAGCAAATTACGCAGGAAATCAGTCCACTTTCCGCAGCAATAATTGACATGCTGCGGAACTAAAATCACGCATCGCAGGGGGATTTCTGGACTGAATTTTTTCGCAGCGTATGGATGACATTCACACCCACTTTGCTGCTTCTGTATTCCGCTGCATATTTTCCGTCCGCAATTCCGTTACAAGCCCTTAGGCGAAATATCGGAAGCAGAATGCCTCCAAACATCTGCCCATTGATTTCAATGGGAAAAACTGCATTCTGTTCCGTTGGGCAAAAAACGGCCGCAAAAAAGATGTGCAGGTCACTTTTTGGGACATTTTTGGAGCCGTTTTTCATAGACTATTGAAAACAGCTCTAAAAATGGCCGTAAAAACGCGGCGAAAATCGCGAGTGACTCAAAAAACGTCTGAAATCAGGAGCTGTTTTCCCTTGAAAAGAGCTCTGTATTTTCAGACGTTTTTGAGTTTGTGTGTGAACATACCCTTACACTGCATTTATATGGGATGCTGATTTCATTCCGCTAGGAATATTTTTCTGCAAATCTTTTTGTATATTTTTCTGCGCCAATGTTCTCTAATACTGTGCGTTCATTATTATTATGCATCATTTTACCAGCTTGCTGTTTTGGGGATAAATACTGATTTCGAGTGATCTCTAGAAGTTAACTTTGAAGCTCCCAGGCCCTGATGCAAAATATATAACAGGGCCTATTAAATGTCACATGTAACTTACAGGCCTGGCATTCTCAAGCATTAGGGCCCAGGTATGACCGCAACCTCTGCAACCCCAATAGTTACACCCTTGGGGCACATACAAGTGATCATGACTGAGAACTGCCCCAATATGATAGACAAAAGACAGTAGAAATTGCATGTGTGGTATGTGCTTTCGGCTGCATTTGTAAGATTTTTTTTAAAATGTACATGCATCTTTACTGTAGTTTGTCTTTTAACTTGGCATTTTTGTTCTAAAAAAAATGTCCAAATTAAGTGTAAAAACACAATAAAACAAAGATATTGTAAAATGTTCAACATGCTCCAAGGCTGGGTTCATACATCGCGGTCAAAATTCTCGTAAACGGTCGGGGTCTGAGCTGTCGGACACCAAACGATCAGTTACCCCTTTCCTTACAGATAGGGGGTAACTTGTAACCAGAATATCCCTTTAAGGGCATGTTCACACGGCGCTAAAAAACAACAACGTGTGAATGTGTCAAATATGCTAGAGTTTTTGTAAAGCGCTTTTTAAAGTACAGGCGTTTTTTACGCATATTTTGTTTACGGGTTTTGTGGGCGCTTTTTGCGCCTTTTTGGTGCGTAATTAGGATACCCATTTACTATGAGAATATTTGGTTAATCTGCAGTGTGCTTTACGTGTCAATGTATTGACCTGACGCTTCTTTTTTTACGCTACGTGTTACGGGAAGCTTAATGACGTTTTTTTACACATATTTCGGCACGGAAAACGCGTCAAAATATGCGTCGAATACACACCGTGCGAATAGAGCCTAAAAGATGTTCTCTGCTTTGGACAATCTCTACTTGTTAGGAGGGTCCCTTAAAAATAAGTTAATCACAAAGTGCTCCCCCCCTGTTGGGACTCACAATGATTAGCTGTAATCTGGTGGGGAAACCTGGCAGTAAGTGTTCAATATTCCTGCAGCGCCACCAGAGGGAAAAAAAGGCATTACACTGTGCTCATTCATATCAATATGCTGTCTGTGTAATAAAGGACAGGTCCTCCAAAGCAAAAGATGCTCTTTATAACCGCTCTCCACTCCGGCCAAGAGATGAGGATCCTGAACAGAGGACCCCCCCTCTATTAACTCAGAATTCCCTAATAGGGTGTATGAAATTCGTTTTTGTAAACTGGATAAGCCCTTTATTAAATACAAAGGAACATGTTTTAGGGTTAACATGCTATGGGGGGGGGGGGTGATATTTACAATGTAACAGCTTCTTCCATCATTGGAATCTCTTCCTCAAAGTAATTGTATATATTTGGTGCCAACACTCATTCTACTGTCTACTTCATACATTTGTATGTGGATCTCAATGACATGACATTCTCTCCCAGTAAATAATACGGGCTGTTCACACTCTGCTGTGAGATTGTTTTATCATGTTTTTAGCTCTTTCAGAAAACAGAGTCAATAAACCGTAAGCATTTTGTATAAGTTTATAGCAGGCGCCGATATTTTTGTGAAAGGGTAATGGAATGCTTTTGTTTCAGTGTCAATGCAGCAGTTGGCATTTACTCTAATGCAGAAAGAGATGTACTCTGTCCTGCTCTGTTTGATCAAGTGCTAAACCCGTCTGATCAATAGAGAGACAGATGTCGGGTGCAGATGGCCCAGCCATGATACCTGGGGCACAGTACTCCTGCCAGGACAACAGAATGGGATCAGGAGGGAGCAGAGCGGCAACAGAATGTGACACATGAAATCAGGGCTCCGACTACTCTATAATTTATAACTAATGAAAAGTGACAGCAGATCTTTGGTCGGAATGTATTTCCACAAAAACTATTATTTTAGTTATTTTTCATAATATTTTTTTTTTTTTTTAACGGCTTCAATATGTACATAAGGGTAAAGGATACCAACCGGCAAGCGGGCTCGTTCAGCGGGGAAATAAAAATAATCTGTATAGTAATGGAGTTGTTTAGAGAAGAATTAGGCACTGTTCATAGGTGTGCACATCAAAAGACACGTCAGTCTGTGGCAGATTATTATTATACGCAAATAGTGGATTTCAGCCAATTATTCCGATATTTGCAAGTCAATGACTTGGCTAGGCCGATGGGAATGCTGAAAACAAGGGCTTATATGTATAGTATACATGAACACACATCAAAGGCAAAATACACAATGTCTGTTCATTATTTATATATCAGCAGTGCAAAGGGAAAAAAAGTGAAATAATAAAATGTAGACTGCCATAATCTTATCTAAAACGGTCTGCTGAAACAGCGCCACTCTTGTTCATGAGTGGTGTCTGGTATTGCAGTTCAGCTCAATTTATTTGAATTAGGCTCAGCTGCCATACCAGACACAGCCCATGGAAAAGAGTGGCGCTGTTAGGCTGGGTTCACATGTGGCAGAATTTCACTTGAATTCCGCTGCGGACACTCCGCAGCGTTAATCCGCAGCGGATCCGTTTCTCCATTGACTTCCACTTCTATTTAGAAGTGTTCGTTTAGACGATGCGTAAAATTCCGCTGCGGAGCATAGGCTGCGGAGCGGAATTTGGTGTCCGCAGCATGCTCTGTCTGTTGCGGAGCAGTGGCGGACTGGTTGCGGACTCATGGCGGAATTTCTCCATTGACTTCAATGGAGATTCTAAGTTCCGCAATGAAGTCCGCAGCTGTCATGCACATGTTATGTGTGCTGCGGATGCGTCTTGCTTTTTTGACATGACATTTCTTCATTCTGGCTGGACCTATGTATTTCTAGGTCTACAGCCAGACTGAGGAAGTCAATGGGGCTCCCGTAATTACGGGAGCGTTGCTAGGAGACGTCAGTAAATAGTCACTGTCCAGGGTGCTGAAAGAGTTAAGCGATCGGCAGTAACTGTTTCTGCCCCCTGGACAGTGACTACCGATCCCAATATACAGCAACCTGTAAAAAAATAGAAGTTCATACTTACCGAGAACTCCCTACTTCTGTCTCCAGTCCGGCTTCCCAGGATGACGTTTCAGTCTAAGTGACGGCTGCAGCCAATCACAGGCTGCAGCGGTCACATGGACTGCCGCGTCATCCAGGGAGGTCGGGCTGGATGCCGAAAGAGGGACGCGTCACCAAGACAACGGCCGGTAAGTATGAAATTTGTTTACTTTCACTAGGGAAAGTGCTGTCCCTTCTCTCTATCCTGCACTGATAGAGAGAAGGGAAGCACTTTTCCCGCAGTCCACAGCAGCTAGTCCGCATCAATTTACTGCACATTTTGGGCAGATCCGCCGCAGAATCTGCAACGCAGATTCTGTGCGGCATTGATGCGGACAGTTGCGTAGGAAATCTGCCACGTGTGGGCATGCCCTTACTGACGGAATTAAAGCAAATCCTATTTTCTCATTTTAGACAAGTCGTTTTATTCCCTACCCCTGCACCCTATTAGGGACTGGCAATCTCCGAAGTTCAACCATGCATTAAAGAGGTTCTGCAGTAGTGCAGATTCTGACTGCACTCAAAGGAAATAATTGGGTGCTTGATATTTAAGAGCCGCATAGGGGACAGAGAGCTGATGCAGAAGTGATTCTCTATTGCAGATATGGACAAATCTGCACAAAATATATCCTAGGGAGAATATTTTTTTACTGCAGGTGCAAAGATGGAACGACAAAATTGTTGAGTCTATTTAAATGCAAAATGGAGGTGACTCAATGCGTATGCAATATGGTAGGCATGTATAGTGGCGCCAGGATGCCACATTTACTGCAATGACCTCTCATAAAAGACAACTAGAAACCATTATTGAAAAACGGGTGGAAAAGATGGCTGTGTGACTCTTGTGCCAGTCATCACTACCTGAGGGTTTTGAAATGGTCATCGCAAATTGGTTTTAACCCTCTGCGGGCAAAATAGCTATGTTACCAATAAAAAAATCATGCACAATGAATTAGAATAGATTAGGAGTTGTTGCTGTTTGCTTTTTTTTCCTCCATCAAGTCTGATGCGCGGTTTCGTTATTACAGTATAGAACTCAATTAACTAAGAGGTTGCACTTTTCAGTTACAGTTTAACATTGTCTGCTAATGCACTTGGCGTTTTAATGGTGTTATATTTTATACAGTATAATGCAATGTAGGCTAATTGACAGCGCCAGGTTGTAACATTAATAGGAAAGGTTAAAATCGCATTTTACTCCCTTTTTTCTTGATTTGCTCATTTTGTTGCCAAAAATGTGTAATGACTTTTATATATGAAGATAAATTATCATGAAGATTTATTCTGTTAGGTTTAGTTTACTTTAAACTTGAATAAAATTAGGAACTTGTGGAAGATCATATAGTTAGTGGGGAGCGAAAACATTATAAATCCTACAAGGACATGTTTAGAATTAGAAATAGAACCCCTCGCCCATTATCTAACTCTTGACACTGGAAGAGCACAGAATGCTCCCTGAAAGCAATGGACAATCATTGATGCCGTGGATGCATTGTGGGGACCTCCAGCTGCGAGATTCCCTTTGGTCGTTCGGAGGACCCGCGATGTAAGATGTTGTCCAAATACTTTAAGTATGTTAAAGGAGTAATCTCCCTTAGAATACCCATTTTCACAGAGGGAATTAATCTGATTTAATAGAAAAGGGGTTCGTCATTCAGGACCCTCATCTATTTAGTGACTATGAAGAATAACTCTCACTTGGGAGGACCTCGCATGTCCATGCATTACAAGGACAATCCATTAATTTCTGGAACTGTGTAATACTTCATTTCTCCATGCGGTGGCACTGCAGGGAAATTGAACACTTGCTGCCAGATTCCTCTACAGATTAAAGCTGATCACTGGGGGAACCTGTGATCATCTTACCTTCAGTGGACTCTTACAACAAAAATAGATTGTTCAAAAGTAATTTCTAATGCTTTTGAATTATTACATGTCTATATATATATATATATATATATATAGCCGAACTGACAAGCAGATTGTTTCATTATCAACATTTTCTGTTTGTGATAAATGTATCTGCCTCCATCACCTAGATCTTCCTTATCCCTGTCAGTTTTGACAAAGCTCTATCCATTTCTGCCTCTGAAAATCTGAACTTTTGAAAATAATGTTTAAATAAAATCTGCAACCAATCTGTTCCTGTTCTATAAATAGTGCTGTTCTGTGCGTCATTCATGATTTGGGTAATTGGTGCCAAGACCCATCTAACAATATTCAAGCACCAAAAAATTTGATCACACCTCTTTACCTTAGGACAAGAAGGCCGGCACTTCTTTGCCCTCACTTCTTATAGCTGGTAAGAGAGGAGGGTGGCATGACCCTTAGGCTGGTTGCCACAGGTGCTTCTCCTATTATATGTGTATGCTAAAGTCTTACATTAATTTTATGGAGTTAAATACACCTCTACAGATCTAACTGGTGCCAGCTTAACATTTGATACCTGAATTATTTTTCTATAATGCTTGCAGTATCAGTCTGAAAAAGCAGTATAGTAGGCACTGTATTCCTCAATACAGTACACACCTGTTGGGAAATACTGCCCACATAACTAAACAATGGTAGACCTCACCTGGCGTAGTTCACCATCCTTTTTCTAAGTCCAAAAATTTGGTTTAATTGTATTAGTACAGTGAGGCAGATTTACTAATGTGTTTGTGCCTAGAATATGTCATAAAATGTGCCAAAATGTGTCGCATCAGGTCTTGAAAATGGGACGTTGCTGAGCAAAAAGAAGGTGCGACTTAAAATACAGCAAATCTTGCCAATATTGCGCCTCAATCTGGCACAAAACTCTGTTGCAAAATAAGACAAATCAAAGGGGTTATAAGTAAGCAAAGAGTGTCTAACATGTCTAGCAAAATGCACCAAATTTTTCATACAGCATGCGCCACTGTGATAAATTAGCCGCATCATCTGACTGCATGGTCTTAGGTTACACTGTCTAAGTCTTGGACAACGTTAGTACATTAAATCTACGCTTGTGTGTTATACATTGTGGGCAGGGAAAGCCAAGCACAGGATCACACCCCATAGAGAAGATGGGACCAGACTGGCCCACCAGAGAACCAGAGGATCCTCCGGTGGGCTCAGGCTCTGACACAATAATGGGCCTTAAAGGTCCAGCAGAAGACAACCCCATTTGGAGCTCTTTGGAGCAAATCACTTGCCACTAGGGTCTATTTCTTATGGAATGATTCACAAATCACCTATTAGAATTTAATGATGATATATCCTGTGTGTACAATGATACCAACAAAGACTATGATGAAATAAAAAGTGGACATGTACATGTTCTATATAGCTGGATGGTGGGCCCTCAGAATTATCTCCTCTGGTGGGCCCAAGAACCCCAGCCAGATGCTTGATGGGGCACACCTACGGTATAGCCTTCCCTCTGTACTGGCTCTATAGTAGTATCAGGTGCTTACTCAATTTTAGACCTTTGAGCCTACAACAAGGTTCAGAGGTAAGGCTTGTATTACAGAAGTTATCCAAAGCTATGATATAGTTGGCGCCAGGTTGACTGTTCACACCATCCTATTGAATTTTTATTGTATTTAAATTGGTTGTTTAGGTTTTTTCATATACTCCATTAACGAATTCTGAGTTAATAGAGGGGGTCATCTATTCCGTATTCTCATGTCTTGGCAAAAGTGGAGAGCAGTTATAAACAGCGCCCTGTCCTGCATTACAAAGACAACCCATTGACTTGAATGAACACTGTGTAATGCTTAATTTCCCCTGTGGTGGCGCTGCAGGAAAATTGAACACCTAAACTCAGATTTATTTACAGCTGACAGCTGATCGTCAGGGGTCCCAGCAGCAAGACACTTTGTCAGGGCACCCTTCTAACAAGTAGGGATTTCCCAAACCCCTTTAAGATTATTATATAATACCACCTTTTTGTCTTATATATTCCTGGCACCAGATGTCATTTTAACCCTATTATTATATATTTCTGCCAATGCATGTCATGTTAACTTACCATTTGGATTAATAAGCTGGCACCTGGTACGTGTTATGAAACAATCTTTATATATTCAATGTGTGTTTAGTCATTTTACCCTGTATGTAGGAAAACAAGAATGTCATTATTGTCAGTGTTTGTTACTTTATCTCCTATGATATTAAGAAATTCACAGCAAATGAACCGTGTGGATAATAGACGGGGGAGGGGAGGGTGAATACTTTATTAAAATATACCTGTTGATTATAGTTCAATGCATCCTTAATTGCACCAGTGTTAGGCAGAGATAAATGTCTAAAATTATAAAGGGGTCAGTTTTTAGATTTAAATATTAATACAGCCATTTAAATAACATGAGATGCCCGTAACTTAAAATGAATACATTTAAATTGATGAATTTGATAATGCAGTTGATATGAAAATATAGTTCAAGATGAAAGAAAGGAGAGATGAGCTCAACTAAGTTCGTAACAAATGAAGAAAAAATATGCACATCTTATCACAGATGGAAAGATGAAAGGACCTCGATTTAGGATTTTTTTTCTCATTTTCCATTTGACAGTAATAAAAAAATTGCTACAACTGACCAAACAAGTGTCCATTTCATGCTTATTTTTCTTCGACATTTTTTTCATCTGTGATAAAAGGTGCCAGAGATGATAGAACAGGACCGGCTTAATGACAACGGCGAATAAACAGCATTTTATTTATCCATGTGACTATTTTTAGCAGAAATACGTGATATGCATGTAATAAT
Source organism: Rhinoderma darwinii (assembly GCF_050947455.1). Classification (NCBI taxonomy): domain Eukaryota; kingdom Metazoa; phylum Chordata; class Amphibia; order Anura; family Rhinodermatidae; genus Rhinoderma; species Rhinoderma darwinii. The sequence goes on along the minus strand of NC_134691.1, from coordinate 38,347,861 downwards.
TCTGATTACTCATTCAATCAGCTCGAGCAGCGCTGGAAACCTTAGGCGGCAGGTACACAAGAACTTGTATAATTGCCTTTTTTAATTTTTTTTTTATTTATATTACAGATTAATGATTGAGGTGAATGCTTTTTTTTGTGGCAGAGAGGAGGGTGGAAAATAAAAGAAGAATGTATATACATATTATAGGATTTCTGAGTGGAGAACATGGCATACAGTATATGGGGGGGTTAAACCCTTTAAAGTATACCTAGCATTAAGTAAATGTGTGTGTATTGATACAGTACATGAGAATTTTAGACCTGTATCTGTTCCTTTCCAACCTTCCCATTTTTTGAGAGATTGTCCCAGAAATGGACGGAAAATGGGCGCGGCTTGTGCAAATTAGCATAAAAGTGGGTATCCTTTTGTTTTGTGGGCGTTTCCAGGTAGATCAGAGGTGGGGCTTAAGAGTGTCCCATGAAGGGGAATGTAATCATTAGGAAGTATGTGTATGTCATATATTCAGGGGCGTAGCTATAGACGTTACAGAGGTAAGAGTCGCACCCAGGCCTTGGAGTTTGTATATCAGAGCTGGGTCTTTTAATGATCCCAGCAGCTATGTCCATCACATGACCATGTAACGAGCCGTGCACCTGTGTGTCCATCACATGACCCTGTAACAAGCCGTGCACCTGTGTGTCCATCACATGACCATGGACAGAAATGTATCCACTGGAAGTAAACTATGAATGTTCCTACTGAACAACAAGCAGACATTTTGAAAACCATGAGGAATTAACCCCTTCCTGACATCCGCTGTATATATACGGTGCACGCCGGGTGGGGGAATATGGAGCGGGCTCACGGGCTAAGACCGCTCCATAGAGCAAGTGTGTCGGCTGTGTGTCTGCTTGTTTAATTAACCCGTTAAATGCCACGTTCAATAGCGAACGCAGCATTTAAATTACTAAAAACAGGGGGGCGACCCCCAGTGATGTCCCAACGCCTCCGGCAGGGCTTCATAGGAGACTGTCAGAATCGCGATATACTGCAATACATTAGTATTGCATTATATGGTGCAAGCGATCTAACAATCGCTGGTTAAAGTCCCCTAGGGGGACAAGTAAAAAAAGTAAAAAACTGTAAAATAATGTTTTTTAAACAAAGAAAAAAAAAGAAAAAAATTAAAAGCTCAAACAACCCCTTTCTCATTTTCTCTCAAGAACAATGTAAAAAAAAAAATGCTAGCATAACTGATATCGACGCGTCCGTAAAAGTTTGAACTATTACAATATATCATTATTTAATCCGCACGGTGAACGCCGTAAAAAATAAAAAATTAAAACCATCAGAATTGCTGTTTTTTGGTCCCTTCTTCTCCCACAAAAAATGAAATAAAAAGTGATCAAAAAGTCTCACGTACCCCAAAATGGTACCAATATAAACTTCAGCTCGCCCCGCAAAAAATAAGCCCTCAGACCGCTAAATCGACAGAAAAATAAAAACGTTATGGCTCTCAGAATGTGGCGATAAAACTCAAATTTTATTTTTAACAATCAGTTTTTTCCTGGTAAAAATAGTAAAACATAAAGAAAACAATATAAATTTGGTATCGCTGTAATCTTATTGACCTGCAGAATAAAGTCAACATGCCCGCTTTTACCGTACGGTGAACGCCGTAAAAACAAAACCACCCAAAAGGTTGACGAATCACTGTTTTTTTCCTATTCCACCCCACATATATTTGTTTTCTTGTTTCCCACTACATTATATGGTACAAAAAATTGTGCTGTAAAAATCTACAACTCGTCCTGCAAAAAAACAGGCAATATTGATGGAAAAATAAAAGAGTTATGGTTTTTGGAAGGTGGGGAGGAAAAAACAAAAGTGAAAATCTGATAAATGGCTGCGGCGGGAAGGGGTTAATACAGAAAGTATGTTGGAAAATTGTATAACTTTTAATTATACCAAAAACGCAGTTATTTTGCTGAAACCAGACATCCTCTTTAAGGGGGTGGTCTATGGTCTGCCTTTAAAAGCAAGAGACCCCATATACAATTTTTGCGCAGGTGTCCCATGAGCAGGTATTTTACTCCTGTCTGAAGATTATACCATGGAGGAATAATATCAGTACGATCAAATATTTCCTCACATAAGAAATGTTCAGTTGATTGTAGTTCGAAGCTAGCACACACATTGTTGTTATACATCAATTGCTGTGTCTATATCCGCTAGAGTTGAAAACTTTTTATCCCGGAGAAGGGTTCACAGGTTTTTTTTCTTGCTATATCATACTTTGAAATATTTCTACATGATAAAATGGGTTCATTTGCACCTCTGTTCAAGTTTCTGTTATACTCATCCTGCAAATTTTGGCCATTATATGATCGTTTTTGGAAGGGATAGTCTTAAATAATTGTTAATATAACATTGTGATTCCAGTTTTACATAGGGCTGCTGTTTACTATGTAAATACCTGATTATTAGATAGTAGAAGCGGTTATATAATTATGTGAAAGGAAGAAACTCCAGCAGCTGAAAACACGGACGTTTGTCTAACTGAAATGCACAGTGCGCCCTCTACTGGACACTTATCTAATTCATTTTTACATTCCGGCATGACAAAAGATGGGCATCTAGCAATATACTGTAATAAAACCCGCAATATCCATACACGCGCAGTCATATTATGTAGTTTACTGTATTTTGATTATTGGCAAGCTAAATGTCGATTAGTCAGTATATTTGTTAAAAAGGCTGGACAAAATACGGCAGCATGCTGCGCTATTTTGTCCGGTAAGATGACGGACACCATGACGGAAAACCGATGGACCCCTTTATAGTCAATGGGGTCCGTGGTGCCCCATTGGTGTCCGTCGTGTGACAGATCCGTCACTGCCGTCATTTTCATTGTTCTTCTCCTATGGCGAAGCAGAACCAAGTAAATGACAGACGCAGATGTGAACAGAGCCTAAGAATGTGGCAAAAAATGTACAATGTATGACTTTGCAAATAATTGACTTTCATCAACTGTCAATAAGTGATTGTTGTGATGATTTGTGCGTACAGTACTATAGAGGGTCGCTGTCAATTCAGAAAACGTCTAACATTTCATAGTGACATGTCAGTAGGAGTGAGGGTCCGGATGCTGAGAACCCCACTGACTGCTGAAACAAAGCGGCAGAAGTGCGCGGCTGAGCACTGTACCCCTTCATCTTGAATCATGGCCAGGACAGGCAAGAAAAATTTATGGGCTTATACGCAGCCTGTACACCGCTACCCCCTTATTTTCCCAGGAAAGGTAGAAAAAAACGCTCTGTGCCTAAGTGGCAATGAGTTCAGCGATCACTTCTGCCCCTCTATTCCAGCGATCAGTGAAGATCTCAGCAGTCAGATCCCCTCTGGTCCAAACTCCTGACATGTCACTACGGCATTGAAAGTTGTGACGATTACACTTTAAACAATCCCTTTTTACTACTCGGGTCCCCCAATGATATTCAGGGTTTTACAGAGTTTCCCTCTGCTGTGCCTCCAAACTATCAGCAGTGATCTGTAGGTGTACCCGCAGCAAGTGCTCTACAGCACCGCCACAGGAGAAAAAAAGCATTACACATGTCTCATTGAAATCACAGGGCTGCCTATGTAATGTACAGAAACGCCGGGTCCTCCACAGCGAGCCTTTTGTATATCACCCCTATTCCCATATATAATGTATTGATCAGTAAATATTAGTCCTGTACTTAGGGGCCCTTATTTTCTACCAGTGACGTTACGTATTATCTATCACCCGTGTCATATAGCATGCATGTTGTATGTACATTCCTCGATCTTCAGTCACACCATTATAAACACTACAGTATTCTGTCATCAGATCTACGGTTGTGTTCACATCTGATAGGGAGGAATCCTATTTTCATAGGCAGATGGTAAAGACAATTACACTTCGGGCCTCAGCTGGAAGTTACATTACTTTATTGCATATTATTAATTGATAAATGCTTTTGTTTACAAGGAACGTGATCTGCAGATTTGTAATCAGCTTATCAGCTGCATGTCTAAATTTTGACAGTCTCCCATAGGGACGCTCCTTCTTTTTTGGCCATTTAAATTTATTGTGACTAGGCAGGCGGTAGTAATATGTTTACGACATGCACCAAAGGCAGCACGGAGCGGCGGACTTGTAAAATATCTCTACAGTCTGAGAGTCTTTATGCACGAGCATAAATTGTAGTAACTATATGCAAAAACAAATCTTTACAAGATTATACCGTGGTTAACATAAGGCATTAGGTAAATGGGATTGCAAGTGCGAGGAATCCGAAATCCCCAATGTGGCTTTAAAGCGAATGCCTGAGATGAATGCAACATTTTATATGTTCTATATGGTTTAATAGGGGGGGTTCATATTTTCCTACCCAATTCTTTAGTTTCCCATAGAGATAAGCAGCACCAGAGGTGTGTGCGGAAGACGCTTATCCTTCTGGCTCTATGCCATGCTCAATTTGCACGTTACAGGGGCTTCTGGTTTTATGTAAATAGATCTTAATTACGGTGTAATGAAATGTCATGCAGCTTTATAATATAATTTAACGAAAATTATTATGAAGTTTACACCACTATATTGGAGCAAAGAGTCGCAAATTTTGCACACGCTTGTTTTGCCCGAAAAAAAAATTGCTGATTTTTCCCTTTTTACGCCACATCCAGTACTTTTTTTTAATAATGGTGTGATTTAGCAAACAGCGTGGCTCGCCACAGTCTGACAAATTTACTATAATTTACGCCAGGACAGCCAGAGTTGTACTTCGCGCCTATTAATAAATTAGGCACCTTTTATTCCAACGTTTTTGAGATTAAGACTGGTGTATGAAAACTTCATTTTTAATACATTCCCCTATGTCTTTTCACTATTTTTAAGATCTCAGCTGTGGCTAGCTCCCATAGAGTTTGTAACACACTCCTCCTCACCATAGTCGTACAGGTGAGAAGCAGAAACACAGTGGTGGGGCCCCAGAAATCAAACATGTATCACCTATTTTGGTTGATAGGTGATAAATGTATAATGTTGTCTATATTGTACAAAGTTTTTTTTTTAAGAATAGGGGTATCATCATTGGATATCTGTTTAGTCATCTATTTTTGATTACATGAGTGTCCAAATTGTTTTATAGTTCTATACCGGGAAAAAAATCCGAATTTAGTACTAATGGGTTATAAAAATGTAAAAAATATTTTAGTGTATTTAACTAGTTCATGCACGTTTGCTTTAGAACACATAGATTTTTAGCAGCAGGGTTGATAGCGATAGTCGGCTTTTACTTCTATAAACGGCTGAATTCCCGTTATAATGATGTATTTATAATTTACAGGGTTAGTGTACCTTTAAGAGGTCATAGAGTCACATGTGGTAACCCTGGCACTCACTTCTGACTTAGTTATGTAGAATAAAATTCCTATTTTGGGTCTTTTCCTAGAGAATTTAAAGCCAAAGTGCCAGTATGGTCTACAGCCACAGCCAGAGCAGCAGGTGCCTTTTATCTAGTTAGCAGCAGGACCAGTTATTCATGAATTCATTGTGATTCACATGTGAGTGGTTATAGAGAAGCAGGGTAAATAATGGAACCTAAATTCTCCAAATTAAGAACACCCCACAATTTTTTACATTAATATTTTGATTTTGTACAAAATCCAAATTAAATAGCAATTATTAAAGTTTAACTAAACTTTCAAAAAACTTCTGACATGTCTTAGTGACATGCCAGATGTTTTGATCGGTGGGGATCTGAGCACTGAAACCACCCGGCAGAAGCTTTCGGGTGAACTGCTTCATTTCTGATCGGCTTTTCTCGGAAAGCCAAGCAATTGGTGTACGGGCTCATAGACTTTCTATTGAGCCCGTGCACCAAGTGCTCGGATTTCCGAGAAAAGCCGCTCACAAACTAAGCGGTTCATCCGAGCGCTTCTGCCACTTATTTTTAGCGATCGGTGGGGAGTTTCAGTGCTCGGACCCTCATCGATAAAAACATCTGGCATGTCACTATGACATGTCAGAAGTTTTTTGAAAGTTAAGTTACCCTTTAAGTCCACTAGTATGATGAATGCATCTGCCTGATATCTACAAATTATATGTGTGGCTCATTTATGAGAAAGTCAACGTTGTCATCATGCATAGCTGTATCGGGATCAGGTGAAAATTGTCATTTGGCGCTCAAGTTATGACCATAAGTCCAATTTCACACCTGTAATATGGGCACACTTCTGTGCCAATATTATGTCCACAAATCTCAGTCAGTCCACGGGTCTAATGATCTGAACTATGAACATCATAGTGACCTATCTTGCTGTTAAGTTTGGGTCATTAGACCCACGACCAGGCCTGGGTTTTTTACGGCTGTAATACAGGCACGGAAATAAATCCCATATTGTGTGAAACTGGCTTAAGGGACAGAAAATGCCTTGTAGGATTACTATATTTGGTTGGCCCTGTGGAAGATTCTTCCAGATCACCTTATCTTCTCCTCGCTTGGCTGCACGATGGTGGTGTTCCACTGCAGTTCAGTTTGTAAGATTCATATAGTTATTAAAGGGTTTTCTAGTTCGGACAATCACTTTTTTCTAGAAGGATCCCTCAAAAATAAACCGATCGCATTGTTTTCCACTCCTGGGAACTCCAATGATCAGCTGTAACCTGAAGGGGAATCTGGCAGCAAGAGTTTAATTCCCCTGCAGTGCCACCACAGGAGAAATAAAGAATTACATGGTGCCCATTGAAATCAATGGGCTGTTTGTAAAGTGTGCCAATGTGCTGGGTCCTCCAGAGAGTAGAATTCTCTTTGCTCCTGCTCTCAGCTCCAGTTAATTTATTGGGACCCTAAATGAGAACCCTATATTAATTTAGCATTTATTTATAAGTTACAGTATTTGAAAATTGGATCTTCTTGATTCTCAATAGAGTATTCATGATTACTTTGGTAGGAGCCATCAATCTTGTAAGTGCTTGTCCTGTTTTCTATTCAACTCTTCTTAGCAAAATTGTCTTTTCCAGTGAAATGGTTCTCATATTGACAATCAGGCGACATTATTCCAGTCACTTATTGTATGCTTGGAAGTGGACGGCTTGGCTTGATTTGGTCAGTATTGGTCTTGTTTCCTATCCTTTTCCTCCATGGTATGTTATGGTATATAAATTTAAATTCCCCTTGGCAAAGTGACGTGTCCTATAATGTCTCAGACTGTGAGCACTGATTGGATGGTGTCAGACTGCGTAATGGGACAGACCTCCAACTGGTAACACTATTTATTCATAAATTTGTAGGAGGAATAACAGAGGAACGGCACAAAGTAGAGTTATTAGAAAGATTGCTCTAGAATCTTTGTTTTATGGGGAATACAAGTATTTACTAAAACAGACATATCAGGAGAACAGACAGGTCCTATTTAGAGCTACGTAGGAGGCCATACCTTTTGCCTAGTACAGGTCCTTTTACACTGGGCAATTATCGGGCAGAAAAGCGTTCATAGAACAATCATTGCCGATAATTGCCCTGTGTAAACATGTGCAAACGCTCGTTCATTGCTGATCGTATAGTTTCAAAAAACGGAAATATATTTGTTGTCGGCAACACATCTCCCCGCGTAAACAGGGAGACGCGCTGCCGACATGATAATAATGTATGGGGACGAGCAATCAGAGTAACGGCTGCTCCTCCACATACATAGCTCCTTGTGACAGGAGCAAACGAGTGCCGTTCAACGTGCTGTCTCGTTGATCGGCGCTCGCTGCAACGGCCAATATTGGCCGGTGTAATAGGGCCTTAATCCTTTGTGATCTTTCAACACCTTCTTTACATTGGCTCCTCTTGCTATGTCAATAAAAACCACGAGTGTCTAGATAAAACTATAAACAACGGTAACGATCAATGGTCAAAATGGGAGCAGACATTTTTAAATTGGGTTGACTGTAGTGTTCTTTATGGGGTTACCGACATGAAATCCACTGAAATGTCTACCCTTGTGACTATTACTTTATTCCACATAGCTCCAGTTCTGAGAACCTCCAGAAACATGTATATACATATGTGTGAATGATATGATCAGCTGTTTTATTAGACTTTAATAGCTAAATGATGTGGAGAACGAGTAACCTGCACTGTATCGTAGATTAAGTTAAATAAGTACATTATGGCTTCACCTCTAAATAATTCTTTTGTCTTGGTTGTTAGCACTGGTGTGGAATTAAATTGTGAAATGTTTAGGATCAGTAGCTTTATTTCATTTCCAAGCCTTTAAGTGTTATGGGAGTCTCGTTCACTCATCAATTTTCGGCTTTTTGAGTCCAATCTGCTTTTTGTGCCAAATAGTTAATAGTTTTATGACTGTAGTCCACCAGGAACTGATTTCACCTAAGACTTTTATAGTCATCTAATGAAAGGAAATGTATACTCAGCTCGATCAACTCTGGATTTGAACTCGGGTCCCAATAGAAAGAAATAAGCTTTTAAATTCACAGAACTTCTGAGGATATTCGTCTAGGAAGCTCCCAATGTAATAAATAAGCTCTAACAACTCAATCAAGGGGAAAAGGAATTGGCCTGAATTTTGTCAAACACTAAAAAAAATAGTTTAATTTACATGGTTATTTAAAAGTGCTTTGCGTGTATTAATAGCAAAAAAAATGTAGAGTCCCCGATAAACTAAGATCGTGAGTTCTCTTGTTACAAAAAAAAGTAACTTTGATGCTGTAGCTTTGCTACTTATATGTGTTATGATAATGTAAGTATTTCAGCACAGCTATTTAACCTGTAACTTATCGCTATAAGATAATGGAATGGAACATTTGGAAAATATATATGGGATCATGAAATCATGACAACATTACACAATATCCGTCTGCTGCAGTAAAGCCTCTAATCTTTAGTAAGTCATGTGGTTAGTAGTGACATAAAGAGAATAACCATGATTTTTTTCGTTTTTGAAAAAGGAATAGGACATATCTACTTGTATTTTATATATATAATAGTTATAATTTATTAAGCATCTGGGTTGAAAAGAGCTTTTTTTATATAATAACTTTTCATTTGATTATGTTTTTGAGGCAATGATGAAATGAGTTGTGAACCCAACTTTCATACTATGAGCTCACCTCCATTTATTTGTAGGGGTTTCCCTGATGGGAACACTTACTTTTCTCTTAAAGGAGTTGTCTAGTTTAGAAAACCTATTTTTATATACCCTATTAGGGAATTAGAAGGAGATCCCCTGTTCAGGACCGTCATCTCTTGGCTAGAGTGAGGAGCAAATTCAAAGAGCGTCTCTGTTACGGTTACTGTTATCTTTCTCCACAGATTACAGCTGATCGCTGGGGATCCCAACAGGGGGAGACATCGTGATCAGTTGTAAACCCCTTTAAAATGGTTCTCAGCCCCATAAAAAATGTTTTATTAAACTAAATATGGTTTAAAATGTTGTACTCAACTTTCCAATTCAAGCCTCTCTCATGCCAATAGTTCCTTTGTCCCCTAGCAATCTTTGTTTGCAATAGTCCAGTAATGTCTTGTTGTCTGGACATGTGACTTTGCCAATCACTGGTCACAATGTAGTTGACACTGCTTTGGCCAGGGTATCGAGAGGTGGGCGATTTAAAAAATAATTACAACTTTTTGGTTATTTGAAACCATATTCAACCATAAATAAATTCTGATGCTGGGAAATCACTTTAATGTTTGTCTTATCAATGATTAAATGAAATAGCGGAATGAGTCGAGATTAACCAATTGGGGTGAGCTGGCAGGCCCATGCATATAAAACAATAAATTTAAAAAAATTATAAAATGTGCACTTTTTGAAGCATGTTCTGTCTGGAAATGTGTATTGGAAATAAATATGTTTTACAGTGAAGCTCTAAACTCTGAAATCTCATATTGTTTCCTGCCAGCATCTGATCCTCACATGTCTTCTTCACAATTATTTTCTATAAAGAAATAGGGAATGGGCACCAGCCTCCTACTCTATGGACGTCCTTACTATACTTTTCGTTTTCTTTTGTTTGCTATTTTGTTTATTTTCTAAAAAAACCTTTTTATAAAAGCTCAGAACTGGCCTTACGTAGTATACAAAGGACACTTGTCACCCTCAGACGAATCCCTTTTTCAAAAATATCAAAAGTGGAAAGCTATACCAGGTAATTTTGTGTTGCGTGTATAAAGTAAGACAGGCAAGATGATATAAATAACAATAGAGCTCTCCTAAGGAAAACAAATATAAAATATTAGTCCCCCATGAAATACCTGACTGGCCAAAAATATGAAAAAAATTGTCCAAAAACTATTTTGGGCTATCTTTTCAGCAGAAAACCAGGCAGTTTTTCCAAGAGACAAAAAAAAAGGTCCGACTAACTGAATGCTTTGATTTATTGCCGCGTCCATCCGATTTTTATCACTTTTTCTTTCTTTTAGTCTCGCGAAGTTGTACAAAGCATGAGTTGGCATGATCCAAGGTTCTAAGGAGGCATTAATCACACTAAATAACAAGCACATATATGTATCTAACAACTATGAACTGGTTAATGTGTTTTTTTTGGGCTATTTTATAGAAAGAGGGGCTAAAACAGTAGTGCTTAATTATCTGGGCTCCTGTGAGCCGGGCTCCCTTTTGATTGTATTAATGAAGCAGCTGGCTCATTGTCTCTTTTTAATTCCTCTATTGTCTTAAGAATATGTCACAGTTCTTTCTTCTTTTATCAGGTGCTGTGCAGAAGGATACACACAATGCTTCATATTCCTACTGTATTTGCCAGTGCACAAAGAAACCTCCGATGCATTTTTCAAAGAAGGGGCACACATAATTTATAAGTTCTCCTCCATCCACTACTCCACTGTCAGGAATTTCAACAGTATTGAATTTGAATCCATTATATTTTTTTTAATCAAACAATGTGGCAACATATAGATATATGTGGCATGCTAGCTCCTAATGAGAGATCTGTATGTTGGCTTGTGCAGCGGGGAAGATGAAGCCGGGGCTCTAATTAGTCTAAAGCACGCTTTGTTTCCAATATTTAAAAAAAAAAAAATGCCGCTAAATGAATGAGAGGAGGTTTTTTTGTCTAGTTGTAGATAAGCTGTAAGTTTCAAATTGACAGGTGCTGATTGGTTTGGCAAAGCTTTATAAGTAAGGCTTATGGGTATGTGCAAGTCATTTCCATTTAACCAAGCTAATTGTAATATGAATTGATTGATTCATATTAATTTTGGAACAATTAGATATTATAATTATATTTAAAGGATTTGTCTGTAATTTTTTGACTATTTTGTGTTTTTTTATTGTTTGGTTAATCACTATATTAAAACTAGGGGGCGCTGTTACTTTGAGAGGTATGGAAAGTTTTTGTTCCCTGGTGGTGAAAGGTTGTCCTACAAGCAAGAAAGTTTGCAAATTGCAATTAAATTTAAGATATAATTAAATAAATATGATATATATATATATATATATATATATATATATATATATATTATTGTGTTTTTTAATATGATCATATATAGCTCTCTTGAAAGGATTGTCTGAGGTTACAAAAAAAAGTATCTGCTTTTTAAAAAAAACAACCTTTTTTACAAAACAGTGCCACTCTTGTCAGTGGCCTATGTATGGTACTGCAGCTTAGCCTCACTTATTTAAGTTGGAAGGAGTTACAATACCAGACACAAACCATAGACAAGAGTGACATTGTTTCTGGAAAAAAAAAAAGGCAGAAAAACAATTTTAAATTATAGATTAGTAATTTGCCAAAATCAAGGTTGTGTCAAAAATTCAGTTCCTTTTTATAAGGCAGAATTATGGCATATGGATAGCTTGGAAACCCCATCTATAAGGGCTTATTTAGACGAACGTGTAATACGTCTGTGCAACGCACGTGATTTTCACGCGCCTCGCACGGACCTATGTTAGTCAATGGGGTCGTTCAGACAGTCCGTAATTTTTACGCAGCGTGTGTAACTCACGACATGTCCTATATTTGTGCGTTGTTCGTGCATCACGCACCCACTGAAGTCGATGGGTGCGTGAAAATCACGCGCAGCACACGGAGGCACTTCCGTGTGACGCGCGTGATTCGCGCAACAGCAGTAAAAAGTATGATTGGAAAGAGAAAAGCACTACGTGCTTTTCTGTTTACAAAAAGAGTGTCTTAATGATGGCGGCTGCGCGAACATCACGCAGCCGCGCATCATACACTGATGACACACGGAGCTGTTAAGTACCTTTGGCGCGCGCAAAACGCTGCATTTTTTGCGTGCGCAAAACGCTGCGTTTTTTGCATGCGCAAAACGCTGCGTTTTTTGCGAGCGCAAAATGCACACGCTCGTGTAAATCCGGCCTTACTGTCATTTTGTGAGTGCGTCTTTTAAGTCCTAAATGGAAGCCCACCATTAAGGGCATGACCACACATGGCGGAATTCCTCCGCAACTGTCCGCATCAATGCCGCACAGAATCTGCGTTGCAGATTCTGCAGCGGATCTGCACAAAATGTGCAGAAAATTGATGCGGACTGGCCGCTGCGGACTGCAGGAAAAGTGCTTCTCTTCTCCCTATTCAGTGCAGGATAGAGAGAAGGGACAGCACTTTCCCTAGTGAAAGTCAAAGAAATTCATACTTACCGCCCGTTGTCTTGGTGACGCGTCCTTCTTTCGGCATCCGGCCCGACCTCCCTGGATGACGCTCCAGTCCATGTGACCGCTGCAGCCTGTGCTTGGCCTGTGATTGGCTGCAGCCGTCACTTACACTGAAACGTCATCCTGGGAGGCCGGACTGGAGACAGACGCAGGGAGTTCTCGGTAAGTATGAACTTATATGTTTTTTTACAGATACATGTATATTGAGATCGGTAGTCACTGTCCCGGGTGCAGAAACAGTTACTGCCGATCGCGTAACTCTTTCAGCACCCTGGACAGTGACTATTTACAGACGTCTCCTAGCAACGCTCCCGTCATTACGGGAGCCCCATTGACTTCCTCAGTCTGGCTGTAGACCTAGAAATACATAGGTCCAGCCAGAATGAAGAAATGTCATGGTAGTAAAAACAATACGCTCTGCAGCACACATAAGATCTGCGGACTTCATTGCGGAATTTTGACTCTCCATTGAAGTCAATGGAGAAATTCCGCCATGAGTCCGCAACCAGTCCGCCACTGCTCCGCAACAGACAGAGCATGCTGCGGACAACAAATTCCGCTCCGCAGCCTATGCTCCGCAGCGGAATTGTACGCATCGTGTAAACGAACACTGCTAAATTAAAGTGAAAGTCAATGGAGAAACGGCTCCGCTGCGGATTAACGCTGCGGAGTGTCCGCAGCGGAATTTAAGTGAAATTCCGCTATGTGTGAACCCGCCCTAATACTCCATAAAAAAACGCCATGCTGCATTTTGAAAGAAATGTCACTAAACCCAAAAACGCCATCAAATTGTCACAAACCAAAACACTGTATATGTTGCTGTTTCAATATTTCACGTTAGACTTTAAAGTAACATCTGGCCACGGTGCTTTTGATGCCAACGAAAAGCCAAAGAAAATGGAACAAAACTGTGTGTATGAATCCAGCCTAACTTGCAGTTTCTCATATACCAAGTTCCTAAAAAATGTGTCGGAAAAAAATATAAAATAGTTAAAAAGGAAATAAAAAGTGTGTTAACGAGTGATGCAGAACAAATGGAAACATGGTCGTGTCTGGGAAAACTTCAGTCAGTTAAACCTAATTAAAACATGTGTATTGCATAGAGCCAGTGTGTTGGATTGCAGTAACATGCTTTCCTGCTGAGAGATAATGACTTTGTCTCAGAGTTTTAAGAAATAGAACCATTAGTTATATTTGCAGGATAATTTTATACTCTGCTAGTTGCTACTTTGCCCGAATTTCTGCAAATTGCAGAAATTCAAAGACCACTAAAACCGACCTGCGGAAAGAAGAAACGTTTCTCGGTTTTCAGTCTGATGGGTCAAAAGTTCACATTTTAATTTGTCTCCGTCTGAATTTTGCTTTGTCTTTTATATCTTCAATTTTTAATTCTTGACGTAAATGCTATATCTATTAGAGTTGTGTTGTTAGATTGATTGTGTGTCCTGGAGACAGAAATAGCTTTAAAATCTGTCGTTTTGGCAGAATTGTTACATTAGATGTATACATGATACATTATAGATAATATTGGACCACTTTCTAGGGAAGTTATTGTTTACCTTTTAAAGATTTTTTAAATATTTTTATGCAACATTCTTCATACAGAGATACTGTTCCAGACAGACAGACAGACAGACAGACAGACAGACAGACAGACAGACAGACAGACAGACAGACAGACAGACAGACAGACAGACAGACAGACAGACAGACAGACAGACAGACAGACAGATAGATAGATAGATAGATAGATAGATAGATATGAGATAGATAGATAGATAGATAGATAGATAGATATGAGATAGATAGATAGATAGATAGATAGATAGATAGATAGATAGATAGATAGAGAGAGAGAGAGAGAGAGATAGATAGATAGATAGATAGATAGATAGATAGATAGATAGATAGATAGATAGATAGATAGATAGATATGAGATAGATAGATAGATAGATAGATAGATAGATAGATAGATAGATAGATAGATAGATAGATATGAGATAGATAGATATGAGATAGATAGATAGATAGATAGATAGATAGATAGATAGATAGATAGATAGATAGATAGATAGATAGATAGATAGATAGATAGATAGATAGATATGAGATAGATAGATAGATAGATAGATAGATAGATAGATATGAGATAGATAGATAGATAGATAGATAGATAGATATGAGATAGATAGATAGATAGATAGATAGATAGATAGATATGAGATAGATAGATAGATAGATAGATAGATAGATAGATAGATAGATAGATAGATAGATAGATATGAGATAGATAGATAGATAGATATGAGATAGATAGATAGATAGATAGATAGATAGATAGATAGATAGATAGATAGATAGATAGATAGATAGATAGATAGATAGATATGAGATAGATAGATCGATAGATAGATAGATATGAGATAGATAGATCGATAGATAGATAGATATGAGATAGATAGATCGATAGATCGATAGATAGATAGATAGATATGAGATAGATAGATAGATAGATAGATAGATAGATAGATAGATAGATAGATAGATAGATAGATAGATAGATATGAGATAGATAGATAGATAGATAGATAGATAGATAGATAGATAGATAGATAGATAGATAGATAGATAGATAGATAGATAGATAGATAAAAAAGATAGATAGATAGATAGATAGATAGATAGATAGATAGATAGATAGATAGATAGATAGATAGATAGAGATATATTCGAGCAATAAATGTCATGATCCGTGGGTATGTGGACCCACTAAGCCGCACCACCGTAGCAGAGTAGCAGCTGGCCAAACAACAGTCCTAGTACTATAGTTCCTTTAATAGTCCACATTGGCCCTTTAAGGACACGGCCGTCGAGGGGTGAGTAGGAACGACGGTCCGCAGCCATGGACGTTACAATAGATAAATAACTGCATATTTTAAGGTAGTATTTTATCTTTTATTTTCATACTAAAGAGTTTCTATGTTTACAAGGAAATATTATTTAAATTTATATTTTTATTACTGTCCGATAATCCAGAATGTCTGTATGTCTGGCACTTATCAGGCCTCACTGATACCAGAGTAAAAACATTTTACTATTCTGGGCAGTACAGAGTATTTTTAAATTTGAAGTAAGATTCTGCTCAGATAACAGAAGCCATAATACCTGGATTCATCATACGACGGATCTGAACGGACACCATTGACTTATAATTGGGTCGTTTTGGGTTCTCTAGAGGTTTCTGGCATTATTGTGGCAAGAATAGCGATGCATGCTGCAAAAGTGACAGAAACCTCGACAGAATCATGATAGAAATCCCCAACACAGATGTGACCATTGAGAGGAATTTTTTAAGACTGGCATTTCATACGCCAGTCTTAATAGGAAACAAGCAGGAATAAGATGTGACAAATTTATTCAAAAATGCTCTTGATAAATTTTTCACATGTTCAGCGGTCCGTGCGCCCCTGAGTGAAATCTACACCAGCCAGCCCTCTTCAAATAAGCTCTGCCTGCTTTTTAGAAAATCACCCAACTTTTGAACTCCTTGCGACTTTTCTATACCAGAAAACTAACATAGAAAAGTTGATAAATTCCCTTATTGTGTTACGAAGAATCAAAGACCCTATTAAGGAAGACTCATTCTCAAAACTGATCATCTACGGCATGTCATGCCTAGTGTGGGCCCTTTAAAGGTCACCAATGAGAGAATTCCTATGTACCAGTGTACCAGTTTGGGTTGGAGTGCCCCTTTAAGTAAAGTTTAGAAGCCTCATACTACCACCTCATACTGTAGAAGAAGTCTGCTTAGGCCACATCAAGTTATATATCTATATATATGGTTATATTTATGGTCTTATGAGTGCGTTGAACAACCGGTGTTACAATGTAACTACAACTGGATAATTGTTGGTCACTGGTGACGATGCGAGTCCTAATAGACTGACACTACAGCAGACGGCATGTATGGCCGGCCGGCATCATTTACTGATCGTACGACCCGGCGTACCACTGCTTGTGGTTGTCACTTTGACTTTTAAATAAAGTTAGATAATATATTAGTTGGGTACAACGTAGAAAATGGAAATCTTATATACAAAAACTCTATTCCTCGCACTTTCTTGAGGTATGTCGGCGTAATGTAAGATAATTGAAGATTTGTCAGGCCTGTTCCCTAGCAACAGATAGCCACGTTAAGTCTCCCGAATTGCCTCCAGTTGACAAGCTGGGAGTATTTTTGTGTTTATCCTGCTTGTTAATGATGGGATTCTTTCCAAAAGGCTTGTCTTAATCTTAATTAGAGTTTATCAGGAAAGGGCTATGTGACATTGCACAGAAGATGATTTATTTTAAAAAATGAAACGTGTGAGTAGAAATTTTTTTGGCGGTGGAAAGAGAGAGATATTTAAGACCACTGACTCTTTAAAAAGCGAAATGTAATCAAGTCTGGACCATGATGATTTCACTCCGTTATCAAAACTTACAGAATATTTCAGTGCCGTTTGACAGCAATTATGAGCATAAATCTTATACTTCCTGTAAAGAACCAGATCTGTTTGCTTAAGAATCTTGATTATCAATACAGAAGGGAAGAGCTAAAATGTAAGTCTCCTTAAAGGAAATTTCCACCCGAAACGTAAAAACTTCATTATACAGTATTAGTAAAACAGAAATCAGAGCAGTGGCCATAGTTTGGTAACTATGTATCATCTACTTAGAGATATTTACATTTTACTATTTTATTTTGGCAGACATTTTTGCAAAAGTTACAACAGGAAGTGCAGTTATAATGGTTGTCACCTTTGATTCAACTTCTCAGAAACTGATGATCGTCTGTCATTTTGTCAGCATGTTCTATCAATAACAAAGTTACAGCTTAAATACCCATAAACCCTTAAAGGGGTTGACCGGACATCATTTATTGATGACCTATCCATAGGATAGGCTATCAATATCAGATCGGTGGAGGTCCAACTCCCGGGACCCCCTCCGATCAGCTGTTTTGAAGGGGCCGCAGCACTTGTACGAGCCTCTTCCCCTTCATTGCCGTTACTGCTCGTACTGTGAATTGCCAACACACTCATAGTGGCAGTTCAAAGTATTACAGCCTTCTACCATTTACTTCAACTGGAGAAGGCTCTAGTACTGTGAACTGCCGCTACAAGTGTGTCGGCGATAAACAGTACTAGCAGATAAGGAATAAAGGGGAAGCATCACTTGTATGTGCGCTGCAGCACCTTCAAAACAGCGGATCGCGGGGGTCCCGGGAGTCGGACCCCGACCGATCAGATATTGATGGCCTATCCTGAGTGGCGCCTCCACTGATCAGCTACCTTAAGGGGCTGCGGCATTCGTTGTTCAGTGTTTATCAGGCCCAGCACCGTACACTTCCGTACAAGCTGTGCCTGGGATATCAGCTCAGTCCCATTCACTTGAATGGAACCGGACCTACAATCCCAGGCAAAGCCGCTACAGAAGTGTACGGAGCTATGCCTGTAAACTAGGAAAAGGCTGTAAGGACAAGGGTCTTGGCGTGGGTGCCGAGTGTCGGACCCCAACGATCTGGTATTGATGGCCTACCTTAAGAATAGGCCGTTAATAAAAAAAAATGTCCAGACAACCCCTTTAAGGTGGCAGTTTACTATCGGTTTCTGAGAGGTTAAATGTAAACTTTGGATGAAAACCATAGTTTCCAATGTGAATTCTCACCTGTAATCAGGATGTCTGATGTCACTGCTATCTTTTGTGGGTTTCTGGGTTAAAGAAAATCAGGCAAAATGTGCCTGGGCCATTGCATAACAACAATCTAGAAATCTCAAGTGACAACCACAAATTTGCATATTTGCATATATTATGCTAATTTTACTGAATCCTCTCCTGGTTGCATCCTGTTTTTTGTAGACAATGTCAGGCTACCAGTCATTTCTGCCTCCTATAGTCGGCTGAAGTTTGTGCATTGCTTGTGTTATGCATGCTGCTGCACAGACACAGTGTGCTGCCTTTCTTGTGCCTTTGCTTTCAACTGTGGCTCTTCAAAATCCTGCTCACAATGATGTATAAAGCTTTAGCCTCTTATAAATCTACTCTGGCCACAACTCCCTAGGTGATGTTTGTGTAACACAGACTAAAACGTATTGGGTTGACCACTTATGCTACAGTGATATATACTCTTTTCAATGGATTAATAGAGTTACCATATGGATTTTGCTATATATTGCTCTTGAAAGTTTCTGACTGGTTCCTAACTACATTAAAGCACACACATGTGGACTCATAGCCCCAGGTACGGTACCTAACATGTTTTGTATAGTATTGGTGCTAACAACCCTAATATTTTAAGAACATTTTCAATATTTATGTCCTGAAATGTGTGGAGCTTCGGCTTGTGGTCCGTGGATGAGACATTGGTAGTTGTTTGACATATGTAAGGTTTATGGAGCATTTTACTTCCAGATTGAATGTTGGGACTTATAACAACAATTTTCTCTGGAAAGTGAAATATCTTTTTATATTCTGCTCTATGATTTTATTGATATATTGTACAAGAGATGAATTATAATATCTGGCACTGGTAATATTCTATATTTAAATTATTTAATAAATAAGTCAACAAAGAGAATATTATTTATATTATTTATAGGCAGGGTCTTTTCTTCTGTAAGCCTCCTGTACCTAAGGGTATGTTCACACGACCTCTTTTCAGACGTAATGGAGGCGTTTTACGCCTCGAATTACGCCTGAAAAGACGGCTCCAATACGTCGGCAAACATCTGCCCTTTGCCTGCAATAGGTCTTACGATGTTCTGTGCAGACGAGCTGTCATTTGACGCATCGCTGTCAAAATACGGCGCGTAAAATGACGGCTCGTCAAAAGAAGTGCAGGACACTTCTTGGGACGTTTTTGGACCCGTTTTCTCATACTCGTTTGAAAAAAGGTCCAAAAAAGGCCGTAAAAAACGCTGCGAAACGCCGCGAAAACTCGGCGAAAGACGCGAATTCCTCAAAAAACCTCTGAAAATCAGGAGCTGTTTTCAGACGTATTTGGTTAACCGTGTGAACATACCCTTACGCTTACCCGGTGTGCTGCACCTTGTGCCACAGTATGGTGTCTCTGAAGGGCTCCGTATTACAAATGTATTCACCCATACAAGTCCCATAGACGTCTTTGGCACCATATTACGTTTATTACAACGTTATATGGTGCCATAATAATGTTGTGGGTGTGAGACATTTGTCATTTCTGCTCATATCTTGTAGATTACTCTTTCGTTATTTCCCCTATCGTATTGTTTCCTCTATTATGATGCGCTGCAGATTATGTTGGAGATATATAAATAAAGCTTATTATTATAGCACATGTTTATTGAACTATTTATATAGTAATTAAATATTAAAACTGATGATAGGAGTAAGTATACAAGAATTATTGATAATAAAAATGAACTAATTAAAATATATTTTATTTAGTATTATTAGCAGAAGTAATGAGCTTTATTTGGATTATTATTTATTATGATTATTTTTATCATAATTATTATGATGTTCTTTCATCTTTAATTTGATTAAGTTGTAAAATATTTATATTTAAATTTAAATTGTGCGCAAGTAGAGCTGCTCTATAGCTGGCTGCTTTATTTTTTGGCAGATACAAGCTTTTTGATATTCACTTGATGATCCATTGACTCGAAAGTAGGCTGTGAACCACCATGTGGACCTAGGGCAAGTATATATACGTGAGATGGGTGTTCATGCTCCACGTGTGGATAAAATTGCCATCTTTCAAGTTGTTAATTAACAATATATAACCCCTATATGGGATAATGCTCGTTTTATTTTGCTTCCTTCATGTGTAAAATAAATATTAGACTCTTTGAAAAAATCATGCTAACCCCTAATTGACATGTCACGTACATGTACATGACAGCCGTTAAGGAGAAGTATGGAGCGGGTTCACGGGCTGAGCTCCCTCCATACCCAGGGG
The DNA here is from genome assembly GCF_050947455.1 of Rhinoderma darwinii. Taxonomy (NCBI): domain Eukaryota; kingdom Metazoa; phylum Chordata; class Amphibia; order Anura; family Rhinodermatidae; genus Rhinoderma; species Rhinoderma darwinii. The sequence continues at coordinate 38,327,231 of NC_134691.1, read as the reverse complement.
GGGATGGCTGTGTAATACAGCCAACACCTCACTGCAGCAGGCGGAGTCAAAGATCACTTTGACTCAACCCATTTAACCCCTAATACGCAGCGGCCAATCGCGACCGCAGCATTTAGATCATTAGAATTAAGGGGGCCATCACCTGCCCCCCGCTCTGCGACCCAATCAATGGGTGCCGATGGTCATCATGGCAAACTGGGGGCGTAATGATTGTCCCCAGGTCTACGATCTTTGTACTCATTTTGAAGCTTCAAATGAGACTGTCATTATAGCGATATACTGCAATACATTAGTATTGCAGTATATCATGCAAGCAACCCAATGTCTGCTGGTTCAAGTCCCCTAGGGGGACTAATAAAAAAAAAAGTTAAAAAAAAGCTGTTAAGTAAAGTTTTTTCTAATGTTCCAAAAAATAATAATTTAAAGTCTAAAAAAAAAAACGTTTTCCAGTTTTTCCCTAAAGCAATGTTAAAAAAACTGGTATTGCCGCGTCCGTAAAAGTCAGAACTATCACAATACAGCATTATTTAATCCGCTCAGTGAACGCCATAAAAAAAATATATAAAACACGCAAAGTGATGTTTTTTGGTCACCTTAGCTCTCCAAAAAAAATTTATAAAATGTGATCAAAATGTCGCATGTACCCCAAAATGGTATCGGTAAAAACTTCAGCTCGCCCCGCAAAAAATAAGCCCATAATCGTATAAATCCGTAGAATAAGGTAAACATGTAGTTTTTAACACCTGATGGATGTCATAACCCCCCCTAAAAATAGCGTAATTGCTGTTTTTTGCCCATTTCACCCCACATATCATTTTTTTTCCAGCTTCCCAGTACATCATGCGGTACCATGGTGCCATGAAAAACGACAACTTGCCCTGTAAAAAACATACGGCTATGTCAAAAAATAAATAAAAAAGTTATGGCTTTTGGAAGGCAGAGAGGAAAAAAAACAAAATGAAAAAACGAAGATTGGCCATGTCCTTAAGAATTTAAATAGATTGTATAATAATAAATTAAATAATCATATCTAATACTGATAAAAATAATAATAAATAATAATCAATTATGATGATTTAGAATTACAGTATACCAACTAAGCTATAAATAATAATAATAATAATAATAATAAAACTTTTTCTCATTGTGACGGTGGATGTATTTACTTTTCCCTTTTTAGGGTGGAGAATAAATCCACATCTTAAACACTTCAGTAGAGACGCTGTCTTCTAAAATATTTCCTTTCTCATCTTTGAAAGCAATCAGACACAGCAAATTAATTGTTTAGTATTTCCCGCTAAAGAGTGTCCAAATTTTTGCAATTTAGCTGTAGCGTATCATCTGGCCTTATCTCTTCTAGCAGATTCCTGTAATAAGTTGTTTTAAAACTGTAATCTCTTTGAGGAGAAAAATGAAGTGAAGTTTAAAGGCGGTTATCTCCTATGATAAACACTGCAATATTACTTATCAAAATGGATACTCTTTTCCTTGCATAGTGAATACAGCGTCTACTATAGCACATACACAAGACATGGAAACGCTACAATATGGGATATTATTCCAGCCAAAGAAGATATGGATTTATACCTATGTCTGGAATTACAGATAACACCATTTAAGTGATTTGTTTTGTGTCTAAACAAGTTGAACAAATTAGTTTCTTCCTTCAACTCATTAATACATCAGACGTAATCTAGTTTTTAATGCGCAGTCCCGTGAGAATGCCATCATTTGCAGTTAAGGGATGAGATAAAAAAGAGCATAATTCGGAGTTTTAGTACTTAAAGTTGCTTCGACTTTTAAACATTGAATTTTCTTTGAAAATAAATTGGAATATTAATCTGTAAACAAATCGGTGTTTGGGGACGTGAATAAAACATCATTAGAACTTGGAAGAGATCAGGTTTGTTTATACGGGGGGCTGTGATTGTCATAATGAGGGCGATGATCTTATCCAAACCCGTCTACACTGGCCAATTGTGGCTACGATTTAGCAGTGTCCAAGTGATCGTAACAAGGATGGTGAGTCCCCTCATCCCAACTCTGAGACCGGGGTCAAGGTCATGCATGCACATGGTCTTCTCCAATAAAGTCTATGGGAGTTAGACTTCAAAAGAGAGATCCACACCCATGCGTAGCCACCTTCCCACCTCTTCTTGGCTGGATAAGATCTCCGAATGGTAATCAGGGAAAGAGGATGGTGGAGGCTTCGGGGCATGTGCCACATTTGCCCATCTCATATCCTAATCTGGCCCTAGATCATAAAGCTTATTGGCTTGTGGGATTGCAAGGTAAATGGGCAGAAAAAGTATATTTTAACTTCTCAGATGTGTTTTTTGAGTTGTTCCAGAGTCATAATAGTGGCATTTTTATCCACACCACTTTAGCCCTTAATGGCCTGTGCCCTAACAAAGCCTTTAAGGGGTTGTAGGAATTTATAAAATAGGGTCTGTTTTGTTTTTTTCCTGAAACGCAGAACTTGTTTCCGTGGATTGCGTCTGGTATTGCCTATATTAGGCCATGTAATTTGGCAAATAATGGCCAACTTGAGTAACTCAAAGGGGGTTTCTAACTTTTATCATTGATGTTGCACCCCTAGCATATGCCGATAATGTGTGATCGGTGCAGCTATAAAAGCCACAATCATAAAATCGAAGGGGCCAGTGCAGCAACCTCTTTGCATTTTTTTTTTAGACATAACTCTGTTTTGATCCGGGCCCCTTCATCTCAGCCCCGTTCCATTGAGAGCCATGCTATCTTTGTTCTTGTGATCGGTGGGATATATCAATGATAAAAGTTGCAACACCTTTTTAATCTCATATCTCAGAGTATAAAAAATATTATCACAAAATATGTATCTACATTATATAGTACTAATTAAATTGCCCCTTCTACATTGTGGTCTATTTTTTTTAATTCTTTTTTTTGTTTTTTCATTTTATAACATCAGGGTATACCCAATGTTCGTGGTTCAAGTCCCCTAGGGGGACTAATAAAAAAAAAACGTAAAAACAAACAGTTAAGTAAAGTTTTTTGTAATGTTCCAAAAAGAAATGAACCCCTTAACGCCGAAGGACAGATATATCCGTCCTCTGAAGCTGCTAGTTTGCGCAGGAGGACGGATATATCCGTCCTGTGATGGCGCGGGTACTGACAGTTTACCCACGCGATCAGCGGCAGGAGCACGGCTGTTATACACAACCTGGCTCCTGCTGCAACTGCCGGAATCGAAGCGCGCTCCGATTCCGTCAGTTTAACCCATTAAATGCCGCTGCCAATAATGACAGCGACATCTAATGTGTTTGACAGAGGGAGGGAGCTCCCTCTGTCACCCCATCGGCGCCCCAGCAAAGAAATCGCGGGCAATAATGATTTGGTATACTAAATATACCAAAGCATTATATATGCGATCAACAGATCGCATAGTGAAGTCCCCTGGTGGGACTAAAAAAAAAAAAGTAAAGAAGTTAAATAAAGTTTGTGAAAAAAAATAAAATAACTTACAATCAAAATAAAATAAAACTTTTATTTAGTAAAAGTGTCAAAACAAATAACACATACACATATATGGTATCCCTGCGATCGTAACGACTTGAACAATAAAGTGAACACATTAATTAAACCGCCGGATGAACGGCGTCCCAAAAAAACGGCACAACTCTCTTTTCTCCCATTCTCCCCATAAAAAAATTAAATAAAAGTTAATCTATAAGTCCTATGTACCCCAAAATAGTACTAATATAAACTACACCTTGGCCCGCAAAAATCAAGCCCACATATGACGTCTCTTGGAATACGGCGATGCAAAAACAAGTAATTTTTTTCTAAAAGTGTTTTTATTGTGCAAACGTAGGAAAACATATAACACCTTTACATATTTGGTATCCCCGTAATCGTGCCGACCCATAGAATAAAGTTAACATGTTATTTACGCTGCATAGTAAACGGCGTAAATTTATAACGTGAAAATCAATGCTGTTATAGCTGCTTATTTTCAATTTTCTCCTAAAATAAAGTTAATAAAAGTTAATCGATATATTATATGCATCTAAAAATGGTGACACTACAAAATACAACTCGTCCCGCAAAAAACAAGCCCTTATACGGCTTTGTAGACGGAATTAAAAAAAAGTTACGACTCTTGGAATGCGACCGTGAAAAAACAAAAAATAATCCTTGGTCATTAATGCGCAAAATGGCCCGGTCATTAAGGGGTTAAACAACGTCTAAAAAAAACCTTTTCCAATTTTTTCATTTTATAACATCAGGGTATACTCAATGTTCGCTGGTTCAAGTCCCCTAGGGGGACTAATAAAAAAAATGTAAAAAAAACAAACAGTTAAGTAAAGTTTTTTGTAATGTTCCAAAAAAAAATATATTTAAAGTCTAAAAAAAAAAACCTTTTACAATTTTTTCCCTAAAGCAATGTTAAAAAAAATGTTTACTTATAAGTAGAAAACTATAAGCAGAAACTTATAAGTAGAAAACTATACTAGGATATGGTATTAATTTGGCTGCCCTAGGATGGGGCAAATAAACATAAATGTTTGCTTATAAGTAGAAAACTATACTAGGATATGGTATTAATTTGGCTGCCCTAGGATGGGGCAAATAAACATGAATGTTTGCTTATAAGTAGAAAACTATACTAGGATATGGAGCAAATACAAAAAACATTTAATAGGAAATCACAGGCGAGCTAATTCTGTATATTAGTCAGGTGTCCAACCCTTTAACCTGTTGTCAAATTACAATTCCCTGTATCCATGGCTGATAAAGCATCAGGGAGATGTAGTGTATTACCTGTCGGAGTGCCGTAAGTTATATAACCCCTGTTGAAATCTAGGAAACCTTTTCAGAAAGCTGTTTACACTTTTGGTTATTGGTCTCTTGGGTTAACATAGTAATTTTGAAATCTGTACAACCCTGTAATTTACAGCAATTTTTCCCAAATTCCTGTTTGACATTTAGACTTATTTTGCTTTAAACAGTAAACTCTTTCATTTGTGCTTACAGGAGGACAACTGTGGTGTACAACTACCAAGTCTATCGCTGAGGGCGAGGAGTTAATTGCCTTTGTTGTGGATTTTGACTCAAGGCTACAAGCTGCCACTCAAATGACTCTTACAGAGGGAATGTATCCAGCTCGCTTGTTGGACTCGATACAATTGCTTCCTCAACAAGCAGCAATGGCGTCTATCTTGCCTACAGCCATTGTCAACAGTAGGTGTCCTGTAGTCTACTAGATCTTTGAAATTTTTGAAATATTTTTCAGAAGACATTGATGTACAGTATATACCTATATTAATGGGATGCAAGTTGAATTTAAGGCCAGGATTGGCAGGATTAAATAACAAGCAAAACTATTCTAATTATAAAATGTTACTTTCGTGAGAAACCAAAAATAAGAGATCTGTAATTTAGCGCAACACATACACTTTACATATTTGTATTTTCAGCCGATCATAAAATAATTGAACAGATAGAAAGTTGCACACGAAGTCCTAGATGAAAAAATCTAATTACACGGAAAGAAAAGGTGACCAGACGACAAGTGATAGGGGCTTAATAGTCATTGGTGCCTGTTTTTAACTTTTTGTAAGGAACTTTATAATGAGTAAAAATTGTACATGATGTCCATCACATTCTGTACAGCGGAAGCGGCGGCCCCTATTGCGGCTGTTGGTTATTTATTGGGTGACGAAAATTATTTGGAATTAGCTAACAGCACATAATATGTCAGTGTAAATTTACAAAATTTGCTAAGGTGAGCAAAGTGTGCAAAGTAAATGATGTTTTGCTAAGAGTTACATGGTGATATATTGTAGCCGGTAAAGAGACATTCTATATTTTTTTCAAAATCATCCAATCTACAATGAATTTGTTTAACTGCATCACTTTCCTCCATAATGCACTGGGGGAAGGGAGGAATTAAGATTAATGTAAAAGCAATTTAAAATAAAATAATAATATATATATATTCTTTCTTTCTGTTTTTTTTTTTTTGCAGAAGATATCTTCCCCTGCAAATCCTGCGGCATTTGGTACAGAAGTGAACGCAACTTACAAGCTCACCTCATGTATTACTGCAGTGGTCGCCAGAGGGATACATCTCAGCTCCCGGAGGACAATGAAGACAGTTCCCAGCAGATGTCGAGTGTCTGTCCATTCCCACAGTGTACAAAAACTTTTTCTAGTGCAAGAGCTTTAGAAATGCACTTAAATTCTCACACTGGTAAGTGTATCAGTCTAATTTAGTAATTCAATTCATTACTTTTATTGTATAAGATACTACAGGGGGTTATTTAATTTAAAAAAAAAAAAAACTTTTTGCATTTTTGAAAATGGAATTTAGACTTATCAGTAAATTACATCTGCTGGTGTTTTGGAGCAGGAATACTCTCCATGCACATCTGTAGCTCATGTGGCCAAAGACAGAAATCCTTTGATTTAGATGGAACTGTGACTATACATGAGTAATTACCATTCCATGGAAATCAATGGGAGAATGTACTTTTTTTTTCTTGTTGCTTATAGTCTATAATGCCAACATAATCTGCTTCACCATTCTCTATCTACAATGGGACATATTATTTTCATTACGTTTTTAGAAAGCAGGAGGAAACCGGAGGAAAACCACACAAACACACAGAGCACATACAAACACACAGAGCACATACAAACACACAGAGCACATACAAACACACAGAGCACATACAAACTTTATGAAGATGTTGTCCTTGGTTGGGTTTGAACCAAGGTCCCCAGTTCTGCAAGGTTACAGTGCTTATAGGTAATCTGTCAGCAGTTTTGAGGTCTCGAATTTGCTGACAGTGCGGTATAGGGGAGGAGAAGGGGGAGGGCAAAGTAAACAAACCATGCAACTTGACATTTTTTTCCCCTGGTGCCGCGGTCTCTGCTCTGAGTGCCAGCTCTAGCGGCCAACCAGGAGACTGCAGAGCCATCACTCAGATCAGAGGGGCATTGCAGCATGCGGAGGAGGAGCACTTGCACATCAAGTGCCTGCCGAAGTGGTACTCGGGGCACTGGTAAACATTGTTTAAACATCGGGGAATGAAACATTGTTTACTAAAATTAGATTTAAAGAGGCTCTGTCACCAGATTTTGCAACCCCTATCTGCTATTGCAGCAGATCGGCGCTGCAATGTAGATAAGAGTAACGTTTTTGTTTTTTTTTAAAAACGAGCATTTTTGGCCAAGTTATGACCATTTTTATATTTATGCAAATGAGGCTTTCTAAAGTCCAAGTGGGCGTGTTTAAAGTAAAAGTCCAACTGGGCGTGTATTATGTGTGTACATCTGGGCGTGTATTATGTGCGTACATCTGGGCGTGTTTACTTCTTTTACTAGCTGGGCGTTGTGAATGGGAGTGTATGATGCTGACGAATCAGCATCATCCACTTCTCTTCGTTAACACCCAGCTTCTGGCAGTGCACAGACACACAGCGTGTTCTCGAGAGATCACGCTGTGACTTCACTCACTTCCTGCCCCAGGTCCTGCATCGTGTCGGACGAGCGAGGACACATCGGCGACAGAGGCTACAGTTGATTCTGCAGCAGCATCAGCGTTTGCAGGTAAGTAGCTACATCGACTTACCTGCAAACGCCGATGCTGCTGCAGAATCAACTGTAGCCTCTGGTGCCGATGTGTCCTCGCTCGTCCGACACGATGCAGGACCTGGGGCAGGAAGTGAGTGACATCACAGCGTGATCTCTCGAGAACACGCTGTGTCTGTGCACTGCCAGAAGCTGGGCGTTCTGAAGAGAAGTGGATGATGCTGATTCGTCAGAACGCCCAGCTAGTAAAAGTAGTAAAAACGCCCCGATGTACATACACAATACACGCCCACTTGTACTTTTACTTTAAACACGCCCAGTTGTACTTTAGAAAGCCTCATTTACATAAATATAAAAATGGTCATAACTTGGCCAAAAATGCTCGTTTTTAAAAAAAACAAAACGTTCCTCTTATCTACATTGCAGCGCCGATCTGCTGCAATACGAGATAGGGGTTGCAAAATCTGGTGACAGAGCCTCTTTAACCCCTTAATGACCAGGCCTGAAAACTTCTTAACGACCAGCTACATTTTTCAGTTCTTACCACTCTGCATTTCAGCAGCCATAACTTTTTTATTTTTTCATTGACATGGCCGTACGAGGCCTTGTTTTATGCGAGAGAAGTTGTATTATTTTTTTTCATAGTTTGGAGGTTTCATAGTTTCGTAGTTTTGCCGTGAATATAAGAAAAAGCGATTATCTGCATAGTTACTCTGGTTTATTTTTTATCCTGTTCACGTTTCACGCTAAATAATCTGTTCTTCAGGTTAATACAGTCGTTTACATACCTAATATGTGTAGGTTTTTTGTTTTTATGTAGTGTAGGGGCAATAAAATATATTTTATGCAAAAAAATGTGGACTTTTTTTTAATTTTTTTGTTACTTTTTTAAAAATCCCATTAAGGGATAACTTGTAATGTATTAGCATACTCTTGTATGCTAATACATTACACTGTGTCACTATGACACAAGCTGCTGTTAGGGCAGCACATAGTGTGCCCGAACAGCACACTTAGGGCATGACCACACATGGCGGAATTCCTCCGCAACTGTCCGCATCGATGCCGCACAGAATCTGCGTTGCAGATTCTGCAGCGGATCTGCACAAAATGTGCAGTACATTGATGCGGACTAGCTGCTGCAGACTGCGGGAAAAGTGCTTCCCTTCTCCCTATCAGTGCAGGATAGAGAGAAGGGACAGCACTTTCCCTAGTGAAAGTAAACGATTTTCATACTTACCGGCCGTTGTCTTGGTGACGCGTCCCTCTTTCGGCATCCAGCCCGACCTCCCTGGATGACGCGCCAGTCCATGTGACCGCTGCAGCCTGTGCTTGGCCTGTGATTGGCTGCAGCCGTCACTTACACTGAAACGTCATCCTGGGAGGCCGGACTGGAGACAGACGAAGGGAGTTCTCGGTAAGTATGAACTTATATGTTTTTTTACAGATACATGTATATTGAGATCGGTAGTCACTGTCCCGGGTGCAGAAACAGTTACTGCCGATCGCTTAACTCTTTCAGCACCCTGGACAGTGACTATTTACAGACGTCTCCTAGCAACGCTCCCGTCATTACGGGAGCCCCATTGACTTCCTCAGTCTGGCTGTAGACCTAGAAATACCTAGGTCCAGCCAGAATGAAGAAATGTCAAGTTAAAAAAGCAAGACGCATCCGCAGCACACATGACATGTGCATGACAGCTGCGGACTTCATTGCGGAACTTAGAATCTCCATTGAAGTCAATGGAGAAATTCCGCCATGAGTCCGCCACTGCTCCGCAACAGACAGAGCATGCTGCGGACACCAAATTCCGCTCCGCAGCCTATGCTCCGCAGCGGAATTGTACGCATCGTGTAAACGAACACTGCTAAATTAAAGTGAAAGTCAATGGAGAAACGGCTCCGCTGCGGATTAACGCTGCGGAGTGTCCGCAGCGGAATTTAAGTGGAATTCCGCCATGTGTGAACCCGCCCTTACTGAACAGACAGCACTGGGGTCCTTTCCAGGTCCCCAGGGCTGACTGCGGAAGGGCTTGCCCGGTGGTTGATCACGTCACCTGGTTTCCGATGACTAGATAAAAGCGGGTAGTTCCCTTTTTTTTTTGCCATGGTCATGGACCGTGGCGATCACAGGGTTAAACAGCTGGGGTCTGAATGTTTTCCGACCGCAGCTGTATTCAGCAGGCTGCTCTAAGATCAGGAGCTGAACTAACGGGAATAAAATTTAAATAAATAAAACATATATAAATGAATTTATTAATAACTTCATACAAGGAAGTGGAAGATATTGCAATGTACACGGTACTGAGTAAAAGTTGCAATGGGCCATATATAAACCAATATATCCTTTGAAGATGGACATGGCAGTCTTTGTGATTGTAATAAGCCAACAATGTCAGTTACCTGCAAGTACTGGCAAACATTTTGTTAAAAAAATAATTTGTTTTGTTTCGCCATCTTTTGAGAGCTATAGCTTTATTATTTTTCCGTCAATTGAGCGGTCAGAGGGCTTATTTCTTGTAGGGCGAGCGGTCGCTTTTATTGATACATTTTTGGGGTACATACAACTTTTTTTGATCATTTTTTATTCTACTTTTTTTGTGGGAGACGAGGTGACCAGCAATTCTAGCGGTTTTATTTATTTTATTATTTTACTGCGTTGATCATGTGAGTTATTTAATGTTATATTGTAATAGTTCAGACTTTTCTGGATGCGGCGATATCAGTTATGTTATTTATTTATTTTTTTACATCGTTTTTGAGAGGAAATGGTAAAAGGAGGGGGTTTTGTACTTTAAATATTTTTTTTTTATATATAAAAATCTTTATTGAACTGTTTTTTATTTTGTTCAGTAGTCGCTCTGACTTGATCCAGCGATTGTTGGATCGCTTGCACAATATACTGCAATATTTCTGTATTGCAGGTTATCAGGACTTTTACCTTCTCCTATGAAGACTTAATATGAGCACAAAGATGGCAGATCTGGGCGCCTTCAGTAGACCCCCAGGCTGCCATAATAATCATCGCCACCCCTCGATCGCGTCACAGGGGAGGGATGGTTAGTTGGAGTGGACCCTCTCTTTTAACACCTTAGGTGCCGCGGTTGCTATTGACTGTGGCATCTAAGGAGTTAAACAGCTGGGATCACAGTATTCTGCGATCCCAGCAGTTAAAGCAGGGTGTCAGCTGTAATATACAGCTGTCACCCGCAGTATATGGAGCAGGCTCAGCCATAAGCCCACTCCATACAACCCCCGTCTACCCATGAACCATGTATCGCGGGTGGTCATAAAGGGGTTAATACCAGACTGCCTTATAGCGTCTTAAAAAGGATTTGTCAGCTCTCCTGATATGTCTGTTTTAGTAAATACTTGTATTGCCCATGAATAAAGTAATTCTGGATCGTCTTGACTTAGAACTCTGGATTGTCTAGTTTCTTTGCTTTTGCTATTTGAAATGTATGAATAAATTGATAACTGGACTCTACCATTCTCATAATAAATAGGGTGTCTCCCTACACTATCTGGGACTGGTGGCAGTTATTGGACATTGTCAGACTGTGTACGGACACCCCCTCCCCCAACTGGTAACACCCAGTTGTCTATTTATTCAACTTTTCCAGGAGGAATAACAGAGGAATAGCACAATGCAGAGTTCCAAGAAAAGATGCTCTAGAATAATTATTTCAATAGGAATACAAGTAATTACTAAAACAGACATGTCAGGAGAGCTGGCAGGTGCCCGTTGTGTGGTTTATAAAATCCTTTTCTAACTACCTATTTTTGATAGAGGGGAGTGATTCTTTTGGGACCCCAATCAAGCTGGAGCAGAGAGCAGCTACAGCATGTCAATACGTTTCACGGAGCACCATGTAATACTTAATTTCCCCTGTGGTGGCACTGCAGGGAAATTGAACACTTGCTGCCAGGTTCACCTGAAGTCGCATCAGTAGAACACCCTACGATCAGATTATTTTCTTGAGATCTTTCTTAATACAGTGATTGTCAAAAGAGGACTACCCCTTTAAGTAAATAACTTTATTCTCCCTACTTCGGTAGCAGTCTATTACCAGCACTCATTCAATAGACAATTACTCCAGAACTCCACTAACTATTTTACTATAACCAGTCTAAAAATCTCTCAAGATTAAATGTATATACACATCATGTTCTGGGAAGGGTTGGACGGGAAATAAAGATCAATTTGGCTGTTGGTGACAGGACACAACAACTTGGTATCCCCTATTTATTACTATATTAAAAGGCCATGGAGTAAGAATGTGTAACCCAATTAAGACAAACTGTATTAGTATAGGAAAAATCTGTCATGTGTTTTTTTTTTTTTTTAGAAATTACAAAATCCTGATCTAGATTGGACATACTGTGTATTTCATTATTATTTGCGTCTGTGAAATCCGAGTATATTAAAACCTTTTTATATTCTATGTTCTTAGTTTTATTTTGGAGCTTTAGTTCCAGATGGGAAATTAAATTAAATTAAATTGACATATTAAAACTGAATACATCCGGATTTCCAGGATTTGTCAAAGCACAGAGAGAAAATTAGTATATAGTAATGACCATTTAAAATGAGCCATTGAAACAATAAGAATTGTAATAGATTTATACAAAATTTTATCATATTTTTATATGTTATTATGCAATTTTTCGTAAAATGGGAATCATGAACTATTCCAAGTTTATTATATCTAGTCACAATGTACTGGTTAATTAGCAAAAGACTATAAAATATACTTCAGTTGCACCAAAATGTCACCCCTTAGGCCACGTTGAGACGTGGCGGAATTGCTGTTGAGTTCCGCTACGGACAGTCCGCATTGGAATTCTGCAGCAGCCGTTTTTTACATTTGTTTCTATACATTTTTAGGAAACTTAGTTCAGACTTTGCAGAAAATAACTGTGCGGAATTTAGGCTGCGGTGTATATTTTCCCCTCCGCAGCATGCACATTATGTTGCGGAGAAGAAGCGGAATTTCACTGCGGATTTCAGCCTTTGCAATGCAAAAGCTTAAATCTGTGGCAAGTCCGCTGTGTTTTCTGCAACGTCTGAATTACCTGTCAAATATGCTAATATTGGTGGAGATTCATTGCGTAAGTGCCCCAAATCTGCACCAACATTTGCAGCGGAAAAATTCTGCCACGTCTGAACATGGCCTTAGGGTGCCTCCAAACATGCCACACATTTTCTTGCCGCAGATTTTTTCACAAACTTCTGCCAAATCCGCAACGAATCTGCAGAAAAATCCTGCATATGTTAGGCCATTATACACAAAAGAACTCCTATTGCAAATAGCGGTAAAGGGTTAGATGCTATTAGTGTAAAGCATACTACCTAACTAGTATTTAAGGCACTCCTAAATAAACATTTATACACAAGAGAGAAAGAGGAGCATGAAAGCCATATGATAAAATTTTTATCATATGGCTTTCATGCTCCTCTTTCTCTCTTGTGTATAAATATGTTAGGGCCATGTTCAGACGTGGCAGAATTTTTCCGCTGAAAATGTTGCTGCAGATTTGTTGCGAATTTGCATCAACATTTGCATATTTGACAGGCAATTCTGACATTGTGGATATCACAGCGGACTTGCTGCAGATTTCAGCCTTTGCAATGCAAAGGCTGAAATCCGCAGTGAAATTCCGCTGCTTCTCCGCAACATAATGTGCATGCTGTGGAGGGAAAAATCTGTACCGCAGCCTAAATTCCGCACAGTTATTTTCCACAACGTCTGAACTAAGTTTCCTAAAAATGTATAGAAACAAATGTAAAAGACGGCTGCTGTAGAATTCCACTGCGGACTGTCCTCAAGGGAATTCAACAGCAATTCTGCCACGTCTGAATGTGCCCTTAGGGTGCGTCCTGATGTGGCAGATTTACTGTGGCTTTGTCAAAGATTTCACCCTATGTATTGCAAATGGTGAAATTGTGATGAAAATCTGCTGCCTCTCCGCACAAGAATGGGCATGTTGCGGATCTTTCTGCTACTTGTGGATGTGTTTTTGAAAACTCCATCCACTTGTATTGTAAATTGCTGCAGATTTTCGATGCGGAACGTATGACAAAAGAGTGTCTTTTTAGCATATGTTGGGCCACTATACGCCAGGATCTTTTTTTTTTTTTCAAAAGGACTGTATACAAAAATAGTATATGTGTTTTTTGAATGGCAGTCAATGGCAGACATACTGTATGCAATTGTAAAGGCATACAATTCTATACATTTGGTGGGTCTGTTTTAAACATTCGCATCAAACGTAACCACCAAACACAGAAGGTATGAACACTAGATTCTTCTATATTAGCCACTGGTCCTCTATATAAGGGGATTTTCTTTTGCATAGTTTAATATTTTTATAAGCATTTGAATTTACTTCCAAATCTATTATATTGTCCAGTATGAAGGGTGGATATGGCTGTACACATTGTATAGTATGATTACTGTATATATCTAGGGTAATTCTGATGCTACACTACACTAGTTTAAGGTTTCCTTCACACAGACATTTTTTGGAAAGTTAAACTGCATCAGAAAATGCTTCTAAAAACGTTAGTAATGTTAAAATGTAACACGCGTTTTGATGGCTTTTTAAGTGGAGTTTTGGATTTGGTGTCATTTTGTACATGCTTTTTTTTTCTGGCATTTCTGAAGTTCTATAAAGAAGCCTATAGGGGAAAAAAAGCCTGAATAAAAAAACCATACCCAGAGCATGCTGCATCTGGAAAAAATGGCACAAAACAAAAAGCGGTTGTGTGTAGTGCATTTCATATTTTATTATAGACTTTAACGTAGCATTTGGCCGCACTAAAAAGCTCAACAAAAAAGTCAGCAAAAAATGGCCATGAAAAACGCACACGAATGCAGCAAAATGCTGTGTGTGAATCCAGACTTAGACTGTCCATACATTTTAGATAGCTGTCAACAGAATGACCATTCCGGCGACAGCTGTTCTCCCGACTACCCCATACACATGGACGCTCGGCTCTGGTATGCGTGCATGTGTTCTCAGGGAGAATCTGGCAGCGGCTTATCTAGTAACGAATAAACAATCGGGCATGTTCAAATTTAACATGTCCAACCCTTCTCTACCCCAACATCTGTCGTCAGGGGAGAGTTGAGACGCCGCCATACACACTAGATAGTCGGCCGGTCCCGTCGAGATCTGCGATTTCGGCCGACGTACATCTTATATGTATGGTCAGCTTAAGACTACCTTCACACAAACACACACACGCACACTTTTTGTGCGGCGTTTTTTGGACCAAAAAAACGCTTCTAAAAAAACTCACATATTTTGGTAACATGGTACATGTGTATTTTATGGCATTTTTGGTAGCATTTTTTTTCTTATATTGGGGGTTAAGCTATCTGCATTTTTTTAAGTTGTCTTTTTCCCATTGCAAATCTTGTGAAGATTCCTGGTTTCAAAACACGATTTATTCTAAAAAAAAACGCCACCAAAACAGAGTTCTATGGGAGAATAATGCTGCAAAATGCTGGAAAATAAATACAAAGCCAGCCTTAGGGCCAGTTCACACGTTGCGTAAATACTGCAGATTTTCCACAGTGGAAAATCCGCAACAAATACAGTAGCAGCAAAGTGGATGAAGTAAAACAAATCTCATCCACACGCTGCGTAAATACCTCTCAGAAATTGACCTGCGGTGAGGAATTTCCTTCTGAAGCATGTCAATTGTCTTTACGGAAACGCTGCTTATATGTTGCGGGATTTCCCCATTGAATACAATGGGGATGGAAATCCTGCATCAAATAGCAGTTGTTGAGTTTTTTGCGATGTATTCGCAGCGATCCCGCCGCAAAAAAACGGAAATCAGAAAACAAACAAAAAATATTAAACTTACCTAGGAGTCTGTGTTTCATACTCCTGGGATGACGCTTCATCCCATGTGACGGCCGCTGCAGCCAATCACAGACTGAAGCGGTCTCCTGGGATGAGAGACGTCATCCCTGGAGGCTGGTCTGCTAGCATGCCGGCTAAGCGCTGCAGTTTTTTGCAGCGGACATTCACCACAGTTTGGTGCGCTTTTTCGGATGGAATTCCCTGCGGCAGACAGGGCGTATACGCTGCGTGCTGTTACGCGGTGTATCTGCCCCGTGTGTACTCAGCCTTGCTGCGAATTTGTAAAGTAGTCACTGAGCCAAAAAAACGCGCAAGACAAAATAAGAAAATGCTCTTTTTGTTGTGCGTTTTATTTCCCCATTGATTTCAAGCTACCATCTGGCCGCAGTTTTATTTTAGCCACAAAAAAACGCCAGGAAAAGCGCCACAAGAAATGTTGCATTTTTCCTAAAAACACTGTGTGTGTGTGCATGTGTGTGTGTGTGTGTGTGTGTGTGTGTGTGTGTGTGTGAAGCCACCCTCATGCTATATCATATGGAAGCATTCATAATTCACTCCGCCTAGGTGACATATCCACAAACTGTCTGCACTATTAGATTCATTAGGAGCAGAACAACAGAATGACATGTTTTCAAAGCCGCAGGGACATACAATGACTTCCAATGCAAAACAAAATTCGGCATTGTGATGATAGATCAGCAAGATTTATTTATGTATTTACATTTTTCCATCTTTTGCAGGTGTTAAAGTTGAAGATTTCCTTCCCCCCGGGGCCAGTCTGAAATGTACCGTTTGTAACTACACTGCAGAATCTGTGATTAACTTCCACAAACACCTGTTCTCTCATCTTACTCAAGCTGCCTTTAGATGCAATCATTGCCATTTTGGCTTTCAGACTCAGAGGGAACTCCTACAACACCAGGAGCTTCATGTCCCTGGAAGTAAACTACAACGGGAAGCTGACACTGAACATTCTCCCGGTGCCAGCGAAGCAAATGCACAACCGGCGCCAGAACTGCTGAATAAAAATGAACTTCTACGGAGCCAAAAGACTGTGCAGAATAAAGACGCAAGCTCCGACAGCGAACTGGAAAAGAGTGAAAAGAAACCCAATCTTTTCCTCGCCAATCAGAGGCCAGAGGCAACAAACAAAAATGTATTTTCATATACTAAAATTAAATCTGAGCCATCAAGCCCAAGGCTTGCTTCATCTCCAGTACAACCCACCATTGGACCGTCATTCCCAATGGGACCTTTTCTATCCCAGTTTGCTTTCCCACATGATATCACAGTTGTTCCTCAAGCCTCAGAAATACTTGCAAAGATGTCTGAACTAGTACATAGGAGGCTACGCCATGGCAGCAATAGCTACCCCCCAGTCATTTACAGCCCCTTGATGTCAAAAGGGGCTACCTGCTTTGAGTGCAACATAACATTTAATAATTTGGACAATTATTTGGTACATAAAAAACACTACTGCAGCAGCCGGTGGCAGCATATAACCAAGACAGCAGACTTCTCCGGTGTTACCGAGAAGATGCCAGAAACTATAAGTCCAACTAATACTCAAAATTCTGTAAACCTTCTAAACCCTCCTCTTCCTTCTAGTGAAAATGATAACCAGCTCCTTCCGACAACCTGCATTAACTCAAGCACTGTTTTAGATTTGTTAGGGTCAAATATTAAGACAAGGGACAGCAAAGACTTTGCAGCAGATGTTAAAAAAATAACAAATGCCACTAGCAACGATGAGAAATTAAATGGAAAACCCAATGAAATTAAGAATACCACTTCTCCTCAGCTGGAGACGGACAACAATGACCCGAATAAAACCACCTGCGAAGCTTGTAACATTACGTTTAGTAGACAAGAGACCTTTATGGTTCATAAACAGTATTACTGTGCAACGCGCCATGACCCACCATTAAAAAGATCAGCAGCAAACAAACTGCCGGCCATGCAGAGAACTATGCGTACAAGGAAGAGGAGAAAGATGTATGAGATGTGTCTGCCTGAAGCCGATCAGAGGCAACAGCTAGTTCAACAGCATTTTCTTCAAGTAGCTAATCTTGGCAACCCATGTACATCTGCTCAAGAGTCAGCAGAGGGGCTCGGGGACTGTTATCACCCCAGGTGCGATATCTTTCCAGGAGTTGTTCCAAAGCATTTGGAAACATCACTTTCAATTAGTAAATGTGTTCCAGTGGTGAAATGTGATACTTCGCACTCAACTATTTCCTCCCTAGAGATGGATGCTCCTATAGACCTCAGTAAAAAATGTTTAACACAATCAGATAGGGTATCCACATCTCCGAAAAGGCTCCTGGACTATCATGAATGCACAGTATGTAAAATAGGGTTCAATAAAGTTGAAAACTACCTTACTCATAAGCAAAATTTCTGTCCTGTGACAGCAAGCCAACGCAACGACATAGGGAATCTAGAGAGCAAAGTGTTTCCCAATGCAGAGAACGAGAGGAGCAGCCCCGATGCCACCTTTGAAAGGAACACCATAAAGTGTGAAAAGAACAGAACCCCAAAACAGTCCCCACCTAACGGGAACTTATTCTCTTCGCACTTAGCGACTCTTCAAGGTCTTAAAGTCTTTAGTGAGGCAGCCCAGCTTATCGCAACGAAAGAAGAAAACAAAAATGCATTTTTTCCACAATGCCTTTACCCAGGAGCAGTAAAAAAAGCAAGAGGAGCAGATCAGCTTTCTCCGTATTATGGCATCAAGCCAAGTGATTATATTTCTGGGTCTCTTGTAATACACAATGCGGATTTAGATCAAAGCACAAATGTAGGAAGCGAGTCTCCCAAAAGCCAGATACCTTCAAATGGATGTTCTTTGCTGAAGAAAGAGTCACTCCCGCTATTGCCAAAAAACAGGGGTATGGTAATAGTTAATGGTGGACTAAAGCAGGAGGACCGGCCTGTAGTCAATGCACAGCAAGAAAACATTTCCCAGACTCCTCCACAAGAAGACGGATCCAAATCCCCCTCCTGGGTTTCTGAAAAACCTTTAACAGCCAATGAAAATGTTTCTCCGTCCACCCCAGCTGCTGAGGATCAGGTGTCGAGCCTAACAAAAAGCCTAAATGGTTCCGGTACGGCTACACCCGGTGGGAAATATTGCCGCTTGTGTGATATCCAGTTTAACAATCTTTCAAACTTTATTACTCACAAAAAGTTTTACTGCTCGTCACATGCAGCCGAGCACGTCAAATGAACGATCGCGTGAGTTGATTTTGGTAAAAACATGAATTCTTTTTGTTTCATGCAGTTAGAGATGAGAGGAAAAAAAAAAAAACAATGCTGCTTTACTGATACCTGGACAATCAGGATAACCATTCATTGAAAATGACTTGAAGATTTGAGGTGTAATTCCATGACAGTTATGCGTAAAAGTGTATTATTGGTGCCATTTTTCTTATTATTTATTTTACCAGCAGTGTTCATACAGTTGTGCCCAGCATGGACTCCTGTGCCCCTGCCATCTACATGGAAAATGAGTACTTAACCAGCACAGCAGTCATTGCTGGACCCAACTGTAGCTGTGGTTATGTTATTTTTTATTTAAAGAACTTTATATTAAAGTCATTTGTAACGTTATTGTATAGTTATTGTGTAGCACATATGGTTTGCACCTGTATAGTAGATTTTAAAGAATATAGACACAACATTACAGGAAAAGGTCATATTAGGAATAGCTTCAGAAGCACTTGTGTATATCTACTTTTTTTTTCTACGCTTTGCAAATAAGTAGATGTCTCTGCTGAAGTATAACTGGCATAACTTAGAAACCAATAAATAAAATATGTTAATTTAAGAATGTGATGCATTTACAATCAAGTATCAAAAATAAGCTATGGACGCAATATCCAATAAGACTAAACAAGTGATCATTGATTGGTTGATGCTTGTGCCATATCAAATTAAGAGAACCTGTCACCAGGACAGATTTCCTTTGGATGAAGAATCTTCATGGTGCACTATCAAAGCTTAGTGCCAATCTAGGGGGCAAACAAAGTCACCCCAACCCATCTCCTTAGAAACCATACTCAGTTCCAGTTCTCTAGAAGTCAGGACTACTTTAGTGAAGTCTATCAAGTGACCCCTCCTTTGTCCTCTGAAAGGGTTTGAGAGGGAACACATGAGGGGCATATGTAATAGGTTAGTATCCAGCCATCAGTTTGGTACTTTTTGGGAGGGTGTTTATCAAGAGGAAAGTGCACCTTCTAGTTCAGAGTTACTAGAGCTTCTGTAAGATTTTGCAAGGAATGTGGTTCTGGTAATGGTTGTCCATCATGTATTCTGTTCTGAGACAATGGATTAAAATTTCTCGGACAATAGATTAAAAAAGAGAAAAACAAAAGGGTTGTCCTTCCACCAGGGTCAAAATATATATATTTTTTGGTATACAATCACAACCAACTTTCCAACCGTTTTAAAGCTCTTAAAGTTTAAACTCAAGGATTTAGGGGCATCTCCTTGAAGGAGGTACATAAGATTATTGTTAACATGGCATCTATACTTTAGCAGACACAGTGAGTTAGACATTAGGCTTTGCATTTGTATGTAGCAGTCTGTTCCTGTTCACTTTTTCAATCGGAGAACTGTATGTTAAATGAAGATGGATTTTCTTTTTTCGTGTATAGTAACTGTAATTTCTTTTGCTGATGCATCTTTGTCTGAATTTTTAAAAAATCTTTGCTGTTTAATGCAATACTTTATAATGAATGAACAAAATTTACCGGAAGCAGTATTGTAATTTCTGAACTGAAGTCAGCCAGTTTTATCTTTTAAAGACGTAATATGAAAAATCTAAAACCCTAAACCTGATGCTGCAAGTATGAATCTAATTCATATGTATTATATATTTACAGTACCTATAAGTGTCACAATACTGCGACTGGTGATCACAGAGATAATGTTCTACTTCTGATAGAAATAATTTCTCAACAAATGTTGTTACTATGCATGTATATGGATGGAATAAAATTCCGGCTCATTGGACAAGTCTCAGATCTTTTCTTACATAATGTTTTCACATGGAAGAAAGTTAATAATGAGAGAGTTGAAACCCTTACGTTGCCCTTAATTTACAGCCGTATGGTTTGTGTAAGAGAACTTACAGTAAAACATTAGTATCTTAAAGGGGAAAATACAGGCAAAAAAAATCCTAGAACTTGACATCACTTTTAATTGATTATTATCAGGGTAATTGTTAGGTGTATTTGGATATTTCCCTATGAGGCACATTGAACATATGGATAAAGCCAGAAGTGGACACAAACAGTAGAGGTCCCTTGCTCTCAAATATCGAATATACAGTGTTAGGCCCCATGCACATGACCATAAAAGTTCTTCGTAATTGTGGACCATAATACGGTCTGCTATTATGGACCCATTTGGTTTTATTGGCCGCGGACACCTTTTCGTATCGCTACGGATAGGTGTCCGTGTCGAAAAAGTGTACTGCAAAACCTAGGACATGTCCTATCTCTTGCTTTTTATGAGCACGGAGCACGGGCCAAAAATGCGGGCAGCTGTCCATAGCCGTTCCCGCAATCACGGCCCATGATTACGGGAACGGCCATGTGCATAAGGCCTAAGGCCAATTTCAGACAGCTGTATTACAAACTAAGGGGGATGATGAAATCAGGATTAAGACCGTCTGGAACGGCTATATTACCCCAAACAAAATGAAATAAATGGTCAGGTGCTAATCTAATGTGGCTGCAATGCAAAAGCAAACAAACACAAAGATGAAGCAGTACTCTGCAAGCGAGAAGACATATGCTAACATTGGATATTTTTATTATTTTGACCCCTTCCCACCTCAGCCATTTTTCATTTTATTTTTTTCCTCCCCGCATTCCACTCTTTTCTTTTTTTATGTTGACATAGCCATATGAGGGGCGTCTTTTTGGCAGGATGAGTTTTAGTTATTAATGGTATTATTTCATGTACCATGTATATATTCATGTATATAATGTACTAGGAAACGAAAAAAATAATTTGTGGGGTGGAATGGGAAAAAAGCTGTGATTACATCATTGTTTTTTTTGGTTTTGTTTTTACAAGGTTCACGGTGCGGTAAAAAAACTACATATTAACTTCTACTGGTCAATACGATTACGGTGATACCAAATTTATATCGTTTTTTTAATGTTTTACTACTTTTAAAAATAAAAAACTAATTGTTATATAAATAATGTGTCACCATATCCTGAGAGCCATTACTTTTTTATTTTTTCGTAGATTGAGCAATGTGAGGGCTGGTTTTTCCAGGACGGGCAGTAGTTTTTATTGGTACCATGTTGGGGTACATGTGACTTTTTCATAATTTTTTATTCCATTTTTTGGGAGTACTAAGATGACAAAAAAAACTGCAATTCTGGCTTTTTAATTTTTTTTTTTTTATGGTGTGAGGCCTCATGCACACGGCCGTGCCCATAATCACAGCCCGTGATTGCAGGCATGGCCGACCGCCGACGCCTGTGGGCTGCGTGCCACATTTTCTTGCCGTGCTCCCATACAAAGTAGTGCTACAGAAACGTGTCCGGGGCCAATAGAACCGGGCGGGTCTGTATTTGCGGACCGTATTGCGGTCCGCAATTACTGAGTTTTTCCTCGGTCGTGTGCATGGGGCCTTAACCGTGCTGGTTAAATAATGATACATTAGAATAGTTTGGACTTTTACGGACGTGGCGATACCAATGATTACAATTGTTTTTCTGCATTACTTTAGAGGAAAAGGGTTTCTTTTTGAACTTTACAATTTTTATTTTTATATTATTATTTTTTTCTTTAACTCTTTTTTATTTATTTTTTTAGTCCCCCTTGTGGACTTTAACCCCTTAAAGACCAGGCCAACTTGAGTTTTTTCATTTTCGTTTCTTCCTCCCCGCCTTCCAAAAGCCATAACTTTTCAATTTCTTCATCGACATAGCCATATGAGGTCTTGTTTTGTGCGGGTCCAGTTGTAGTTTTTCATGGCACCATTTATTGTACCACATAATGTTCTAGGAATCTGAAAAAAAAAATGTGTGGGGTAAAATGGGCAAAAAATAGCGATTACACCACTTTTTGGGGGGGTTTTGTTTTTACGGCATCCATCACAAAAGTTTTGTGTCGCCATATTCTTTTTTATTTTTCCATCAATTTAGAGGTGTGCAGGCTTAAATTTTGCGGGGCGAGCTGTAGTTTTCACCGATACCGTTTTGGGCTACACGCAACTTTGAGATCACTTTTTTATTCCTTTTTTTTTTTTAGAGCTAAGGTGACCAAAAAACAGCAATTAGCATGTTTTATATATATATATATATATATATATATATATATATATCTTTCTTACGTCGTTCACCGAGTGGGTTAAAAAACGCTATATTGTCATAGTTCGTGCTTTTACGGACGCGGCGATACCAGTTATGTTAACTTTTATTTTTTTTAACATTGCTTTAAGAAAAAAATGGGAAACGGTTTTTGTTTTAAACTTTTAATATTTGTAAATATTAGATTCATGGCTTCAAATGAGTACAAAGATGGCAGACCTGGGGGCCTTCATTAGGCCCCCAGGTCTGCCATAACAACCGTTGTCACTGGCCGATCCTGTCGCAAGGGGATGCGATGCCGTGTTTGAGGAGGCGCCCCCATGATTCTAACAATGTAAATGCTGTGGTCCCGATTGACTGCAGCATTTAAGGTGTTAAACGGGTGAAAGCAAAGTGATCTTTGATTCCGCCCATTGCAGCGAGGTGTCGGCTGTATAACACAGCCATCAGCCCGTGAGCTCGCTCCATACTTGCCCTTAATGGCTGCCGCATACCAGTATGTGACATGTCGTTAAGGGGTTAACAAGTGATCACTTGATCGCTGGTACCATATACTGCTATACTTATGAATGGTAGTGTATGCTACTTTATACGGCTCCTATTAATCTCTGCCTCTGCCTTAAGCTGAATATACACTTTTAGACGATTGTTCATCCAACAGGTATTCCTGGCAACGGTTTATCTACTGAAAAGCCAAAGGATCGGGCATGTTGAAATACATCTGCTGTCGGGAGAGAGTCAGGATACACATTAGATGGTCGACCAGTCCCGCTGAAAACGGCAGGTTCAGCAAACATAGATCTAATGCTTATAGCCAGCCTTAATTGGAGCAGAAAGATGGCAGACCTGGGGGCCCTCATTAGACCTCCAGACTGCCATGACAACCATCGTCAGCCTGTGATCACGTCACTGGGGGTGCAATGGGTTAATGAAGGGTACCCACCAGGAACCCACGCCCCTCTTCTAACGTCTTAGATGCCACGGTCTAATTGACTAAGTGCTATTAACCTTAGTGGTAAAACGGCTGTCATTTCAGTGAAATGTCGGCTGTAACATACAGTTGACACCCGCTGAGTATGGAGTAAAAGCATTTGTACATTTTACAAGCAATATAGTTCTATATACAAAACCAGAGCCAAGCTTATTACATATATACAGCACCAGAACAAAGCTCAGTACATAAATACAGCAGCAGAACAAAGCTCAGTGCATAAATACAGCACCAGAACCAAGCTCAGTACATAAATACAGCACCAGAACAAAGCTTATTACATATATACAGCACCAGAACAAATACATAAATACAGCACCAGAACAAAGTTCAGTATATATATACAACACCAGAACAAAGCTCATTAAATATATACAGCACCAGAACCAAGCTCAGTACACATATACAACACCAGAACCAAGCACAATACATATATACATCCCCTGAACCAAGCTCAGTACATAGATACAGCACAACAACCAAGCTCAATATATATATATATATATATATATATATATATATATACAGTGAAGGAAATAAGTATTTTATCCCTTGCTGATTTTGTAAGTTTGCCCACTGTCAAAGACATGAACAGTCTAGAATTTTTAGGCTAGGTTAATTTTACCAGTGAGAGATAGATTATATTTTTTTTTAAAAACTGAAAATCACATAGTCAAAATTATATATATTTATTTGCATTGTGCACAGAGAAATAAGTATTTGATCCCCTACCAACCATTAAGAGTTCAGCCCCCTCCAGACCAGATACACGCTCCAAATCAACTTGGTGCCTGCATGAAAGACAGCTGTCTTAAATGGTCACCTGTATAAAAGACTCCTGTCCACAGACTCAATTAATCAGTCTGACTCTAACCTCTACAACATGGGCAAGACCAAAGAGCTTTCTAAGGATGTCAGGGACAAGATCATAGACCTGCACAAGGCTGGAATGGGCTACAAAACCATAAGTAAGACGCTGGGTGAGAAGGAGACAACTGTTGGTGCAATAGTAAGAAAATGGAAGACATACAAAATAACTGTCAATCAACATCGATCTGGGGCTCCATGCAAAATCTCACCTCGTGGGGTATCATTGATCCTGAGGAAGGTGAGAGCTCAGCCGAAAACTACACGGGGGGAACTTGTTAATGATTTCAAGGCAGCTGGGACCACAGTCACCAAGAAAACCATTGGTAACACATTACGCCGTAATGGATTAAAATCCTGCAGTGCCCGCAAGGTCCCCCTGCTCAAGAAGGCACATGTACAGGCCCGTCTGAAGTTTGCAAATGAACATCTGGATGATTCTGAGAGTGATTGGGAAAAGGTGTTGTGGTCAGATGAGACTAAAATTGAGCTCTTTGACATTAACTCAACTCACCGTGTTTGGAGGAAGAGAAATGCTGCCTATGACCCAAAGAACACCGTCCCCACTGTCAAGCATGGAGGTGGAAACATTATGTTTTGGGGGTGTTTCTCTGCTAAGGGCACAGGACTACTTCACCGCATCAATGGGAGAATGGATGGAGCCATGTACCGTCAAATCCTGAGTGACAACCTCCTTCCCTCCACCAGGACATTAAAAATGGCTCCTGGCTGGGTCTACCAGCACGACAATGACCCGAAAAATACAGCCAAGGCAACAAAGGAGTGGCTCAAAAAGAAGCACATTAAGGTCATGGAGTGTCCTAGCCAGTCTCCAGACCTTAATCCCATCGAAAACTTATGGAGTGTGCTGAAGATCCGAGTTGCCAATCTTAATGATTTACAGATGATCTGCAAAGAGGAGTGGGCCAAAATTCCATCTAACATGTGTGCAAACCTCATCATCAACTACAAAAACGTCTGACTGCTGTGCTTGCCAACAAGGGTTTTGCCACCAAGTATTAAGTCTTGTTTGCCAAAGGGATCAAATACTTATTTCTCTGTACACAATGCAAATAAATATATATAATTTTGACAATGTGATTTTCTGTTTTTTTTTAAATATAATCTATCTCTCACTGGTAAAATTAACCTAGCCTAAAAATTCTAGACTGTTCATGTCTTTGACAGTGGGCAAACTTACAAAGTCAGCAAGGGATCAAATACTTATTTCCTTCACTGTATATATACATATATATATATATATATATACAGTACCAGAACTAAACTTAGTACATAAATACAACACCAGCACAAGTACAGCTCAATTTAGTGCAACCCCTGCCGTATAGGTTTGCACTACATTGTATAGAGCTCCCAGCATGGCCCAAACAATGGTAAGGATATGCTGGAGATGCTGTTTTACAAAAAAAAACCTTATACCACCCATTATCTCGCTGCAGATCATACAGATGTAGCCGTCTTTATCTTGACTTTTAACCCATTAAATACACAGTGACAAGATCCTTTATCTTGAGATTTTCAATGGCTTTTGTTGTGTGATATCATGCTGCAGCAAGTTATCAGAGTCAAGATAAAGATGGCTACATCCGTATAGTGACTACAGTACAGTTTCTCTTTTCTTCTCCATCCGGTCTAGAACTCTATGACGACTTCTCCCGGCCACAGCCCATTTCTGCAGTTTGCCTGCTCAGATGTCTTCAGCTTCTCACTTTTCAAACATTTCTGCACCTATAAACGAAGATAAAGTTCTCATGGTGCCAGACACTGTGCCCCCAAATATAATAGCACCATACACTGCACCTCTAATTATAAAAGCACCATACACTGTGTCCCACACACACACACTGTGCCCCATGTAGATAGTGCCCCCCATAGAGCCCTCTGTAGATAGTGCCAACATAGATCCCCTGTAGATAGTGACTCCCATAGAGCCCCTGTAGATAGTGCCCCACATATAGCCACCCCTGTAGTTAGCGCCCCATCTAGCCCCCTCTGAAAATAGTGCCCCACATATAGCCTCCTGTAGATAGTACCCCACATGTAGCCCCCCTGCAGATAATGCCCATATATAGCCCACCCCTGTAGATAGCTCCCCACATATAGCTCCCCCTGTATATAGTGCCCCAAATATAGCTTCCCTGTAGATAATGCTTCACATATAGCCCACCCATGTAGATAGTGCTCCACGTATAGCCCACCCCTGTATATAGTGTCCAACATATAGCCAACCCCTGTAGATAGTGCCTCACATACATCTCCACCTATGGATAGTGCTCCACATATAGCCCACCCCTGTATATAGTATCCAATATATAGCCCACCCCTGTAGAGAGTACCTTACATATATCTCCCCCTATAAATAGTGCTCCACATATATCCCACCCCTGTATATAGTGTTTCACATATAGCTCCCCTATAGTGCCCCACATATAGCCCACCGCTGTATATAGCCCCCTGTAGATATAGCCCACCCCTGTAGATAGTGCCCTACATATAGCCCATGACTGTATATAGTGTCTTACATATAGCTCTCCGTATAGTGCTTCACATATAGCCCACCCCTGTAAATACCCCCCTCCTGTAGATAGAGCCACCCCTGTAGATAATGCCACTCACATTTTTATTAGGATAAAAAAAAAAAAGCTTTACAAACTCACCTTAATCCCGTTCCCGTACCGTCCGGTGGCAATGCAGACCTGCTCTCTTCTGATCAGGTCTGCCGGGGTTGAACGATGCAAGCCGATGTCATCGTGCTGCGTCTATGAAAGGTGCTGATTGGCAGGGCAGAATGACTTGCCCTGTCAATCAGCGCCTTTCAACGATGCAAGTGGCGCAATGAAGTAATCGCGACGCTTGCGTCATTGAAAGGCGCTGAATGGCGGGCACGGAACGTACCCGGCCATTCATCGCACGTACAATTATAATGCAGGAGGGGGTGGCGGCGGCTGGATTCAGTGGCACCGCCGCCCCCTCAGAGTGGCAGCAGGCCGCCGTAATGGACGGTGTGGCCCTGGCGCCCTCCACCACCTTCCCTCTTATTTGTGGCCATGGCACATACTCCGCCTGCCCTCCCCTCCTAGCTATGCCCCTGCGTATTGCTGCGTATTTACTATACTTATACATGTGGAGTTTTTAGCACACATTTTTATCAAATTGTTTGGACCCACCTTCCATGACAAGGAATCCTCCTTCAGATGGGTCCCTACACTAAACATTATACCTGTACAGGAGACTCACCTCTCTCTTGGGCCTAGGCCTACAAAATTTATTCAGGATAGATTAAACCCAGCAGGATTCTGCTATAATTCCAAACCAGCAGTCGCCACCCGTAACAGTACAATGCAAAAAACAAAGTTAGGCCTCATCCAAAAAGTGCAGATTTGATCAGTATTTTGCATATGTTCTTTGTTAAGCCAAAATCAGGACTGGATTAAAAAAAAAAAACAAGAGTAGATATGTTTCCATACGGGCAGCACAATGGCTCAGGGCTTAGCATTATTACCTTGCAGGTTCTGGGTTCAAATCCGACCAATTGCAAATTGTGTGTTTTTTCTCTGGGTTCTCTGGTTTCCTCCCCCACTCCAAAATCATACAGACAGATACTGTCTTCCCATCTAAGTAGCCCTAATGTATGTGTGTGACTGAGTCCTACTGGAAACAGGGATTTATGTAAATGTTGGCAATCTCTGTACAGCGCTGCAGATTATGTTGGAGCTCAATAAGCAACAATAATCAAAATTATAATTTCTCTGTGTTTAGGATCCACTTCTGGTTTTAGCTTAACCGCTTCCCGACCGCCCACAGTTAATTCACGTCGGCGCTTGCTGGGCTCTGTGCAGCGCCAACGTGAATTCTTGGTGGGTGTTAAAAGCGCGATCTGGGTGTCTCAGAGTAGTGCTGATATCCCATGCCTCTGGTCCCGGAGACATGATTGGGACCTAATTGTTTCAGGTCCCAGTCATGTAATCGCAGGGAAAGTTTGTTGTAGCAACGAATTGGAAAGTTTGTTACTATACGGCAAAAACCAGAGGCCATACAACAGCACCCGACTCTGCAATGCATGGCAGCCTATGGGAACCAACCGGAGGCCGGTCCTCATAAGCTTCCTGTCAGTGTGACTCTCAGCGTCACACTGTCAGTTTATAATATGTTACACTACCTAGGCAGTGTAACGTATTACAGCAGCCATCAATGCTGCAGGTCTTCAAGTAAAACAAATAAAAAGTAAAAAAAAATAAAAATAATAAAAATGTTTTATAAAGGTGTAAAAACAAGTTATAAGTTACAAAAACAAAAAATGCTTTTTTTCCTATAATAAGTCTTTTATTATAGGAAAAAAATGAAAATGTTAAAAAAAGTACAGATATTTGGTATCTCCACGTTCATAACGACCCAAACTATGAAACTATAATATTAATTTTTCCCGCACGGTGAACACCGCAAAAAAATAATTAAAAAACTGTGTCAGAATCACTATTTTTTTGGTCATCAACCCTCCCAAAATAAAGAATAAAAAGTGATCAAAACGTCGCATCTACCACAAAATAGTACCAATAAAAACTACAACCTGTCCCGCAAAAAATAAGTCCTTACACAGCTTTTTTGACTGAAAAAAAAAAAAGTTATGGCTCTCAGAATATGGTGACACAGAAAAGAAATAATTTTATTGAAAAGTGGTTTTATTGCGCAAACGCCACAAAACATGAAAAAAGCTATATACATATGATATCGCCGTAATCGTATTGACCCGCAGAATAAAGTAAAATGACATTTATGAAAGTGCCCCATCAGTAACCATGCCCCCTGTGTGCCCCCACACAGTAATAATGCCCCCTTTGTTCCCTCTGTAGATAGTGCCACAGAGCCAATGTTGATAGTGCCACTTTCCATTTTTTTCTCCATCCGGTCCAGACCACTGTGACGACTTATTCCAGACACGACTCGTCTCTGCAGAATTTGACAAACAGACATGTTGGTTTCTCGCTTTTCCAACACCCTCCCCACCTATTCCCCATTTTCTACACAAACTCATAATCCTCAGTGCCCCAGATGGTAATAATGATTCCTTAGTGTTCAACACAATGAAAGTGCCCCACACAGTAATAATGCCCCCTTTGTGCCCCCTGTAGAGCCAATGTTGATAATGCCACAGTGTCCCCTGTACACAGTGCCACAGCATCCCCTGTAGATTGCGCAACAAACAGCCCCCTGTAGATAGTGCCACAAACAGCCCCCCTAACGTGGCCTGTAGCCTAGTGAATGGCAGAGCAGGGAGCTAGCTCCTTGCTCCACAATAGTATTCAATTGTATCTGCATCTTGAGGCCGCAGATACAATTGAATGTGGCAGTCGCTACCCCCGGGTGCCTCCTCCCGTGCTAGCAACACCACCAAGTATGAGGGGGTCCGTGCCGCCCGGGCCATAAATGTTATGTGCTGTGTGACACAGGCCCACTCATGCCACGGGCCCCATAGCAGCCACTATGACTGCTATAGTGCCGCCACTGGGCAGGGGGCACTGAGAGGATGGGGACCCTGGGCAATTGCCCAGTTTGCGCCGACCCTGCTCATGTGTCCAATATCACCTGCATGGGCTGGGTTCCATAATCTAAGTTTAGAGTTGTATCCTCTACAAATGAAGCAAAGTCTGCCTCCTCTAAGAAAGCTAACTACTATATATATTATAAGGAATATTTTTCATAAATGTCCTATCCTATGGATACAGGGTGTATATGTAGTTAAAAAAGTAGTTTAGGACTCAAGCTAAACAATGACGGGGCATCAGGTTACATGTCAAATGCTACATGCTAGATAGCAATATTTGAGCACCTAATGTCATAGGGTACACTGCAGAGAGCATGTGTCAGCTGTATGTTTGTCCTTAAAGGTCCTAATTTCTTGCTTTTTTTCCCCAGCTATGTTTTTTTCATGTTCCATGAACCCATTGCCCATTGCCAACAATTATGTTACTAAGTAGAGGAGAGCCCCATGGCAACTACATTGCAGCTCTATAGTACATATTCCATTGCTTCCAATTTGGGTAGGCAGCAAAAGAGATGGTGGGTATCGGGGATCCTATGTAAAAAGCTCAACAGCATGTCCACCTAAATTTAATAATCAACCACCAATAAGTATATAAATTGTAAGTTGTCCAGTTACAGTGCATTGCAAAGTTTTTTTCTGTTTTGTTGCATCACAAACTTGAAATAAATGGATTTTAAAGTTGATTTTATGTAATGGACCTGACAAAATAGTCCAAATTGTAACATTGAAATTAAGAGAAAAAATACAACAAAACTTAAAAATGAAAAGTTGTGAATTCAAATGTATTTAACTCTACGAAAGGCCTAAATAAATTCTGGTCAAACCACTTAACTTCAGAAGTTTGGATTAGTGGGGGTCCGAGCACTGAGACCCCCACCAATCGCTAGAACGAAGCAGCTGAAGCATTCGGGTGAGAGCTCAGCCGCTTCGTGTCTGTTCGGCTTTTTCCGGAAAGCCGATGTATCGGAGTACGGGCTCATAGACTTTCTATTGAGTCCGTACACCGATACATTTATTACCGCAAATAGGTGAACAGACACAAAGCGACTCAGTGTTCATACGAGGGCTTCAGCTGCTTAGTTCTAGTGATTGGTGGGGGTCTCAGTGCTCAGACCCGCACCAATCCAAACTTCTGACATGTCTCTATGACATGTCAGAAGTTTGTCAAACGTTTAGCTACACTTTAAATAAGGTCCAATTGTGTGCAATCAAAGTCTCACATGATCTGCCACATGATGTCAGTATAAATACAGCTATTCTGAAGACCCCAGAGTCTGCAACACCATTAAGCAACATGAAGACCAAGAAGATCTCCAAACAGGTTAGGAGAAACACCAGGGGGTGAATACATTTGCAAGTCACTGTATATCTATCTCTGGGAAAACTAGGTGTCATCCAATATGACTGCATTCTAGACTCCTGCCTGGTAAATCAGCATACAGGATATGAGAGCAGACATACTGCGGTACGATGCTACCTTTGGGCCTGTTCACATCACCGTTCCTTTGCGTTGAGAGGTTCTGTCGGAGGTTTCCATCGGGTTAACGACTCACGGAAAGGCAAATGGAAACCTTAGCTTCCGTTTCCCTCACCAATGAACACAATGGTGATGGAAACCTAGCTAATGGTTTCCGTCTGTCACCATTGTGACAGGGTTCCATTGTTCTTGACGGAACCAATAGCGCAGTTGACTGAGTCATTAGCTAGGTTTCTAGCCTTATCTGTTTGGTGAATGTATATAAGCCAAGATCTTACCACCTGCGAGTCATAACTGGAAGAAAGATAAGCAATAATACGTCATTGCTTCCATATCACAGATTGGCCATTCAGGAATCTGATAAAGCTAAGTGACAACCCTTGAGGGATCTGGAATGGTGACTAAATTGTTGTCATCCAGCTCTCCCTGAGACTGATACAGTGCTCGGCGAGGGGTATGCAGAAGAAGCTAGAATCCTTTGAAGGCACCATTGAATGGGCGCAGAGGTGGTAGTTACAATTTATGGATTAAAAAGAGAAACACAAAATAATGTTCTACTGGGTGGAGCGCCCACTTCACCACTGGCAAAATAGTACGTATCCCAATTATTAATAAAGTGTTGTTATTATTAGCTCTTACTGTTGGTGTCAGTGGCAATTCCCTACGCCCAATATCTAGGGCAAATTCTTGCCAGCACTTTCTGAGCTTCCTCCCTGATGTAAGAAAGGTGTGGGATGGAGATGGAAAAAGAAAAAAAGCAGGAACCTGGGGATGCCACTACAGATACAAGGTGGAGTAGCTAGCTGGCCCTGCATATAGAATAGCACAAATGTGGAAGGGGATAGATAGAAATGGGGGGTGTTATACAGAACAATGCTAGACATTGATGGGGAATAGGGGGGCAACATAGGGGATTATAAACCAATAATTGTGCATCTGACAACTATCATGCTAAACTTCAGGAACAGAGGGCGATGGGCACATTATGATACCCCTGCCGTGGGCACCAAGAGAGCTTGTCCTGCCCCTTCTACTAAGGTCTCAGACAAGGATAACATGAGGGCTTATATTTACTTGTGTTTTTTAAGGGGAGATTTTCTTCAGCAGTAAAAAAGTTACAAGGAAACAACTTGTAACAAAAATAATGCTATGGCCAATATATGATGCTCAAACTTACCCGGATAATGCTTATAAAATAACACAATGTTAATTTTTTTTTCTGAATTGTCTATTTTTTCCCACTTTTTTTTTTAGCTTTTCAATCTGCGTGATTTTTTCATGTACAGCTGTGACCTCTACATGTAGATGCTTATTTACAGGTAGCATCTCTATGGCTTAAGTACTGTTCACAGGTGACCTCTGACTCATTGAAAGTCACATCTATATCTACTCATTACTGTTAATTCTGTCCAATCAAGCTACCGTTCCCTTACCTGTTATTATGTTCCCTGTAATAATGGCACTAGCATAATAAATACAAGCGGAAGAATAATACACAGCTTTGTGTTCTGTGCAGCTGTAATGTGCTGGATGGCTGACCCCGGATCTGCATATTGATTCTCTTTTCTCCCCGATCTACGTACATTTTTCTCCAACCTTTCCACTCTCCACCATTTGTCTCTGAGTTATTATATTACAATTAAACGATTGATCCTGTAATGCAATGTAAACACTTTCCTGGCATGTGCTCGATTTCTATAGCATTCCAGCAGGGTTAAAATGCTGGGACGTGGGTGTTGCACTTCTGCAGGCTAAATAATGCACATTAAGAGCAAAACGCTATAGAAAGCGGCAAATGGTTCTGTAGGAGTCAAGGGTGCATATTCTATAGATAACAGGTGTTTGGAAGCTCGTATCGCCCATAAACACTTCAGATGCATGTTCTATCTGTTAGCGGGGAGAATGGCTGCTTTGTTATACAGTAGATCTGAGTTAAAGCTGCTATGCCTGGTTATACAGTAAATGGTATATGTCTCCATAGCATGGGGAGACTGGCCAAATATAGTTATAGGGACTGCAGAGTTGGCAACTGTGCCCTAGACCGACTGCCTCCCCTACAAGCGAACAGTGATGGTGCAAAGAAGCTATGATATAGATGTAGTATAGTAGAGCTGAATTTGTGATATAACGGGTTCTTTTGTGCATTGTGTTGAAGCAGCCGGGTGCATTTATAAAAACTATCATTTTCTGACAGTTTTCCTGCTGCTAGAATGACATTATTTTTTATGGATCTTAACCTATATTCAATACATGGCTCATATACAGTATATACACCTGAATTTGGTTAAAAAAAAACAAAACTAAATATTGGCTGTCAAAAACATTCATACCTAATTTTGCATTCGGGCACAGGAGCTTCAAGTTATGTCTTTGCTCTACTTCAAAATACGACTTGTACCAATTTTAATCCATTTGACGCAGCAAGTTAAGCAAGTTGAGATAACTCAGTATGTTCTGCCAAGTAAGGCTTCGTTCACATCTGCGTTTTGGTCCCGTTCTGATGTTCCGTCTGAGGTTTCCGTCAGAATGGGACACTGAGCAGACACAAACTGACACCGATGGAATGGCACAATTAAATCTGATTGCTGCATTCACAGGGAAAATTAGAAGGGGGTCCCCAATTTGATCACATCAAGGGACATACCTTATAAGGACATACAACCCAGGGTCCATCGTATGATCCCAGGGCTGTCTGCCCATATTTCCAGAAGAGGCTGGACGCAGCCTGCAGGGCTTAAGGGGAAGCCTCCATGACCTCACTGGTAGGGAAAGGGTTAATAGGTAGGGGAGAGTTGGAGGGAGAGTTAGGAGGAGGTGGAGGAGGGACAAGGAGGAGTCAGGGGGCCGTTGCTGAGCTTCCCGCTGTTTGCGGCATTGAGCCGGAAGCAGCGGGAGGAGTAACACAGGGAGAGACAAGCTCCCCGTTGCCCGCGCTCGCTCAGTATGGCAGAGGCAGGGTTGTTAGAGCAGCTGCGTGCTGCTGCTGTGCACCACGGTCCCGGATGGCTGGAGGAGACCGTGGCTGCATTAGCAAGGATCCCGGACGCCGTGTTGCCACGTCAGGCACGGCGTTCGGGGTCTGTTGCAGGAGACAGGCTCCCCTCCCCCGGCCCCCTTCCTAGCATGGCGGCGGGGGGGGAGTCGGCAACAACTGCTCCTGTCCGGAGCAGGCAGAGAGCGTTGCCGGGGGTGACGGCGATGCAGGCCGGGTCGACTCGTCCCTCCCGGCGGTCTCGACCTCCAGAGCGCCTCAGTCCTGAGGCAGTCCCGCGGACACGGCGTCGCAGAGGGAGCCCGATCTCGGACGCTGCAGGCCAGGCAGCTGGGGGGACCGCCCCTTCCCAGGCCCTGCGTCCTGGCAGGAATCCCAAGCCGCGACGGGGTCCGGCGGTGAGCAGGGAGTCGCAGGCCGGGCTCCCTGTCACCCCTCCACCGTCGGATGGAAGATTTGGAGGACGAGGTACGGCCGCCCCGCCTGGTGATGTTCCGGCCAGGGGGCAGGCTTCTTCAGGATCATCGAGACGGACGCCTAGATCTGCAGCGACGTTGAGGCAACAGGTCCAGTCGGAAGTCTGGGTTCCATCGGTCGGGCGGCAGGTTGCCGGCCCATCAGTCAGCGCTTCATCATCTCCGATCCGAAGATGTCGGTGGGATGGCCAGTCGTCTGCGAGAGAGGAGCTGGAGGAAGGTGAACTGGACGTGTATCGTCGAGGTCAGGATGGTCCGGCTGACGGGAACACAGCGCCTGTGCGGCCCGGTGAGTGTGTAACTCCATCATTGTCATATCCAGCGATTTTTATGTCGGGTGTCGGCGGGGGGGCTGCTAGCGTCGCATCGGTGGCCGGTAGTGGCGCGGGCGGGCGCGATGGCGCGGGTCTGGCAGATTTAGTGGGTTGCTTGAGGGAGCTGGTCAGGCGCCTAGACAGGGCGGCGGCGCCGGTAGCTACGGAAGTGTCCCCGGCGGTAGTGTGGGAGGGCCCCAGGGACGTGGGATTGGTACAGGCGCGGCCCGCGCTGGCGGTTAGGGAGGCGTCGCGGTGTCGGTACAGACCGAGGCACAAAAGGATGGCGATCGGGTGCGTATTGATGACCGTGCTCGGGGCGAGGTGTACGTTTGTTTCGAAGGTCCGTTGGGGGCGCATTTAAAGCAGGAGGTGCGCGAGCGGATCTGGAAGGACGAATATGTTGAGATTTTTTCTCTCTTGCCGCTCGCTAAATTTAATTTGGATAAGAGCAAGCGGGACGAGAGTAAAAAGGACGAGGAGGAACGGCGGCGGTATAGGCTTATCCCGCGGACGTTCGTTAATTGGTCGCAGGCGTTCGCCATATTGGCTAGTGTGATAGGGGAAAAGGCGCCGGAAAATTGCTCGGCGTTGTTTTGTTATTTTGATGCCATTGGGGAGGCTCATAGGGCGTATGGGGGTCAGGCGTGGCTGCGATACGATGAGCAATTCCGTCAGCGGAAAGCGGTTCGGCCGGCGATTCGGTGGGACCAGAAGGATATTGCTCTCTGGTTACGGGTTACGGCTCCGGTTAGGCAGTCCTTTCCCGGGAGCGGCGGCCAGGGAGGCCAGTCTAGTCAGGTTGGACAAAGCGGCGGGGGAAAGGCGGGTTTTTGCTGGCAATTTAATGAAGGCCAGTGTAAGTTCGGGGCCACGTGCAAGTTCAAGCACGTGTGTTCCGAGTGTAATGGTGCATCACACGGGGCGGCAAAATGTCTGCGAAAAAAGAGGTCAGGGAACCAGCCCTCCGCGGCTGGTCAAGGGGGTGTCGCCGGTGAGGGTGGAAAAGATGGCCCCTTATCTAAATGAGTATCCGGATAGGGCGGCGGCTAAGTTGCTTTACGAAGGGTTTCGTGTTGGTTTTGTTATTCCTCCGCCTCCTTATGAGGTTCCGGTTACGTGGAGGAATTTAAAATCGGCTTACTTGCATGCAAAAGTCGTGTCGGAAAAGTTGTTAAAAGAAGTTTCGTTGGGCCGCATGTCGGGGCCGTTTGTTGAGTCGCCTGTAAAAGATTTAGTTGTGTCCCCGTTGGGTATTGTCCCTAAACGCGAGCCCGGAAAATTTCGTTTGATTCAACATTTATCGTATCCCAAGGGTTCGTCGGTAAATGACGGGATTGATCACGAGTTGTGCTCCGTAGTCTATACCTCATTCGATAAGGCGGTGGGTTTAGTGCGGGCTGCGGGTCCAGGTGCGCTGCTAGCAAAAACCGACATCGAGGCGGCGTTCAGGTTGTTGCCAGTTCATCCGGAAAGCCAACGGCTGTTGGGTTGTTTTTGGAATGGGGCTTTTTACGTGGATCGGTGCCTTCCGATGGGGTGTTCCCTTTCTTGTGCATACTTCGAGGCGTTTAGTAGCTTCGTGGAGTGGGTAACGAGGGGAGTATCCGGGGTCGACTCGTTGATCCATTACTTAGATGATTTTTTGTGCGTTGGCCCGGGGGGTTCGCCGGTTTGCGGTAATTTGCTTCATACACTACAGAAGGTGGCGAGGGATTTTGGGATTCCTTTGGCGCCGGAAAAAACGGAGGGCCCGGTAGCGACGATTTGTTTTTTGGGTATTGAAATAGACTCGGTGGCAATGGAGTGTCGTCTCCCTGCGGATAAGTTGAGTGCTTTGAGGCTGGAGGTACGGCGGGCTTGTAGACTGAAAAAAATGACGCTGCGGGAGCTTCAGTCGCTGCTGGGGAAGTTGAATTTCGCCTGCCGGATTATGCCGATGGGGAGGGTGTTTGGTAGGAGGTTGGCGCTCGCTATGGATGGCCCCAGCGCGGGATACGAGTGATTTGAATATTTTTACGGATGCGGCTGGGGCGGGCGGTTTTGGATCTTACGGGGGAGGTCCGTGGTGCGCAGGTCAATGGCCGGCTAGTTGGGTGTCCAGTGGACTCACGCGGAATCTGGCCCTGCTCGAGCTGTTTCCCATCGTGGTGGCGGCTACCATTTGGGGGGACAGGCTCAGGGATAAGAAGGTCAGTTTTTACTGCGACAACATGGGGGTGGGGCTGGCCATTAATAACATCACGGCGTCCTCTCCTCCGGTAGTTCAATTGTTGCGACATTTAGTGTTGGTGTGTTTGTCGTTGAACGCGTGGGTGGTGGCGGTGCATGTCCCGGGAGTACGGAATTGTATCGCTGATGCTCTTTCTCGCTCGCAGTGGGACCGGTTTCGGCAATTGGCACCGGGAGCGGATCGTCTCGGTTTGGCTTGTCCGGATCATCTTTGGGATCTGGTATCGGTCCCGTAGAACAACTGTTACAAAGGTCTTTGGCGCGCACGATGTGGAGTGCTTATGCTGCTTGTTGGAGGCAGTGGGAGGAGTGGGTAAGAGAATTGGGTGACGTCAATACGGATAGAGACAGGTTGGTGGCACTTTTGTACTGGCTTGGCATTTAGAATAGGTGAGTGGGTGTCGCCAAGTACCAAACAGGCAGGGGGCTGAGATCTGGGGAGGTGAGCCTATTCGCAGATCGGCTGGAGGTATGGTTGCGTCGGTCAAAACCTGACCAAGTAGGGAAGGGTAAACTGATAGTTTTGTTCGCCCTCCCGGGGTCGGTTATGTGCCCAGTAGAGTGCATGGGGGGTTTTACGCCAAAAAGGGGGTCTCCAGATTTGCCTTTGTTACGTCATGTGGACGGGTCGTTTTTGTCCAGGTTTCAGTTTGGAGCTGTATTTAAAAAAATGTTTGACGGCGGTTGGGGTTGCGGCAGGCTCATATTCATCTCATTCCTTCAGGATTGGCGCAGCAACAGAAGCGGGGCGTTGGGGGTTGGATGATGAGGGGGTGCGGCGTATTGGTCGTTGGGAGTCCAACAGGTTTAAGTCCTATGGCCGCCCCATATGTTATGAGGTTTGTGGGTAACGCTTTTAAAGTGTTGTATGGTGGTGCCTAACTGTTTTTCCGTTTCAGATTCGCCTCCGTGTTTGGTGTGGTTGATGGGTCATTCTTACGTGCACTGGGGGGCTTTGAGGGCAGACGTCCGCCCGGATGGTCGCCAGTTGCGCATTCCGCAACAGGATGCGGTTGTGCATTGGCTGGGATTTAGAGGTATGTCGTGGAGCAGGGTGTTGGCGGAATTCCAGACATATGCCCGGCTCGATAGGGTTCCGGAGGTCTTAGTGTTGCACGTGGGTGGGAATGACTTAGGAGCCCGCCCCTTTTGTGAGTTGGTGCGGGATATCAAACACGATATGTTGTGTTTGTGGGTTTCTTATCCCAAGTTGGTGATAGTGTGGTCGGACATAGTCCCGAGGAAACATTGGCGGTTGGCTAGGTCAGTGGAGAGAGTCAATAAGGCTCGCATTAAAGTTAATCGGGCGGTGTCCCGTTTCATAGCAAAAAACGGGGGCATTTGTGTGCGGCACAGGGATTTGGAGTCAGGAGTGGGGAACTTCTGGAGGAGTGATGGGGTTCATCTGACCGAGGTTGGCATTGATCTTTGGAGCTTGGCGATAGCAGAAGGAATAGAAAGGGCGGTGGTGGTGTGGCGGAACTCACAGGCTTAAGGTGGTCAAGGCCTGTTTCGCTGTGGCGGGGGGAGTCCTTGAGGCCAGTCAGTACAAAATGGTGGGGGGGTCGCATCGGGGGTATGCGTCCCCCAAAAAAGGTACATGGTTGAAGACTTCATCGGGTGTTATCCCTTTGAAGTGGTCTTCTGGTGGAAGGTATATCACTTGAAGGCTTCATCGGGTGTTATCCCTTTGAAGTGGACTTCTAGTGGTCGGTATATCACTTGAGGGCTTCATCGGGTGTTATCCCTTTGAAGTGGACTTCTAGTGGTCGGTATATCACTTGAGGGCTTCATCGGGTGTTATCCCTTTGAAGTGGACTTCTAGTGGTTGGAGCCATCTGCTGAGGTGAACGGTGCTTCCGAGCTGGTTTACGGCTGGAGGTAATTGGTGGTTTGCAGATGGCTAACTCGGTGTGTTCTTAAAAAAGGAATATCTGAAAGGGCTTCAAGGACTTCCTCTGCTCGGGTTAATGTTAACGTTAAAATTGTTATTTACGATTCTGACCCATGTTGGGTCATGTGAATTATTAGGAGGAATTCTCTGGTAGATTCCTAACTAGTTATCCGAATGTTTCGGATTTAAATTGTTTTTATAAAACTGTGAGATTAATAAACGGCTGCTGTGGCCATTTCACATCCAACCTCGGTGTCACGTGTCTTTCCTAATGGTGGGGGTGGAGGGATAAGATGGGTAAGGGAAGGTTCATTAACACACGACTCTACTTAGGCAGGTCAAGAAGAGGCTGGACGCAGCCTGCAGGGCTTAAGGGGAAGCCTCCATGACCTCACTGGTAGGGAAAGGGTTAATAGGTAGGGGAGAGTTGGAGGGAGAGTTAGGAGGAGGTGGAGGAGGGACAAGGAGGAGTCAGGGGGCCGTTGCTGAGCTTCCCGCTGTTTGCGGCATTGAGCCGGAAGCAGCGGGAGGAGTAACACAGGGAGAGACAAGCTCCCACCCTCCCGCCCTTGGTTTGTTACCCCTGTGGGTCTTTATGTACGTCCGTTTATGAGTGTTGTCTTTGTTTTGTGTGCTTATTTAACATGTTTTTTCCTTTTTCCGGAGTAGGTTCTGTTGTCATGGCAGCTGGCGGGGGGAGTCCTTGAGGCCAGTCAGTACAAAATGGTGGGGGGGTCGCATCGGGGGTATGCGTCCCCCAAAAAAGGTACATGGTTGAAGACTTCATCGGGTGTTATCCCTTTGAAGTGGTCTTCTGGTGGAAGGTATATCACTTGAAGGCTTCATCGGGTGTTATCCCTTTGAAGTGGACTTCTAGTGGTCGGTATATCACTTGAGGGCTTCATCGGGTGTTATCCCTTTGAAGTGGACTTCTAGTGGTCGGTATATCACTTGAGGGCTTCATCGGGTGTTATCCCTTTGAAGTGGACTTCTAGTGGTTGGAGCCATCTGCTGAGGTGAACGGTGCTTCCGAGCTGGTTTACGGCTGGAGGTAATTGGTGGTTTGCAGATGGCTAACTCGGTGTGTTCTTAAAAAAGGAATATCTGAAAGGGCTTCAAGGACTTCCTCTGCTCGGGTTAATGTTAACGTTAAAATTGTTATTTACGATTCTGACCCATGTTGGGTCATGTGAATTATTAGGAGGAATTCTCTGGTGGATTCCTAACTAGTTATCCGAATGTTTCGGATTTAAATTGTTTTTATAAAACTGTGAAATTAATAAACGGCTGCTGTGGCCATTTCACATCCAACCTCGGTGTCACGTGTCTTTCCTAATGGTGGGGGTGGAGGGATAAGATGGGTAAGGGAAGGTTCATTAACACACGACTCTACTTAGGCAGGTCATGTTAGGGCATACTATCAGTACACAGGCTAATGTACTGGCATATAAATATATGCTTGTACATTAAAGTAAAAAAAAAAAATCTCCCTATGAAATAAAAGGAAAAAGTAAAGTTAATAAAAAGTAATATTAAATAAATTTTTTGCAATAAATACATTTTATTATACCATATATAAATCCCAAAACATAAAATAATATTCACGGTATTGTCACGACCTACATCTGTCAGCAGGTCGGATCCACCTGTTATCCATCACATCTAAGTTGTGAACTTAGATGTGACAGGTTATAGCTTGATCCTGCGTGTCAGAAACACACAGGACCCGCTGACACTGAACCCGTCAGTCCTGCTCATCTGACAGATACAGGTGCTCTGTATACAGGATATAAAGTATCTGTATCTCAAAAAGTAAAAAAAAACATATTTTTTTCTTTCTTTTGTCTCTAACCCCCTCAGAAACCAAACGCTACATAATTGGGGACGAGCATTAAATAGAAACCAGCAGAGATAACCATTGTAAGCCCATTAAGGTTTATAAAAAAAAAGAAAAAAAAGGTCAAACAGATATAGCATTTATATTCCTAAAACACATGTACATAAAACAAAAATATTGCCTACCCTCCCAACCACCCAACCCAATGGAGCAGGAGCAAGGGAAAAAAATTAAAAAAATAATTTTTATAAAAAAGTTATTAGAAAGTTGCACACTGATAGCATTTGTATAAGAAACAAAAACACAAAAAAGGTGTATATTGCCTTTAACATCTTCAACAGACACCTAAACTAATTGTTAAATGGAAAACTCAAGAGATATTTTAGGGTATGTTCACATGCAGTGTTTTCAGGCGCAATTCGGGCATTTTACGCCTCGAATTACGCCTGATACGCTTACAAACATCTGTCCATTGCTTTCAATGGGTTTTACGGTGTTCTGTTCCCACGAGCCTTAATTTTACGCGTCGCTGTCAAAATATGGCGCGTAAAAAGACGCCCGCGAAAAAGAAGTGCATGTCACTTCTTGGGATGTTTTTGGAGGCGTTATTCATTGACTCCATTGAAAAACAGCTCCAAAAATGGCCGTAAAATACGCCGCAAAAAACGCGAGTTGCTACAAAAACGTCTGAAAATCAGGAGCTGTTTTCGCCTGAAAACAGCTCCGTATTTTCAGACGTTTTTGGTCACTGCGTGTGAACATACCCTAAGGGTATGTGCACACACACTAATTACGTCCATAATTGACGGACGTATTTCGGCCGCAAGTCCCGGACCGAACACAGTGCAGGGAGCCGGGCTCCTAGCATCATAGTTATGTACGATGCTAGGAGTCCCTGCCTCTCCGTGGAACTACCGTCACGTACTGAAAACATGATTACAGTACGGGACAGTTGTCCTGCAGCGAGGCAGGGACTCCTAGCATCGTACATAAGTATGATGCTAGGAGCCCGGCTCCCTGCACTGTGTTCGGTCCGGGACTTGCGGCCGATATACGTCCGTCAATTACGGACGTAATTAGTGTGTGTGCACATACCCTTAGAGGAATGGGATTTTCAAACTTTCATCTATATAATGATGCAAAAATTCTCGAAACACTAGTGGTCGACCTTCCATGACAAAGCGTGGAGCAGAATAAAACCTTCACCTAGATTAAAATCTTAGGGTATGTTCACACGGCCAAATTTGAGACGTATACGAGGCGTATTATGCCTCGTTTTACGTCTGAAAATACGGCTCCAATACGTCGGCAAACATCTGCCCATTCATTTGAATGGGTTTGCCGACGTACTGTGCAGACGACCTGTTATTTACGCATCGTCGTTTGACAGCTGTCAGGGTATGTTCACACGGCGGGGGTCCGTAACGGCTGAAATTACGGGGATGTTTCAGCCTGAAAACATCCCCGTAATTTCAGCCGTACCGACATGTGCAGGCGCTTGAACGCCGCGTCAATTACGGCCGTAATTAGCGCTGCTATTCATTGGAGTCAATGAATAGCGGCTCCAATTACGGCCAAAGAAGTGACAGGTCACTTCTTCTACGCGGGCGTCTATTTACGCGCCGTCATTTGACAGCGGCGCGTAAATATACGCCTCGTGTGAACAGACAAACGTCTGCCCATTGCTTTCAATGGGCAGATGTTTGTCAGCGCTATTGAGGCGCTATTTTCGGGCGTAATTCGGGGCAAAAACGCCCGATTTACGTCCGTAAATAGGCCGTGTGAACATACCCTTAAACGACGACGCGTAAAAATACAGCCTCGTCAAAAGAAGTGCAGGACACTTCTTTGGACGTTTTTGGAGCTGTTTTCTCATAGACTCCAATGAAAACAGCTCCAAAAACGGACGTAAAAAACGCCGCG
Organism: Rhinoderma darwinii; assembly: GCF_050947455.1. NCBI lineage: Eukaryota > Metazoa > Chordata > Amphibia > Anura > Rhinodermatidae > Rhinoderma > Rhinoderma darwinii. The sequence goes on along the minus strand of NC_134691.1, from coordinate 38,283,872 downwards.
AAAACACCGCGAAAACGCAGCGAAAAATGCGAGTTGGTAAAAAAACGTCTGAAAAGCAGGGTCTGTTTTCCCTTGAAAACAGCTCTGGATTTTCAGACGTTTTTGGTCACTTCGTGTGAACATACCCTGACAGCTGTTAAACGACGATGCGTAAATTACAGGTCGTCTGCACAGTACGTCGGCAAACCCATTCAAATGAATGGGCAGATGTTTGCCGACGTATTGGAGCCGTATTTTCAGACGTAAAACGAGGCATAATACGCCTCGTATACGTCTGAAATTTGGCCGTGTGAACATACCCTTACCCTGCTAGCAATTGACCTTGGACTTGGCCTACCTAGGACCATTGTCCCCACCACTGAACTCATTCTACCAGTATGAAGACATTTCAGGGTATGTTCACACGCAATGGTTTCAGACGTAATTCGGGCCGTTTATGCTTCGAATTACGCCTGAAAAAACAGCACCATTACGCCTCCAAACATCTGCCCATTGCTTGCAATGGGATTTACGGTGTTCTGTTCCCACGAGGCGTAAGTTTACGCGTAGTTTTTAAAATATGGCGCGTAAAAAGATGCTGCGTCAGAAGAAGTGCAGGTAATTTCTTGGGTAATTTTTTGAGCCGTTTTTAATTTACGCCATTGAAAAACAGCTCAAAAAACGGCCGTTTAATACGTCGCGAAAAACGCGAGTTGCTTCAAAAACGTCTTAAAATCAGGAGCTGCTTTCGCTTGAAAACAGCTTCGTATTTTCAGACTTTTTTGAGTTTGCGTGTGAACATACCCTTAGGGTATGTTCACACGAGGTCATTACGTCCGTAATCAACGGACGTATTTCGGCCGCAAGTACCGGACCGAACACAGTGCAGGGAGCCGGGCTCCTAGCATCATAGATATGTACGACGCTAGGAATCCCTGCCTCGCTGCAGGACAACTTACCAGTACTGTAATCATGTTTTCAGTACGGGACAGTTGTCCCGCAGCGAGGCAGGGACTCCTAGCGTCGTACATAACTATGATGCTAGGAGCCCGGCTCCCTGCAGTGTGTTCGGTCCGGTACTTGCGGCCGAAATACGTCCGTCGATTACGGACGTAATGACCTCGTGTGAACATACCCTTACTCTTAACGTGTTGTATATCCTATGTGGAAAGCATGCCTTAACAATGGCTCTGTGCTCCACCACCAACAACATATCTGTAGCTTCACAGATCAGGTTACCTTACGTTGTCCAATTTTTTAAAATATCTCCAGACATAGAGCGTACCTGTAGGTATTTATAGAAATTGGACAATGTAAGGTTAAAGAAAGTAACTTTCTCACTGATTTCAGATGTTTCTACTAATGTATGATGGTGCCTCATCCTTCATTCAAATGACTGGCATGTAGGGGGAATGTACTGTATGGTTTGAACGCTGGGGGTAAGATGAACTGGATCCACAGTAATCAGCTGATTTCCCGACCATCTTCTCTTTAGGGTATGTTCGCACGCACTAATTACGGACGTAATTCGGGCGTAAATAGACGCCCGCGTCAAAGAAGTGACCTGTCACTTCTTTGGGCGTAATTGGAGCCGTTATTCATTGACTCCAATGAATAGCAGCGCCAATTACGTCCGTAATTGACGCGGCGTTCAAGCGCCTGCACATGCCGTTACGGCTGAAATTACGGGGATGTTTTCAGGCGGAAACATCCCCGTAATTTCAGCCGTTACAGACGCCCTCGTGTGAACATACCCTTAGGGTATGTGCACACGTAGTGACCAAAAAGGGAAAACAGCCCCTGATTTTCAGAAGTTTTTTGAGCAACTCGCGTTTTTCGCTGCGTTTTTCGCTGCGTTTTTAACATCCATTTTTGGAGCTGTTTTCATTGGAGTCTATGAGAAAACGGCTCCAAAACGGCTCCAAAAACGTCCAAAGAAGTGTCCTGCACTTCTTTGACGAGGCAGTCATTTTACGCGTCGTCGTTTGACAGCTGTCAAACGACGACGCGTAAATTACAGGTCGTCTGCACAGTACGTCGGCAAACCCATTCAAATGAATGGGCAGATGTTTGCCGACATATTGTAGCTGTATTTTCAGACGTAAAACGAGGCATAATACGCCTCGTTTACGTCTGAAAATAGGTCATGTGAACCCAGCCTTAGGAAAATGGTCTTGTATTGAAGTAGTTAGTTTATGACCAGGCACAGTGAGGGTACGTGCACACACAAACTCAAAAACGTCTGAAAACACGGAGCTGTTTTCAAGGAAAAACAGCTCCTGATTTTCAGACGTTTTTTAAGGAACTCGCGTTTTTCGTGGCGTTTTTTTACAGCCGTTTTTGGAGCTGTTGTACTATAGAGTCAATGAAAAATGACTCCAAAAATGGCTCAAAAAGTGACATGCACTTCTTTTTCGCGGGTGTCTTTTTACCCGCCGTTTTCCAAAAATGAGGCATAAAAAAATGCCCTGTCGGAACAGAACTCCATATTTCCCATTAAAATCAATGGGCAGATGTTTATAGGTGTTCTGCTACCGTTTTTTTCAGGCGTTTTTTGAGGTGTAAACGCCCCGAAATACGCCTGAAAACACTGCGTGTGCACATACCCTAGGGCTGGGTTACCACGTAGCGTAAATGCTGCGGAATTTCCACAACAGAATTCAAAGTGAATGAGATTTAGAAAATCTCATGCCAACGCTGCGTAAAAAAACGCACAAAGTTTGTGCGGAAAGTGTTCTGCGGTGCGTTTTTCAATTCGGCAGCATGTAAATTTATGCTGTGGGTTCTGTGCGGAGACGCTGCGTGTTTGGCCCATAGACTTCAATGGGGAGCAGAAATTCTGCAACAGATTTATGTTATTGCAGTTTTTACAACGGAAACGCAGTAAAAACCGCTGGAAATCCGCAGGTGCACATATATTTTTAACACTAAATCCGCAGGTAAAACCACTGCGGAGAAAAACCCTAAGGGCACATTCAGACGTGGCAGAATTGCTGATGAATTCCGCTGTGGATAGTCCACATTTTACATTTTTACATTTGTTTCCATTTAGTTCAGACGATGCGGAAAACTCCGCTGCGGACCATAGGCTGCGGTGCGGAATTTTCCCTCCGCAGCATGCACTGTCTGTTGCGGAGAAGAAGCGGAATTTCACTGCGGATTTCAGCCTTTGCAATGCAAAAACTGAAATCTGTGGCAAGTCCGCTGTGTTTTCTGCAACGTCTGAATTACCTGTCAAATATGCAAATGTTGGTGCAGATTCGTTGCGTAATTGCCCCAAATCTGCACCAACATTTGCAGCGGAAAAATTCCGCCACGTCTGAACATGGCCTAAGGCTGGGTTCACACAGTGCAGATTTGCGGTAGATTTTGCATGCGTTTTTTAAGCCAAAACTCGGAACGGAACCTAAACAGAAGAAATATATAAAGCAAGGTCTTTTAGGTCTCCTCCCCTGGATCCAATTCTGGTTTTGGCTTACAAAATGCAGGCAAAATCTGCAGCAAATCTTCACTGTGGGAACCCACCCTAAGGCTATGTTCTCACACACAGAATATGCTGCAGATTTTCTGCAATATAAAATCTGCAGCAGAATCTCTAGAAAAAGGCCGGGTTCCCACGCTGCATAAATGCTGCAGAATTTCCGCAACGGAATTGTGTGCGGAAATTCCACAGCGTTTACAGTATCAGCACAGTGAATGATTTAGAAAATCTCACGCCTTCGCTGCGGAAAAAAAACGCGTTCTTGTTGATTTTCCGTTGCGGGTTTTCCCCATTGAATTCAATGGGGATCAAAACCCGCAACAGAAAGCCAGGCGTTGCGACTTTTGCAGCATAATCGCAGCGTTTGCGCCACAAAAATCGCAAGGCTGGAAGAAGAATAAAATCATACTTACCCTCTTCCCTGCATTTCGGCCTCCTGGGATGACGTTGTATCCCATGTGATATCCCAGTGTCATATGGCCTACATCGTCATCCAGGGAGGCCGGAGCAGACGTCAGAGGATGGAGGGGGTAAGTATGAACGTCCTTCCTCCGCAGTGGAATTTCCGTCCGAAAATTCGCACCACAATGTGGTACAATTTTTCAAACGGAAAGTATTGCGGGTTTCAGGTCAGACACGCTGCGTGATTTTTATGCAGTGTATTTCTCCAGTGGGAACCCGGCCAAACGCTGGTAAATCTATCACAGAAATCCGCACCAAATAGTGCGTTTTTCCTGCTCATGTTGCTGCGGAAACGCTGCGCTTTTTCCGCAGCAGTTTTACCTGCGGAATTAGTGTTAAACATTGGTTATAGCAAAGTACATGTGCACCAGTGGATTTGCAGCATCTCCGCACGGAACACGCAGCATAAATTGACATGCTGCGGAATTGAAAAAGGCACCGTAGAACGCTTTCCGCAAGACTTTTGTGGGTTTTTTTCCGCAGCGCGGGCATTTGAGAGATTTTCTAATTCTCATTGACTTTGCTGCTACTGTAAATGCTGCGGAATTTCCGCACAGAATTCTGTTGCAGATATTCCGCAGCATTTACGCTATGTGGGAACCCGGCCGTAAGCTTTTTTTTGTACATGCAGGTTTGAAGGCTATAAGTTTTTTATCGGTTATTTAAATATTTTTTTAATTTTTTGGGTGATAATGTGGGCCATTTTTAGATTATATATTTTTTTACATGAGCAAAAAAGCGTGTCTATTTTTTTTCTATTTTTATTTTACTAGCATAAAGTGCCTCTAAAATACATTTTCAAATTGTGTCCCCCTTTTTGTTACAGTAATCTATATATAGGGTATGTATCACCTTCCATACCATGATCTGGGTCTGCTAAGACCCAGCAGCTCCTGCAGCTATCCAGCGTTATGTGGCGTGTATTCAGCGATCAGGAAGGTAGAGACCGTAAAAAAACTGTCTCTGCCTTTACTATGGGGAGTATGGCTGTCTTCAACAGGCTGCTTTCCTCTCTAGTGAGCAGAGGAACATTAACCAGCACATGCAAGTTTTATTTGATAGTTTACAATACACAAAATCTTCCATTGGCAATATTTGTATAAACATCGTATTTTGATGTCGGAATCTGACGATTATATAGAGATAAGCGGCGTTACATAGGCACCGCTTATCCCTTCTTTTAGAAGCAGGCTGTCACAGATTACTTTTTGCAGGAACTTACTTCTACTGAGTCAACCACCGATGAACTGACATATAATAGTGCGTCAGGTTCTTCAGCAGCCGCGGTGTGTATTATACGGTCCTAATTTATGTCCCTGGCGCTGTAAATCTTTTTGAAAGTGATGTGGGAGTTTAAGATGTATCAATGGTGGACAAGAATCTCCCACTTACTCTTCAAAAAGAGGTTCTGCAAAAGCTGAGGTGTGTATTATAAGGAATAATATACTCCGTACTGTAAATAATAAAGAATATTAGGAGCCACAGTTTTGGGATCACTCAGCCAACTGCTTTTACGAGGTCAGTGAAATCTTTGGTGACTTCTAATTTTCTTATAATGTACAGTAGGGGACACTTCACCCTATATATCTTCTATAGGTATAAATTGTACTCCTGCTCCACGTCGAAACTTTGTAACTCATAATAGAAATAAACTAAATCAACTAGAAACAATTACAGTGAACGCTGAAATAGAAAACACATTCAATGTTTATTTTGGGTATTTTTGGATTTCTCCAGTGATTTATTGTACAATCTTATCAATCACTTTCATATGGCACAACGGTAGATTCCAAAAAATAATAAGTTAGGATGAATCATGACGGCATATACGAATAATTACCCACTTATCATAACTAGGGTGGCCGCCATTGCTTGCGTTATACTGTCACCCGGTGGTGGAAAGCAAGACATATTTCTACATTTATAAGATACTTTGTGTATTATATATATATATATTATAATTCTATGTGAAAGTGAGTGGGTTGAACCTTCATTAGGTACTAGTAAAATGTAATCTATATATCTTAACAGAAAAGACACAAAAATTAAGAAAAAATATATTTCCCAGAAACGGTTGTTTCCCTGCTACGGGCTTTATGGAATATCTAATGAAAGGTTCTGGTTGTGCCAAGAGCTATTTTAGCATATCGGTGGGCCCAGTGCAAAGATGCCATTAGTAAGCCCCCCTAGCTACAGTAAAATAAAGTGGGCGTGCAAAAATGCATCCTAGCACATTATGTAGCATGTTGTGCAAATATTTGTTTTCTACCCAAATAATTCCTGTACAATATGTGCCAGTCACAGATGCCCCATAAGTGCTTTAGCTTGAGATGACCTCCCCAATTAACTGCCCCTAGAAATTGCCACCTAAGTGCCAGCCAGAGGTGCCCCTATGTAGAGGCGTAGCTAGGTTCTCCTGCACCCGGGGCAAAGATTCAGATTGGCGCCCCCCCCCCCCCCCCCAACTTATTTCCCAGAATCTCATTCCCCCTCGCCATGTTTGCTTTCTCTACCAATCAATGAGGTGTAATTGTTTTTCACAATTTTTTTTAATGTAACTCGAGTATAAAAGCATTTCTACATTTTACAAGCGATATAGTTCTATAATGTAATTAACATAAAAATAAATCAAAAGAAAATAAATTAAAGAGCCCACACACAGCCCCCTGTAGATAGCGCCAAACACAACCCCTCTCTTGTAGATAGTTCCACACACAGCCCGCTGCCCCTTTGTAAATAGCGCCACACTCCCCCCCCCCTTGTACTTAGCGCCACACTGTGAACAGACCGGTGAGCGGTAGCCTACCGCTACCACTCTCCGCTCTGCCCGGTGTGACTTACCGGAGGAGCCGAGGAGGTCATGCGGTGCAGGCAGCGGCGGAGTTCCTTCAGACTAGGGTTGGTTACCGCCAGGTTGGATGGCGCCCTGTGCGCCCCCTACACAAACCAAAAATGAACCACATATATGGACATGCTGGAACATATATACTGTACATACATAAAGACAGATATTTAGACATACAGGCAAATATACATACACATATTCTGGAATATATACATACAGGTAAGTATATAGACATACAGACACATATACACACACACACACCGGCAGATAAATACACAGACAGAGACAAATACAGAGACATATACAAATACATAAAAGGCACAAATATACAAGCACAAAGACACATTCACAAACAGACCTATATATACACGCACACAGGAACATATGTACACAGCACAGATAATGTAGTAGATGTTACCTGCAGTCCTATGTAACACCACAGATAATACCACAGTGATAACTCTCTGGGTACAGATAATGTAGCAGATGTTACCTGCAGTCCTATGTAACACCACAGATAACACAGTGATAACTCTGAGTACAGATAATGTAGTAGTGTTACCTGCAGTCCTATGTAACACCACGGATAACACAGTGATAACTCTCTGAATACAGATTGTAGTGTTACCTGCAGTCCCATGTAACACAACAGATAACACAGTGATAACTCTCTGAGTACAGATAATGTAGTAGTGTTACCTGCAGTCCTATGTAACACCACAGATGACATAGTGATAACTCTCTGAGTACAGATAATGTAGTAGTGTTACCTGCAGTTCTATGTAACACCACAGATGACACAGTGATAACTCTCTGAGTACAGATAATGTAGTAGATGTAAGAGACAAACACATGCAGAGACACAGACAGACACACACACACACACACACCACACACACCACACACACACACACACACACACACTGTAACATATACACATACTAAGACAGAGACACACACTGTATTCACACTACACACATATACACACAGACACTCACCATGTCTCCTTGCTGACAGGTCAGGACGGGCTGTGTGTGGGCGGAGCTTCCTCTTCTGCTCGTCGGCTATAACAGCAGAGCACAGAGTAGAGGCAGATGCAGGGAGGCTGCAGCACGGGAGTGGACCTGTCCCTTGACCTGAGTCTGGTCCACTCCCTGGCCGTCACAGAACCCAGTCAGAACGCCACTATGTAAACATACGGGGCGCCTATCAGCAGCGATCAGCTGCTCTTCGGCGCCCCCCCTTCCCTTGCGCCCGGGGCACATGCCCCGCCTGCCCCCCCCTAGCTATGCCCCTGCCCTATGTAGTGCCTCAGATACCACCAGAGTGCCTGCCGCTGAGAAGTCCCCTAGAACCTAGAATGAATGCCACATAGTTGCACCCCAGAGTGCCGGGCACCCTATGACACAGATGCCACCAGTGTTCACTCTATACACTCTGGAAAGGAATGAGTTAAAACAAAATTCCAATCCCTTTGGGCCCACTCAGCCACCAGGACCCAGGTTAGACTGCTACCGCTGCACCCCCTATATTTACACCCCTGCTCCCGGCCACGCACTGAGCAGGGAACTGCAACAAAGGCCCATTCATTTGAATAGGATATTATTGCAATTCTGCCATAGGTCGATATCCCATAGCATTCTATAATGATAATACCTCCTCAATTTCGTTTTACACCGAGGAGGGTGAGTAGCAGTACCAGACTATACCATATGTACGAGAGCGGTGATGTGTCAAGTATTGCCGTGAAAGGGCCACAGGGCTCCATTGAGTTTCACTGACCCTTCTTTCTGTTGATTATGAGGGTACTGGGGTCCCACTGGTCACACTATTCTAAGGATTTGCAGCAGGTCTACACAAAATTAGGGATTTACATTCTAATTCTGCCAGTGATAGCAGCTAATAAAGGGGGGGGGGTAACGCTCGTTTGCCTGATAATTGACCGGTGTAAATGGACCTTAAAGAGGCTCTGTCACCAGATTTTCAAACCCCTATCTCACACACAATACACACCCACTTGTACTTAACTTTAAACACGTCCAGTTGTACTTAAGAAAGGCTAATTTGCATAAATATAAAAATGCTCATAACTTGGCCAAAAATGCTCGTTTTTGAAAAAAACAAAAAACCTTACTGTAATCTACATTGCAGCGCCGATCTGCTGCAATACGAGATAGGGGTTTGAAAATCTGGTGACAGAGCCTCTTTAAGAGTGGAATTTAAGCAATAAGATGCCCACTTCCCAATTATCTTGTCTCTTTGGACCCTGCAAGGGTTTGTTCAAACCAGACAACCCCTTTAAGGGTTTATTATGTAAGAGTTGCTCTATGTTATCCCAGAGTTTACTTTACTGATATCATGGCACTGTTAACATGGTGTCTCGAATCTTCCCATGGTACAGTAATTACACTGAGACTGTTGATGCAGAAAAGTAATTTCAGACGAGTGCAGAGCTGGTAAATATTGAATAAGAATCACTTTCTTTTAAAATCAGGCCTAGCAAGTGAGAATACATAGACGTAACATGCGATTTTAGACTTTCTACAATCTCACGGTGTTCCAAAATTATGTTAATATATGAGCGGCATTGTATCTTAGCCTAATGCCGGTAAATATGTTTTTGGAACTCTGTGAATGCAATTATACCTAGGCTGAATAATACATAATGTTCTAATAGAAATAATCATGACAATTGGTGACGACGACGGATTGCGTAACTCATTCATTTCAGAAAAAATGTAAACCTATATCTACCTATAGAAAAGCTTATATTTATTACAATAAGTAATGGTCCAAAATATTTTTTAATTTATTTATTTCCTATTGCTTATATAGCCTAACATATTCACCCAGTGGCTCTTATTGTCTTATTTTCCTTTCTCGGACACATTAGGGCCAATTTTATAAAAAGCAAATGAATCTATCAGGATGTTTTTGGAGTGTGGAAGGGGATCGGAGAACATGGAGGAAACCCACACAAGCATCAGGTGCACATAGAAACTCCGTGCAGATCTTGCCCTTGGTCATATTTGAACCCAGAACCCCAGAAATATCATGGCCAAGGCAGAATGAATTGTTGGCACCGGTTTGGCGGCAATCATCCAGGGCATATGAACCCCAGCCCTTTTGTTTAAGATGCCTATAATAAAAAAAAAAAATAAGCAATGGGCAGAAAAACCATTCCAGAAGTTTCATTTTTTTAATCTTTTTTTTACATTTCTTCAGTTTTCTCACTCAGAACTATGAAAGGGCGATCCATCTTCACCTCAACAACTAGCGAAACACACAATACAAATCCATGAAAATTAATGTAGTTTAAAAATACAGATTCAGATCTGTGCATCATAGAGAAAACCAAGTGATATAAATGGGCACTGTGTAATGCTTAATTTCCCTTGTGGTGGCCCTGCAGGAAAATGGAACACTTACGGGCCGATTCTCTCACAGGTTAGAGCTGATCGCTGGCATCTCAGCATGGAGATACTTTTTGATCTACTTATTGTCAAGGGACCCTTCTACAAGAAGTCTACAGGATCTTCCTCTAATTAGACATGTTCCTGGGCACCCATCTGTCCCTTCCTCAGTAGCAAAGTTTTTCAAAAATGTGTTCAACATTTAAAACTTTAATGTATATTATGTTTTCTGCTTAACAGTTTCTTTTCATCGTTTTGGTTTAAAAACCTTTTTTAAAGGGTAAGTTCAGCTTCACATATTATGACCACATTTTAGGGTCCGTATTATAGCGCAATGCTTAGACCTCTCATGGTCCTAGAACCATAAAACCCTATGGTGATTTAAGTTCAGTTCAGTAGAACTGTGGTGGGACCAGGTGGTGTGTCTGCATTGCGGCCATTTGAAACCTGCCTAAGGGCTCATTCACATCTGCGTTCCGGGTTTCGTTGTTCTGCTCCATCATAGAAGCAGAACCGCGAGAATACCAGAAACTCTGGGTCCGTTGCATGACGGAACGCAACAGCGTCTGACGGAACCCGTTGACTTTATGGGTTCCATGGGGTCTCTGTCATGGTTTCCATCACTTTGCAGGACATAATAGCGCAGCATGCTCTGCTTTTTTGTCCGGAAACTACCAACGCAACTGTGAACAGTCCTTAATGAAACTTTTACCACAAATACATAGTATAAATGTAAATATTTTGAGCTAATTATATATTTTTTTCCATTTATATACATAAATATAACAGGTTTCAAAATTCTGCAGGTTGCCCTTGGAAACAGACTTCGCTGTATCTTCAATCTGATGTCAGATGTGAACTAAAAGGTTAGTTCTAATTGTTAAACTGTCATCTGAGCGCCCACAATACATTGCTCTCTGGTAACAGGAAAAAAGTAGAAATCTAAATGTAGCTTTAGACGTGAAAATAGAAGAAACGTCATGTAATTGGAAAAGTATTTACAATATTACTCAACATTTTACTTAGATTTGACTTCAGAAATGTTAGAAAAATGTTGTTCCTGTGCAGTTTTCCTGTAAGATGTAGAGGAATGAGCAGAATCAATATAAAGTTGACCTGTAAAAAAAGTTTAAAATCGAACGCAAGGAATATAAATACCCCAATAGAAAGAAGCCCAGTGGAGAAAGTTTCTGCAGTCAGGAGTGGTCATTGATACATCTAGACATCTGTTTGCTATCAGTGTTTCCATCTATCAGGTACCAATTGCTCGGAGTAGAGGGTGTTGTGATATATGTCGCAATAACAAAGAGGTAAAAATCTTATCTTCTATTGATTTAAAGGGTTTTCTTTAGAAAAAGTAGATGTCATTCCAATCCTATTGTATCCCAGACAATCAAGACACCTCAAAGAAGAGCAAGTCTCCTGGCTTTATAACAATGTGGCGGGGAGACAGTTTCCTTACAACTATATACGTTTTGGCCTATAAATGAGGCATTTCTTAACCCCTTTAGGGCCGAGACAATTTTGGGTATTAAAGGGAATGTGAAATGTATTTCACATTAGCTTTCTGGTTTTCCTCAATCATAGGAGCAGAACAACGAAAAAATAAAAGCGCCAGATCCATTGCATGACAGACATCAACGGCACCCGATGGAACCCATTGACTTTAATGGGTACCATCGGGTTTCTGCCATGGTGTACGTCAATTTGTCCGGCATTTCTCACCGGATCTACGATGGAGGTTCCTAACGGAGCCTACAAAGCAGATGTTGAAAAAGCATGAGTCTGTAGAAGAGAAATAATAGGGCAGATTTACTTATAGCGTCTTAAATTTAGACTGTAAATGCAACAAATTTGTCTCAGTTGCTTAACCCCTTAATGACATGTCACGTACTGGTACGCGGCAGCCGTTAAGGGGAAGTATGGAGCGCGCTCACGAGCTGAGCTCGCTTCATACAGAGCGGGTGACACTCTGTTACACAGCCGACAACTCACTGCAACGGGCGGAATCAAAGATCACTTTGATTCCGCCCATTCAACACCTGAAATGCCGCGGTCAATCGCGACTGAGGCATTTAAATTGTTAGAATCAGGGAGTGCCCCCTCAAACACGCCATCACCCCCCCCGGCGCGGCACGATCGGCCGTTTACAGTGGTTGTTACGGCAGCCTGGGGGCCTAATAATGGCCCCCAGGTCTGCCATCATTGTATTCCTTTGAAGCCCTGACAGGAGACTGTCAGAATCATGATATACTGCAATACATTAGTATTGCATTATATCATGCAAGTGATCCAACGATCGAAGCTTCAAGTCCCTTAGGGTATGTTCACACGGCCTATTTTCGGCCGTTTTTCGAGCCGTAAACGCCCGAAAAACGGCCGAAAAATCGGAAGCAGAACGCCTCCAAACATCTGCCCATTGATTTCAATGGGAAAACGGCGTTCTGTTCCGACGGAGCGTCTTTCGTGGCGTTTTTTTACGCGTAAAAAAACGGCCGTGAAAAAGTAGTGCAGGACACATCTTGGGACAATTTTGGAGCCGTTTTCCATAGACTCTATTGAAAAAAGCTCCAAAAACGGCCATAAAAACCGGCGCCAAAAATGCTGCGAAAATCGTGAGTGGCACAGAAAACGGCTGAAAATCAGGAGCTGTTTTCTCTTGAAAACAGCTCCGTATTTTGAGACGTTTTTGACTCTGCGTGTGAACATACCCTCAGGGGGACTAAAAGAAGAAGTAAAAAAAACTGTTAAATAAAGATTTTTATAATGTTCCAAAAAAAAATAGTATTAAAGGTTCAAAAACTCTGTAGAATAAGAACCTGTAGAATAAGGTGAAAATGTAGTTTTTACCGCCTGATGGACGTCGTAAAAACACCCCACATATAACTTTTTTTCAGATTCCCAGTACATTATGTGGTACAATAAATGGTGCCATAAAAAAAACTACAACTGGACCCGCACAAAACAAGCCCTCATACGGCTAAGTCGACGAAGAAATATAAAAGTTATGGATTTTGGAAGGCGGGGAGGAAAAAACGAAAATTAAAAACTCAACTTGGCCTAGTCTTTAAGGGGTTAAGCTGGATGTTAAATTTGGCTCATCTTTAGACACTTTTGTCTAATTTTAGACCACCTCTTGGTTGGCTAACTTTAGACCATTTGTTTTTTTTCTTTTGCAGTTTAGCACAGTCAAGCACATTTTAAGCCACACCCCTTTTGGCTAAAACACGCACTTGGCGTTGGTGTTACAAAAAGTGTCTAAAACACTTTAGAAATATGGCACACGGCATATGCGCCAGAATTCTGTCTCAAACTTGTTTGGTTTGTTCTATTTTTTAAACGTTGTACCTGTTTTTTTTTTCTTTATAAAACCTTCCCTGGAGGTGGCTAAATTGGAAACACACAAAGCGCATGAGAACTGGACCATGTAGCAAAGGAAGAAGGTGTTCTGGTGTGATAAATCACCTTTTCTTTTTTTATCATAGATGTGTCCTTCCTTCCCATTTCTCTCATCTCAACATATCATGAGTTGTGTGGCGCGAGATGACCAGCTTTTCACGAAATCCCTAGCCGACAGCTTCTCCTCTTTCATTTTATTTTCTTTTTCTTCCTACATATTTTTTTGGGCAGGATGTTTTTTGGACTGTCTTCTTTTCTGGGATTTAGGAAGGTTTATGGCGTTTTAATATTCTTTGAAGTTATTCTAGATGCATCCTTACGAGGAACACTCTGTTTTCAATGGTCCTCCCAGGCTTCCGTTGAGTCTGGACGGATAACCCCCGTTCTAGGTTGGCTGTTTGCCAAAATTAGCCGTTTATATTATAGGAATATTGAAGGGAGCATTTTTATCCAAATGAGGCTTTTTCGTGAGTAATCAGCTATTTGATTATTAAGAGTAATGCCAATGAACTTCAATTTTATCTGTATCCATACCTATTCTATATATATTTATTTATGGTTTTATTAGAATCCCTACATTGTAAGTTAATTTATATTTATTCTATTGTACATACCGGTGTGCTGACGGCAAGAATGACTATGTCGCCTTATACCTGTGTGTATCGTGTCTATACCGAACAGGAGAATTGTTTTTCATTTCCCAATGTTTATACAACCACTTGTGAACTTTGACCCCAGTGCCTGTATATGGATTCGTGGCTACAAAAACAACTGTCAGGGCGGGTGACCATCATTGTGTTTTTTTCAGCCTGATGAAGAGACCGGTCCGGTCTCGAAACGTGTAGCTTTCCACATTTTAACCTTTTAAATACACAGCATTAGGCCTCATGCACACGACCGTATTTTTTCCCATCTGTAAATACTGGCGTAAATACGGGTCCGGTGTCACACGTATTCGACCCGTTTTGCACCAGTATTTACGAACCCGTGCCCGTAAATATGGGTCTGGTGTCACCCGTATTCCACCCGTATTTACGGGCACGTTTTTGGCGGCAAAATAGCACTGCACTAATCGGCAGCCCCTTCTCTCTATCAGTGCAGGATAGAGAGAAGGGACAGCCCTTTCTGTAATAAAAGTTAAAGAAATTCATACTTACCCGGCCGTTGTCTTGGTGACGCGTCCCTCTCTTCACATCCAGCCCGACATCCCTGGATGACGCGGCAGTCCATGTGACCGCTGCAGCCTGTGATTGACCTGTGATTGGCTGCAGCGGTCACATGGCCTGAAACGTCATCCAGGACGTCGGGCCGGATGTCGAGAGGGACGCGTCACCAAGGCAACGGGCGGGAGACCGGACTGGAGGAAGCAGGAAGTTCTCGGTAAGTATGAACGTCTTTTATTTTTATTTTTTACAGGTTTATACTGATCGGTAGTCACTGTCCAGGGTGCTGAAAGAGTTACTGCCGATCAGTTAACTCTTTCAGCTCCCTGGACAGTGACTATTTACTGACGTCGCTTAGCAACGCTGCTGTAATGACGGGTGCACACATGTAGCCACCCGTCATTACGAGAGCTCCATAGACTTCTATGGACTGTCCGTGCCGTTATTACGGCCTGAAATAGGACATGTTCTATCTTTTTCAATGGCACGGGCACCTTCCCGTGAGAAAACGGGAAGGCACCCGTCGCCAATAGAAGTCTATAAAGCCCGTTATTACGGGTCGTAATTACGACCCGTAATAACGGGAGTTTTTACGGTCGTGTGCATGAGGCCTTAAACAGACAATAAATCCACTTTGTGGTTGTAGACCTGAGTCTATACGGATTATCGCCAGTGATTACTCACCAGTGAAACTTGCCAAGTACATATCACTGGGAGGAACAGCGCCGATAAGTGGGATTTCCTTTTTCTCAAACTCTACATGATCTGCCTAACGGAACCCTACGGGTCACCGAATGAATCCCGGGCTGCGAACCTCCAGATATATATCTACATTCAAGGACGTTGTGCCCCCAGCACAACGCCATCAGGTGAGCACCATTCATCTTTCCTGATACCACATTTCCAAAAACCTTGGGATGATGCACCATGTGCACCATTTATTTTTTATATCTTTTTTTATATACAGTGAAGGAAATAAGTATTTGATCCCTTGCTGATTTTGTAAGTTTGCCCACTGTCAAAGACATGAACAGTCTAGAATTTTTAGGCTAGGTTAATTTTACCAGTGAGAGATAGATTATATTTAAAAAAAAATGAAAATCACATAGTCAAAATTATATATATTTATTTGCATTGTGCACAGAGAAATAAGTATTTGATCCCTTTGGCAAACAAGACTTAATACTTGGTGGCAAAACCCTTGTTAGCAAGCACAGCAGTCAGACGTTTTTTGTAGTTGATGATGAGGTTTGCACACATGTTAGATGGAATTTTGGCCCACTCCTCTTTGCAGATCATCTGTAAATCATTAAGATTTCGAGGCTGTCGCTTGGCAACTCGGATATTCAGCTCCCTCCAGAAGTTTTCGATGGGATTAAGGTCTGGAGACTGGCTAGGCCACTCCATGACCTTAATGTGCTTCTTTTTGAGCCGCTCCTTTGTTGCCTTGGCTGTATGATTCGGGTCATTGTCGTGCTGGAAGAACCAGCCACGAGCCATTTTTAATGTCCTGGTGGAGGGAAGGAGGTTGTCACTCAGGATTTGACGGTACATGGCTCCATCCATTCTCCCATTGATGTGGTGAAGTAGTCCTGTGCCCTTAGCAGAGAAACACTCCGAAAACATAATGTTTCCACCTCCATGCTTGACAGTGGGGACGGTGTTCTTTGGGTCATAGGCAGCATTTCTCTTCCTCCAAACACGGCGAGTTGAGTTAATGCCAAAGAACTCAATTTTAGTCTCATCTGACCACAGCACCTTCTCCCAATCACTCTCAGAATCATCCAGATGTTCATTTGCAAACTTGAGACGGGCCTGTACATGTGCCTTCTTGAGCAGGGGGACCTTGCGGCACTGCAGGATTTTAATCCATTACGGCGTAATGTGTTACCAATGGTTTTCTTGGTGACTATGGTCCCAACTGCCTTGAGATCATTAACAAGTTCCCCCCGTGTAGTTTTCGGCTGAGCTCCCACCTTCCTCAGGATCAAGGATACCCCACGAGGTGAGATTTTGCATGGAGCCCCAGATCGATGTCGATTGACAGTCATTTTGTATGTCTTCCATTTTCTTACTATTGCACCAACAGTTGTCTCCTTCTCACCCAGCGTCTTACTTATGGTTTTGTAGCCCATTCCAGCCTTGTGCAGGTCTATGATCTTGTCCCTGACATCCTTAGAAAGCTCTTTGGTCTTGCCCATGTTGTAGAGGTTAGAGTCAGACTGATTAATTGAGTCTGTGGACAGGAGTCTTTTATACAGGTGACCATTTAAGACAGCTGTCTTTAATGCAGGCACCAAGTTGATTTGGAGCGTGTAACTGGTCTGGAGGAGGCTAAACTCTTAATGGTTGGTAGGGGATCAAATACTTATTTCTCTGTGCACAATGCAAATAAATATATATAATTTTCACTATGTGATTTTCAGTTTTTTTTTAAATATAATCTATCTCTCACTGGTAAAATTAACGTAGCCTAAAAATTCTAGACTGTTCATGTCTTTGACAGTGGGCAAACTTACAAAATCAGCAAGGGATCAAATACTCATTTCCTTCACTGTAGTTATCAGCTTTGGAAAACAACAGATTTTGTCACGGGATGGCTATGCTATATTTGTCTGTGTGTGGACACCCAGTGATTCTAATGTGAATTATTTTTGCAATATTATATTGATTTCATGAGAAATTGGAGTCCTTAACCAAATTCAACCAAAAGGTAATGGTGGA
Organism: Rhinoderma darwinii; assembly: GCF_050947455.1. Lineage (NCBI taxonomy): Eukaryota > Metazoa > Chordata > Amphibia > Anura > Rhinodermatidae > Rhinoderma > Rhinoderma darwinii. The sequence goes on along the minus strand of NC_134691.1, from coordinate 38,266,406 downwards.
CACATTTTATCGCGTGGATAGCTGTGGGTGTCTCCTAGTGTTTTCCAGTTCCAGTGTTCTCTGTTCCTGTATCCCATCTCCTGTATCCCATGCTATTCTGTTCTAGTGCCGTGCTGTGCTGTAGTCGAGCTGTGCTGTACCTACGCCTGTCCTGCTGCTCCACACCTGACGTCTACCTGTTGCCTAGTCCCAGCCGAGCCTGCCTTGCTACTGTCCGAGCAGCCACAGGTACCTTATACGAACTGTGAACTGTGACCTGCACCCTGTTGGCCAGCTGCCATACCGCCAAGGCGGTACGGCCCAGTGGGTCCACGAACCCAACGTGACAGTTACTTTAACACGTACCACCTACATAAACATTGCTGCCAACCTAGTACAACATTTTATGACAATGTTATTCCCTAATAGTAGTGGCCTCTTTCACTAGGATAATGCGCCCTGCCACACTCTAAAAACTGTCCAGCAATGGTTTGAGGAACATGGTGTTGAACAAAGTGTTCAAGGTGTTGACTTGGCCTCCAAATTTCACAGATCTCAATCCGATCAATCATCTGTGGGATGCACTGGAAAAACAAGTACGATCAATGGATGTCCAACCTTGCAACAGGACTCAAAACAGGACTAATGTTTTAGTTCCAGATGCCATGGGACACCTACAGAGGTCTTTTGAAGACCATGGTTTGAGGAACATGGTGTTGAACAAAGTGTCCAAGGTGTTGACTTGGCCTCCAAATTTCACAGATCTCAATCTGATCAATCATCTGTGGGATGCACTGGAAAAACAAGTACAATCAATGGATGTCCAACCTTGCAACAGGACTCAAAACAGGACTAATGTTTTAGTTCCAGATGCCATGGGACACCTACAGAGGTCTTTTGAAGACCATGGTTTGAGGAACATGGTGTTGAACAAAGTGTTCAAGGTGTTGACTTGGCCTCCAAATTTCACAGATCTCAATCCGATCAATCATCTGTGGGATGCACTGGAAAAACAAGTACGATCAATGGATGTCCAACCTTGCAACAGGACTCAAAACAGGACTAATATTTTAGTTCCAGATGCCATGGGACACCTGCAGAGGTCTTTTGAAGACGATGGTTTGAGGAACATGGTGTTGAAAAAAGTGTTCAAGGTGTTGACTTGGCCTCCAAATTTCACAGATCTCAATCTGATCAATAATCTGTGGGATACACTGGAAAAACAAGTACGATCAATGGATGTCAAACCTTGCAACAGGACTCAAAACAGGACTAATGTTTTAGTTCCAGATGCCATGGGACACCTACAGAGGTCTTTTGAAGACCATGGTTTGAGGATCATGTTGTTGAACAAAGTGTTCAAGGTGTTGACTTGGCCTCCAAATTTCACAGATCTCAATCTGATCAATCATCTGTGGGATGCACTGGAAAAACAAGTACGATCAATGGATGTCCAACCTTGCAACAGGACTCAAAACAGGACTGTTTTAGTTCCAGATGCCATGGGACACCTACAGAGGTCTTTTGAAGACCATGGTTTGAGGAACATGGTGTTGAAAAAAGTGTTCAAGGTGTTGACTTGGCCTCCAAATTTTACAGATCTCAATCTGATCAATAATCTGTGGGATGCACTGGAAAAACAAGTACGATCAATGGATGTCCAACCTTGCAACAGGACTCAAAACAGGACTAATGTTTTAGTTCCAGATGCCATGGGACACCTTCAGAGGTCTTTTGAAGACCATGCCTCAATGGGTCATCGCTGTTTTAGTGGCATGAGGGATAACTACCAATATTAGGCAGGTGGTTTTATTAGGTCTGTATTTAGCTGTATTTAGTCGTCAGCTCCAACAATCACAATGTAAAGGCTGACGGCACAGGACAAAAGGAGCTGTGTTGGCTCGTTCATCTGGTGATCGTTGCCCGGTTTACACAGGACAATTGTCAGGAATTATATAGAACGTCGTTTGCCCGATAATTGGCCAGTGCAAAAAGGTCCTTACTTCAGTTGTTGGTCACACAATCACAATGACATCCATGTTTGGCATTGTGCAGAAATTACATCCTGATGATGGTCATTTTGCGGAGAGGCTATTTAATGATATGTTCTCCATATACGAAAATCAAAACCTGTAGGTTACGCCATTTAGGATTTATACCATTTTATAGGTTTTAGAGGAGGAGAGTGCAGAGGAACCTGGTAGGAGGAAGGGGAGGAACCTTACTTTCTCTCATAAGCTGCTGCATCTGGAGACCCCACCAGGTGCTTAAAACATCATATCCAGGAGGGCAAGACAATTAAAATATATCTTTTAATATGGATATTACTACTTCCCACCGTGGCCAGTTTAGTTTTTTCATTTTTATTTTTTCCTCCCTGCTTTTCTTATTTTTCCATGGAAATGGCTGTATAAAGGCTCTTGTGGGACAAGGTGTAAATTTTCTGGCACTATTTAATACACCATATTATGTACTGAGAAACTTTTAAAAATTGCTTTATGAGATTGAATGGAAAAAAAATGAAATTCCTCCCATTGTTTTTTGGGTTTTGCTTTTATGGCATTCACCGTGTTTTAAAAATGACATGTTAACTTTTTGCTGGTTAATACAGTAACAGTAATACCAAATTTATATAGGTTTTTTTATATTTTAGTATTTTTACAAACCAAAAACAATAGGGCAGACTTACTAATGCTGTCTAATTTTAAGATATGGTAAACTTAGACCAGGCAGTCAGAAGATATGCCAAATTTATCAAAGTGTAGTTTTGCTTTTAGACACTTTTTTTTCTTCTTTATACCATCTCTTGTTCAACTTAGTTTATGCCAGTATTTTGTGCCAAAATTTAGGCGCAAATTTGGTGCACAATGGCGCATTTTAAGCCATGGCCATTTCCTCTAAGCCACACTTTCTTTTAGAGATACTTTTTTTTTTAAAGTGCCTAGTGAGGTTCAAACGTGTCCTTTTTGGCACAAATCAATAAATTTGTATAAACTGATTTGCAATAAAAAGAAAGGTGCAACTTAAGCCAGAATTCTGGTGCAACAACAATAGTAAATCTGACCTATTTTGTGCAAAAAGAAGAGTTTATTGCTGCCATATACTGAGACTCATAACTTTTTATTTTTTGATCAATGGAGCTGTGTGAGGGCCTTTGCTTTGTGCAGCAAAACTGTAGTTTGTATTGATACCATTTTAAGGTACATAAGACTTTTTAATCACATTTTATTCAATTTTTTGGGGAAGTGGTTGGTGACCAAAAATACAGCAAATCTTGTACTTTTTTATTTTTAACTGTGCAGGATAAAAAAAAAAACATTATATTGTAATAGTTCAGATCATTATGGACGCGACTATACCAATTATATATACTTAGTTACATAGGTTGAAAAAAGACACAGGTCCATGAAGTTCAACCTTTCTCAATAAATTACCCGTCATTCATTGCTTGATTAGTTATGACCCTCAATGCAATTTGTCAGTAAATAATCATCTAGCCTTTTTTTTTTATACTAAAAGGGAAAGATTCTACAGCACTGGACCAAAAGTGGGTGCGCGCCTCAACAGGACCTGATCCGCAGTCCCTTAGAGTAGGCAAAAATAACAGACAGAGAGGCAGCACTTCCAAAATGAATAGCAGCTTTATTCACCCATGCAACGTTTCAGTCCAGCAGGACCTTTCTCAAGCACGATTGAGAAAGGTCCTGCTGGACTGAAACGTTGCACGGGTGAATAAGCTGCTATTAATTTTGGAAGTGCTGCCTCTCTGTTGTTTTTTTAAATACTGACATAGTATCTGCCATCACTACCTCTTGGGATAGGACATTTCATAGTTTGACTACTCTATCTGTTACATAGTTAAATACACTGTGTTCCAAATTATTATGCAAATGTTATTTTTAGCTGTTTTTCCAAAATAGTCGATGCAAATGACAGTCAGTATAATCTTCAAGCCATCAACCGTTGGAGTATAATGTGAATTTTATTGAACAAATCTCCTAATGATAACAGATTATTTTTTAGAAGTAAAAAACTCAAAATGCACAGTTTCTAATTATTATGCGCAACAGAGATCAAAACATTTTAAAGGTTGTAAAGAGAACTAAAATGGTAATTTGTTGAATTTGCAGCATCAGGGGGTCATATTTACAGAAATCAAAAGCTCTTTCAATCAAAAAAAACTTAACAGGCCAAGTTACATGTTAACATAGGACCCTTCTTAGATATCACCTTCACAATTCTTGCATCCATTGAATTTGTGAGTATTTGGACAGTTTCTGCTTGAATATCTTTACAGGATGTCAGAATAACCTCCCAGAGCTTCTGTTTTGATGTGAACGGCCTCCCACCCTCATAGATATTTTGCTTGAGGATGCTCCAAAGGTTCTCAATAGGGTTGAGGTCAGGGGAACATGGGGGCCACACCATGAGTTTCTCTCCTTTTATGCCCATAGCAGCCAATGACACAGAGGTATTCTTTGCAGCATGAGATGGTGCATTGTCATGCATGAAGATAATTTTGCTACGGAAGGCATGGTTCTTCTTTTTGTACCACGGAAGAAAGTGGTCAGTCATAAACTCTACGTACTTTGCAGAGGTCATTTTCACACCGTCAGGAACCCTAAAGGGGCCTACCAGCTCTCTCCCCATGATTCCAGCCCAAAACATGACTCTGCCACCTCCTTGCTGACGTCGCAGCCTTGTTAGGACATGGTGGCCATTCACCATCCATCCACTACTCCATCCATCTGGACCATCCAGGGTTGCACGGCACTCATCAGTAAACAACACAGTTTGAAAATTAGTCTTCATGTATTTCTGAGCCCACTGCAACCGTTTCTGCTTGTGAGCATTGTTTGGGGGTGGCCGAATAATAGCTTTATGCACACTTGCAAACCTCTGGAGGATCCTACACCTTGAGGTTCGCGGGACACCAGAGATAACAGCGGCTTCAAATACCTGTTTGCTGCTTTGCAATGGCATTTTAGCAGCTGCTCTCCTAATCCTATTAATTTGCCTGGCAGAAACCTTCTTCATTATGCCTTTATCTGAACGAACCCGTCTGTTCTCTGAATCAGCCACAAATCTTTTAAGGCTGGGTTCACACAACCTATTTTCAGACGTAAACGAGGCGTATTATGCCTCGTTTTACGTCTGAAAATACGGCTACAATACGTCGGCAAACATCTGCCCATTCATTTGAATGGGTTTGCCGATGTACTGTGCAGACGACCTGTCATTTACGCGTCGTCGTTTGACAGCTGTCAAACGACGACGCGTAAAATGACTGCCTCGGCAAAGAAGTGCAGGACACTTCTTTGCAACGTAATTTGAGCCGTTCTTCATTGAAGTCAATGAAGAGCAGCTCAAGATTTATGAGCGTCAAAGATGCCTCGCATAATGCGAGGAGGAGCTTTTACGTCTGAAACGACGCAGCTGTTTTCTCCTGAAAACAGTCTGTCTTTTCAGATGTAAAAGGTAGCTAGCGTGTGCACATACCCTTACAGTACAATGATCACGCTTAAGTTTTCTTGAAATATCCAATGTTTTCATACCTTGTCCAAGTTATTGCACTATTTCACGCTTTTCGGCAGCAGAGAGATCCTTTTTCTTTCCCATATTGCTTGAAACCTGTGGCTGCTTAATAGTGTGGAACGTCCTTCTTAAGTAGTTTTCCTTTGATTGGGCACACCTGGCAAACTATTTATCACAGGTGTCTGAGATTGATTACAATGATCCAAAGAGCCCTAAGACACAATACCATCCATGAGTTTAATTGAAAAACTAATAATTAAATGTTTATGACACTTAAATACAATGTGCATAATAATTTGAAACACGGTGTAGTTAGTACACTTGAAAAAAGACACATATCCATCAAGTTCAACCAAGGGATGGGAAAAGGGAAGGTAAAAATGTCTAGGAAATGATCTAACCCCTTTTTAAAGCCATCTACTGTCCCTGCTGTGACGGCTCCTGCGGTGACTATTCCATAGATTCACAGTTCTCACAGTAAAGAAGGCTTGTCGTCTCTGCAGATTTAACCTTTTTTTCTCCAGACGGAGGGAGTGCCCCCTTGTTTTTTGAGGGGGTTTTACATGAATCAGGATTTCACCATATTGTTTGTATGTGCCATTCATATATTTATATAAATGAATCATGTCCCCCTTAGTCGTCTTTTTTCAAGGCTAAATAGGTGTAATTCTTTTAATCTTTCCTCATAACTTAGATTCTCCATGCCCCTTATTAGCTTTGTTGCTCTTCTTTGTATTTTTTCCAACTCCAGGGCATCCTTTCTATGAACTGGAGCCCAGAACTGAACTGCATATTCTAGATGAGGCCTCACTAATGCTTTGTAAAGTGGTAATATTACATCCCTGTTCCGCGAGTCCATGCCTCTTTTAATACACGACAATATCCTGCTGGCCTTTGAAGCAGCTGATTGACACTGCATGCTGTTATTTAGTTTATGATTTACAAGTACACCCAGATCCTTCTCAACAAGTGACTCCCCCAGTGTAGCTCCCCCTAGGACATATGATGCATGCAGGTTGTTGGTACCCAGATGCATAACTTTACATTTATCTACATTAAACTTCATTTGCCAAGTGGATGCCCAAACACTTAGTTTGTTTAAATCAGCTTGTAATTTACGAACATCTTCCATAGACTGAACAATAGTACATAGATTGGTGTCATCTTCAAAAATAGAAATAGTCCTATTAATCCCATCCTCTATATTAATAATAAATAAGTTGAATAATAGTGGTCCCAGCACTGAACCCTGGGGTCTACCACTTATAACCGCGGACCATTCAGAGTAGGAATCATTGACCACAACTCTCTGGATACGGTCCTTGACCAATTCTCAATCTAATTACAAACTATACTTTCTAAACCTGTAGTCCTTATTTTACCCATTAGACGTCTATGAGGGACAGTGTCAAATGCCTTTGCAAAGTCCAAAAACACTATCTCCACAGCGGACCCTCTGTCTAGGCTTCTGCTCACCTCTTCATAAAAATAAATCAGGTTGGTTTGACAACTTCTGTCCTTAGTAAAACCGTGCTGGCTGTCACTTTTCCCCACGATGGATGTTAAGCTTACTGGTCTATAATTACCCTGGGAAGACCTAGAGCCATTTTTGAAAATAGGCACAACATTTGCCCCGCGCCAGTCCCTTGGCACTATACCAGTCACTAGAGAATCTCTGAATATTATGAAGAGTGGAACAGAAATATCTGAACTAAGCTCTATAAGAACTTTAGGGTGTAACCCATCTGGTCCTGAGGCCTTGTGTACAATTATTTTATTTAACTTGGCTTGGACCATATATACATTCAGCCAATTCAGTATATCAACTGATATATTAACAGCACTGGCAGCGGCTACATCAGCTGCTTTCTTCTGTTGTATATACAGAGCTGAAAAACCCATTTAGTAACTCTGCCTTCTCTTGATCCCCTGTTACCAACTCCCCATTACCACTATCTAGGGGTCCTACATGTTCAGAATTTTTGGGGATTTGTATTACTATCCTTGGCCACCTGCCTTTCGTTTTGTATTTTTGCTGATTTGGTTACCTTTTTACAGATTGTATTAAGCTCTTTATAATTACCAAAGACTACAGCTGTACCCTCAGATTTGTATTTCTCAAATGCCCCTTTTTTGCCATATATTGCCCTTTTTACAGAAGGTGTAAGCCATGTGGGGTTGACTTCAGCCCATTTTGAGTAAGTACTATTTTTATCATAATTTAGATTTTTATTGTAAAGTTTACAAACACACGAGAACAAGAATAAAGTGCAAGAATACTTTCGTAATCGGTCAGAACAGAACATATCAAATCAAAACAAATCCTATCATATAGATAGATAGAAGTAAACGCTTATGTACATCAATATCCTTGTTACTCCGGGGCAGTTGTCACCTGCATTTAGAAAAATATACAGTCGGGCACATGGCACATGAGGAAGAGAATGCCTCTCTATATTTGCAAGGCACATATTTCCTGACTTGACACACATTATGAAAAGTGACCCACCCCCCCCCCCCCCAAACAGGTAAGAAAAGAAAAGATTGAGACAAACCAAAAGAAGACAAAAAGAAAGGGAAGAGAAGACGGACAAAAGAAGAGCAAGGGAAAGAAAAAGAGGAATCTTAATGAGTGCTGGGAGCAGAGACATTACCACAAGAGGAATATTGAACCGCCTCTATTTATGATGAAGCCCAATCAGGACCTAACTATATAGGCCTCCATATGGAATACTCTAGCTCAACCAGTCTGCGAAATGAGGACCGGATTTGAAGGATGACCATGCGTTCCACAGATAAAGAACCGCGTCATAGCTGCCTCTGTCTTCTGCAAGAAGAGACTCCATTCTACACAGTAGGTCCATTTCCACAACCCATTCACCAATCGTAGGCACCGCGGAAGTCTTCCAGTGTCTAGGAATTACTGTCCGTGCTGCTGTCAGGAAATGTCTGAGCAGGCCCTTTTTTATGCCTGACAGAGGACCCGGAATCAAGGATAACAGAGCCATCTGAGGAGTGGGTATGATAGGAGCACACTCCATCAATGCATAGATGTCGAACACCGCTTTCCAAAAAGTCTGCAACACTGGGCATGACCACCACATGTGTAACATCGTGCCAGTCTCGTTGCTACACCGCCAACAGACATCTGATACTTCTGGGTACATTTTATGTAGAATCTGTGGGCAACGGTACCATCTGGTCAGTATTTTAAAAAAAAAATCCTGAGCGTGGCAAGCCATTGGCATTTTATGGGTCAGGAGGAAAACCCTGTCCCAATCAAGCAAAGATATGGAGAAACCTAGGTCCTCTTCCCATGCGCTGACATATGCAGGGGGCTGATTGACAGAAGTCTCCAATAGGATGGCATACATCTTGGAGATCACACGAGTAGGTGGCTCTTGTAAGAGCAACAATGATTCAAAGGACGTGGTCACTGAGATGCCGATACCATCCGGCAGGGCCGAGTGTAAAAAGGTCGACAATTGTGCGTATTCCAACCATGAAAGAGTCCTCTCCGGACAGGTCTCTCTCAACATATGTAGCGGAGGGAGGCGACCCCCATCCGACATCACCTGACAGAGCCTAGTATCTTCTGAAGCGGTCCAACTTAAAAAGGTAGCTTTGTGAACAGCTGGTGGAAACTCGGAGTTATCAAACAGAGGGCTAAGAAGTCCTGGTCTATGGGAAAGCCCCTTTCGAACCATCAATCTGTCCCAGAGAGTGAGAAAATGATGGGTAAGCATAGGAAGGGTCGAAAGGGCTGGTCGATGATCCGGCAGAATCCACGGCAGCGATCTCAGAGAGAGCGTCACCAAGGACCTTTCAATCCCCACCCATTGTTTATTGGTGTCATTATGAAACCAATCTATCACTCTAGAAAGCACTACAGCTTGGTGGTACAACCCCAAATCTGGGAGTCCCGCTCCCCCTTTCAGTTTAGGGCGAGACAATGAGCTCATACTAATGCGAGGCCTCAGAGTGCCCCAGACGAACTTACGGAACACTGCCTCCAATGTCTTAAAATACGCCCTAGGGACCATAACAGGGATTGCCTGAAATAGGTACAAGAATCTAGGGAGGATATCCATTTTGATGGCATTAATACGTCCAAACCATGACAATTGTGCTCTGTCATAGGATTGGATGTCTTTCAGCGTACATTGCATTAAGTGAGGATAATTAAGGGAGTACAGATCCGTTAACGTGCCAGAAATCTGAACCCCCCAGGTATTTGATAGATGTCGCTTGCCATTTGAAAGAGAAGGATGATCTAAGAAGATCAACCGACTCCTGTGGAAGCGATACATTTAGCGCTTCCGTCTTTGTGTAATTGACCTTGAAATTAATGACCCTTCCAAACTCTTCAAATTCTCGAATAAGCACCGGGAAGGAAATAACAGGATTAGTAATGAACAATAAGAGGTCGTCTGCATATAACGCCAACTTATGGTAATCACCACCTACACTAATCCCAGAAATATCTGGAGATGTACGGATCGCCACTGCCAAATGTTCCATTGTGATCACATATAGCAATGGGGACAGCGGGCACCCCTGTCTGGTTCCGTTAGCAATCTGTAGAGCTGGGGAGTAAATGCCATTGGCCCTGACTCTAGCCGTGGGTTTCTGATATAGAGCAAAGATCCTTTCTATCATTACCGGGCCAATTCCCATTTGTTGTAAGGCCGATCTCAAGAAAACCCAGTGGACTCGGTCGAAAGCTTTCTCTGCATCGACTGAGATCAGACAAGTGGGTATCTACTTTTTCTTCGTGTGGGACATTAGGAGAAGAGTTTTATTGGTATTGTCCCTCGCTTCCCTCCGGAGGACAAACCCCGCTTGATCAGTATGGATGATTCTCGGGAGCAAAGGTGCCAATCTATTTGCAATTGCCTTGGAATAATGCTTAACATCAACATTTATTAGCGAGATCGGGCGGTAATTGGCACAGATAGAATGGTCTTTCCCTGGTTTAGGAATAACCGTAATGGTAGCTTCTAACGTTTGCGGCGTGAAGGGCATTGACGACGTGACCGAATTGAATACCTTAGTCATAAAGGGAAGGAGCTGCGGAAGAAAAGCCTTGTAGAAGGACGTCGGGAAACCATCCGGGCCTGGACTTTTACCCGACGGAGCGGACTTGATAACGCCCTGGATTTCTTCATCAAAAAAATCCGCGCTCAACTCCTCGGTCTCAGCCCCTTCCAGCTCTGGCAGTGCTGTTTTAGCCACATACTGGTCAATTTTCTTTTGCAGAGCAGCAGAGGACATATCTTGTAAAGGTCCCCTGAGATTATACAAGGAGTGGTCATACTCCCGAAAGGTTTGCACTATCTCTTCTGGCTTATGTTTAATGTCACCCGAGCATGACTTAATCATTGGAATATAAGAGGTGGGGACCCGTGGCTTGAGTGCTCTAGCTAGTGCTCTGCCACACTTATTAGAGTGTTGATAAAAGAAACCCCTAGCACGATCGCTGAAAGAGGCCTGAGCCTGATCCAGCAGCTCTCTCAAGGAATTCCTGGCCTCTGATAATTCCGCTAACGTTTGAGGCTGTCTCGACTGTTTATGTGCAGACTCTAGGGACTGAATACAAGACAGTAACTTCTTTATTTTTAAAAAGCTCTCTCTTTTTTAAGCCTGGAGCCCTGTTGGATAAAGATACCTCTCACGACACTTTTCAGCGCTTCCCACTGTATCGGTAGGGGGGTGGGATCTAGGTTGTGATGATCTAAGAACTCGGAGATCGAACGGGTGACAGCCGCTCTACACACCGAATCCTTCAAAAGAAGAGGATTTAGCTTCCAATGCCATTCCCTCGCCTCCCCCCCCAGGGAACCGTAGTGAGAGGAAAACTGGTGCATGATCTGTCCAGATCATCGAACCAATCCGAGACGTCGGGGCCCAGGACAATAAGTGATGACTCACAAAGAACATGTCTATCCTGCTGTACATGTCATGGACCGCAGAATAGAAGGTATAATCCCTTGTTTGAGGGTTAAGTATCCTCCAAACATCCACCAGCTGCATTGCAAAAAGTTTAGCCTTAAGAGCAGATAGCTGTGTTGCTGCTACCGAGGACCTGCCCGAAGACGAGTCCATAGCTCGGTCTAAGACAAAGTTAAAGTCACCAGCAGTGATCAAGAGGCCCTCTGTGAAGTTGGCAAGTTCTGTCAAGTAGCTCCTGCAAGTGCGCACCTGATTATGATTAGGGAGGTACAGATTAGCCACTGTGAACATTTTCCCACAGACCTAAAGTTTTACAAACAAAAAGCGCCCATGAGCATCAGATCGGGTTTCTACAATAGACACCGGCAGAGATCTATGTATCGCAATACTCACTCCTCTTGACTTAGCTTCCGGGTTGGTACTATGGAACCACTGTGTATAGTACCTATGAGTCAAAGTAGGCACATGTTCACTCCTAAAATGCGTCTCCTGTAGAAACAAAATCTGGACACGCTGCTTGTGCATATTATACAAAATCTGAGAGCGTTTCTGCGGCGTGTTAAATCCACGCACATTTAACGAGCAGCAATTGAGAGACTCCATCAGGAATGAGGACGGCGACAAGTGGGGAAGGGAATGGGACGGAGAGGGAGAAAAGAAGAAACAATTAACAAAGAGAGACAGAAAACAATTAAGACACTATGGAAAACACCACAGCCGGTGTTCCAGCCCCAAAACCACTAAGTTGAGGGGAAAGAGGTATATGTAAAGTGTTCACTGCGTAGCAGAACACCACCTACGTACGGAGTTGACTGAACTATGGAAGAAGGATGATCCCAACCAACTTCTGTTAACCCGATATCATTGATATAAACAACCACCATATTAAGAGAAAACAGAGAAACTGCGGCGGGATAACGATATGTTTAGCCCTTAAAGGGAATGTGTTGCCAGAAAAACATGTTTGTTTTTTTTTAATTAAACATTTAGTGTGTAGGTGATTAAACATTGTTCAAATTTTTTTAATTTTTTTCACGAGTCAGGAAATATTATAAATTAGATTCTAATTTATAATATTTCCCATTGCTGGTCACTAGATGGAGCTATTCCCAAAATTGCAGCATTGCAAAATTGGGTAAAAAGCCCTCGCTCTAGTGAGCTCTCAGCATCCCCCCCTCCTTTATCCTGGCTAGTGCCGGGATAAACGAGGGGTTTGAACGGTGTATCCTCCTACACTGTGTGTCGCCATTTTTTGAGCTAACACACAGTGTAGTAGGTTTACATACAGTAGTAAACGTACACAAACACGAACATACATTGAAATCTATTACCTGCTCCTGCCGCCGCGGCTCCCTCCGGCCCGTCCGCTCCGTCTGCTGCCGCTGGTCCAAGTGCACAAGTCCGGAAGCCGCGACCGGAAGTAGTAATCTTACTGTCCGGCCGCGACTTCCGGTCCACAGGAAAATGGCGCCGACGGCGCCAATTTCAAATTGGACTGTGTGGGAGCGGCGCATGCGCAGTTCCCACACAGACGGCGTACACAGAAGTGGATGGGACGGGAGCCGTTCGCAGTCCCTATGGGACTGTGGCTGCCGTATTCCATGTCTGTATGTGTCGTTAATCGACACATACAGAAATGGAACAAAAAATGGCAGCCCCCATAGTGAAGAAAAAGTGTAAAAATAAGAAAAAGTAAAACACAAAACACACAAATAAATATAAACGTTTTTAATAAAGCACTAACATCTTTAACATATGAAAAAAAAAATTGTGATGACACTGTTCCTTTAAAGGGCACCTGTAAAAGAACCACACAAATGCATGACATCATCACATTCAAGGGAAGGAGCCAGAACATAAAGCAATATAATATGTACTATAATATATCGGGCCCCGCTAGAAAGGTGGAGGGAACAGCTATAAATAGACATTCCCCAGAAAGCATCAGAGGGATTAAGAACTTCGAGGGATTAAGAAATTCGAGGCTATGAGCCATTACAACCCGGGCTTCTCCCACCTACTGTTTCCCCTTAGGGCCTGGCTACCAGTAAGAGCAAGTCATGCTCGCGCCCCAGCTATACCTTCCCGCTCCCTCTCCGGGCCTGTAAAACCATGCTGTAACATGACCAGTAACATTTTTGTAACTCAAAATCTGGGGAAAAGTAGGAAAGCAGTAACATAGTAAATCCCAAGTTTAGGACAGGACCATGTCCGCACATTACCCCTAGCCTCAAAAAACAGCATCTCGTTCAAGGAAGTCCTGCGAGGCTATGAGAGAAGCTAATGTCGCATCATGATTCCAACCGATTTGATTCCGGGACCATCGGCGCCTGTAGTCGTCTACGGCGGGCCGGAGCTGAGTAATTTTCCACCCTGGAGTTACGCCGTGGCGGGCGCTGTGGTAATGGCGGGAAGAGCGGCCAATCAGAAATAACAATAGCAGGCAGGTCCAGAGCTGCTGTGAACTCGGGGATGTCATCTGGGGAGTACACCGAGTATGTAGCCGAACCTCTTCGAACTTGCAATTGAAACGGGTATCCCCACGAATACGGAATATCTTTCTCCCGAAGTACCATTAGTAGCGGCCTCAAGGCTCTCCGCTTTGCCAGCGTAGAGCGGGAAAGATCTGCCAGCAATTGCAACGGAGCACCATCAAAGTCCAAAACACCTTTGTTACGCGCTTGACGCATAATGGACTCTTTAATTTGGAAAAAATGTATCCTGCACACTACATCACGTGGTCTCGCCAGATCTGTGCTTTTCGGACCCAGGGTACGATGCGCTCTATCTATTTCCAACCGGGAGTCAATCGGTTTTTCCAATAGCGTGTTAAAAATCCCAATCAGTGTAGGAATGAGATCTTGGGGTCCTGTAGCTTCAGGGATACCTCTAACTCTGATGTTATTCCTTCTATTGCGATTTTCAGCGTCATCAGCCATATAAAATAATAATTGAATGTGGGCAGAATGCTGATCTAATAAACTTTGTTGGGAAACCTGTTGCTGTTGGAGTGTCTGCGTGGTTACTTCAATGGCCGCCACAGCAGTATTAATATGGTGAATGTCCTCTTTCAGAGAACGTATCTTTGTTTTACACACCGCTTCAAGGCGGGAGATATATCCCTCCATGTCTGTTTTAGTGGGAATGGCCGCCATCTGTGACGTGAGTGCCTGCAAATCGGGACCCCGCTCAGTGCCCTGTGTTGGGACCGTGGAAGACTCACCCCGGACCAGGAGAGCTGGAAAGTCCTGTGTCAGCTCCGAGGACGACCTCGCTCCTAAAGGCGCTGCAGATGCGGCCGCACCCCGACCCGCTATGTTGGTTTGCTGAGGCGAGGAAGCAGGCGACCCGGGATCTGTAAAGTAGTGAGGAATGCCGCTTCTCGTTCTCCCTTGATCTCTTCTTGCCGGTGTGGTAGCTTTACCGCGTGTTCCCCTTCGCATTAGTGTGATGTAAAGTGCTGTCAGACGCTATTAATCGGGCTGGAAGTCAGTCGGGACGCCGGAGCTCTCACACCACACGTCTCACCAGCGCCATGTCCAGGCCACGCCGTCGAGTAAGTACTATTTTTAATGACTCTTGGTTTTCTGTCCCTTAACCCCTTAAGGACGCAGCTTAGTTTTGGCCTTAAAGAGGCTCTGTCACCAGATTATAAGTGCCCTGTTCCGAAAGGGCGTTTTTTACATGGTAGTTTTCCAAAAACAGCACGTAAAAAGACGCCCGACCAAAATGAAGTGCACATCACTTCTTGGGACGTTTTTGGAGCCGTTTTTCATTGACTTTATAGAAAAAAGCTCCAAAAACGGCCGTTAAAAAACGCGAGTTTGATTAAAAAATGGCTGAAAATCAGGAGCGGTTTTTCCTTTGTTTAGTAAGCGTGTGAACATACACTTAGCCTTTTGGTGTGTCCTAGAACACACCCAAAATGGCTGCCGGACACTGCTTAGCAATTTGAAGACACCTTTACCTGGCTTGTGAGAGGGGGGGTGAGGTTCCCTCCCACATTTACAGCAGCTGTGAGTCAGGTTGCTTTGCCTTATTCACCTTGCTGTAATTCTGGGAAGTGCTCCCCCTGTTGGCCAACATTGGAAAACATGTCAAATTATTATTTAATTTTGAATACTTTCCACCATACGGAAAAAATAAATAAATACAGCAAAAAACTTAAAAAATATAATAGAAATAAGTAACGACATCTAAAAAAAAAGGTTTCATTTGCGACACATTCCCTTTAAGGACACAGCCTATTTTTTCAAATCTGACATGTGTCACTTTATGTGGTAATAACTCCGGAATGCTTTTACCTATCCAAGCGATTCTGAGATTGTTTTCTCGTGACACATTGGACTTTATGTTACTGCCAAAATTTGCTCGATACATTAAGTATTTAATTGTGAAAAACACCAAAATGTAGCGAAAAATTGCAAAAATTTGCATTTTTCTAAATTTATATGTATCTGCTTGTAAGACAGATAGTAATACCACACAAAATTGTTGCTAATTAACATCACCCATATGTCTACTTTAGATTGGCATCGTTTTTTGAACATTCTTTTATTTTTCTATGACGTCACAAGGCTTAGAACTTTAGCAGCAATTTCTCACATTTTCAAGAAAATTTCAAAAGGCTATTTTTACAGGGGCCAGTTCAGTTGTGAAGTGTATTTTAGGGCCTTATATATTAGAAACCCTCGATAAGTCACCCCATTTTAAAAACTTCACCCCTCAAAGTATTCAAAACAGAAAGTTAGAAAGTTTCTTAACCCTTTAGATGTTTCACAGAAATTAAGGCAAATTAGATGTGAAATGTTCAAATTTCTTTTTTTTTTGCAGAAATTCATTTTTCATCTATTTTTTTTGTAACACAGAAAGTTTTACCAGAGAAACGCAACTCAATATCTATTGCCCAGATTCTGCAGTTTTTAGAAATACCCCACATGCAGCCCTAGTGCACTTATTGACTGAAGCACAGACCTCAGGAGCAAAGGAACACCTAGAGGATTTTGGGGCCTCCTTTTTAATAGAAAATATTTTAGGCTCCATGTCGGGTCTGAAAGGCTCTTGCGGCGCCAAAACAGTGGAAATCCCCCAAAAGTGACCCCATTTTGGAAACTATACCCCTTGAGGAAATTATCTAGGGGTATAGTTAGCATTTTGACCCCGCAGGTTTATTGCAGAAATTATGGGAAGTAGGCCGTGAAAATGAAAATCTACATTCTTTCAAAGAAAATGTAGGTTTAGCTAATTTTTTCTAATTTCCACAAGGACTAAAAGGAGAAAATGCACCACAAATTTTGTAAAGCAATTTCTCCCGAGTAAAACAATACCCCGCATGTGGTCATAAACGGCTGTTTGGACACTCGGCGGAGCTTAGAAGGGAAAGAGCGCCATTTGTCTTTTGGAGCTCAAATTTAGCAGGAATGGTTTGCGGAGACCACAACACATTTGCAAAGCCCCTAAGGGACCAAAACAGTGAAAACACCAAAAAAGTCACTCCATTTAGGAAACTACACCCCTTGAAGAATCCATCTAGGGGTGTAGTGAGCATTTTGAACCCACAGGGGTTTCATAGATTTTATTAGAATTGGGCAGTGAAGATAAAAAAAAAATCGTTTTTTTCCAATAAGACGTAGCTTTAGCTCAAAATTTTTCATTTTCTCAACAAATAAAGGAATAAAAGAACCCCAACATTTGTAAAGCAACTTCTCTGGAGTACGGCAATACCCCATTTGTGGTCATAAACGGCTGTTTGGGCATACGGCAAGGATCAGAAGAGAAGGAGTGCCATTTGGTTTTTGGAGCACAGATTTTCCTGGATTGGTTTCTTGACACCATGTCACTTTTGCAAAGCTCCTAAGGTACCAGTACAGTGGAAACTCCCCAAAAGGGACTCTGTTCAAGAAACTACACCCCTTGAGGAATTCATCTAGGGGTGTAGTGAGTATTTTGACCCCACAGGTGTTTCATAGATTTTATTAGAATTGGGCAGTGAAAATAAAAAAAATCCTTTTTCTTCAATAAGACGTAGTTTTAGCTGAAAATGTTTCATATTCTCAACAAATAAATGAGTAAAAGCACCACAACACTTGTAAAGCAACTTCTCCTGTGTATGGCAATACCACATATGTGGTCATAAACTGCTGTTTGGGCACAGAGTAGGGCTCAGAAGGGAAGGAGCGCCATTTGGCTTTTGGAGTACAGATTTTACTGGATTGGTTTCTGGGCGCTATGTCGCATTTGCAAAGTCCCTGTGGGACCAAAACAGTGGAAACCCCCCAGAAGTGACCCCATTTTGGAAACTACACCCCTCAAGGTATTCACCTAGGGGTGTAGTGAGCATATTAACCCCACAGGTGATTGGCAGAAATTGGTGTGCACTCGATGTTGCAGAGTGAAAATGGTTTTTCAATAGATATGCCAATATGTGGCGCCCAGCTTGTGCCACTGGAGACACACACCCCAAAAAATGTTAAAAGGGTTCTCCCGGGTATGGCGATGCCATATATGTGGAAGTAAACTGCTGTTTGGGCACACTGTAGGGTTCAGAAGGGAGGTAGCGCCATTTGGCTTTTGGAGCGTGGATTTTGCTTGTAGTAGTTTTGTTTTGAGTCTTACTGGTGTTTCAGTTTATAATGTGGGGGTACATGTAAGGCGGGCGGAGTATATAAGGGGCATAGTCAGGTGGTATAGTGGGGTAAAAAAATTAAAATAAAATAATCCATAGATGTGTGTTACGCTGTGACACAATCCTTTCTGCACAGGCCGGTTTCGCACTAATAAATGGTCTTTACTTATTCCCCTTTTGGTCCACACTCGGCACCTTTGAAGTTTGGGGAATTTTGCTGGGAAAGTGTTGTCCTGGTATAATACTTGCGCCCTCACTTCCAGCAGATATGTTTGGGCCCTCCCCTTCCTGGTTCCCTAATTTTAGGGGCCTTGATAATTCGCCACTTGAAACAGAAGAAACGTTCCCCTCGGGCCGGCACAACTGCATATTTTTATTTCCTGGCTTATTGGAGCCATAACTAATTTTATTTTTCATAGACGTAGCGGTATGAGGGCTGATTTGTTGTGGGACGAGCTGTAGTTTTTATTGGTACCATTTTGGGGTACATGCAACTTTTTGATCACTTGTTATACTTTTTTTTTTGGGAGGCAAGGTGACCAAAAAACAGCAATTCTGGCATATTTTTTAAGTTTTTTTTATACAGCGTTCACCAAATATAAATTACATGTTCGCTTTATTCTGTGGGTCAGTCCGATTCCGGTAATACCTAATTTATAGCACTTTTTATGTTTTACAACTTTTTGCACAATAAAATAACTTTTGTAAAGAGAATGGATTTTTTCTGTCTCCAAGTTGTGAGAGCCATAACGGTTTTACATTTTTCGTCGACGGAGCTGTATAAGGGCTTGTTTTTAGCGAGACGAGTTATAGTTTTTATACGTACCATTTTTAGGTACATGCGACTTTTTGATCACTTTTTATTTCAATTTTTGGAAGACAAAGTGACCAAAAAATAGCAATTATGTCAGTATTTTTTAGTTTGTTTTTTTACGGCGTTCACTGTGCGGAATAAATAACATAATATTTTTATAGTTAAGGTCGTTACGGTCGCAGCGATACCAAATATGTATGGCTTTATTATTTTTTTTCAATAATAAATGACTTTATAAGGGAAATAGGGCGATTATTGTTATTATTTGAAACTTTTATTGTATTTTTTACAACTTTTATTTTTACACTTTTCTTTAGTCCCACTAGGGGACTTGAAGGTCCAACTGTTTGTTTGATGTTCTAATACATTGCACTACCTATGTAGTGCAATGTATTAGGACTGTCAGTTGTTCACTGACAGCAAGCCGATCAGGCTCCGCCTCCGGGCGGGGCCTAATCGGCTAACGTAATGGCAGATAGGAAGCCATTGTTAGGCATCCTGTTGCCATAGTAGCAGTCGCCAGCCTTGCCATCGCATGGCAAGGCTGCCGATTGCATACAAACCACTTTGATGCAGCGATTGCATTGAATCGCTGCATTGAAGGGGTTAATGGCAGGAATCGGAGCTAGCTCCGGTTCCTCCCGATAGATCTGGGTGTCCGCTGTAACATACAGCGGACACCCACTGCTGATGATGCCGGCTCAGCTTCTGAGCCAGAAGCTGAGCCGGCGCTATCTTGCCGATGGTACCGGAAAGCCTCTTGGGCCCCGCCGACGACGGGGCATAGGAGGATTCCGTTACTGGCGGACCGGGAGGTAAGTATTAGCCCTCCGATCGCCTTTGCAGCCACCGGCAACCCAGCGATCACGTTGCTGGGGTGCCAGTGGCTATAAACTCCTCACATGCTGCGATCTCTATTGAACGCAGCATGTGAGGGGTTAATCGGTCGGATCGGAGGCTAGCTCCGGTCCTGGCTGATACCTCAGGGTGCCAGCTGTAACATACAGCTGTCACCCGGCGGTGATGTCGCTGGCTCAGCTCCTGAGCCAACTTCATCTCCTTCACGTACAGTTACGTGGAGATGCGCGAAAAGGCCATCTCCCATGACGTAACTGTACGTGAAATGGCGCGAAGGGGTTAAGGCTCAGAGCCCATTTTTCAAATCTGACATATTTCACTTTATGTGGTAATAACGTCGAAATGCTTAAATCTATCCAAGCGATTCTGAGATTGTTTTCTCGTGACACATTGGGCTTCATGTTCGTGGTAAAATTTGGTCGATATATTCAGTGTTTATTGGTGAAAAATTGCAAAATTTAGAGAAAATGTTGAAAAAAATAGCATTTTTCAGAATTTAAATGCATCTGCTTGTAAAACAGACGGTTATACCACCAAAAATAGTTACTAGTTCACATTTTCCATATGTCTACTTTAGATTGGCATAATTTTTTGAACATTCTTTTATTTTCCTTGGACGTTACAAGGCTTAGAACATAAACAGCAATTTCTGATATTTTTAAGAAAATTTAAAAAGCCTTTTTTTAAGGTACCTGTTCAGTTCTGAAGTGGATTTGAGGGGCCTATGTATTAGAAACCCCCATAAAACACCCCATGTTGAAAACTAGACCCCTCAAAGTATTCAAAACAGCATTTAGAACGTTTATTTAACCCTTCAGGCGTTTCACAGGAATTAAAGCAAAGTAAAGCAATTTTTTACTGTAACACAAGGTTTTACCAGAGAAACACTACTAAATATGTATTGTCCAGATTCTGCAGTTTTTAGAAATGTCCCACATGTAGCTCTAGTGTGCTCGTGGACTAAAACACAAGCCCTAGAATCAAAGAAGCACCTAGTGCATTTTGAGGCCTCTTTTCTTATTAGAATATATTTAAGACAACATGCCAGGTTTGAAGAGGTGTTGAGGAATCAAAGCAATGGAAACCCACCAGAAGTTACCCCATTTTGGAAACTACACCCCTCAAGGAATTGATTTATGGTTGTTGTTATCATTTTGACTACACAGTTTTTTCACAGCACCTATTTCAATTGGGCTGTGAAATTTAAAAAATGAAATGTTTTCCAATAAGATGTCATTTTTGATCAAAATTTCTTATTTTCACAGGGAATAAAATACCCCATTTTGTTGCCCAATTTGTCCTTAGTGCGGTAACACCCCATTTGTGGTGATAAACTGCCGTTTGGGCCAATGGGAGGTCTCAGAAGGAAAGGAGCGCCATGTGTTTGTTGGAGTCCAGATTTTGCTGGATTGGTTTTCGGGTGCCATGTCGCATTCGCAAAGCCCCAGAGGTATCAAAGCAATGGAAACCCACCAGAAGTGACCCCATTTTGGAAACTACACCCCTCAAGGAATTTATTTATGGTTGTTGTTATCATTTTGACCGCACAGGTTTTTCACAGCACCTATTTGAATTGGGCTGTGAAATTTAAAAAATGACATTTTTTACAATAAGATGTAATTTTTTATCTAAATTTCTTATTGTCACAGGGAACAAAATACCCAATTTTTCTGCAAAATTTGTCCTTAGTGCGGCAATACCCCATTTGGGGTGATAAATTGCCGTTTGGGCACACGGCAGGGCTCAGAAGGAAAGGACAACCATTTGGCCTACTGGAGCTTTTCTGGTGCTAAGTCATGTATGCAGAAGCCCCTGAGGTACCAGTACAGTTGAAACCCACGAGAAGTGACCCCATTTTAAAAACTACACCCCTTAAGACATTCATCTAGAGGTGTAGTGAGCATTTTGACCCCACAGGTATTATGTAAAAGATAATGCACAGCAGATGGTGCAGAGTGAGATTTGCAATTTTCTATGTATATATGCCATGTCAGTGTCCGATATAGTGTGTCCAACATGTGCTACCGGAGATATACACCCCATAAGCTGTAAAGTGGGTTCTCCCGGGTACGGAAATACTCTACATGTGGCTGTTATCAGCTGCCTGGGCACACGGCAGGGCTCAGAAGGGAAAGATGAGGGGGATAAGCTGTGCGGAGTGCATCAGGGTAAATTAAAAATTAAGGGATGTATGATAAATTCGAAAACAATCTTTCATACAGAGCCCTAGTTTTTCGGGACACATGTCGCATTGGTATGTTGTGTCCTTCCTTATCCCCCTCTTTGAGCAGACTCTGCACCTCTTTTGACTTTTTCCCTTCTTGCCAGTTTGGGGAACTTCTCCTGGAAAGTGTTGCCCTGGTACGATGCGTGTGGCCTCGCTTCCAGAAGTACTGGGTGCTCCCTCTTCTTGGTCCCTAAAGATTATGTTCTTGATAACCACCTCTTGAAATTCCAGGAAAGTTCCCCTCTGGCCTGCACATCGACGTAGCATGTACGCATTGTACAATGCCATCTGTATGATGTGCACGGCCAGCTTCTTATACCACACCTTCGATATCCGCATGGCACTGTAGGGCTTCAGGACTTGATCTGACATGTACACCCCTCCCATGTACCTATTGTAGTCCAGGATGCAGTCTGGTTTGGGGGTCTCTGTACTGGTACCTCGTACAGGTACATGGGTACTGGTGTGACCATGTATTGTTGTCAATACAAGGACATCTCTCTTGTCTTGTACTTGACACACAATATGTTGTTGCTAGAATGTGCCCTGCTCTCACCCCTTCTGAGTGTTTGCCCAAGCAGAGTCTTAGGGAGGCCTCTCAGATTTCTTCTAGCAGTGCCGCATGCCGCAGGACTTCTGGAAGCGAGGCACTTGAAGAGTGGGACGCTGGTATAAAAATTATCCAGGTAGAGGTGGTAACCCTGGTCCAGCAGTGGGTGCACCAAATCCCACACAATTTTTGCATTAATTCCCAGTAAGGAGGGGGGGGGGCATTCTGGGGGCTGAATACTGCTGTCCTTCCCTTCATATATCCTAAATTTGTAGGTATACCCTGATGCACTCTCACACAGCTTATACAGTTTCACGCCATACTTTGCCCTCTTACTCGGCAGGTACTGGCGGAATTGAAGCCTCCCTTTAAAATGTACCAGGGACTCATCAATAGAAATACACTTCTCAGGGGGGGAATGTTTGGGCAAACCAGGCACTGAAATGGTCTAATAGGGGTCTCAGTTTGTACAAACGGTCAAAACTGGGGTCATCTCGGGGTGGGCACTGCTCATTATCCGTATAATGTAAGAAGCGAAGTATTGCCTCATAACGCATCCTGGACATGGCCATACGGTACATCGGTGTGTGGTATAAGATGTCTGTGCTTCAGTAGGTCCTAATGGACGGCTTTTTCAGAAGCCCCATGTTCAAGTGAAGTCCCCAGAACTTGCCCAACTCTGCTGCATCTACAGGGGTCTACCTGTGGGATTGGGCATAAAATGATTTGGGGTTCTTAGTAATATACTGTTGGGCATATAAATTAGTCTGGGAGACCATAAGATCTATAAAGTCATCAGTGAAAAAGAACTTGAAAAAGTCAATTTCACTGAGCCCTGCCATATTACATTTTATCCCTGAGCTGCCCGTGTACTCTGGGATTTGGGGCTCCCAAATGTCTGGTGTGGGGGTCCAAATGGGGTCACTTCGCTCGGGGGCTTGAACTGCGGCGGGGTCATCTTGCTCGGGGACTTCAACTGTGGTGGTGGTCCTGGGGCGTCTACTAGGGGGTTCCTCTTCTTCATCACTGGATGAGGAGGTGGATAAATAAAACAGAGTCTCAGCATCCGACGACTCTGTGTCGGAGGAAAGAAATGAATATGCATCTTCGGCACTAAATGTCCGTTGGGACATGTTTGATTGCTTCCCTAACTAGGAGCAATAGGCTGCTACCTAAACTAGCCAAAAAATTTGGTGTTTTTATAAAACGAGTGGGCTTCCCTGAGACTAAACCTAACTAGGGCGAGGGTTCCTAACACTAAACCTAACTAGATTTTATTTGAACTTCCCTGAGACTAACTCTAACTACGGCGACTATTCCCTGACACTAAACCTAACTAGAATATTCCGAGCTTCCCTGACGCTAAACCTAACTACGGTGATGGACCCCTAACGCTAGATCTAACTACGGTGATGGATTCCTGACGCTAAATTCCCTGACGCTATACCTAACTACGCTTTTTGATGGTTCCCTGACACTAACCCTAATACTAAACTAACCAGTTAAATTGTCTAAATGAACTGTTTTTTTATTTTTATATATTTTATTGTTTTATATGTTTTATAAAGAAAGAAAAGAAAAAAATAATCCCCAGGGACCAATAAATTGGTCCTGAAGACTAAGAAGTGGTCAGTGATAGGAGATCACTGACCAGAAACGTGAGGGGAACACAAGGAGGAAGGGTACAGGACTGGGTAGTGGATGGGAGAGGTGGGATGCCGAAAAAAGTTGTTTTTTAGACTTTTTTTTAACTTTTCTCTAACTTTCTCTTCTCTCTCTCTTTCTCACAACCGCTCTGAACGCCTCGCTATCTCCAACAGAGGCGTTCAGGGCGGGATGTGATGTCAGGGAGAGGAAGTGAAGAGACCGCTTACCACTATTGGACAGTTACTCACTAACTGAACAATAGTGGCGATCGTGGAGGCGGGACCATCGCGACAGGTCCCGGCGTATTGAGCTGTGATAGCCTGCTGTCGGAAACAGCAGCTGCTACAGCTCGTACACGCGCCGGTGGAAAATACCGATGCATTTTCCCTGCGACGTACTATTCCGTTGCTGAGCGCGAACGTGTCGGTTAGCACGACGGAATAGTACGTCGCTGAGCGTTAAGGGGTTAACCAACCGTGCATACATGGTCCCCCAGTCCCTGCGTCTGTAGCTTCAAAACACGACTGTTGTGTGGAACAGTAACAAATGCTTTTACAAAATCCAAATATATGACATCAGCCGCATGACCGACATCCAGATTTGCTCTTACGTTAATCAAGCATGTTAGTTAGGCACGACCTGTTCTTCATGAATCCATGCTGGTTATCAGTTAATAGACTATTTACCGCTATATACTGTTGCAGTTCATCTCTTAGAATACCCTCAAATATTTTACACTACTGGACGGTAGTTACTCGTAGTTACTCGGTTCCACCTTCTTAAAGGGGTTTACCCATCAGGAACATTTATGGCATATCCACAGGATATGCCATAAATGTCAGATAGTTGCAGGTCCCACATAGCTATGTAGCGCGCGCCACGTTTCCCGCTGCTGCTTCGTAATAAAGCCCAGTGATCAGCTGAACTGCAACACCTGAGTTACAGAGAAAAATCTGTACTGGCCAGGAAGAGAATGATAGGCCCCACTACTAAGCGGCCTATCATTCCATAAAACTCTGGGCCCGAATTTGTGAATTACCAGTCCTTAGCAAAACTACTCCTTGCTAAGGATACTCCGCTTTCCTGGATTCCTTCCATCTCATCCAGTTCTCCCTGAATGAGACATCAACTTCCTGGAGCCTCGTACACATGAGAGGAATCTCGGGGAAATACAGCAATCTCCTACCACTTTTCCTGTCAGTGTCTCACATACCCTCCCCTTTGTTCGAACCTGTGGGGAGGGACATTTTTAGCCATCAAGCATCATAATTTTGTAATGTGATAACCCACCTTGTGACTATCGCGTTTCACTCTTTGGCCTCTTTTGGAGTGTGGTCTTTAACCAACCTGAACTTTTGGCCCAACAGGTAATCTCAGGGATTTTAGGGCCCTCTTGATTGCCAAAGATTCTTGTCCAACCATACTGTAATTTTTTCCAGAGAGTATAAGCTTTCTTCTCAAATATGCGACACGGTTTTCTTCCCCAATCTCTTGTGAAAGGACTGCTCCTAACCCTACACCGGAGGCGTCCGTCCAGACTATGAAAAACTTGCTAAAATCAGGGGTAATCGAAACTGGTTGTCTACAGAGGACAGGCTTCAACTCTTGCAACACACCTTTAGCCTCTGCATTCCACTTAACCATGACCAATTTACTACCCCTGGTAAGATCTGTCAAGGGCATGGCTATGCAAGCAAAATTTGGTATGAACCTGCAGTAATAACCCACAATTCCCAAAAAAGCTCCCACTTGTTTTTTGTTTAACCCCTTCATGACTGAGCCTGTTTTGGCCTTCAGGACGAAGCCGATTTTTCAAATCTGACATGTGTCACTTTATGTGGTAATAACTCCGGAATGCTTTTACCTAGCCAAGCGATTCTGAGATTGTTTTCTCGTGACATATTGTACTTTATGTTAGTGAAAAAATTTGGTCAATATTTATTTGTAAAAAACACCAAGATTTTGAGAAAATTTGCAAAAATTTGCATTTTTCTAAATTTTAATGTATCTGCTTGTAAAACAGATAGTAATACCACACAAAATAGTTACTAGTTAACATTTCCCATATGTCTACTTTAGTTTGGCATCGTTTTTTGAACATTCTTTTATTTTTCTAGGACGTTACAAGACTTAGAACTTTAGCAGCGATTTCTCATATTTTCAAGAAAATTTCAAAAGGCGATTTTTACAAGGACCAGTTCAGTTCTGAAGTGGCTTTGAGGGCCTTATATATTAGAAAGTCCCCATAAATCACCCCATTTTGAAAACTGCACCCCTCAAAGTATTCAAAACAGCATTCAGAAAGTGTATTAACCCTTTAGGCGTTTCACAGGAATTAAAGCAAAGTAGAGGTGAAAGTTACAAATTTCATTTTTTTTTTACAAAATTCATTTGTAATACATTTTTTTCTATACCGCAGAAGGTTTTACCCGAGAAATGTAACTTATTATTTATTGCCCAGATTCTGCAGTTTTTAGAAATACCCCACATGTGGCCCTAGTGCGGTCATGGACTGAAACACAGGCCTCAGAAGCAAAGGAGCACCTAGTGGATTTTGGGACCTCCTTTTTTTTAGCATATATTTTAGGTACCATGTCAGGTTTGAAGAGGTATTGTGGGGCCAAAACAATAAAGACCCCAAAAGTGACCTCATTTTGGAAACTAAACCCCTCAGGGAAATTATCTAGGGGTATAGTTAGCATTTTGAACCCACAGTTTTTTTGCTAAATTTATTTGAATTAGTTTGTGAAGATGAAAATCTACTTTTTTTCTGAAAAAACGTAGAAATTTTTAATTTTTTCAAGGAATAAAAGAGAAAAAACACCCCAACATATGTAAAGCAATTTCTCCTGATTATAGCAATACCCCATATGTGGTAATAAACTGCTGTTTGGACCCACAGCAGGACTCAGAAGGGAAGGAGCACCATTTGGATTTTGAAATTCTGATTTTGCTGGAATAGTTTTCAGTGCCATGTCGCGTTTGAAATGCACTGGAGGGAACAAAATAGTGGAAACCCCCGGAAAGTGACCCCATTTTGGAAACTACCAAGGAATTTTTCTAGGGGTAAAGTTAGCATTTTGACCCCACGGTTGTTTTGCTGAATTCATTGGAATTATTCTGTAAAGGTAAAAATCGACTTTTTTTCTGAAAAAAGGTAGCCATTTTAAATTTTTACAAGGAATAAAGGAGAAAAAGCACCCCAACATTTGTAAAACAATTTCTCCCGATTACGGAAATATGCCATATGTGGTAATAAACTGCTGTTTGGACCCACAGCAAGGCTTAGAAGGGAAGGAGCGCTATTTGGCTTTTGGAGCTCAAATTTAGCTGAAATGGTTTTTGGGTGCCATGTCGCATTTGCAAAGCCCCTGAGAGGCCAAAACAGTGGAAACCCCCCAAAAGTGGAAATTACACCACTTAAAGAATCTATCTAGGGATATAGTGGGCATTTAGACCCCACAAGTCTTTTGCAGGATTTATTAGAATTAGGCCGTGAAAATAAATATCAACATTTCTTCCACTAAAATGTTGAATTTTTTTCAATTTCACAAAGGATAAAGGGGGAAAAAGCTGCCCAACATTTGTAAAGCAATTTCTCCCGAGTACGGCAATACCCCACGTGTGGGCATAAATGGTTTTTCATTAGAAAGTAATTAACCCTTTCTGGCCTGATCCATTTTTTTCTTTTCCTTTTTAGTTTTTTCCTCCCCGCATTCCAAGAGACACAACTTTTTTATTTTTCAGTCAATAGAGCGGTGTGAGGGCTTATTTATTGAGGGACGAGCGTTCGTTTTTATTGGTACCATTTTTTGGTACATACAACTTTTTGAACACTTTTTATTACATTTTTAGGTAGAGCCAAGGTGACCAAAAAAACAGCGTTTTTGCGGTTTTAAATTCTTTATTTTTCACGTGAGACGCTCCATACATCAACCCCCACACTAAGACATGCTATGTTGTGGTGCGCGAAGGGGTTAATGTGCAGCGGAAGGTGCGGAGTGAAAATTTAAATTTTCCACTCATATGCCATTTTAGTGCACTACATGTTATGCCCAGTTTGTGCCACTGAAGACAAATACCTCATAAAATATTAACCGGGTTCTCCCGGGTATGGCGATGCCAATTTCTGTGGACGTAAATTGGTGTTTAGGCACACTGCAGGGCTCAGAAGGGAGGGACGCCATTTGGCTTTTGGGGCGCAGATGTAGCTTGGTAGTTGTTCTGTTTGGGGTTTTACTGGTGTTTCAATTTATAATGTGGGGGCATATGTTATCTGTGCGGAGTACATCAGGGTATAATAAGAGGGTATAATAATGCAGTAAATAAATAATAATCCGCAGATATGTGGCCGGTATCGAACTTATAAATGGCGCCCGATCCTATCCACTTTTGGAACACTGCACATTTTGCAGCGCCATATTCTGGGAGCCAGAACTTTTTTATTTTTTCACCACCGGAGCTGTGTGAGGGTTTATTCTTTGCGGGACAATCTGTAGGTTTTCATTGGTACCATTTTGGGGTACCAGAAATTTTTTTGATCACGTTTTATTCCATTTTTTGGCAAGCAAGGTGACCAAAAACCATCAATTCTGACAATGTTTGTTATTCGTTTTTTTATGGCCTTCACCCTGGGCTATAAATGACCATTATACTTTATTCTGCGGGTCGGTACGATTACAGCGATACCATATGTATATAATATTTTTATGTTTTGCAGCGTTTGTGCAATAAAATCACTTATTTATAAAATAAATACATTTTTATGTCACCATATTCTGAGAGCCATAACGTTTTTATTTTTCAGTCAAAAAAGCGGTGTAAGGGCTTGTTTTTTGAGGGACGGGATGTAGTTTGTATTGGTACCATTTTGGCGTACATGCGACTTTTTGATCACTTTTTATTGTATATTTTGGGAGGGTTGGTAACCAAAAAATTGTGATTCGGGCACGGTTTTTTGTTTATTTTTTTAGCGGTGTTCACCGTGCGGGAAAAATAATATTACAGTTTTATAGTTGGGGTCGTTACGAACGTGGCGATACCAAATATGTGTACTTTTTTTAACGTGTTAATTTTTTTCCTATAATAAAATACTTATTATAGGAAAAAAAGCATTCTTGTTTATGTCACTTAGAACTATTATTTTGACACTTTTTAAAAACATTTTTATTATCTTTTTTTTACTTTTTTTACTTGTCCCACTAGGGGGACACTTAGACTTGCAGCTCTGATCGCTGCTGGAACACATTACACTACACACGTAGTGTAATGTGTTCTAACTGTCATTGTGACGTGACAGTCACACTGACAGGAAGCATCGGAGGACCGCCAGAGGCTGATCCTCCAAGGCTTCCGTACATGGCAACCCGGAGGTCATTGTCTGGCCTCTGGTTGCCATGATAAGGATTGGCAGCCCCCGCAAATACATCTGGGAGGCTGCCGATCCGCTGTAAACCTCTTCGATGTGGTGATCGCAATCGACCACCGCACCGAAGGGGTTAATTACCGATTTCAGTGGCGACAGGCCGCTGATCGGCAACGGGGAGAGCAGGGCTGACACCCTGCACAGTTAACCGCCGCTGCGGTGTAGCGCCGCGCGACGGTTAACTGTAAAAGCGCGGACGTAACTGCACGCCCAGGTGCGCGAAGTTACTGCTCACCTGGACGTGCATTTACGCCAAGGAGGGGGAAGGGGTTAAGGGACTTTCAAAAATTTGCTGTTAACCCTTTTATAGACCAGTGTGATCCTGGGCAAATTGATGATTATTTCATGTGACACAGCAGAATGGAGTGGAAGTGCGCGCTGGTGTCTCCTGGGCAGGAGATGCAGGCCAGCGCTCACAGATCCATGGCTGCGGCCGTCGGAGGGTCAGTAATCCCGACAGTCCGCGGCCGTGGACGCTACACCCTCTAGTGTTTTATTGAACCTTTCAACCAGACCATCCATTTGTGGATGATATACTGGTGTACACAAGTGTTTAATTTTCAAGAGCCTACACATTTGTTTAGTGACCCTAGCCATAAAAGGAGTCCGATGGTCAGTAATAATCCCCATGGATATGCCTGTATGAGAGATCATGCAAAAGAGCTTCTTGCAGGAAGTGCTTCTCAAAGGCACTGTCTCAGGATAACGTGTGGAGTAGTCTAAAACAGCCAGGATATACTGATGTTCCCTAGCGGACTAAATCCTTTGTCACCCTTTCAAATGATACCTCTGTAATAGGCAATGGAACTAAGGGACTCCTAAAATGTGACAAAGAAGCGGTTAGTTGACACTATGGGCAGGACTCATAGTACCTCTGCATTTCAACAACAACCCCTGGCCAAAAGAAATGCTGCAAGGTGCGCTCCCGGGAACTCACACACCCCTTATTTCCCATTAGAACATGCTTGTGTGACAGATCTAAAACCACTCTGCGATGGCGTTGTGGCACCACCAGTTGCTCAACACTTTCCCCACGTATATATTGTCTACCCGATACAGTAGATCCTGGTTAACAGCCTTTTGGGGAAACACCTTGTCAGTGCTAGGGAGTTGTGGCACACCATTTAACATTTTTACATTTTCTCTAGTTTTTAACATTGTGGGAGCTCTGAGTTGAGCAGTCCCAAAATTTTCAAATGACACCTCTAACTCATAACAGAAACTGCCTCCTGCTCTTCCCATCTCCAGCTAGCATGCTAGGGGAAAATTTGCCTGTTCATTAATGGTCACCCCGACTGCCGGTACCTTACTATCTGGGTCAAAAGGTTTGGGGCTAACCTCAGGGCACACGGCACCAGTAACATTTTCAGTATAGGTTACATTTCTTCATAAGTCCCAGAATAGGGGAAAGTCTCTTCCCAGTATCACGCTGTGCATTAGTGACTTCACCACTCCCTTTGTGACAAGCTGTATCACAGGTTGTCTCTATTGGAACCACAGTAGTAGTGTACTTGCAACAGCCCGATGGGCATGAGGGAAAGTGCGGAGACCAATGTTGGGAGTTGTAGTACTCACGGTGGCTGTAGTCCTCTCACACTCCTGCGGAGCTGGCACAGTGAAGGAGGGGGATCTGCATATGTATGGGTGGTAGTTGTTGATTCCCCCTGGGGCACACCCTGTGGTGCTGTCTCCTGGTGGATGGGATATGGGGTGCCCTTGTTGTTAGTGGGTGCAGTGCAGATTAACACGCAGGAGACGGTGATGTAACTTGGTATAATAATAACTCACAGTTTCTTTACTGGAAGATTGCAGGCTGCAGCTTGGTTCCACATAGAAGTTATTATCCAGCTAGGGCAGGCGGGATGAGTCAGGCTGGGACAGTTTCCTATCTGCAAGCAGCAAAATGAACTTTCTTCTCTCTTGCTTTCCTTCTCTTTAAGCAGGTTTGTTTCCCTGTATTAATTTCTAGTTCAGGCCAGAAGCTTTCTGAATTAAATATGCTGTGAGGCCCAGTATTATTTCAGCTCTCCTCACAGGCTGTCTTCCCTCGTTCCTCTCCTGGAACCGACTCCTCTACAAATTTCTGCTGCAAAGACTCATGGGAACTGCCTCAGACCCTCCTCTCCAGCCACACCCTTTACAGGCTGGAAAAATAGATTGTAATGACAATTCTGCATCACTAGGTGGCAGCATAACACAACATATAACATTATGTTCAATGCATTACAATGTAAACAATACTCCTCTATGGTATTGTCAGGACACTACATACACCCCTGCTTTAACAAAAGCCGTCCTCGGCGTCTGCAACGATGGAGGAACTGCAACCCTAGGAATGGAAAAGTCAGGCACATATCAAGCATATATTAAAACATTGCAATATATTACTTTCACGAAGAGTCTCATCAGTCCTTTAAGGCACTAGAATAAGGAATATGGGCGACGACTCTTGTTCAATGTAAAGTTCCTGTATCAACTGTTGGGGAACAGGGATGTGGATTCCTCATATAAACTTGTGGGGTACAAGAGTTCTTAACCCAACCGGGACAGTGTCCAAAAGTTCGGCACAGAATAACTTGGGTAAATATAGCAAAGTCATTCAATGTTCAAGTAAAAAATATGAGGTAGAGAAAATGTTCAATACTATGATGAAACAGTTAGTCGAGATACCTGGCGGGTAATTTACCCCTGGTGCTCCTCTCTGGTCTTCTAATAGGTTCTTCCTCGAAGAAAGCTGGTTCTGGGTTCATCTGTTGCTCTGGGCTGGCTGAAGACCCTGGCTGTGATGTTATCGGAGTCTCAACTTGATCCGGAACACTTTTGTCAGGGACAATGAAGGAAATTAAAGGCCCAAAGAACCAATCCAAAGGAGAAAAATCAGGCATCTGTGTCTCTGGTGACGGTAAAAGTTTCTCAACAACAGGAGGTTTCTCAACGATTTCAGCCTCTGCATGAACAAACTCTTTTTGACACAATTTAAGTCTGTTACGATGGACTACTTGAGGTGCTCGGCCTTCTTTCACTATTTCGTACACGGCTGTGTCAGGATATGGGATGGCTTTGATGGTGTACGGTTCTGTTTCCCACTTTGTGTCCAGTTTGCTCGTTCTGTGATTATTCTTGAGCCAAACATGATCACCAATCTTAAAAGGCTCGGCTCTAGCATGCAACTCAAAGTCCGTTTGTTGCTTCTTGCGGGCTTCCTCCATTCGACTTTCAACAATTTTGTTGGCATCAGCCAGACGTCTCTGGTGGTCACTCACCCAATCGGTTCGTGGCAACGGGTTGATGGCATCAGGCACTGACACATCCAGGTCTCAGTCAGCTGGTAATTTGCCCTGACGACCAAACATGAGGTAGTAGGGAGTGTACCCAGTGGAACAGTGTACAGTGTTGTTGTACATGTAAACTAACTCTGGTAGCAGGGTTGGCCAATTAGTCCTCCTGTGAGATGGCACAGTTCTCAGCATTTCTATAAGCGTCTGGTTCATCTTTTCACAGAGGCCATTGCCTTGTGGGTGGTAAGCTGTTGAACGGAGCTTCTGACAACTGTAGAGAGAACACAGTACTTGGAATAGCTGAGATTCAAATGCTGACCCTCTGTCAGTCAGGATCTTCTCAGGACATCCATAGGGTAGCATGAAGTTTTTCCAGAAAACAGCGGCAGTGGTTTTGGCTGTCAAGTCTCGGACAGGTACTGCAACCGCAAACTTGGTGTAGTGATCGATGATGGTCATTGCATATGTGTATCCAGATCTGCTAGGCTCAAATTTGACATGATCTATGGCCACGATCTCCAAAGGTCGGTGACTTACGATGGGATGTAATGGAGCCTTCTGATCATGTTTTTCACCTCTGCTTAGAGCACAAGCTTGACACTCTCTGCACCAATTCTCAATATCTTCACGCATTCCTATCCAATAGAAGCGTCTGCGGATTGTGGCTTCTGTTTTTTGTACACCGAAGTGTCCCGATCTGTCATGGTAGGCTTCTACTACTGTTCTTGCATCTCGACGGGGTACTACTACTTGATGTAGACGGTCACCAGTGATGGGATCCAGAGTGCTGCGTAGCATCAGACCTTTTTTTATGAAGAGTCGTCTCCTCTGTCTCCAGAGACGGATTAATTCAGGGTCTACATTGCCACGACGAAGTCTCTCAGGTACTCTTCTACTGACGAGAAAATCTTGCAGCTCTCCCATCACCCGACTCTCTGCTTGAAGTTTAATCCATTGCTCCTTCTCTTTGAGTGATTCTGAACTCTGTTGCTGGGAGCAAAGTCCTTTCTCCATGATGGTGATTGTGTTCTGCTGGGTGAAGCGGGTGTAGAAGGATGGCATTTCTACTTCTTCCCAGTCTTCTTCATTCTGAGCAGGTACTTCATCGGTTGGCAGGCGGGATAATGCGTCCGAATTCTCATTGGATTTGCTGGTTCTGTACTTGACCACGAAGTCGTAGTTTGCAAGACGAGATGCCCACCTTTGCTCTAGGGCTCCCAGCCTGGCTGTGTTCAGATGTGCAAGGGGGTTGTTGTCTGTGTAGACTACGAATGGTGTTGCCGCGAGGTAGTCTTTGTACTTCTCGGTTACAGCCCACACTAACGCGAGGAACTCCAATTTGAACGAGCTGTAATTTTGGTCATTTCGTTCAGTCCCTTTAAGCCCTCGGCTGCCAAAGGCTATTACCCGTTCTCTTCCCTCTTGCATTTGGGTCAGGATGGCTCCAGGACCTTTCTTGCTGGCATCCGTGTAGAGGCAGAAAGGTTGACTGTAGTCTGGATAACCAAGGATGGGTGGCTCAATCAGCTTCTGTTTCAGCAGCTAGAAGGCAATCTCTTGATCCTCAGTCCATTCAATAGGAATTGGTCTTTTCAGATGTTCCTTTGAGTGTCCTCTAAGAAGCTCTTGTAGAGGCTCTGCAATCTGGGCGAAATAGGGTATAAAGCGCCTGTAATAACCTGCGAATCCCAGGAAACTTCTCACCTCTTTTACTGTGGTGGGAGTAGGCCAATCCTTCACAACAGCAATCTTTTCTGGGTCAGGCATCACACCCTCAGAGCTAACAACGTGTCCCAAGTAGTTGACTTGTGGCTTCAGCAGATAGCACTTGGAGGGTTTCACCTTGAGACCATGCTTAATGAGAACCTGGAAGACCTCAGCCAGATGTTGTAGGTGGTCTTCATAGGACTTAGAGTAGATGATCACGTCATCCAAATACAGCAGAACAGTCTCAAAGTTCTTGTGGCCCAGACAGCGCTCCATCAACCTCTGAAAAGTTCCAGGTGCGTTACAGAGTCCAAAGGGCATGCAATTGAATTCAAATAGGCCCATGGGAGTGGTAAATGCTGTCTTCTCAATGTCTTCTGGGGCCATAGGTACCCCACTTGTCAAATCCAGGGTGGAGAAATAAGCAGCTTTTCTCAAAGCAGTCAAGGACTCTTCTATGCGTGGTAGAGGATAGGCATCTTTGTGGGTTATATTGTTAATTTTACGGTAGTCTACGCAGAATCGCATCTTGCCATCTTTCTTTTTGACTAAGACAATAGGTGCAGCCCAAGGGCTGTGACTGTCCCGAATCACCTTGGCATCCTTCATTTCTTTTATCATCTTCTTAACAGGTTGGTACATAGTGGGTGGTATGGGCCGGTATCTCTCTTTAATTGGAGGATGAGAGCCAGTTGGGATATTGTGCTTCATTATGCTTGTCTTCCCGAAGTCCAGGGGATGTTTACTGAAGGCCTGATGGTATTCTCTTGAGACTTCCAATACTCCTTCAATTTGTTCAGCAGGCGTGGCAATATCCCCAACACAAATTTCTGACCACCATGGTGTAGAGGAATTCTCTTCTTGTGTACTCTGTATTTGAGTGGACTGTTGGGCAGCAACTGTTGAAACTTCCACAATGTCTTGGAATGTGACCTGTAATAACTGGGCAACAGAGTAGTATTTCTTTAATTCCACAGGGATGTCACTCAGATTCAAGAGGCGGATGGGTACCTTTCCGTGGGAAACGGTCACTAGACTTCTTGCAGCAAGCACCATAGGATGTTCTTCAAGATGGAGGGGTTCTACTAAGGCTTGGTAGTCTTGGCCTCGTATCCCTGGGCGAGCATGGCACCACAGCAGGGTTTCGGTACCGGGTTTCAGGATCACTGGACGGACATCTCTAATGCGGGCACGGCAGATCTCTCCTCTGACGTTGGCAAACTTCTGCTGAGCGCACAGCACACGAATAGTCTGTTGGATTACTTTCTGCGCAGAGTGTGAAGCTGTTGGCAGGGATCGGTGTAGGGCATCTAGCATTTCCCCATAACAATTCCTTAGGATGTTCATTCCGAGCACCACTGGAGGCATGTCTTCATCATGGACCTTTACTACGATCACACCTTGCTGTGTTAGGTTAGTCTCTCCCACTTGAACGGTGGGTTCCCAGTAACATTGCAGGGGTACTGTCTGACCATTGCTTGCAATAATATTCAGCCAAACTTCTGGTGGCTGCATCAATAGGCCGCTGCTCCAGTATTTCTCAAACATGGCTTTCTCTATGGTGGTGACTTGCGAACCAGTGTCCAGCAGAGCTGTAAGGGGTACCCCATTAATGTGGATGGTGACTAATGGATGGGGCCCGACATACCTGGTCAGCCAATTTGGATCTTCTGGACCTAGTGTTCTTCCACCCGAGGGATGTTCTTTCGACCGCCAGCACTCTCTTTCCACATGACCACTTTTGTGGCAGTGTCTGCAGATGGGCCTTCCATGAGTATCAAACCTGTCTGTAGGCAATCTTCCAGATCTCCTGTAGTATCCCTTGCTCGCACTGTCAGTAGGACGACTCCTATGCTGTGGGGACTCACACTCTGGCTGAGGACACATCTCTAACTGTTCAAGCTTATGACACACCTTCTCCAAGCTCTTAGTCAGGATTGCGACTTGGTCCTTTAAATCAGCCACTGCATCTGGAATCTGTACTTGTGCACCCTGGGCAGCAAGGAGAGTATTTCCTGGAGACACAGGACACATGAGCTTAGCATCTCCATAACTGTCAGCAGGACACACAGCAAATTTGGTTGATTCTTGGTTGAGTTCTACCCCCAGGATTCTGATGGACAATTCTTTAAAATCCAGGAACGTACTTTCAGGATGTTGAGCAGACAGCATCTTTAGTTGACTTTTCAGAGACTTTGTTTCAGCTCCTTCAATAAACTTCTCCCGTAGTGTGTTATCTGCATTCTGTGCTTCACGTGGGTCCACTTCTATAACGGCCCTCA
This sequence comes from Rhinoderma darwinii, assembly GCF_050947455.1. Lineage (NCBI taxonomy): Eukaryota > Metazoa > Chordata > Amphibia > Anura > Rhinodermatidae > Rhinoderma > Rhinoderma darwinii. The sequence continues at coordinate 38,229,527 of NC_134691.1, read as the reverse complement.
GTGCCTCCTGTAGGGATAAAGCATAGTCTCTAAGGGACTCACCGGGCTGTTGTTTCTTGCTAAAGAAGCGCATTTTTAATTCTGATACCGTCCTGGTTTCAAAGGTGACCAGTAGTCTTTCAAGAATCTGTTCTACTGTCTTTCGTTCTGCATGAGGCCATGACTTTACCTCTCTCAATGCAGCGCCCCCTAGCTGGCCAATGAGAATTTCCACCTTCTGTTCTGTTGACACTGGATATAACCGGAACATAGCAAGCATTTTCCCTTTAAATTCTCTCAGGGTATGTGATTCACCTTTGTAGCGGGGGAGCCAGGGTGCTCCAAAATAATACGGCATGGTCAGCGGCATCATATGCCTGGTTGTGGGTGATCCACCCCGGCTGGGGGAGCCGTTATCGCTGTCGTCAGACATTTCTAATATAAATTCCTATCGTTGCCCCTAGCAACGAGATGCTCAGTAGCAGAATGTGTAGTAAGTCTCTTATTTGTGCTCACTGATGCGATAAGTTCATCTTTACTTGGACTGAATTGTAAAAACTTTCAGCGGTACTCACTGTTTTGGAGCTGGAACCTCTTTCTCTGTCTTTTTGGAATATAAGCGGCCGCTGTGACTCAGATTCTGTACTTTTCAAGATGGCGGCGCCCATCTACTTCCGGTGGTTCCGGCTGGTTTCTCCTTCCCCACTGCAACAGTAGGTAGGAACTTTGGTTCCACTGTAGTGGTCTGTAACATGAGGTTCCTTGCTGTTGCTGGGCAGATTCTCTGCTTTCCCGCCTTCAAGTGAGCGGGGGTGGAACAAAGAGCAGTTGTGATGCAGCAAACAATTTAATGCTAACAGTCTCTAATTTCACTTTTGTTCAGCTAAACAATGATCAATTCAATGTAAAAGTCTCTAATCACATTCACTGTCAGTACAGCAATTTCTATCACAAGTTCCATAAGTAACACACAGTCTTTCCAAGATGGCTGCTTAACCCCACATGTGCTGGTGATAATTTCTTGCAACAATAAAGTCTCTTTAGCAGGCACAGAGGTGTATTAATCCTGTTCGTGACGCCAATTTATGTGCAACAGCCCGATGGGGATGAGGGAAAGTGCGGAGACCAATGTTGGGAGTTGTAGTACTCACGGTGGCTGTAGTCCTCTCACACTCCTGCGGAGCTGGCACAGTGAAGGAGGGGGATCTGCATATGTATGGGTGGTAGTTGTTGATTCCCCCTGGGGCACACCCTGTGGTGCTGTCTCCTGGTGGATGGGATATGGGGTGCCCTTGTTGTTAGTGGGTGCAGTGCAGATTAACACGCAGGAGACGGTGATGTAACTTGGTATAATAATAACTCACAGTTTCTTTACTGGAAGATTGCAGGCTGCAGCTTGGTTCCACATAGAAGTTATTATCCAGCTAGGGCAGGCGGGATGAGTCAGGCTGGGACAGTTTCCTATCTGCAAGCAGCAAAATGAACTTTCTGCTCTCTTGCTTTCCTTCTCTTTAAGCAGGTTTGTTTCCCTGTATTAATTTCTAGTTCAGGCCAGAAGCTTTCTGAACTAAATATGCTGTGAGGCCCAGTATTATCTCAGCTCTCCTCACAGGCTGTCTTCCCTCGTTCCTCTCCTGGAACCGACTCCTCTACAAATTTCTGCTGCAAAGACTCATGGGAACTGCCTCAGACCCTCCTCTCCAGCCACACCCTTTACAGGCTGGAAAAATAGATTGTAATGACAATTCTGCATCACTAGATGGCAGCATAACACAACATATAACATTATGTTCAATGCATTACAATGTAAACAATACTCCTCTATGGTATTGTCAGGACACTACATACTCTCTAGTTTCTCTGTGTATGCACAGTACCCCAATAGTATATCCACTGTAGGACCCCGGGTCTACCAGAGAGTCATGCACTAAGGTTGCTAAACACCCAGTGTCCAGCAATGGAACAACTGCACAATCTCCTATTGACACAGTACATATTGGAGGTTCTGACTCATGCTCAGTCGAATAAACGGGTCATGCGATCAGAGAAACCCGTCTGAAGGCGTTTCAGTCCATTGGCTCAGTCGGGAGGGGACAGTTGGCAGCAACAATCCCAGGTTCCTGGCACCGCCAACACCGTATGCAACCCTGGTCTCCATCTTGAGACCCTGGTCTGGACCTCAAAGTTCCACTGGCACTAGGCCTTGCTGTTGCTCCGCCTCCGAGCCACCCCCTTCCAAGACACCTCTTACCTCTCTCCCAGTTGGCACAGTCCTACCAGTCATCCTGGATGATTTGCTGTCCCTAAGGCTGGTGCATCCGAGAGATGCCTGGAGTAGCTCCTCTGTTGCACTGTACCTCTCCATGAGGATCACCATCTGGTCGTCATTTGTAGGTCCTGCTTGTACTACGGTCGGTGCGGACAGTATCACTTCTTGGGTCCCTTGTAGGCTGGTGCTTTCCCCTGTGCTTTGCTGGTCCGACATTGCCTTTTCCAACAGTAGGCAAAGCACCTCCCAATCCTGGGCCTGGACTTGTTGATGCAACAACAATTGCTGTTGATGAAGGATAACCATCCAAACAGCTTAACCAAGTCCTCCGCACCCTCTTTATGCAGCCCTACTGCGGCTTTTACCCAGGACATAAAACAGAGACTCCTCGCAAAAAGTCCTTTAAACGTGTGTGCGTGTGCGTGTGTGTGTGTGTGTGTGTGTCTCTTTAAGACTACCCACATTTGAAATATGATATATGGGAATTCGCTCTGTAGCGGGAGGCAAAATGCAGTCAGAGACAGTGAAAAAGAAGTTCTTTTTCAAACAGGTTCTTTGCCTGTCCTTTATTTTGTGGCAGAATACAAAATAAGCATACAGTTTTTACAACCAGGCAACAAAACAACCAGGCAACAAAGTAAACTCGGCTCGACGGAGCGCTAACTAAACTCAGTGATGAACCCCTGTGAGATACAGAGAAAAACCCACCCTGGCCAGGAGGAGAATGGTAGACCCTACTACTAACCTGCCTATCATTCCATAAAAATCTTAATTTAGGAATTACCAAAGTCCTTAGCAAAATGACTCCTTACTAAGGATACTCAGCTTTCCTGGATTTCTTCCATCTCATCCAGCTTTCCCTGGATGAGACAGATACTTCCTGGAGCCTGTTACACATATTAGAGGAATCTCAGGGAAATATAGCAACCCCCCTACCACTTTTTCTGTCACTGTGTCGTAATATAGACAATGTATAACCCCAAACACTTTTAGAAAACTGTAGCATGTTTCCTCTTGTAGTACCCAATGATGCCCTCTAGAGTGCAATGTTTCTCCAGTGTTATCACATTGATGAACATGAATTTTTACTAAACTTTAAAATACACTTTAATATGTTTTGCCCACATCACTTGCTGTGCACAGCTATTACTGAGGCATATTGGACATTAAATTGACATTTTATTATTGTAGCATTAATTACAGGTCACTAATACATTATTAGGACGCACAAGGGACAAGATCTAGGTCTGCTGTATAACAGTGGATATACGGATGCTTACTATTTACAAATGTCATCTTTTTCAGTTCAATCTTTTTGGCTGCATTTATACTTTTTTATAATTCTGAGTTAAAGGGGTATTCCCAACATAAACATTTATGGCATATCCACGGGATGTAACAGGCAGGCTCGGCTGTTTTCATAACTCCCATGGACATGAATGGAGGGATGCAGTGGCTGGCGGCCTCTTCACTAAATGGGATGGGTGTCTGGTGAACCCCTGTTCTGAAGATAGATGCAGTCCCCAGAGCTCCCTGCATCTATCAGACATTTGTGCCATATCCCATGGATATGTCCTAAATGATTAAGTTGGTAATACCCCTTTAAGCTAAAGCTATATGTTTATCTGCAGCCCTTTGGAAAACCACGGATAACATGAAATAACCATTAATTATGCCTAATTAAAAATACAACAATTCTGCATTGACAAATTCAACACTGACATGTATTTGCACTATTTTGTACAAACACTAGATCTCCTAAATACAGATCCCAGACCCCCTTAAATGAATCCATCCCCTTATAATTACATAGCAGCTCATAGTCTTCTCTATGGAGTCTTGCTGCTCTACTAGGACCTTCGGTCATATGACCTGCAGGTCTCTCAACAGTTACAAGAAATGCAAACATAAGATCATCTGACCTTATGTCTGCAGGTCCTTTTGCAGGACATACACAATGCAGTATTGTTGTGGTTTTTGCCGCAATTCGCACCCATGATGTTGCGCCACTGATTATATGAGAGTGGCACTGATAAGCATCTGATATATTCCATGTCAGTATCATTGCACAGAGTGCTGAGCTAACAAGCAGCCACCACACATGAAATATATAAATTTTTTTTTAAATTATTGATCATAAAAAATAGAACTGGACCTGTTTTCTATTGTCCATGATTAGAAAAGCATTGCTCCTTTCTTCCAAAAGCAGTGCCACACCTGTCCGTGGGATGTGTCTGGTATTGCAAGTCAGCTCTATTGTAGTGAAGCTGCAATACCACACACAATATGGGGGCAGGTATGTGCTGTTTTTGGAAGAAAGTAGCCATGTTTTTCTAATCATGGACAACCTGTTAGACAGGCATACCTCCCAACTTTTGAATTCGGAAAAGAGGGACATTTTTAAGCCACGCCCCCAACCACGCCCAATATTCCGCATAAACACATCAAATCACAGCCAGATCCTTCTGCAAATAACGCGCGCACATTCTCACTGCGGATCTCTGGACTGTCTGGATATCACAGATATTATGGATCCGGTTATATCGTCTTTATGTTACTTTTCCTATCTTGGGTATAACATTCGCCAGATACAGCCCCCTGTACATAGCATCAGATACAGCCCCCCTGTAGATAGTGCCACACACAGTCCCCTGTAGATAGCGCCACACACAGCCCCCTGTAGATAGCGCCACACACAGCCCCCTGTAGATAGCGCCACACAGAGCCCCCTGTACATAGTACCACACACAGCACCCCTGTACATAGCACCACACACAGCACCCCTGTAGATAGCGCCACACAGTCCCCCTGTAGATAGCGCCACACACAGCACCCCTGTAGATAGCGCCACACAGAGCCCCCTGTACATAGTACCACACACAGCACCCCTGTACATAGCACCACACACAGCACCCCTGTACATAGCACCACACACAGCACCCCTGTAGATAGCGCCACACAGTCCCCCTGTAGGTGCCACATTGCCGCCAGAGCGGAGAGCAGTAGAGGTAGGCTTTATTCACACGACAGGGTCCGAGTGTCGGCCGATAAAAACTGCCATTTTGGGCCGTTTTTCCCGGCTGTTTTGCATCCGTTCCGATTCTGTTCTGGGCCGTGTTGCCGTTTTTAACGGCCGATTTTGACCCGTTTTGCATCCGTTTTTTTCCCTGTCCGTTTTAAAATCGGATGAATTTCATTTAAATTTGTTGCCACACACAGCCCTCTGTAGATAATGCCACAGCCCCCCTGGTAGGTAATACCACCCAGCCCCCTGTAGGTAATGCCACCCAGCCCCCTGTAGGTAATGCTACACAGCCCCTTGTAGGTTGCACCCATCCGCCCCCCTTCCAGGAGAAATCACTGACTTCAATGTCCATATATGGACAGTGTAGTCACTGACTTCTCCTGGAGAGGAATCCCCGGCCACAGGGTCGGGGATTCCGCTTCAGAAGTGAGTGACGTCACTGTGTCCATATATGTACAGTGTGGTCACTCACTTCTTCTGTAGCGGAATCCCCAACCACAGGGTCGGGGATTTCGCTTCACAAGTGAGTGACGTCACTGTGTCCATATATGGACAGTGTAGTCACTCACTTCTCCTGTAGCGGAATCCACGGCCACAGGGTCGGGGATTCCGCTTCAGAAGTGAGTGACGTCGCTGTGTCCATATATGGACAGTGTAGTCACTCACTTCTCCTGTAGCGGAATCCCCAATCCCCGGCCAGGGATTGGAGATTCCGACTCCTACAGGAAGCAAAATAAGACCCTCCTCCTCACATGAATTCTGCACTGTGAGGAGGAGTAGGAGAGAGAGCGCGAGCGACGGAAGACACGGCCGTCACTCGGGACACATCCGGTGATGGCCGTGTATTACCCGGCCCCATAGACTTCTATGGGAGCCAGGCGGCCGAAAATAGGATATGTCCCATTTTTGACGGCCAGGTTTCCCGGGCCGTCAAAAAAGCAGTCTTGTGAATAGCCCCATCACTCACCGTCAGAAGAAGGCAGGAGTCTTGCAGCGGCGTTCTCACTGGTGTCAAAGACCGGTGAGGTCAGATGACAGGTCAGATGACAGGTCAGATGGCAGGTCAGGTGACTGGACTGGTCCACTCTTGGGCCGGCATCGATCCCAGTGAGAACACCGCCGCAAGACTCCTGCCTTCTTCTGATCGCTTCTGCAGTCAGCAGCGATCAGCTGTTCTGATGCAGCGCCCAGCGAGACATTTACAGACCGCCCGCGACAGCGGTGAGAAATGGTTGGGAGGTATGGACAGGTATACCTGGAAAGTGAAACCTTGAGGCTGCAACTGGTAGAGGGCTGCTGACACAAAGTCCATAACATCCTATCTCCAATGGAGCCACCAGTAGTATCTTGCAAGGAGATGCATGGTGTGTAACCTGCCTGTATGACCAGACAACATGGAAAAATGTGCCCAGTGTAGAACCTCCCGGCGTAATTCAGGCAGGTTCAAAGGAGAAACTACTGCATGGGCTAAAATACATTAAAGAAAAACTGGACACGAGTCCGTCACATCAAAGGAGCATGATGGAGGATGGGCCCCACGATTCTTGTTAGCTGGCTTGTACATAAGAATGAAGTTGAAGCATGTGAAGAACGGATACCATGCCGGCAGTTCCATCTCCAATGAAAAATGTATGTTCTGCTGGAAAAAAAATTTGGGATAAGAAGGAACAAAGACGCAGTCTCCCGTGATTTCGGAGATAAAATGACTCCTACACTCAGTGTGTACATGCCAAACAAGGGAAGAAAGGACTTTGGAGAAGAAGAGGATATCTTCCAGGTATACAAGGACACTGTGATAGAGAAGGTCAAGGAACACCTCATAAATGAAATGTTGGAAGACCGAAGCATTAGAAAGACCAAAGCGCCTGACCGCATAGTCATAATGTTCATCGCGAGTGTTGATATGGACCAGGTTATAAGCTCTGAAAATATCCAATTTGATGAGAATTGTAGCTCCCCTCAACTGGTCAAACAGCTCAGAGATGAGAGGAACTTTTCTTCACTGTGATCTTGCTTAGATCCCCATAGGTCTATACAAGGCCTCAAACATCCAACTTTTTCTTCATAAACTGGCATGTTGTCGGACCACAAGTCATGACCATAGAGGAACGACCAGAAAGTCTATGCAAAGCAGTTGAAGGGCCTCCAGTAAGGTTTTCAACCACTTAGCCCACAGCAATAATTCTTGCTCGTTTGACAGGAGTTGTTAGCTTTCTGCAGCCTTTCGGGACCCAAAATCCTTTGGTAAAATGTCCCAGCCGGTCGCACTTCCAGCAGCGGCGTTGCCAAACTGTGCCATCCTTGGATCTATGTAACCATTATCTATTTTGGCCACTTTCAGCCAAATATTATTTGCCGTGTCCTCTTAATAAGTCCACGATTTCCTTAGCTATTTCCAGCAACACCATGTTCGGGTCATCGGCAACTGGTTGCTGCGGCATCTTTCTCTGTGATCCTGTCGACTACGAAAAACTAAATTCATAAAGATTAAGCGCGAATGTACAGAATATGTACCCCAACATTGAACTAATACAGTAGGAAATATGACTTGTCATTCCCCCCCACCCACCCAAATAAAGAAAAAAACAAAACAATAAAGCTGTGCCAATTGAAAAAATAAAAAACTATAAATTTTGGACTGCTACGGTATGATAAAAAAAATTAAACTGCAGAGGACTGCGTGTGCCATCTTACATCCTCCTGCACGCAGCTCTGGAGTGAGGCCTAACTGAGAAGCCAGACGGTATATTTTGGACATTTTTGGCCAGTATTACTCTGAATATGCTCAGTAGTGACAGTCCTAAAGCGACACCAGTCCTGATACAAGTGTAACACCTGCAGAGAAAGCATTGTGTATAGTGGATGCTGCAGTTAATGCCAAGCAGGGACTCGCATGAACAGACATTAGCACTTCTTCTGAAGTGCAGTGGACTACATGTCCCAGCAACACTTGCTTCTCTATACCCCTGCAGCCTAGGAGAGGAGCAGCAGAGGGGTATATTGATTGTGGGACAAAGCTGAGCAGGGAGGAGAGACAGTGGCCATCTTTGGGAGAGACACATGGTCAGGAGATAGGGAGACTGTGAGTGCATTGCAGAGAGAAGGGAGTGCTGCACTGGGGCACACAGCACAGAGACCCAGAGACAGTCCTGACAGCCCAGCAGCTCACTGTATGAGAGGAAGAAATGCTGCAGCAGCATCACCTCTGCAAAACAGCCTGATTCCAGGGAGGTTCCCTGCTCTGCATCACAGGAGGATTTTGCCCCCCACTCCATTGTCGTCAACGCGTCTGAACGCTGCGGCCCCGAGCTGGATCCCGGGGGAATATCATCTTTGCTGCAAGAAGTAGTGAGTACACATTGCTGGAACTTATTGTGCTGATATTGAGGACTTAGTGAGAGAACTGTACTTGAGAGGAATTTCAGTATTTAAGTGCACCAACGCTTTCTGGAAAGCGCGCCAACGTCCGCGGCAACAGGGCCCCAACGTTTGGACTGTGTTCATTGCATTACTGCAGCCATTAGTAACAGTATAAGTGTGTGCCGGCTATTACCAGCAGTATAAGTGTGTGCCAGCTATTACCAGCCCTATAAGTGTGTGTGAGTGATCATTATCCTGTGTGGGTCACTGATATACTGTATATGTTTGGTGAAGACAGTTTCTTAACCCTTTGTTATCCCCATAACATTTCAGGGAATATTGATAAGTGTTGTACCAGCCAGGCCTGGCATATAGCCCATGCCCACCACTAGGGGGTCAATCACACAGAACTGTAACTCTTATGTCATTTCTGCTTTATTTCTTTATTTGCATCATTCTTATTCAGATCGCCCGTGTTTACCTTTCCCTGAATAAAACTGTTGAGTAGTTTCACCATAACCGCTTGTGAGTGTGTACTAATCTCAGGTGGGGGTTTCCCGAGTCGACCCCTGGCAGAAGAGGAAGACCCTCCAGCTTTCCTATAGAGCTCCTAGCATGTTTCTGGTGAACTACACTACACAGAACTACACTACACCCTGCCTACATAGGTCGGCCCAAAGGTGTGTTACACAATCATCTCCTCATACACTAACCTGCTGTACAGTAACATAGTAAATTACCTCTGAGAAGATTCCATGGAGGATCTGGGCTGTTTTCGGGAAGAAAAATTCTGCAGATAAACTCTCCCTGAAGTCAGGAGGATCTGTGATCACCGGGGTCTTCACATGGTCATTAATTTGTCTTCCTTCTATTTGGAGGTATTCCATTAAAGTGTAACTAAACGTTCAACAAACTTCTGATATGTCATAGTGATATGTCAGAAGTTTTGATTGGTGGGGGTCCGAGCACTGAGACCTCCACCAATCGCTAAAACAGAGCTGTGTGAGCGATTAGCCGCTTAGTTTCTGTTTGGCTTTTTCCGGAAAGCCTATGTAGCGGTGTGCGTGCTCATAGACTTTCTATTGAGCCCATACATCACTCAATCGTTTTCTGGAAAAAGCTGAAAAAAAACTATCGAATTCTGCCGCTTCGTTTTAGCGATTGGTGTCCGAAGTTTGTTAAACGTTTAGTTACCCTTTAATTGCTTCTCAAAGGTTCAAAAAATTTTATAAAATCTTACTGGTCCTTTTTTGTTTTTTAAATAAAAATGTCTGTCAGTGTGTTTGGTGCCACTTTCAAAATACTTTTTATTAAAAACTATTTTTACTTTTTTTAATACAGCTGCATTGTACCCTGTATACAGAGCAGCTGTATCTAGCGCTGAGACCTGAATCCATCAGGTCAGCGGCACTGAAGGCAGGTCCTTTGTGTCTCTGACACGCAGGATCCACTTGTAATCGTTTGCATCTAAGTTATCAACTTATATGTGATCAATTGCAGCTCGGTGTCAGAGACACACAGGACCCGCTGTCACTGAACCCGTCAGTGCCGCTGAGCTGACGGATACAGGTTTCAGCACTAGATACAGCTGCTCTGTATACAGGATACAAAGCGGCTGTATCTCAAAAAGTACTAATAGTTTTCAATAAAAAAGCATTTTGAAAGTGGCACCAAACACATTTTAATAATAAAAAAAAAAAAACTATTTCAAAGGTGTACAAAGGTTCAAATTAGGTATTAAATTCTCAATCTACAATCAAAAAAGGGATATTTTAGGGGGGGGGGGATCCAATCTTAATGTGAATATTTGAGATTTCATACCCAATACCTTTGGTGGTCAAAGGTGAAGTAGTGGTACAAAGTCCGGGGCTCTTATTTTTTCAATGAGGGTATGTTCACACGAGGGCGTCCGTAACGGATGAAATTACGGGGATGTTTCAGCCTGAAAACATCCCCGTAATTTCAGCCGTAACGGCATGTGCAGGCGCTTGAACGCCGCGTCCATTACGGACGTAATTGGCGCTGCTATTCATTGGAGTCAATGAATAACGGCTCCAATTACGGGCAAAGATGTGACAGGTCACTTCTTTGACGCGGGCGTCTATTTACGCGCCATCATTTGACAGCGGCGCGTATATTACGCCTCGTGTGAACAGACAAACGTCTGCCCATTGCTTTCAATGGGCAGATGTTTGTCAGCGCTATTGAGGCGCTATTTTCGGTCGTAATTCGGGGCAAAAACGCCCGAATTACGTCCGTAAATAGGCCGTGTGAACATACCCTGAAGAGCTCCCTTTATACATCCATAGTTTGACATGCTAAAATTCTGTCCTCCTGCAACCGCCATTAGGGGGAACTACATTGGAAATTTTACAGCTCTCAATGGATGCAATAATAAATTCACATGCAGTGAACGTCCCCTTGCGGTGGCAGAAAAAATGTCACCCTTTAACCCCTTCCCACTTTCCAACAGCTGCAACTTTTTTATGTTTCCGTCAATAAAGCCATAAGAGAGCTTGTTTTTTTTGAGGGATGAGTCGTTTTTCACTGCATTATGTATTGCACCATATAATGTAGTGGAAAACTGGAAAAAATGTCTTTGTGTGGTAGAATGGGAAAAAAACAGCGATTCCTCCATTGTTCTTTGGGTTTATTTTCTACGGTGTTCACCATGCGGTATAAACAACATGTTAACTTTATTCTGCAGGTCAGACGATTATGGTTTTGACAAATGTATATGTTTTTTTGTTTTACTACTTTTACAAGGTAAAAATGAGTTGTTAAAGTAAAATTAGTTTTGTGTCGCCATAACTGAGAGCCATAACTTTGTGAGGGCTTTGGTTTTGTGGGGCTAGCTGTAGTTTTTACTTTGTAGTTTTACCATTTTGGTGTACATAAGACTTTTTGATAACTTTTTATTCCATTTTTTTGTGGGAGACTATTTGACCAAAAAATAGCGATTCTGGCGTCTTACATTGTTTTTATTTTTACGGCCCTCATCATGCAGGTTAAATAATATCATGTTTTAATAATTCAGACGATTGTAGACCCAGTGATACCAGTTATGTTTATTCATCTTTTTTACATAGAGTCTCAAAGATTGCGATCCTGTCTTTTCACAAAGGATTAAGGCACTATTCACATAGCGTTAGAGCCCTACGTCCGTTGCATGCAACTGGAAGGCTCCTGGCACAAATGCTGTTTTTAGAAGAAAGCAGAATCTTTTTTCTAATCCTGTACAACCCCTTTGGATTTTCTTATGTCCATGTGGCTGTTGTAAAGAAAATATCTGGGCCTGATGTTCACAGCTCAGAGCAGCAGCTCAGCCAACATGGCCTCCTTTAAAATCATGCACAGAAAATGAAAAAAAAAAATTAAGATTACGTTTCAGTATATATATATATATATATATATATATATATATATATATATATATATATATATATATATATATATACATATACATATATATGATGAGTACATTCCCTTTTAAGTGTGTATTCCATATTGTCTTCTTCCGGGGTATTACGTGACTATGTCAATGCATTTTCCAATATTCTGCTACACAACGTAAGGATAATACTAACAAGGCGCTGGTTTTCTAATACTTTTCAGCATTGTCTCAGGTAACATTCAAAAAGAAATCAGTCATGCTACAACAATATTAAGAGACTTCACTGCAGCGGAAAGAACACTAATTAAAATGACAAGTTGTCATGTATTGGATTGAGAAAATCAATTGTTTTATCAAATTAAGATGTTTTGCTTGGCTGAACACTTTGCCAAGGCCACAAAAGCTGCATGAACTTCCATTCGTTATATATTTACCTGGTACTTTATTATGGATGAGGCATAATTTGTATTTCCGTCTGTCCTGACAAGGCGCGATCATGTTTTATATAATCACGAACGTATTAATTCTCGGACGTGTTAACATTTCAATACCCTAAGGAGTAATAGAGAGAACCTTCCACTTCCAAGTAATTAGACAAAGTTTAAAATAGATGGTTAGACTCCAGTACATACAGATGTGTCCACCGTTATCTTTGCTTGAATTTGGTTAAGTGCTCTATTTTCTCATGATATCAATTCAATGCAATATCGCGACATGCTAGAAAAAACCTTGATAGGCTGCAATTTACATCACAACCACTGGGTGACCGCACAATGACAAATATAGCATAGACATCTCGTGGCAGAGTCTCGCAAAATCATGTTTTTTTCCAAAGTTGGTCATCTCGTGCAACACATCTCAGGATATGTTGAGATAAGAGGAAAGGTAAGGAAGGACAAATCTGGATTCACATCTATAAGATATCAAAGGTTCTGTACTAATTCTCTTTGCTGTTCCTTTAAAAGGTAGGGAGTCTTTAGGGCAATGCTCCCTAGGAAGAAGTATTAAAAATAGATTTACTCCAGAAGGAAAAAAAACTGTTTTTCCAGTGCCACCTATAGGTAGTTACCTAGTAGGTTAATTTCCGACCCATTAAAGGGTCTTCCCATCTAATAATGTTATGGCATATTACTAGGATATGCCTTAACATTATAATCACGTAGGATCCCCACCAATTATGAGAACAAGAGGACCAGGGTTTAATGCTCCCAGCCACCTGCAGTGCAGAAAACTGCAACACAACCTGCATTCAAGTTAATGGGACTGCGTTGTAGTTGGCCAGTAGTGTCGCCTTGCAGGGACAATCTAAGGATTGGTGGGACTCATACCAATCCTAATTTTAAACCGACACGAATCATAATGTCATGGCATATCCTAGTGATAAGTCATCACAGTATTGTTGGAAAACCCCTATAAAGGGGAATGAATCACATTTTTAATATAGATTGTGACATGGAAAATGTCAAATAAAATCATAAAAATTCTTAAAAAATATGTTGAAAATAAAAACTTGATTTAAACAATACAATATGGCATTTTCTGATGACATGTTCCCTTTTAAAGAGCCTTGAAATATGACTTGGGTTATCAGTCAAACCAGGGACACCCATCTGTAGACAGTTTCAGAGTTTTTGCTCCTCATCAGTAAGAGTAGGGTACAAGTTGGCTTCACGGCATTTCACACAGTCAAACAGAGCCCTACTCTGTTCTGATGAGGAGCAACAATTTGAAAACTGTCTACATATGAGTCTCCATAATTTTTCAAGACTCTTTAAGGGGGGTTTCCCATAATCAATATTAATCACCTATCCTGTGGATAGATGATTATTTATCTGATAGGTGGGAGTCCAACACGCCGATCACGATAACGGGGTTACCTTGCTTTTTCTGGGAGCCCCATAGGAATAGTGCAGTAGTGTGCATGCTCAGCCACCGCTCCATACATTTCTATGGGGCTGCCAAAGATAGATGAACTACCGCTCCACCCCTATGGGGCTCCCTGGAACGGCAGGGTAAGCCCATTCTCGTGATCTGTGGGGGTCCCAGTGGATAGGTGATAAATAATGATTATGTAGAAACAACTTTATAAGGTCGGACCAGAGTCGTACCTAGGGGTTTAGCACAGGGTGGGGGCAAAACACATCTGAGTGGGCCCCACCCCAGTTGCCTCCCCACATAGTATAATCACCCCTTAGTGGCCCCCACAGAGTATAATGCCGCTATGGTTGCCCCTACACAAAATAATACTCCTATATGTGCCCTCACAGTATAATAACCCCTTAGTGTCCCCCACATAGTATAATGACCCCTCAGTGCCCCCACATAATATAATGACCCTTTAGTGCCACCCACACAGTATAATGACCCGTTATTGACCCCATACAGTATAATGCCCATATATCTGCCCCACACAGTATAATGCCTCTCCACACAGTATAATGCCCTTAAAGCTGCTCTCACACAGAATAATGCCCCCATAACTTCCCTAACACAGTTTAATGACCCATTAGTGCCCCCACACAGTATAATACCCCCATAGGTGTCCCCACATGGTATAATGCCCCTTAGCTGCCCCTACACAGTATAATGCCCCATAGCTGCCCCATACAGTATAATGCCCCATAGCTGCCCTTACATAGTATAATCCCCCATAGCTGCCCCCATACAGTATAACACCCCATAGCTTCCGACATTCAGTATTATGCCCCATAGCTGCCCTTATACAGTATAATGTGCCCATAGCTGCCCCATACGTATAATGCCCCCATAGCTTCCCTCATACAGTATAATGCCTCCATATTTGTCCCTACACAGTATAATGCACCCAAAGCTGCCCCCATACAGTATATTTCCCCATTGCGCCCCCCCCCATTACTGTACCATACATAATAATGCCCCCATATCTTCCCTAACAGTATAATGCCCCTAAAGCTGCCCCCACAGAATAATGCCCCCATAACTTCCCTAACACAGTATAATGACCCATTAGTGCCTCCCACACAGTATAATGCCCTCATTGCTGCCCCATACAGTATAATTCCCCATAGCTGCCCCCATACCGTATAATGCCCTATAGCTTCCCACATTCAGTATAATGCCCCATAGCTGCCCTCATACAGTACAATGCCCCCAGAGCTGCCTGATACTGTATAATGCCCCCATAACTTCCCTCATACTGTATAATGCCCCCTTAACTGCCACCACACAGTATGCCCCATAGTGCTTAATAAAAAATAATAAAATAATTATAAAATAAATATTTACCTATCTCCGTTACCCACGATGAGTGGAGGATATCCCTCTGCTCCTCAGCTCTGTGCTGTGTGTGGCTCTGCGCAGACAGGTGCGATGACGTCACTACATTGCGCCTGTCTGCGTCGAGCCGCTCACAACTAGCATTACATAGTGAAAGCTGGAGCATGGAGCAGTCAGTTGAAACAAGGACATGCCACCGCTTGGGACCAGCCCTGGGCCCCACCATCTCAGTGGGTCCAAGGCCACCGCCCCCTCGACCCCTCCCCCTCTGCCCCCCACCTCGCTGGCTATGTTTCTAGGTCGATATTGCTCCTTTAAAGAGCCTGGTGTCTTCTTATGTAATAAAGTGGTCTTTGGGCCCTGCAACCTCTGCATCCCCTACAGCTCTGCTCTGTTCTGGCCCAGAATGGTCAGAATTTCCAGGTAATTTAAGGATATAATATATGTGAACCATATAAACCATCTAAAACGCAGTACACGAAATGAAGTATAAAACTATTTCCTAACACGTACATTATAGAGATCCAACAATTATTAAATATACTCTTCGTTTTAACTTATTTAGTGTTCTTCACTATTATTAAGTGCACTTTTTATCTACTACGACAGGAATGAAATAGTAAATCAGACACTCTCTTATTATGTAACTGATGAGAAAAGCACTTTGTGGCTATTTATTCTCAAAATAATCAGCAAGTACCAGCAAGTTCTATATTTCAAGTGAGAAAATGAACGATTTCTAAGAGTATCGTCCAAAAACATATTTTAAGTCATTAGAAAAAGGGGGGGGTAAAGCCCAATGGTCAATTGATTCACACATTTCCAGGGGGAATAAGAGGGGAACGGGACAATGCAGAGTTCAAAGAACAGATTCATCAGATTTGTTACTTAAAGTGGAATACAAGTATTTACTAATACTAATAACATTTTAAACAAACTTTAATTCATATATTTTGTATTTTATTTGTTCACAAGAACAATTGTGAAATCTTATTAGAAAATATTTCCTTCCAGTCATGTATAATGTATCTACTGTATATCTTAAAACTCTTATGTCTCATGCACACGACCATATTGGTGGGCACGGGCCGTGACTTGCGGCTCGGACGGCCGCGGAGTGTCACCTGTGGCCGCCTTAGGCCCCGTGCACACAACCATAAAAACTGTCTGTAATTGCAGACCGCAATTGTGGTCCGCAATTACGGACCCATTCACTTCTATTTCCACAGACACCATCCCATTTATTTACGGGAAGGTGTCCAGGCAGTAGAAGTGTACCACAAAGGATAGAACATGTCCTATATTTTGCATTTTACGGGCCGTGGTCCCATACTTTGTATGGGAGCAGGTGCCGAGAATGCGGGTGGCCGTCGGCCATGCCTGCAATCGCAGCCGGGGTTACGGGCACAGCCGTGTAAATGGGGCCTTAGGCCCCATTCACACGACCACATTTTTCATACGTAATTACGGACCCATTTCTATGGGCTACGGCCACCTTTCCGTATTTTTATATAGAACATGTCCTATTCTTGTCCGGAATTATGGCACGGACTCCCATAGAAGTCTATGGGGGCTTCCGTAATTCCGGACGGCTACAGATTTGCACCCGTAGCGGTCCGTAATTACGGAAGCGTTGCTAGGAGAGGCAAGGTTTTCAGATGTTGCATATCATTTGTAGTTTTCTTCTTTTTGTGGATCTGTAAATACAGATGACTGTGGATCTGTATTTATGGACAGTATTTACGGAGGGATGAAACCTATGGTCATGTGCATGGGGCCTTTGGCCTCATGCACATTGCCGTAGCCGTGTGCATGGTCCGTGATTACGGCACGGACGGCCGTGGAGTGTCGTCCGCGGGCTATCCGCAATCACGGACCGTGCCCGGACTGCAAATGTGGCCTGTAAAATGACTTGGCCTATTCTTTTGTGGTCCGGGGTCCTGGCCAATGCACGGACCGTGGAAACCATGGTCGAGTGCAGGGGCCCAAAGAAATGAATGGATCCACATTTTTGCGGATGAATTGCGGACGCAAAAATACGTTCATGTGCATGAGGCCTTAGTCTTTGTCAGGAGGCAAATTAAAACTATTATATAATACCGTGGCAAAGGTATGAGACGTTTGATAAAATACACAGACCTCTTCATATTTTACCTCATTACATTGAGCCAGAAATCATAGCAGCCAAAATAATCCTACAGCAAAGTTCAATTTGGGGAAATATATTAGTTTCTCTGAAACTAATTTAAACTCAAGAGGCTCTGTCACCAGATTTTCAAACCCCTATCTCGTATTGCAGCAGATCGGTGCTGCAATGTAGATTACAGTAACATGTTTTTTTTTCAAAAACGAGCATTTTTGGCCAAGTTATGACCATTTTTATATTTATGCAAATGAGCCTTTCTTAAGTACAACTGGGCGTGTGTAAAGTTATGTCCAAGTTGGAGTGTATTGTGTGTCTACATCTGGGTGTTTTTACTTGTTTTACTAGCTGGGCGTTGTGAATGGAAGTGTATGATGCTGACGAATCAGCATCATACGCCAGGTGCCTATGTGTCCTCGCTCGTCCGACACGATGCAGGACCTGGGGCAGGAAGTGACGTCACAGCGTGATCTCGCGAGAACACGCTGTGTGTCTGTGCACTGCCAGAAGCTGGGTGTTGACGAAGAAAAGTGGGTGATGCTGATTTGTCAGCATCATACACTTCCATTCACAACGCCCAACAATACACGCCCACTTGGACTTAACTTTAAACACGCCCAGTTGTACTTAAAGGGAATGTGTTGCCAGCAAAACATGTTTTTTTTTTTTTAGTTAAACAATTAGTGTGTAGGTGATTAAACATTGTTCTAATTTTTTTTATTTTTTTCACGAGTCAGGAAATATTATAAATTGGATTCAATTTATAATATTTCCCAGCACTGGTCACTAGATGGAGCAATTCCCAAAATTGCAGCATTGCATTTGGTAAAGCAACCACATTGCTTTATGCTGCAAAATTGGGAAAAAATCCCTCGCTCTAGTGAGCTCTGAGAATCCCCCCCTCCTTTATCCTGGCTAGTGCCGGGAGAAATGAGGGGATTGAACGGTCAAACCTCCTACACTGTGTCGCCATTTTTTGAGCTAACACACAGTGTAGTAGGTTTACATACACTAGTAAACACACAGTAAAACACGAACATACATAGAAATCACTTACCTGCTCCAGTCGCCGCCGCTCCCTCGGGTCCGTCCGCTCCGTCTGCTGCCGCTGCTCCATGTGCACAAGTCCGGAAGCCGCGACCGGAAGTAGTAATCTTACTGTCCGGCCGCGACTTCCGGTCCACAGAAAAATGGCGCCGGACGGCGCGCATTTCAAATTGGACTGTGTGGTAGCGGCGCATGCGCCGTTCCCACACGCACGGCGTACACCAAAGTGGATGGAACGGGCCCCGTTCGCATTTCCTATGGGACTGGGGCTGCCGTATTCCATGTCTGTATGTGTCGTTAATCGACACATACAGAAATGGAAAAAAAAATGGCAGCCCCCATAGGGAAGAAAAAGTGTAAAAATAGTGTAAAAATAGAAAAAAGTAACACACAAACACACAAATAAATATAAACGTTTTTAATAAAACCCTAACATAAAACTGATATAAAAAAAAATAATTTGGTGACACTGTTCCTTTAAGAAAGGCTCATTTGCATAAATATAAAAATGCTCATAACGTGGCCAAAAATGCTCGTTTTTGAAAAAAACAAAACGTTACTGTAATCTACATTGCAGCGCCGATCTGCTGCAATATGAGATAGGGGTTTGAAAATCTGGTGACAGAGCCTCTTCAGTTTAAGGGACAAGTCTTCAATCTGTGCAACTGAAAGGGTGAGCAGGTGCTTTAAATAATAATAGCCACTCCCACTAGTCTTGAGGGGAGTGGTGTGTGGTGCATGGGATGTGTAGTAAGAAATAATAAATGAATAGTGTGTGTGCAAGTGTAATACTATAAGTGAAATATAGGGGGCAGTAATGAGTGAAGTGCCTCAATGGGAATAAATGGATAATGGGGTGCAAGTGAGTGAAACATGGAGGGATAGTGTGTACGTCATGAGGCACAACGTGTATAGCCAGGTAGAAGCCTATTTGTGACGCCTTGATAATTCATAGAGCGGGCTACCCTGCTTGCTATGCCAAACAACAACACACCATGCTCTCCCAGCATCAAAGACCTGGCTGTGTCCAAGAGAAGCGAATATACATAATAATGAAAAATACCTGGGGTATTGGTAATCATTTTGGCCAAAAGGACGCAAGCTCGCAATCCACGACAAGGATCCCCAGACTTGCGAGTCCCTAACTCCTAAACTGGAACAGAACGTTCCTGATGCATAAACAGAACCGATAAAAACACAGGGACATATACAAAAACACCGAAAAAGGCCATACTTACAAATGGACACAGCCAGGTCAGAAATGTCTGTATGTGTCGTTAATCGACACATACAGAAATGGAAAAAAAAATGGCAGCCCCCATAGGGAAGAAAAAGTGTAAAAATAGAAAAAAGTAACACACAAACACACAAATAAATATAAACGTTTTTAATAAAACCCTAACATAAAACTGATATAAAAAAAAAAAAATTTGGTGACACTGTTCCTTTAAGAAAGGCTCATTTGCATAAATATAAAAATGCTCATAACGTGGCCAAAAATGCTCGTTTTTGAAAAAAATAAAACGTTACTGTAATCTACATTGCAGCGCCGATCTGCTGCAATATGAGATAGGGGTTTGAAAATCTGGTGACAGAGCCTCTTCAGTTTAAGGGACAAGTCTTCAATCTGTGCAACTGAAACGAGCAGCAGCAAGGTATTTGTAGATGTCTGTGGTAATACAATGGCTCGCGTGAACCACAAAGGTTCATGTGTGATAATTATACACTTCCATACATGCTATATAGTGTATACAAAATCATAATATTAAAAAGGTTGACTTAGAGCCCATGGACATCATAAAGAGGGGTCTCTCTATGATCCAACGGCAGCCTTATGAAAGCAGTAAGCTCTGATGAAACAGCCCCTATAAGAAAGTTTATATAACACTGTTGGGCTATGTTCACACGCTAGACTAAAAACGGCTGTAAAATACGGAGCTGTTTTCTAGGGAAAGCAGCCTCTTATTTACAGCTGTTTTCATGCATCAAGCGTTTTTTTATGCGTTTTTTACGACCGTTTTTGGAGCTGTTTTTCTATAGACCTAATGAAAAATGGCTCCAAAAACGGCTCATGAAGTGACATACACTTCTTTTTTACGGGGCGTTTTTTTTACGTGCCATTTTTAAAAACGGCCGTGTAAAAAATGCCCCATGGGAATGCAACGCCGTTTCATGTTGGGGGCGTTGCTAGAACTTCATTGTTTACTTCCAGGACATTTCCTTTACATGACCAGAACAGATTTTTATACTCTAAGAATAAACAATGAAAGTTTATATCAAATGACAGCAAGCAGAGATCTTAAAAAAGAGGAATTAGTACAGAAAGTATATTGGAAAATTATATAACTTTTACTGTATTTGCTAAAACAGGAATACCCCTTTATTTGATCTAAAGGGGTTGTCTCATCAGGACAACCACTGTTCATATGCCCTATATGCTGTGTTGGATTCTTCATCATGGAATTCCAGAGGGTCAGGGTTCTGCTACATTACAGTTATCAGAGCACCTGTGTGATCATCACATGACCAGGACAGATTTTTATTCTTTAGGCTGGGTTCACACGACCATGTTAGGTCCGTAATGTACGGAACGTATTTCGGCCGGAAGACCCGGACCGAACACAGTGCAGGGAGCCGGGCTCCTAGCATCATAGTGATGTACGACGCTAGGAGTCCCTGCCTCTGCGTGGAACTACCGTCCCGTACTGAAAACATGATTACAGTACGGGACAGTTGTCCTGCAGCGAGGCAGGGACTCCTAGCATCGTACATAACTATGACGCTAGGAGCCCGGCTCCCTGCAGTGTGTTCAGTCCGGGTCTTCCGGCCGAAATACGTTCCGTACATTACGAACGTAACATGGTCGTGTGAACCCAGCCTTAGAATGAAACAATGAAGGTTTCAATTGAATGTCAGGATAGATCTTGAAAACGTACATCTTGAAAACGGTAAGGAACCAATGTATAATGTATTAGAAAAGTGGACAACTTTTCATAGTACAGTGATTAACAGGAAAGTTCACCTTTGCAACCATTTTTTTATTATTGCATCTAAAAGAAAGCAGCTTCGCAAATAGTCTTGATTGAAAAACCTCCTATAACTTTGTGTCTACAGCTCCTATTCACACCTATGTGTCTGCATGGTAACAGACTTTAAAAAAACTCTTGCCATCCAAGCGTCCCCTACTTCTTGCTAACCGACCTAATGCTTGTTATCAAGAAATACAGTAGGTGACATATGGAAGGGAATATAACTGCAGGATCAGACTACACGGGGTTTATTTGTAGTCTGTTACCATGGAGATGCATAGGTCTGCATAGGAGCTGTAGACAGAAAATGATGGGAGATTTTTAATTAAGACTATTTACAAAGTTGCTTCCTTTTCTTATGGTATGATACATAGAAACAATCAAAAAAAATTGGTCATATAAAGTGGACCTTCCCTTTAAGCTTTAAGTTCCATGCACACGACCGTAGAATTTGTCCGTAATTGCGGACCGTAATTATGGTATGCAATTATGAACCCATTACGAACCCATTCATTTCTATTGACCACGGACACCTTCCTGTATATTTACTGGACGGTGTCCGGGCCGTAGAAGGCCTCCGTAAAAGATAGGACATGTTCTATCTTTTTCTTTTGCTTTTTACGGACCGTGCCCCAATACTTTATATAGGAGCATGGGCCAAAAATGCGGCTGGCCGTGCCCATGATTGCGGACTGTGATTACGGGCACGTCCGTGTGCATGAGGCCTCACTTACTGAAACCGGAATACCCCTTTAAGAAAGATGAATGCCAAAAAAAGGGGCAATTTCCAATTCTTATGATGTTCCCTATTCTAAAATAAAACTTGAACTATTACAAATTATACCTTTATGAAGCACTAGGACTGTCGTTCTCCTTGTTTCCCAGGTTACATAGAGCCCTAATGCATTTTATCCAGCTCATTTGTTCTTGTGAAATTTTTATAATGGTTTGGCTATTATATGTACAATCTTCACAAAATTGGCCATTATTTCCATTATCCGTTTTGCTCATTTCTATCATCTCTGTTGAACTATTGTTCTCTACCGCAGATATCAGATAAAAATGCCACCCGGATTGTTCAGCCTTTAATCGCTTCGCTGTGCTAATTTAGTTGGATGGTCTCTTTTATCGGAGACAGGAGGAAACATTTGTCTTAAATTCGAACTTTTTGACATCAATGTTTCCAACTTCTCCAATTAAATTGAACCGTTCGTTATTGAGCTCCTAAACCAAAGGAAGACGTAGCCCATTAATTAGACTGGCTGGTTTTAATTCCATCCTATTTTTCATCTCTGTCGTATATATGAAGTTTCAGCTCTGTAGGCGGGAATCAAACAACAGTTTCTAGAGAACTTTTACCAAGTTTTATTTGTAGCCATCAAGGGAAAAGACACCATTAAAATGTGATTATTTTGTGTTCTTATGACTGCAGAGCAACACAATAAAATCTGTCTACAGTTTGTGTTTATGTCCCTTCTACAAATCAGTAACCTGGATATATATTAAATACTAATGACTATTTTTTTTATTAGAAACTCTGCAAACAAACCCAATAGGTGGTTGGACAAAGTTGCCTCCAAACGTAGACAGTTACATAACAAATAGAAAGCAATGAAAATAAATATATTTTTATATTGCTGTAGTTTACTGGATCTTTCAGAGGATACTTCATTGGACCCAGTCTCTGACACAATAATGGACACCAAAGGTCCAGCAGAGGACATCCTATTTTGTCAGTGCCTTTGGGTGTATTTCTCATGCGTTGATTAACTAATAACTTATTAGACCTTATTGATGATACCAGACATTATATTGCTAAAAGTTTGTGAACACCCCTTCTAATTATTGAGCTCAGTTGTTTCAGCCAAACCCATTGCAAACAGGTGCATAAAATCAAGCACACAGTCATGCAATCTCTATCAACAAACATTTGTATGGGTCGCACTAAAGAGTTTAATGTGCCACTGTCATAGGATGCCACAAGTCAGTTAGCTAAATATCTGATCTGCTAGATCTGCCCTGATCACCCGTAAGTCCTATTATTTTGTAGTGGTAGCGTCTAGGCATAACAACAGCTTGAAGTGATAGACAACGCAAACTCAGAGAGTGGGGCCGCCAAGTGTTGAATCCCGTGGCATGTAATAATCTCCTATCCTCTGTTGCATCACTCACATTCCCAACTGCCTTTGGAAATGGCGTCAGCATAAGGACTGTGCAAGGGGGGGGGGTTCATGAAACGGGTTTCTCAGCCACAAAGTGGTAGGCAATGCAAACTCATAGATCGAAGAAGGTCTTAGCCTGTTCCAGCATGACTATGCCCCTGCACACACAACAAGGTCCATAAAGTCATGTTTTAATAAGTTTTGTTGGGAGGAACCTGGAGGCCCTAATCTTAACCCCATCCAACAACTTTTGGAAGAATTGGAACACCAATTGTGAGTCAGACCTTCTTATCCAACATCAGTGTCTGACCTCATTAATGCTCTTCTGGATGAATGGGCACAAATTCCCACAGACACTCCAAAATCTTTGAATAGCCTTCCCAGAAAAGTGTCGTTTGTTATAGCCACAAAAATAAGCCCAACTTCTATTTATTTGCAGGAAGAAAAAAAATGGTGGACCATATACGGCGCTGCTGGTAATAAAGAAAGAAGCAGTTCCACTGTTTTGAAATACAGAAATAAATAATTTATTGTAAAAGACTACACGTTTCAACGCTGAACCAGCGTCTTCATCAGGCCAAGTGTCACCAGTAAAATTATTTCTACTGGTGGACCCAAGGAATATTCATCTGATGCTGGTTGCTTTTGTATTGATTAAAAAAAATGACTTGTTGAACGATGTAGAAATTTGGTACAATATGCAGTAATTACATAGCCATCCTGGTGGTTCTGTAGGTACCACTTGTTGCCCACTTGTTTTGAAGTCTTAGTGATTACAGTATGTTTCTTGGTTGCCTAATAATTTGGAAAGCATTCTTGGTAACTCAATGGATTTTTCTGATAGTCCAGTAGATTTGTAGCCATCCATGTGGTCCAGCTGCCTTCCCTGGTTATATAGTGTTTTGAAGCCATCTCAGGTAAAGCAGTGAATATTCCTAGTAGTCCCGTCCTGTGAACAGTCTAAGGCTATGTCCATCACAGGAGGAAAGCAACGAAAATACCGGACACACCAGTTCCGTTGCACCATGAACACCACCAGCGGACAATGAAACCCATTGATTTTAATGGGTTTCTAATGGGGTGTCCGTGGTTTTACCGGAAACAATAGCGCAGCATGCTGTGCAATTGTTTCCAGTAATTTCGGCCTGATCTGCAAAGGAGTCCCTTAACGAAGTCTCCAAATCAGATGTGAATGAGGACTAAGAGGTTCACTGACAATCTATGGTGGTCAGGTTCTATCTGTCTTTTTATGTGGCCAAGCCTTGCCAGAAGTTAATTCTGCTGGTCCAGTGGTTTTATTACTACCTCCTACGAATCCGTACAAGACGGGCCTGTTGAGGCCTGTGATTTTGTGATCTGGCTCATTGAACATGAGTTATTGCTAACTGCCTTAAGCTGGCCATACATTAGTATTTTTTTTATCTGAACGACTTGTAGTTTATGGTTGGTTTGTGAAGATTGTTGTTTTAGACAAAAACACCATAAATTAAAACAACAAATCGCCGGTTCTGCTCTGCCTTAATCTGTAAACTGGTTTTCTATTAACGGGATGCAGATCTGTCGTTTTGTCATGAATGACTTTCCAAGGACTGCACATGACAACGATAAAATAAATACAACGAGGCAGATCAACAGATATCTGCCTGGGGTCCACATCTGTCATTCATGTTCGTATCAAGAAAAAGTGGCGAAAGTTGTCAGAAAAATAATCAAAATCAGACTTTTCTGCCGTTCAAAATCTCTAGTGTATGACCCGCTTTGTCACAGGTTTGTTTTAGTAACTTGGGGATCCAGGGACCAAAGCCCAGATGACAGGTTTTATGAAATCACAAAAGTATAAAACAAAAATGTTGACCAACTTTTAATAAGGATTTGTTATTGTCTTGTAGATATAACGTATAAAATACAAGTAATAGAAAACAATAACAAATCTTTGTTAAATACTTTTTGAAATATTTTGTTTTTGAAGAAACCCTTAGAACCCTTTCTTTTTATACTAAAATTTCCACTACACATGTAGAATAACACAATTCTTCTACTCTACTCTTATTGTATTGTAAAATTCTATAATATTGAAACACTACAACTGAGGACACACAGCTGGAGCAATGATCTAAACATTTATCCTGACAAAAAAGGATTTATAATCAATAGGCATCAGTACCAACCCCCCGGGAATTTTTGTGAACATTATTGAAACAGTGTCTCAGTGTTTTGTTGTTGTCAAAATAATTGTAACTATTCAGATTATCCGAGACTGAGTAGTTTCCACGAATTGTGTTCCCCGACTGGCGGCTCAGGAACCGCATGCAGCCCTCGATATTGAATTGACATGAGAGTTTCTGCACACTGAGTGCTCTGCCCATCCATAATGAACACTAGAGTTACTTTGTATATATGTATATACTGTATGTAAATCTTTGTATGGTCTTTTTATATGTCTGTGTTTTGTTTTCCCTCCATACTGTATGTGTTTTGACAAAAACAATGACAGATCTTAGAACTGTTTTGGGATCTTTGTTTTTTTTATCTTTTGTCTCTTTGTTTTTTAGCTAAATAACAGCTCTGGAGAAAAGACCAGTCACAAATACAGCTGTACTGTATATCTGTGTGCTTACTGCTTGACACAGCTGATTGTGATGTACGGCCCTTTGATGAACTCAATGGCCGCATTTGAGGCCCACCCAATGAGGCAGATTTACCATTGTCTTTGCGCCTCGGTTTTTTTGGGTGCATATTTTACTGACCAAATTTATTTATGCATGCACCAGAAAGAACATAGATTTGTCACATGCTCATCAGGTCAGGTCAGGTCCCATACTTAGAATATAGCCATGGATTTGTCGAGTCGTGAAATACACCATTTATCACAGTTTTGTGGTGTAAAATATTGGTCTAAAGTACACAACCCCAATAGTGGTGTAAAGAAAAAAAAGGAGTCTAATATGTTCCAAGATGCGTAAAATCTATCAGTGTGCGTGTCATTAAAAAATTTGGCGCATATTCAACCTAACCCCTTTAGCTTTAGTCTATCTCTCTGTAACGTGGACCAGTCACCTCTCCCGACATATCAGTTTTAGTAAATAATTGTATTCCCCATGGAATATAAATCTAGAAGCACTTTGCTTTAATACTCTTCGTTCTGCCATTCCTCTGTTATTCCTCCTAGAATTGTATGAATAAATTGATAACTGGGTGTTACCAGTTGGGGGTGTGTCCCCACACATTCTGAGAACATCCAATCAGTGCTGACAGAGTAGACTGTGTAGGGACACGCCCCTTTGACAAGGAAGACTGATAACAGCCAGTTGTTAATTTATTCATACATTTTTTAAGAGGAATAACAGAGGAACAACACAATTGGTATTTCATGGGGTTATACAAGTATTTACTGAAATAAAACTATGATTGCACCGGTATTATTAACAAAAAATTGTTTTCTATATTTTTTTATCTTTTTATCCTAAACAGTAAAAATCTTAACACGTATCATTTGTTATATTACAGTGGCCGGAAATAAAAATCTAAGCCTGCAAAAACAAAAGGTTAACACTGCCAAGGACCGAAATGCCACGTATAATCATCAACTCTGAGTGACCTAAGCGTTTAGCCTGACACACAGCTGACGTTTTGCTGCAGGGATACAAATTTATCACGGGAATTTACCGAGGTCTTTATGAGGAAAACATCAGAAAACATGTTCATTATTCTCACTTGGTAAATAATTTAAAACATATTGTAAACCGGTAAGATTACGGCAGTGGTTCACAGGGAATCTGCTGATTTATGTGTCAATAGTTTATGAAATATAGATAATAATCACGTTGCTGCGCCTGCATCTCATTAGATTTTGCAGTCGATAATGGCCAGGATTCAAATTATATCATCCGATTTTTGTTTTTTATAAAGTAAATTGGTGTATTGCAGATATCCTCTCATAATTTGTTTTTCCATTTTCATGTATTTTATAGTTATTATTGTCATTTATTGTTGCACTTTTCCAAAAATATGAAATTAAAAAAAATATGAAAAATGTGAAGAATTCCATGGGTTGTCTCATCATAGGTATCTTGCATATGAGCCTGGCTTTATTGGTTCCAGGCAAACTGCTGATTTTGTTGAAGCTGTGGTCAGACAGACATTTTCCTGCAGGGGTCGCTGCAGGATAAGTATGGTATTATATGTGGTCTATTTAGCCATGTAATACAGTATCGTTCCGGCTCACCATAGCAGAAGCCGCTTATTGTTGATATAAAAATAAATTAATTAGAAGAATTGAAAAAAAAAAGACAATATATTTTTTTATAATTTAAATTGGATATTTTTGTGTTGAAAAACTAATTTTATTCACCTTTTAATCCCCCATGTCATCCTCCTGCACCAACGGTTTTGTGGTCTCCCGCCTGCTCTGTTTACACATCGACCTTACTCACATCATTAGGCTATGTTCACACGGAGTATTTTGCCAAGTTTTTTGACGCGGAAAACTCGGCAAAAACGGCCCTAAAATGCCTCCCATTGATTTCAATGGGAGGCGTCGGCGTCTTTTTCCCGCGAGCAGTAAAACTGCCTCGCGGGAAAAAGAAGCGACATGCCCTATCTTCGGGCGTTTACGCCTCTGACCTCCCATTGACTTCAATGGGAGGCAGAGAAAGCGTATTTCGCTGTGTTTTATGCCTGCGGCGCTCAATGGCCGCGGGCGAAAAACGCCGCGAAAATCGGCGTGCAGGGAGAGGAAAATCTGCCTCAAACTTCCAAACGGAATTTTGAGGCAGATATTCCTCCTGCAAAATACTCCGTGTGAACATAGCCTTACTGTGGCCGTCATAACACAACATCGCTGCAGCTAAATAAACAGAGATCGGCAGTGGACCACATTAGGAGCAGCGTAGGATTTTAAACGTAAGAAAATTATTCCTGATATCTCTATTTAAGTAAATACTTGTATTACCGTGAAATAAAAATTATGGAGCATCTTCTCTTAGAACTCTGCGTTGTGACATTTCTGGACGTTACCATTCAGCTTCTCAAAAGGGTGTGTCCCTATAGAGTTTCACTCTGTCAGGCTGGATTCACACGACCATGTTACGTCCGTAATGGACGGAACGTATTTCGGCCGCAAGTCCCGGACCGAACACACTGCAGGGAGCCGGGCTCCTAGCATCATAGTTATGTACGACGCTAGGAGTCCCTGCCTCGCTGCGGGACAACTGTCCCGTACTGTAATCATGTTTTCAGTACAGGACAGTAGTTCCACGGAGAGGCAGGGACTCCTAGCGTCGTACATAACTATGATGCTAGAAGCCCGGCTCCCTGCAGTGTGTTCGGTTTGGGACTTGCGGCCGAAATACGTTCCGTCCATTACGGACGTAATGTGCTCGTGTGAATTCAGCCTTAGATCTGATTGGAGAGTGTCAGTGTGTAGGGACACGCCCCTTTGACAAGGAGAATGGTAACGCCCAGTTGTCAATTTATTCATTAATTTCCAGGAGGAGTAACAGAGAAATGAAACAATGCAGAGTTCTAACAAAAGATGCTCCCGGAATTATTATTTTTTATTATTATTATTATTATTATTACTAAGGATAGCTGGCAGGTCCTGCTTAATAGGTGGTAGAAGGTGATAGGAGACGGATTAGTAGTGTACATCATTGAGATGTGATAGATAGATAGATAGATAGATAGATAGATAGATAGATAGATAGATAGATAGATAGATAGATAGATAGATAGATAGATAGATAGATAGATAGATAGATAGAACGATAGATAGATAGAACGATAGATAGATATGAGATAGATAGATAGATAGATAGATAGATAGATAGATAGATAGATAGATAGATAGATAGATAGATAGATAGATACAGTGGATATAAAAAGTCTACACTCCCCTGTTAAAATGCCAGCGTTTTGTCATGTTACAAAATCAGTCCAAGATTAATAATTTTAGAACATTTTCCACCTTTTATGTCACCTATAATCTGTACAATTGTATTGAAAAACAAACTGAAATCTTTTAGGGTGGAAAAATAAAAATAAAGAACAAAAATAATGTGGTTGCATAAATATGCACACCCTTAAACTAATAAAATAATACTTTGTTGAATTACCCTTTGACTTTATGACGGCATTCAGTCTTTTTGGGTAGAAGTCTATCAGCATGGCACATCTTGACTTGGCAATTGTTTCCCCACTCCTCCTTGCAAAAGCGCTTCAAATCTGTCAGATTGCGTGGGCATCTCCTGTGTACGGCCCTCTTCAGGTCACCCCACAGATTTTCAATGGGATTCAGGTCTGGCCTCTGGCTGGGCCATTCCAAAACGTTGATCTTCTGGTGACGCCATTCTTTTGCTGATTTGCAGGTTCTGCTTCGGGTCGTTGTCGTGCTGAAAGGTGCAATTCCTCTTCATCTTCAGCTTTTTAGCAGAGGCTGCAGGTTTTGTGCCAATATTGACTGATATTTGAAACTGTTCATAATTCCCTTCACCTTGACTAAAGCCCCAGTTCCAGCTGCAGAAAAACAGCCACAAATTATAATGCTGCCTCCACCGTGCTCCATAATGCTGCCTCCACCGTGCTCCATAATGCTGCCTCCACCGTGCTCCATAATGCTGCCTCCACCGTGCTCCATAATGCTGCCTCCACCGTGCTCCATAATGCTGCCTCCACCGTGCTCCATAATGCTGCCTCCACCATGCTCCATAATGCTGCCTCCACCGTGCTCCATAATGCTGCCTCCACCGTGCTCCATAATGCTGCCTCCACCGTGCTCCATAATGGTGCCCCCACCATGCTCCATAATGCTGCCTCCACCATGCTCCATAATGCTGCCTCCACCGTGCTCCATAATGCTGCCTCCACCGTGCTCCATAATGCTGCCTCCACCATGCTCCATAATGCTGCCTCCACCGTGCTCCATAATGCTGCCTCCACCGTGCTCCACAATGCTGCCTCCACCGTGCTCCATAATGCTGCCTCCACCGTGCTCCATAATGCTGCCTCCACCATGCTCCATAATGCTGCCTCCACCATGCTTCACTGTGGGTATGGTCTTTTGGCGATGTGCGGTGTTGGCTTTGCGACAAACTACCTTTTGGAATTATGGCCAAAAAGTTCAACCTTGGTCTCATCAAACCATAACACGTTTCCCACATGCTTTTGGTAAGTCTTGATGTAGGTCTTTGTAAAACATAGCCGGGCTTGGATGTTTTTCTTTGTTAGAAAAGGCTTCCGTCTTGCCATCCTACCCCACAGACCAGACATATGAAGAATACGGGAGATTGTTGTCACATGCACTACACAACCAGTACCTGCCAGAAAGTCCTGCAGCTCCTTTAATCTTACAGTAGGCCTCTTGGTAGCCTCCTGGATACATTTTCGTCTTGTCTTTTCATCAAGTTTTGATGGACGTCCAGTTCTTGGTAAAGTCACTGTTGTGCCAAATATAATCCACTTCCTGATGACCGTCTTCCCAGTGTTCGATGGTATATCTAATGCCTTGGAAATTCTTTGATACCCTTCTCCTGACTGATGCCTTTCAAAAATCAGATCCCTTTGACGTGTTGTAAATTTTTTACGGACTATGACTTTTGCTGTGACATGCAACAAAGAAAATGTCAGGAAAATCCTAGTAGAACAGCTGAACTTTATATGGGGTTATTCAGAATCACTTTAAATAATGGCAGCTGTGTACTGACTACAATTTAACATGAGTGTAAATGTGATTGGCTAATTCTGAACACAACCCCATCCCCAATTATAAGAGGGTGTTCACACTTATGCAGCCACATTATTGTAGTTTTTTGTTATTTTTATTTTTCCCCTCTAAATGATTTCAGTTTGTTTTTCAATACAATTGTACAGGAAATGCCCCATAAAAAAATATAATGCCCCTTAGTGCCCCCCACACAGTATAGTGCCCATTTAGTGCCCCATACAGTATAATGCCCCAAAGCTGCACCATACAGTATAATTATTATAATTATATAATGCCCACTTAGTGCCCCCCCCCCACAGTATAATGTCCCCCCTCCCCTTCCCTGGTTGTCTCACCCCTTTGTAGATAGTGCCCCCTGTAGATTGTGCCATACAGCCCCCTTTGTAGATTCTGCCATACAGCCCCCCACCTCCCCCTTGCAGACAGTGCCTCGACCTCCCCTTGTAGGCAGTGCCGTACAGCCCTAACCTCCCCCTTGTAGACAGTGCCATACAGCCCCTCACCTCCCCATTGTAGACAGTGCCATACAACCCTGTCTGCCCCTTTTAGACAGCGCCATACAGCCCCGTAGCAGCCACTGAGAGCAGAGAAGGAGTGCCAAGGCGGAAAGGCAGCTGCAGAGTCGCCGGGCCCAGGCGCTTCAGAAACACAAGCAGGGGAAGAGAGCCTGCGCAGCGCCACCTTCCACCTGCTGGAGTGATGCACTCTGTGCGATGGCCGGCCCTGGATAAATAAATAGATAGATAGATAGATAGATAGATAGATAGATAGATAGATAGATAGATAGATAGATAGATAGATAGAACGATAGATAGATATGAGATGATAGATAGATAGATAGATAGATAGATAGATAGATAGATAGATAGATAGATAGATAGATAGATAGATAGATAGATAGATAGATACAGTGGATATAAAAAGTCTACACTCCCCTGTTAAAATGCCAGCGTTTTGTCATGTTACAAAATCAGTCCAAGATTAATAATTTTAGAACATTTTCCACCTTTTATGTCACCTATAATCTGTACAATTGTATTGAAAAACAAACTGAAATCTTTTAGGGTGGAAAAATAAAAATAAAGAACAAAAATAATGTGGTTGCATAAATATGCACACCCTTAAACTAATAAAATAATACTTTGTTGAATTACCCTTTGACTTTACGACGGCATTCAGTCTTTTTGGGTAGAAGTCTATCAGCATGGCACATCTTGACTTGGCAATTGTTTCCCCACTCCTCCTTGCAAAAGCGCTTCAAATCTGTCAGATTGCGTGGGCATCTCCTGTGTACGGCCCTCTTCAGGTCACCCCACAGATTTTCAATGGGATTCAGGTCTGGCCTCTGGCTGGGCCATTCCAAAACGTTGATCTTCTGGTGACGCCATTCTTTTGCTGATTTGCAGGTTCTGCTTTGGGTCGTTGTCGTGCTGAAAGGTGCAATTCCTCTTCATCTTCAGCTTTTTAGCAGAGGCTGCAGGTTTTGTGCCAATATTGACTGATATTTGAAACTGTTCATAATTCCCTTCACCTTGACTAAAGCCCCAGTTCCAGCTGCAGAAAAACAGCCACAAATTATAATGCTGCCTCCACCGTGCTCCATAATGCTGCCTCCACCGTGCTCCATAATGCTGCCTCCACCGTGCTCCATAATGCTGCCTCCACCGTGCTCCATAATGCTGCCTCCACCGTGCTCCATAATGCTGCCTCCACCGTGCTCCATAATGCTGCCTCCACCATGCTCCATAATGCTGCCTCCACCGTGCTCCATAATGCTGCCTCCACCGTGCTCCATAATGCTGCCTCCACCGTGCTCCATAATGCTGCCTCCACCGTGCTCCATAATGCTGCCTCCACCGTGCTCCACAATGCTGCCTCCACCGTGCTCCATAATGCTGCCTCCACCGTGCTCCATAATGCTGCCTCCACCATGCTCCATAATGCTGCCTCCACCATGCTTCACTGTGGGTATGGTCTTTTGGCGATGTGCGGTGTTGGCTTTGCGACAAACTACCTTTTGGAATTATGGCCAAAAAGTTCAACCTTGGTCTCATCAAACCATAACACGTTTCCCACATGCTTTTGGTAAGTCTTGATGTAGGTCTTTGTAAAACATAGCCGGGCTTGGATGTTTTTCTTTGTTAGAAAAGGCTTCCGTCTTGCCATCCTACCCCACAGACCAGACATATGAAGAATACGGGAGATTGTTGTCACATGCACTACACAACCAGTACCTGCCAGAAAGTCCTGCAGCTCCTTTAATCTTACAGTAGGCCTCTTGGTAGCCTCCTGGATACATTTTCGTCTTGTCTTTTCATCAAGTTTTGATGGACGTCCAGTTCTTGGTAAAGTCACTGTTGTGCCAAATATAATCCACTTCCTGATGACCGTCTTCCCAGTGTTCGATGGTATATCTAATGCCTTGGAAATTCTTTGATACCCTTCTCCTGACTGATGCCTTTCAAAAATCAGATCCCTTTGACGTGTTGTAAATTTTTTACGGACTATGACTTTTGCTGTGACATGCAACAAAGAAAATGTCAGGAAAATCCTAGTAGAACAGCTGAACTTTATATGGGGTTATTCAGAATCACTTTAAATAATGGCAGCTGTGTACTGACTACAATTTAACATGAGTGTAAATGTGATTGGCTAATTCTGAACACAACCCCATCCCCAATTATAAGAGGGTGTTCACACTTATGCAGCCACATTATTGTAGTTTTTTGTTATTTTTATTTTTCCCCTCTAAATGATTTCAGTTTGTTTTTCAATACAATTGTACAGAAAATGCCCCATAAAAAAATATAATGCCCCTTAGTGCCCCCCACACAGTATAGTGCCCATTTAGTGCCCCATACAGTATAATGCCCCAAAGCTGCACCATACAGTATAATTATTATAATTATATAATGCCCACTTAGTGCCCCCCCCCACAGTATAATGTCCCCCCTCCCCTTCCCTGGTTGTCTCACCCCTTTGTAGATAGTGCCCCCTGTAGATTGTGCCATACAGCCCCCTTTGTAGATTCTGCCATACAGCCCCCCACCTCCCCCTTGCAGACAGTGCCTCGACCTCCCCTTGTAGGCAGTGCCGTACAGCCCTAACCTCCCCCTTGTAGACAGTGCCATACAGCCCCTCACCTCCCCATTGTAGACAGTGCCATACAACCCTGTCTGCCCCTTTTAGACAGCGCCATACAGCCCCGTAGCAGCCACTGAGAGCAGAGAAGGAGTGCCAAGGCGGAAAGGCAGCTGCAGAGTCGCCGGGCCCAGGCGCTTCAGAAACACAAGCAGGGGAAGAGAGCCTGCGCAGCGCCACCTTCCACCTGCTGGAGTGATGCACTCTGTGCGATGGCCGGCCCTGGATAAATAAATAGATAGATAGATAGATAGATTGATAGATAGATAGATAGATAGATAGATAGATAGATAGATAGATAGATAGATAGATAGATAGATAGATAGATAGATAGATAGATAGAACGATAGATAGATATGAGATGATAGATAGATAGATAGATAGATAGATAGATAGATAGATAGATAGATAGATAGATAGATAGATAGATAGATAGATAGATAGATAGATAGATACAGTGGATATAAAAAGTCTACACTCCCCTGTTAAAATGCCAGCGTTTTGTCATGTTACAAAATCAGTCCAAGATTAATAATTTTAGAACATTTTCCACCTTTTATGTCACCTATAATCTGTACAATTGTATTGAAAAACAAACTGAAATCTTTTAGGGTGGAAAAATAAAAATAAAGAACAAAAATAATGTGGTTGCATAAATATGCACACCCTTAAACTAATAAAATAATACTTTGTTGAATTACCCTTTGACTTTATGACGGCATTCAGTCTTTTTGGGTAGAAGTCTATCAGCATGGCACATCTTGACTTGGCAATTGTTTCCCCACTCCTCCTTGCAAAAGCGCTTCAAATCTGTCAGATTGCGTGGGCATCTCCTGTGTACGGCCCTCTTCAGGTCACCCCACAGATTTTCAATGGGATTCAGGTCTGGCCTCTGGCTGGGCCATTCCAAAACGTTGATCTTCTGGTGACGCCATTCTTTTGCTGATTTGCAGGTTCTGCTTTGGGTCGTTGTCGTGCTGAAAGGTGCAATTCCTCTTCATCTTCAGCTTTTTAGCAGAGGCTGCAGGTTTTGTGCCAATATTGACTGATATTTGAAACTGTTCATAATTCCCTTCACCTTGACTAAAGCCCCAGTTCCAGCTGCAGAAAAACAGCCACAAATTATAATGCTGCCTCCACCGTGCTCCATAATGCTGCCTCCACCGTGCTCCATAATGCTGCCTCCACCGTGCTCCATAATGCTGCCTCCACCGTGCTCCATAATGCTGCCTCCACCGTGCTCCATAATGCTGCCTCCACCGTGCTCCATAATGCTGCCTCCACCATGCTCCATAATGCTGCCTCCACCGTGCTCCATAATGCTGCCTCCACCGTGCTCCATAATGCTGCCTCCACCGTGCTCCATAATGCTGCCTCCACCGTGCTCCATAATGCTGCCTCCACCGTGCTCCACAATGCTGCCTCCACCGTGCTCCATAATGCTGCCTCCACCGTGCTCCATAATGCTGCCTCCACCATGCTCCATAATGCTGCCTCCACCATGCTTCACTGTGGGTATGGTCTTTTGGCGATGTGCGGTGTTGGCTTTGCGACAAACTACCTTTTGGAATTATGGCCAAAAAGTTCAACCTTGGTCTCATCAAACCATAACACGTTTCCCACATGCTTTTGGTAAGTCTTGATGTAGGTCTTTGTAAAACATAGCCGGGCTTGGATGTTTTTCTTTGTTAGAAAAGGCTTCCGTCTTGCCATCCTACCCCACAGACCAGACATATGAAGAATACGGGAGATTGTTGTCACATGCACTACACAACCAGTACCTGCCAGAAAGTCCTGCAGCTCCTTTAATCTTACAGTAGGCCTCTTGGTAGCCTCCTGGATACATTTTCGTCTT
Source organism: Rhinoderma darwinii (assembly GCF_050947455.1). NCBI lineage: Eukaryota > Metazoa > Chordata > Amphibia > Anura > Rhinodermatidae > Rhinoderma > Rhinoderma darwinii. The sequence goes on along the minus strand of NC_134691.1, from coordinate 38,193,148 downwards.
GTCTTTTCATCAAGTTTTGATGGACGTCCAGTTCTTGGTAAAGTCACTGTTGTGCCAAATATAATCCACTTCCTGATGACCGTCTTCCCAGTGTTCGATGGTATATCTAATGCCTTGGAAATTCTTTGATACCCTTCTCCTGACTGATGCCTTTCAAAAATCAGATCCCTTTGACGTGTTGTAAATTTTTTACGGACTATGACTTTTGCTGTGACATGCAACAAAGAAAATGTCAGGAAAATCCTAGTAGAACAGCTGAACTTTATATGGGGTTATTCAGAATCACTTTAAATAATGGCAGCTGTGTACTGACTACAATTTAACATGAGTGTAAATGTGATTGGCTAATTCTGAACACAACCCCATCCCCAATTATAAGAGGGTGTTCACACTTATGCAGCCACATTATTGTAGTTTTTTGTTATTTTTATTTTTCCCCTCTAAATGATTTCAGTTTGTTTTTCAATACAATTGTACAGAAAATGCCCCATAAAAAAATATAATGCCCCTTAGTGCCCCCCACACAGTATAGTGCCCATTTAGTGCCCCATACAGTATAATGCCCCAAAGCTGCACCATACAGTATAATTATTATAATTATATAATGCCCACTTAGTGCCCCCCCCCCACAGTATAATGTCCCCCCTCCCCTTCCCTGGTTGTCTCACCCCTTTGTAGATAGTGCCCCCTGTAGATTGTGCCATACAGCCCCCGTTGTAGATTCTGCCATACAGCCCCCCACCTCCCCCTTGCAGACAGTGCCTCGACCTCCCCTTGTAGGCAGTGCCGTACAGCCCTAACCTCCCCCTTGTAGACAGTGCCATACAGCCCCTCACCTCCCCATTGTAGACAGTGCCATACAACCCTGTCTGCCCCTTTTAGACAGCGCCATACAGCCCCGTAGCAGCCACTGAGAGCAGAGAAGGAGTGCCAAGGCGGAAAGGCAGCTGCAGAGTCGCCGGGCCCAGGCGCTTCAGAAACACAAGCAGGGGAAGAGAGCCTGCGCAGCGCCACCTTCCACCTGCTGGAGTGATGCACTCTGTGCGATGGCCGGCCCTGGATAAATAAATAGATAGATAGATAGATTGATAGATAGATAGATAGATAGATAGATAGATAGATAGATAGATAGATAGATAGATAGATAGTCAACTGAAATAACATAAAATATTCGTGCACTGTGCTGATGAGGACGATATCCCTTAGGCCTTGTTCACATCTGCGTTGGAGGCTTCGTTAAGGTTTATTGTTTCTGGTATAACCACTGACACCTTGACGGAAAACCGACGCAACCCATTAAAGTCAATGGGTTCCGTTGGCCACCGGTGGTGTCTGTGGTGCAATGGGACCGTCGCTTTAGGTTTTCCCTTTTCTGCTCCTCTGATGGATCAGAAAAACGGAACACACCGACGCAGATGTGAACATAGCTGTAAACAGACCAGGCATGGGATAACTAATACTAGAGTCATGTTCTAAAACTTATTCCTGACACAAATATTGACTTAAGCTGGTATTAGAAAAGCAAGATGGGACGCGCTCCGAATTGTGAGAATTCTGGTGCTTGCAAGGTTCGGGTTGGGTAACCCCTAAATCATCATGTAGACAACCTCAGTACTCTGTATGAGATGTAATAAAGGGCCTGTTCGCTATAATGGAGTCTACCAAATGCTCCCTGTGGACCCTGTGCTCCACAGGGAGCGTCTGGCAGGCGTCAGTACAGCGAACAGGCCCTTTATTACATCTCATACAGGTTATGCTGGTATTACACGGCCCGACGTGGGCCGCATAAAAATGAGCGCTGATCAACGATAGAGCTCGTTCATCGGCGCTCGTTTGCTCCTTTTACAAGGAGCTGGGATGGGGACGAGTGCTCGTTACTACGATCGCTCGTCCCCATACATTATTATTCCACCATACATTTTTATCATGTCGGCAGCACATCTCCCTAGATGTAGTTATCTAATTGTGCAGGAAATAAAGTATACATATATCCTAGTGGCAGTGCTCATTGTTATTGTCAGCTTACTTTTGCAAACTTCAAAGCCAGTTTTTCTATCGTTTTGAAGTTCTACTGGTGGATTTCTAGATGTATCTTCTCATCAGGAAACCATACTAATGAGAGCACATGAGGTGGTTTAGAATTGCTTTAGAAAGAAACTCAAATACTTCGAAGGATTTGGAAATCACCAAGGACAAAACAGCATCAAGGAAATCTTTCTGCCTTATGTTATTACGCATGGTAATGACCACAGCTAGCCATAACTCACAGATAATAACTCAAGAGGGCGTCTTTGAGAGTCCTAGCAGATAACGGAAGTCAAGCGCAGGCCAGGAAGATTTTCCCAGAGCGATCACTTTGTTTCGACATGATAGGATTTTTTAGTGATCCAGATAAGCAGAAGATTCTTCTTTATGATACGGTTAATGACGTACAAACAAGCTACAAATGTCTTCATTCACAATGAGTGTTTTTAAGCAAAGCAGAATCTATCATGAAGAATATTGTGGGTGACGATATTACTGCACTAACCTAACATTAATCCTTTCCCTCCGCAGACATTTTCGGATTTTCATTTTTGCTTTTTCCTCCTCACCTTCCAAAAGCCATAGCTTTTTAATTTTCCCATCGATATAGTCATATGAGGACTCGTGGTTTGTGGGTTGTAGTTTTTCACAGCACCATTTAGGCTATGTTCACACGGAGTATTTTGGCGAGTTTTTTTACGCGGAAACCGCGTCGCAAAACTCGGCAAAAACGGCCCGAAAACGCCTCCCATTGATTTCAATGGGAGGCGTCGGCGTCTTTTTCCCGCGAGCAGTATTTCGCGGGGTTTTATGCCCGCGGCGCTCAATGGCCACGGGCGAAAAACGGCGCGAAAATCGGCGTGCAGGGAGAGGAAAATCTGCCTCAAACTTCCAAACGGAATTTTGAGGCAGATATTCCTCCTGCAAAATACTCCGTGTGAACATAGCCTTATTGTACCATATATTGTACTGGGAAACTGGAAAAGATTTCTTGCTGAATGGGAAAAAACTGTGATTCCTCCATTGTTTTTTGGGTTACGTTTTTACAGCTCTCACTATGTGGTAAAAAAGACATGTTAACTTTATTCTGCAGATCAATACGATTACGGTGATACCAAATTTATATATATATATGTATATATATTTATGTTTTACTGCTTTATGGGTTAAATAATGTGATATTTTCATAGTTTGGCTTTTGGGGGAAATGGGGAAAAGGGCTTTTTTTTAGCTTCTAATGTTTTTATTTTTTTTATATGTAAAAAAAAAAACCTTTATTTAACCCCTTAACGACATGTCATGTACATGTAAATGACAGCCGTTAAGGGAAAGTATGGAGCGGGCTCACGGGCAGAATCAAAGACCACTACGGCTTCAAATGAGACAGTCTCATGATATATGCAATACATTAGTATTGCAGTATATCATGCAAGCGATCCAACGATCGCTGCTTCAAGTCCCCTAGGGGGACTAATAAAAAATGAAAAAAACAGTTAAATAACGTTATTTATAATGTTCCAAAAAAATGTAATGTTAAAAAAAAAACCTTTTCCCATTTTTTCCCTAAAGCAATGTTAAGAAATATAAAAGTTAACATAACTGGTATCGCCGCATCCGCTAAAGTCCAAACTATCACAATATAGCATTGTTGAATATGTAGTTTTTACCGCCTGATGGGCACCGTAGAAACAAACCCCCCAAAAAATTGCATAATCGCTGTTTTTTGCCCATTTCACCCCACAAATATTTTTTTTTTTCAGTACATTATGCGGTACAATAAATGGTGCCATTAAAAACGACATCTTGTCCCGCAAAAAAAAAGTTATGGCTTTTGGAAGGCGGGGAGGAAAAAACAAAAATGAAAAAAAATGAAAATTGGCCTGGTCTTTAAGGGGTTAAACTTTTTTTACTTTGTTTTTACTTTGTTTTATTAGTCCTTAGACTTGAACAGAGCTTAGTAGAAGCACAAAGATGGCACACCAAGCTGGCAGGGGGCCAACCCCTGTTTCTGATGGCTTAGAAGTCGTGGTCACTATTGACCGCTGCATCTAAGGGGTAAACGTCGGATTTCCACTCAAGCGGGAACGGACTCGTTGCAGTGAAGTGTCGGCTATTCTATACAGCCCACCAGCTCAACTGATAGAGCAGGATCAGCTTGTGAGCCCGCTCTATACCTCCTCACCAACCTCCTCCATATATAGAGAGTTAAGTTCAATTATAATTGAACTGTAAAGGCATTGTCTCCTGACGACAATCCCTGTCCATTCGCCCTATTAGAACATGTAGATGTCATAGACGTGGTCCCCTGCTGCGGAACTCTCCAGAACAGACAGCCGGTCTGGTAGACTCAGCGCATCCATTTGTTACATGCACAGCCATTTATTTGAGTGGCTGGCATGCAAAGTTACATTTCCTCTGTAGCGGGCAATGCACAGAATGTTGGACTTGAAATGTTTTTTTTTAGAGGTAGACATTCATGTGACATAAAAACAATAACCTAAAAATCGGATTTAAACAGAAGAGACAAGACGGAGCATAGAAGCCATATATATATATATATAAAAAATAACAATCTGTATTGATCACATACATTTGGACAAACATCGTTTAAAAGAGGTACAAAAAGGACAAGGAGAATCTATAATGTTCCAGTTTAAACATGGGAGGCAGACTCCCTATATCATTTATGGGAATGTGTAATACATCCTAAGGAGTATGGGGGATGGGTGGTGGGAAAATCGGTGAGCACTGAATCATCATATAGTGTCTATTGGTTATAGACATAGTAGTCAGATAAATTTCAAACACTTGTAAAAGAGAGACAGTAGGTCACAGATAGATAGTTTACCCCCCCTCCCCTTCAAAAAACCTTACCCATATTAGTGCTCAGGGAAGTTTGGATACCATGCACAGGACCCCAACGCGCGTTTCGCGGTGTGCTTCCTCAAGGGGTGCATAGTGTCTAAATGCTGTCAAGCTTTAAATAGGATCAGACCCAGGTGTAATTACTCGTTTTCTCTGTCCAGTGAGATTCCGGCGCATGTCCGTTGCCGAAACCGGAAGTGAGGCATGCCCCACTTCCAGCCCCCAGCGCCGTAGCGCACATCCCGGGTCCCCGACGCGTACAGGGATCCCGGACATGCGCAGTGCGCTATAGGGGGCGGGAACGGGGCAGGCCAAACATCAGCAACACACAACCAGACTGCGCTCCTCATTGGACAGCCAAAACAGGGGAGGTAAAAGTAAGTATTTTGCCTATTTATGTCCCCATCATCACTTATAATGTAAGCGTAGCCGATTTCAAGAGATCACCCTTTAGTTAAAAGCATTATGAGAAATAAAAACAATAAAACCAAAGCAAATGTGTGAGCATGTGACAATTAGAGAACGTGTTGTATATATTCACATGTATAATGTGTGTAAGAAAAAAAACACCATATACACCAGAAGAGCAAAACTTTTGCTCTACAATTTAGATGGTGTATGATAGTGATTTTTGTTAGCATAATGTACAAAGCAACCTATAACCATTAGTGCAAGAAAAAGTTTGTCTCCCCTAAAGAAATCAGAGGATTAATACAGTGACGTTTGAAATACAAGGTTAGGAAGAAAATTATGAACATTGTGAACCATGTACTTAATAATTGAATTATAAGATTGCTGTGGGGCATAGGGCATGTACAACCCATGAAATTTATCTGACTACTATGTCTATAACCAATAGACACTATATGATGATTCAGTGCTCACCGATTTTCCCACCACCCATCCCCCATACTCCTTCTTAGGATGTATTACACATTCCCATAAATGATATAGGGAGTCTGCCTCCCATGTTTAACATTATAGATTCTCCTTGTCCTTTTTGTACCTCTTTTAAACGATGTTTGTCCAAATTTATGTGCTCAATAAAGATTGTTATTTTTTAAATATATGGCTTCTATGCTCCGTCTTGTCTCTTCTGTGTAAATACATACCTAGGAGATGCCTTTGCCGTAATCAAGGGAGAATGCTTTATTTATAATAGCATCTAGCCCGTTATTTGAATTGCATTAGGAGTTTTATGCAAATATAACCTAAAAATCGGAGTCTGACATACCAAAACTTTAAAAAGGTATAAATTTATTTTTCTCATCAGCGGATTTCTAAACCGTTGCCACCATGTACATTATGGGCCCATGTGCCCCTTCCCCCCAAAATGCTATATATTGATTACCTGGGTTTATTCTCATCATATGGATAAGGGGATTTTGGTTGTTCTCCAAATAGGTATAGTATTCATGTGAAATAAACAATTAGTACTGAAAAATTCACTATATCAATAATAATCTATCTAACAACTCCAATAATCCAGCATTCTTGGGATTTATGATATGCTGGATTATGAGACATTCTGGTGTATTAAAATTAGAAAATCAATATATTTACACACTACACATACCAAAGAAATACACTATTTCCATTAAAGATTGCAAGTTTTTTCTTCTCCGCCTGTAAAGGATCTGCCAGACACAGGTTCTGTGTCGACGCCCATGGGCAATCAGTCTGCACCTGCTCCTATGTCTGTGAGACTGACTCCATCTTCCACCACTCAGGATGGCAGGCTTAGGAGTGGGAGAGCCTATCACAGCCTGGCCAGACGGAGCTAGTTCCCGCCCACTGTCTATTTATACCTGCCTTTCCTGTTCCTCCTTTGCCTGTGATTCTTCTATGCTTGTTTCCTGGCTTGCTGCTGCTGCTTGTACTACTGATCCTCTGCTTGTTATTGACCTTGGCTTTCTGACCACTCTCCTGCTCAGCGTTTTGTACCGCGCTCTCTCCTGGTTTGACTCGGCTCGTTTACCAGTCCTGTTGCTCACGGTGTCTCCGTGGGCAGCTGCCCCATTTCCCTGCTTCTGTGTACCCCTGTCTGTTTTGTCTGTCTTGCACTTACTGAGCGTAGGGACCGTCGCCCAGTTGTACCCCGTCGCTTAGAGCGGGTCGTTGCAAGTAGGCAGGGACTGAGTGGCGGGTAGATTAGGGCTCACCTGTCTGTCTCCCTACCCTGTCATTACACCGCCTGCCTCTTTTTGCAATTTTTCTCGACGCTCACCAAATTTGGAAAGTGCCAAGAAAAGTTTATGTGGTCTCCGTAGAGATGTAGTTTAGGCCACATTTATTAAGAAGAAGAGGTAAAAATGGCACAAACGTCATCATAAAATCCACGCCTGCTCTATTTCCCGTTAGACAGTTCAAAATTTACATTTTAATACTTTGGTGCAATTCACCCCAACTACCTTCTTGACGCACTAGTCATGTTTCCATTCTATCAGGATTCCATTGCTCCTGATGGTCAGAATAGTCTAGTCTGCTGCACAATTCTGCTTGGTAAAATATGTGAAATATTATGATTCAATGAGATCAATTGGGATCCATTAGTATCCACCACAAAACAGATCCATGATAACCATCACTATACCATAAACATATGATCTTGATGTCGGTGTGTACAGAGCCTTACCTGATTCGTGGGTCTGTCTTAGAGATCCACCACCACTGTCATCTTTCTACAACCTTACCCGTTGCTTCTACCTAATGACATTCAGGACAGAAATTTGGGACGTGTGCCATGCCCTGCACATTCACACTCTGTGTTACAAATAAAACCATGAAGAGGGCAACACCTGGCAACCTCCACCAGGTACTGTATGACACCAGGTCAAGCAGCGGAAAGGAGACATCAGATTGCTTGAACTGGACCTCTGATCAGGTAAGTACAGCATTCCCGTTGCAGGAAAAATTCAAAACATTTTAGAGGTTGTCACTTTTTAGAAAATGTATGGATGAGGAATGCAGAGACAAAACCGAAAGGAGCAGCATGAATCAGTTATAGCCCACTAATTTATACAAAATGAAGAGTATATAAAGTCAAATAACACGGGCTGATCCAAGGGCGTTCACCCAAAAGCATCGCAATGGAATATATATAACCTAGAAGGGGAGGATGCTAAAAAAGAAACATGATGTACAAAAAGTAGAAAAATACTTTATTAACATATATGATATAAGACAGTAGACAATGTATAAAAAGAATCCATAGACCAACAATTTAAAAAGGGACACAAGGCTGGGTGACTATCAAATATACATAAATGGCAGATAAATATCTGTGATTGAACTTCCAGAAAAAGACATATGTAGTACAACAAGGCCAAAAAATGAAAGATGTATTTATATATAGTGTTGTGGGCAAAGAGTAAAACCCACAGTATAATAAAAAATGTATCACATGGCCATCATATATATAGAACTACACAAAAGCAAACAGGCCATGCAAATAGTTCAGCATAAATATACACAGCAATAATTATGTACATATATATATAGTCACCATGCGCATAGAAAAGTGAGTACTGGAAGAGAAGTCAATAGATATATAATAAGAATGGCGTATTTACATGGGATAAAATATACCCATATTGAGATGCCAGGAGAGACACACACAGCCACCCCAACGCGCATTTCGGCGCAAATGCCTTCGTCTGGGGGTCCTGAGGAATGCAGAGAGCTGAGATAATCTGCACTACTTTATTCTTCCATAAAGCTTTCAGGATGGTAGCCCTATATTATGTAAAATAGAATATTGTACTTGATACAGATGTAGCAATCTTTAACTTCACCCTGATAGCTTGCTGCAGTGTGACAACTTCTCACATAACACAACCAAAGCCATTGAAAAACTCAAGTCAAAGTTTGTGGCTACAGTGTATTTAATGCGATAAGAGTCAAGTTAAAGATTACTACATCTGTATGTATATGATTGGATAATAAAAATGCACTGATATAGAAAACAGCAGGATTTTTTTTATTTTACTTGAGAAGTTACGTTTGGAAACCATTGTGCAGGGGAGTTTTAATGGAGTATTTCTTGACACTTGACATGAAATTTCAGCTGGAAGAAGATCGGCTATTGCAACGTAAAGAAAAAATAAACAGTCGAATTTGACAGGACTGTTATGAACATGGATTTTCGTTGGAAGCATTTCTAACTATAGAAACAAGTTGTCATCTGCACTGATTTCTTCCATGGTCACAGCTCTGGGCATACTGTCACAGCTAATACATCCAACTAGACAGGCGACTTCTCTGAGATTACACCTGTCATTTCAGACAGATCTACTTCCACTGACAAGAGTTGGTGAACGGTAGGACCCAGCCTGATGGTTTATTAATTTCATTTTGTATGGTGACTTCATTGTCGTCAAAACTAAAAAAATATATTTTTCAAATTAGTTTTCTGAATACATTTTGGCACCTGGCCCTGGTAGTTGAGACGCCGTTTTTCAGATCCCTGCTATGTCTTCCGTCCCATCAAAGCATCCTCAGAGCCATAGCTAGACTTTTCATTTGGAGCAAAGATTCAGTTTGCTGCCAGCGGCGTAGCTATAGGGGTTGCAGCGATCGCAGCTGCGACTGGGCCCCTAAGCCTGAGGGGCCCCCACTGCCACACAGCGCGCTATTGATTAAATAAATTCTACGGCGCTTCCTGGTTACGGGCCGGTCTCCTTAGATGTCACGGACACATGGTAAACTGAGTGTACCATGTGACCGTGACGTCAAGTGAGGAAGAGCCGGTGCGGAAGATCCTGGAAGACTCCAAGTTTGTATTGTATTGGGCTGTCTGTGTTTGCGGTGGAGAGGGGGGCCATTAAATTACAACACCTCCCTCTCTCCACCGCAAACTGCAGAATACAATACGTTACAAACTGTGGGTCCCGACCTCCTGGAGTGTTGTGTGAAGACCTCCGGGTGGTCGCGAGTCACTCACCAAGGTCTCGGTTCTACTCAATGATGCAATTTTGGTTAGAATCAATTAGATACAATTCTACTTATTATTTGAATTTTTACCTTCACACAAATTATTTAAATGCTAAAGGAAAAAACATACCGAAATATTGCAGTTTTCTCCCTAATAAATGAACATATGCTGACATTTCCTGCTCTCTGTCTAATTTTCAGCTTTGCTGTGTAACCTGGGACTTGGTCAGCAGAGTTATCCCATTATAATTAGAGGGCAGGGGATGTAATAACACATGACAGCTTTATTGTACTGCTGCAAGCCTCGATAAGCCACGTGTAGTAAGAAAAAAGGGGGGGGGGGTGGATCTAGCGCTGTGGTTGTTACAAAGAAACTATTTCTAAGTTTTAATTATATCCATTAAAATTAGGATCAGTTGCAGGGTTATGATGATGTCCTAGAATGCTGAGAGTGTAAGATGAAGTTAGATAGCCATGTTGGTTTCCACATATAGTAAGCAGAAGATGCAGAATGGGGGCATGGGAGTCATCAAACACCAGACAAGACCCCAAAATAATTTCAAACCACTAAATCAATTCAGACCCCAGACCTTTAAATTAATTAAAACCCCAGACCCCTAAGTTAATTCAGCAGGAGACCCTAAATCAGACCCCAGACAAATCCCCAAAATTAATTCAGACCACAAACCAGACCCTTACATTAACCTAAACCACAGACCCCAAGTTAATTCAGACCCAGACCCCTAAATCTAACCCCGAACCGGACCTCTAAACTAATATGGCTATGAGTATGTATGTTCCTAATCTTAAATTAACAGATAAAAGAACAAGTTTTACTGTGAGGGAGTGCTGAATTTATCATTTTTTGTTTATCAAAGAACTAATCAGAAGCCAGACCAGACCCCTAAATTATTCAGGCCCCTTAAATTAGTTGAAACCCTAGATCAGACCCCTAAATCATACTCCAGATCAGACTCCTAATTTGATCCAGACCCCAGAACAGACTCTTAAATTTTTTTTCAGACCTCAGCCCAGACCCATAGATTTATTCAGACCCCAGACCAGACCCCTAAATCAGATTATAAAATTAATCAGACCCTGAATTTAATCAGACCCCAGATCAGCCTAAAAAAACTTATTGCACCCGGATTTTCTTGTCTTCAGAGCCCTGCACACAGGTCCTGATGCCAGTCAGTGTAAGGACATTTTGTACCTGAAGGTTCTGATGAGGCAGCGTCCGTTGCGACCCCTTTAATTATGCCACTGTATTAACTCCCAATCATTGCCGCTGCCAAAAAGCACATATACTCTGCTGCACTATCTATACAGACACTGCAAGAAGGAAGTGTCACCAATATGGTCGCCCCCATGGAATATTTTAAGACTTATATATAATTAATAAAACTAAACCTATATACTAGTAACTATTACTTATTTAGTAATTCAATTCAAAAAGTGACTCATATATTATATGGATTCATTACACACAGTGATTACACACAGTGATCTATTTCCAGCATTTTTTTCCTTTAATGTTGAAGATTATGATTATAACAGTTAATGAAAACCCAAAATTTAGCATCTCAGAAATTAGAATATTATCTAAGCCTAATTTCAAAAATGATTTTTAATACCGAAATGTTGGCCTACTGAAAAGTATATAAAGTATATGCCCTCAATACTTGGTCGGGGCTCCGACTCTGCATTATCTACTACATCAATGCGGCGTGGCATGGAGGCGATCAGCCTGTGGCACTGCTGAGGTGTTATCAATGTGGTGTGGCATGGAGGCGATCAGCCTGTGGCACTGCTGAGGTGTTATCAATGCGGCGTGGCATGGAGGCGATCAGCCTGTGGCACTGCTGAGGTGTTATGGAAGATCAGGTTTCTTTGATAGTGGCCTTCAGCTCGTCTGCGTTGTTGGGTCTGATGTCTCATCTTCCTCTTGACAATACCCTGTAGATTCTCTATGAGGTTTAGGTCAGGCAAGTTTGCTGGCCAATCAAGCGCAGTGATACTGTGGTTATTACACCAGGTATTGGTACTTTTGGCAGTGTGGGCAGGTGCCAAGTCCTGCTGGATAATGAAATCAGCATCTCCATAAAGCTTGTCAGCAGAGGGAAGCATGAAGTGCTGGAAATTTCCTGGTGGACGCTGCGCTGACTATGGACTTGATATAAAACAGTGGACCAACACCAGCAGATGACATGACCCCAAACCATCACCGACTGTGGAAACTTCACACTGGACCACAAACAACTTGGATTGATGCCTCTCCACTCTTCCTCCAGACTCTGGGACCGAGATTTCCAAATGAAATGCAAAATTGACTTTCATCTGAAAACAGGACTTTGGACCTCTGAGCAATAGTGTTGGTCCACTGTGTGATATATTGGGTTTTCATTAACTGTTTCCATAATCATCAACATTAAAAGAAAAAAAATGCTGGAAATAGATCACTCTGTGTATAATGAATCTACTGTATATAATACATTAGACGCGAAGTCTCACAGGGCATAGGTATAAAGGTGGGAGAAAAATCTCAACCACCCATTAACACAATTAGAGATAAAGACTCTAACAATACATAATAAACCAGAGAAAAAGAGTCCGTATATATCCACATGTGAAAAAATTACACATCTTTATTAATAATAAATACACACAATTACAAAAAACAGAGAATCTAAAAATGAATCCTTGACTAAGTCACAAGTACCAATATTAAACAGAATATTAAGTCACATCAGAGTATACAGTTTATATTAATGATCGAATTTACTCCTACACAGGGTACATCTATAAGAAATAAGATGCAAATACAAAAAGTACAGCAGACCGTTAGACCGTTTGCCTAAGGAGACTAGTGTTCCTAGGAAAATAGCAAGTGTCCCTATGAATCTAGTAAATGCACTTACCCATATTTTGAGGAGAATCGTGTGACCCAGAGTGTGGAAGTGCGCCCCGACGCGCGTTTCGCTTATAGCTTTCTTAAGGGGTGCCGGTATTATGGTTGTGCCTAGTTTAAATAGTGGTCTTCACTGTCCTTTAATCATTGTAAGCCAATCAGGCGCCGGTATAAGCGGCGCCTAACTGACAGTGGTGACGCCCAGGGATGACGCGCAGGGATATAATACATGAGTTTCACTTTTTTAATTGAATTACTGAAATAAATTAACTTTTTGATGATATTCTAATTCATTGAGAAAGTCTAGTACATGAAACTTTCCCGTCAGGTTCAATGGAGCTGTATCAGGCATTCATGATAGCACGTTAAAAATGGCCACTTTAGAACGCACTGCTAATAGTTTTAAAGAGTATTATTGGTACATTTTCTATTTTACATTATTTGCAGTTTGGCGCCGTTTTCCCAGGGCCATAAGCCCTGCCCCCTCATTATGACAGCTGTATCTTCATTATGGTTGTGTCTCCCGTCCATAATATGGTCGAGGATAGAGAAGCATGTGACTAGACACGTAACTCTGCATCCTGTGTAACACAAACAGAAAAAATGGGACATAGATATCATCCTGTGTAACACAGTACGTCTTAAAAAACGAACGCAGGGAGGATAATTAAAGTGGCCGACCTCTTTAATGAAAGGGCATTTCTGAAGAAGAGTTGTCTGGATTATTTTGAGTTAAGGCTTTTAGTGAGATTCCTGGGAGCTGCAGACTTTATGTTCTGGATATCAATGGGGATCTCAGATCTTCTTATATAGCTTAATAGTAAATACAAATCTGCAGACACACAAGCATCATGTGGCCCATGACATTTAGCCAAAATAAAGCGCAAAATCTTCATTTTTATTGAACACCCAAGCTGCAGTATTCTAAGTACATGGAGAGAATTGACAGAATTTCAGGTAACACCAAAGTAATTATTGTAACCACGAACCCTTGGAATCCTCTTCCTACTACAAATACAACGTGGGTAAGGGAAGTTTAATCATTAGTGGCTCAATATGAGAAACATAAAGTGACACGAAGAACATGTCAACCCAGAGGTATTATATCAAATCAGAACATTTCACATCAACGGAGTTAGACAAACCAGTCTGGAGAAACTGTTCTGCCCGGCACAGGCTTTAATCATTGCCCACGCACTCCGAGATGAGGTTCAGAAGACATCTTTGTTTAAATGACATTCATAAGACAAGAGTTATAGTAAATAAGGGTTGGTGAAATGTAAAGACCGATGTGACAGGTTTATTTATAGAGTACGCAAACTTTTCCAATAGAAATTTCAGCTACATTTTATTCTAGGCTCTCTGATGGTACATGGAAATGGGAACATTGTTCTAAAAGATGGAGCTATAAAGATAAATATTATATATTTTTTATTATTAATATTATTAGTAATATTATTATTATTATTATTATTATTATTATTATTATTATTATTATTATGATACTGTAGCTCATATAGTGTGATATACTGTAACTAATATATAATGTGATAGTGTACATAGAATTTATTCTCATCCATACATTTTTTACTCATACTAAAGATGACTTTAGAGATTCCCAGTCATACAGTACTAGCTACAACACAGGCAGGTAGCACCCTGGTTGCAGTCAGCTTAAGGCCCTGTTCAGATGGGGTGTGTTTGACGCATTTTTCGTTGCATTTCACGTGCTGACAAACGCGTCAATACGCTTGATTTAATTTTACCATTGACATCAATGGGAAAGCGTGCAGTTTGTGCATACGATGCATTATTTTACTCGTGTGTGTTTAAAAAACACGTCGCTTGAAAAAAGAAGCGTCAGGTCAATTCTTTGGCATGTAAAATGCAACAAAAATGCGCCTGATTCCCATAGTCAATGGGAGACCTAATTCAGCATCAAAAAAGGCGCCAAAAGCGCGCACAAAATGTGACAAAAATGCGTCAAAACACCTGTAGTTTAAAAAGCACTTTACAAAAACACTAGCGTTTTTGACTCGTTTACACGTCGTTTTTTTTAGCGCCGTGTGAACAAGGCCTTAAAGTAAAAGTAATTTTTATCATAAATGTTTTATCATGAATTTTTATTGGACTTTTATCACATACAGTGAAGGAAATAAGTATTTGATCCCTTGCTGATTTTGTAAGTTTGCACACTGTCAAAGTCATGAACAGTCTAGAATTTTTAGGCTAGGTTAATTTTACCAGTGAGAGATAGATTATATATTAAAAAAAAAAGAAAATCATATAGTCAAAATTATATATATTTATTTGCATTGTGCACAGAGAAATAAGTATTTGATCCCCTACCAACCATTAAGAGTTCAGCCTCCTCCAGACCAGTTACACGCTCCAAATCAACTTGGTGCCTGCATTAAAGACAGCTGTCTTACATGGTCACCTGTATAAAAGACTCCTGTCCACAGACTCCATTAATCAGTCTGACTCTAACCTCTACAACATGGGCAAGACCAAAGAGCTTTCTAAGGATGTCAGGGACAAGATCATAGTCCTGCACAAGGCTGGAATGGGCTACAAAACCATAAGTAAGACGCTGGGTGAGAAGGAGACAACTGTTGGTGCAATAGTAAGAAAATGGAAGACATACAAAATGACTGTCAATCGACATCGATCTGGGGCTCCATGCAAAATCTCACCTCGTGGGGTATCCTTGATCCTGAGGAAGGTGAGAGCTCAGCCGAAAACTACACGGGGGGAACTTGTTAATGATCTCAAGGCAGCTGGGACCACAGTCACCAAGAAAACCATTGGTAACACATTACGCCGTAATGGATTAAAATCCTGCAGTGCCCGCATGGTCCCCCTGCTCAAGAAGACACATGTACAGGCCCGTCTGAAGTTTGCAAATGAACATCTGGATGATTCTGAGAGTGATTGGGAGAAGGTGCTGTGGTCAGATGAGACTAAAATTGAGCTCTTTGGCATTAACTCAACTCGCCGTGTTTGGAGGAAGAGAAATGCTGCCTATGACCCAAAGAACACCGTCCCCACTGTCAAGCATGGAGGTGGAAACATTATGTTTTGGGGGTGTTTCTCTGCTAAGGGCACAGGACTACTTCACCGCATCAATGGGAGAATGGATGGAGCCATGTACCATCAAATCCTGAGTGACAACCTCCTTCCCTCCACCAGGACAATAAAAATGGCTCGTGGCTGGGTCTTCCAGCACGACAATGACCCGAAACACACAGCCAAGGCAACAAAGGAGTGGCTCAAAAAGAAGCACATTAAGGTCATGGAGTGGCCTAGCCAGTCTCGAGACCTTAATCCCATCGAAAACTTATGGAGGGAGCTGAAGATCCGAGTTGCCAAGCGACAGCCTCGAAATCTTAATGATTTACAGATGATCTGCAAAGAGGAGTGGGCCAAAATTCCATCTAACATGTGTGCAAACCTCCTCATCAACTACAAAAAACGTCTGACTGCTGTGCTTGCCAACAAGGGTTTTGCCACCAAGTATTAAGTCTTGTTTGCCAAAGGGATCAAATACTTATTTCTCTGTGCACAATGCAAATAAATATATATAATTTTGACAATGTGATTTTCTTTTTTTTTTTTTTTTTATATATATATTCTATCTCTCACTGGTAAAATTAACCTAGCCTAAAAATTCTAGACTGTTCATGACTTTGACAGTGGGCAAACTTACAAAATCAGAAGGGATCAAATACTTAGGCTGGGTTCACACGTGGCGGAATTTCACTTAAATTCCGCTGCGGACACTCCGCAGCGTTAATCCGCAGCGGAGCCGTTTCTGCATTGACTTCCACTTCTATTTAGAAGTGTTCGTTTAGACGATGCGTAACATTCCGCTGCGGAGCATAGGCTGCGGAGCGGAATTTGGTGTCCGCAGCATGCTCTGTCTGTTGCGGAGCAGTGGCGGACTCATGGCGGAATTTCTCCATTGACTTCAATGGAGATTCTAAGTTCCGCAGTGAAGTCCGCAGCTGTCATGCACATGTTATGTGTGCTGCGGATGCGTCTTGCTTTTTTGCCATGACATTTCTTCATTCTGGCTGGACCTATGTATTTCTAGGTCTACAGCCAGACTGAGGAAGTCAATGGGGCTCCCGTAATGACGGGAGCGTTGCTAGGAGACGTCTGTAAATAGTCACTGTCCAGGGTGCTGAAAGAGTTAAGCGATCGGCAGTAACTGTTTCTGCACCCTGGATAGTGACTACCGATCACAATATACAGCAACCTGTAAAAAAATATAAGTTCAAACTTACCGAGAACTCCCTGCTTCTGTCTCCAGTCCGGCCTCCCAGGATGACGTTTCAGTCTAAGTGACGGCTGCAGCCAATCACAGGCCAAGCACAGGCTGCAGCGGTCACATGGACTGGCGCGTCATCCATGGAGGTCGGGCTGGATGCCGAAGGAGGGACGCGTCACCAAGACAACGGCCGGTAAGTATGAACTTCGTTTACTTTCACTAGGTAAAGTGCTGTCCCTTCTCTCTATCCTGCACTGATAGGGAGAAGGGAAGCACTTTTCCCGCAGTCCGCAGCAGCTAGTCCGCATCAATTTACTGCACATTTTGTGCAGATCCGCAGCAGAATCTGCAACGCAGATTCTGTGCGGCATTGATGCGGACAGTTGCGGAGGAAATCCGCCACGTGTGGTCATGCCCTTATTTCCTTCACTGTAGGTCCCATGTTATGTGCTTATTAATTTCCTAATCTATCTTTATAGTGGTTGGAGTTCTATTTTCCAGATCTCCTGCATAGTAAAGAGTGAAGATAAAATTCTGTCTGTCTGCAGTCACCACTAGAGGGAGTATTGGAGTTTCCAGGTTTTATCATATGACTATGAAGGGGATTTGGAGAATTGTGCCTGCAAAATGGAGCTTGACCTCTATAAAATTATATTATTAAAGTCATCCACATAGAATATGGGACATATTAAGAAAAAAAAAATCAATGTTGAAGATTGGACATTTACTTTATCGAATGCACAAGAACAATGATAACTCTGACAGTAGGTAAAACATCAGGTTTTATGTTAAACCAGTACAATGCAGAAGATAGAGTGTATTGTTAATTAAGAAATATTGCAAAATGGATTTTAGATTAACTAGTTTGTGCAAATATGAGTACCATTATTTTCTACTTGCGGTCTTTTGACCGTAATAGGATGTAATAGTACACCTAGTGTATGGTATGGGCACAGGAGCTGAGCCCGCACTATCCACAGCAGGTGCCGGCTGTAATATACAGCCAACATCCCGCTGCAAAGGGTCTATTTAACCCCTTAGATGCTGCGATCAATGGCGGCCGCAACATCTAAATGGCTAAAGAGAGAGTGAGCTCCCTCTGTCACCTCATCGGTGCCCCGCAAAATGCTGATGTGTTGGCATGACAACCTTTGGCCTAACAAAGGCCCCATGTCTGCCATGGCTATATGCATATTAGGCATCCACTGACAGGCAATAATGCTTTAGCATACTGAGTGTACCAAAGTATTATAGAAGTGACCAGAAGATCGCATTATGTAGTCTCCTAGTGGGATGGACAAAAAAATTGAAACGCAGATTAATAAAGTTTATTAGGAAAAAGTGTTTTACAGTAAAGAAAACAAACTTTTTCCCATACAAACTGTTTTTTATTTAGGTAAAGTGTTAAACAAAATAGTAATAGAGATATATGGTATTGCCGTAATTGTAATGACCCGTACAAGAAAGTTAACGTGTTATTTAAATAAAACAGTGAACTGAGTAAAAAACACATAAAAAAACAATGACAGAATTGATTTTTTCCCCTTCAGCCCCCCAAAAATTCATGAAAGTTACTCGATAATTTATATTTACCGCAAAATGGTTCTTTAAAACAAGCTCATTGATGTAAAAATAAATTGACATTACATTGAAGTAAAAATAAAAAAGTTATGTCTGTTGAAATACGGCAACATAAAAACTATTTTTTTCCATGAAATGTGCTTTTATTGTGCAAAAGCAGTGAAATCTAAAGAAAACTGGGCATATTTGGTATCGTCATAATCGAACTGACTCACATAATAAAGGTATTATGTTATTAATGCAGCACAGGGGAACTGCGTAAATGTAAAACAAAAAATAATAATAATAATAATAATAATAATAGTAATAATAATAATAATAGTGGGGCTGTTCTTTTTTTTTCAATCCCCCCTCCAAAAGTTAATAT
Organism: Rhinoderma darwinii; assembly: GCF_050947455.1. Classification (NCBI taxonomy): domain Eukaryota; kingdom Metazoa; phylum Chordata; class Amphibia; order Anura; family Rhinodermatidae; genus Rhinoderma; species Rhinoderma darwinii. Next base: position 38,174,197 of record NC_134691.1, on the reverse strand, counting down.
AACTTAATCAAAAAGTTATATGTAACCCTAAAAGTTGCCATCCATTGAAAAATATCCTGCAAAAAACAAGCCCTCACAGAGGTTTTATTGTGGAAATTTAGTAAAACATGACAAAAATGATATCGATTTGATATCGCTGTAATCGTAACGACCCGTAAAAAAAATGCTTTCATGTCATTTTTACAGCACAGTGAACTCCGTAAAAATGAAACCCAAAAAACGATGGCAAAAGTGCTGTCTTTTTTTCCATTCCCTTTCCCGCCCCCAAAAATTCTAGAAGTTCTTTTTATACGTTATATGCACTCCATAATGCTGCCATTAATAAGGCCCATATAGAGAAAAATTAACCGAAAAATTAAAAAGTTATGGCCCTCAGAACGCAGTAATGGAAAAAAAAAAGATTGCTGCATCCTCAAGGCCTAAAATAGCTGTGACCTGATGGGATTAAATGTTGCAACAGCAGTTAAGATACTGACAAAACCGTGGACCACTGATGCGGGACTAAAGTGTCACCCTTTTTGTGCAGTAAGGCTGGGTTCACACGAGCATGTTACGTCCGTATTGGACGGAACGTATTTCGGCCGCAAGTCCCGGACCGAACACAATGCAGGGAGCCGGGCTCCTAGCATCATAGTTATGTACGACGCTAGGAGTCCCTGCTTCGCTGCAGGACAACTGTCCCGTACTGTAATCATGTTTACGGACCAAACATGCTCGTGTGAATCCAGCCTTACTGTGCAGGCTCCATTTCACTATATAACAAATAGTAATACAGTGACTTTAAGGCCCAGTTCACACAGAGTTTTTTTGCCACATTTTTCGCTGCTTTTTTGCAGCATTTTTTTCGGCTGCAGCCATTGAGTGCCGCTGGCAAAAAATGCAGCAAAAAAGCTTTCTCTGCCTCACATTGAAGTTAATGGGAGGTCAGATACGGAAATGCAAGAAAAGAGAGGGCATGTTTCTTCTGTGTCCCGTGAGAAATCAATGGGAGGTGTTTTCGGCTTTTTTTTGCTGCGGTTTCCGCGTCAAAAATCTCTGTGTGAACAGGGCCTTACATTTTGTACCTTTCTTGTGCCACCACATTGGCATTGGCAGCGCATTGACATGTCGTACATGGTCACATGGCCACACAACCAACCACTGGCTGCAATGCTCACGTGCCATCCAAGGCAACTTTTTGGAGTACATTACTATTCATTACTTTTTGCACTGTATTTTGGAGTGTGTCGGGAATCCCTTCTGATATAATACTGTCAGGAAATTCAATTGGCTGCAACTGGAGACGAAGATGAATCTGCTCCACTGACAGCTAGACTGTATGTAGAGTTCCTCAACTGGGTCCCATCATCTATATGGAGAAGAAGGACCCTGTGGGCCTCCTCAGATGTCAGGTACTCAGTGACTGTCCGATTATATCAACGTTTAGTCCATGCTGTTTTTTTTAATCAATTATAAACTCTGATTTGTCCCTAATAAGCAGATTTGTCCCAACAAGCATTTTCAGGACCAGAGATGTGAATCAGTGAAAATTTTCTTTGCTGGGGTTAAGCCAATAATTAAACAGTATTTCCTGCAAATAAGAAAATGGAGGCTGAAATGTTAAAATACAGATCCATATCTCAGCCTCCGTTGTCTTATATGAAAGAAATATGGCTTCATGACTGGAAATATACATAATTAATGATTGAGCCATACACATCCCACACGATATTGGGAGCATTGCAATATTTTTGACTATAAGATTGCCTGTTGTTGGGGGAGGGGGGGATACACAAACAGATATTTCCCACAATGTGAATGATTTCGCCTATGGAAATTTCTTTATATAATGGGAAAGGGTTGTCTATTTTCATTTCTCCACATGTATTTCTGTAGCGTTCACCTGTAACAACCAAGAACATTTTTGAAGAATTGACGCCCTATTACACAGGCCAATGATCTGGCAAACGAGCGCGCAGATAAACGCTTGTTTCCGATCATTGCCGTCTGTAGTCAGGACAACAATCAGCCGATCAACGAGCAAACGCTTGTTCATCGGCTGATCTGCCCTTTTATGCAGCATTAAAAATCATCGTTGACAGCAGCACATCTGCCGGTGTGAACAGGAATATGTGCTGCCGACATGGTGAAAATGTATGGGACGAGAGATCATAGTAACGATCGCTCGTCCCTATATATAAGCAATCATTGCTTCGTGTGAAAGGAGCAAACGGACGCCGATCAATGAGCTGTCTCGTTGATCTGTGCTCATTTCCACCGCCCTCATAGGACCTTAGTGTTTTGACCAGTAGAACAGATTTCCATTGGTTTAAACTGATTGTATTTAGTATCAAAGATATGATGAGTTTGATAACGAGTTGTTTGGCTTGTTAGTGTAAAGCCGGCCGTAGACGTTATGATTCTCACTGTGTGTTAATGTTTTCTGAAAAGAAAAGAATAAAGAAAACGGACAATACTCATAGGACTAATTAAATCATGCAGAGGAGATGACTGATTAAATAAGCAGAAGTTCTTTTGTTCCTCTTCATCCCATTTTAGAGGATATTAACAAGTAATGAAGGATCCATCAAGCTGGTGGTATAGATACTGCTAAATACTGTGTCATCCGTGGGTGACAATAATGATCATTATTACATGTTTTCCTATCATTATCTTTCTATCGTTTTAATAGGTTACAATATTATACATAGACTTTATCAATAGAATATGAATTTGAATATTCTAGCCTTTTAATAGTTTTCTTCATTAAGTACATAGGCTTCCATTTATTGATACATTATGTGATACTATAACTACCATCTATCCATATATAAAACATAAAACGCTCCATAAGCTTTATACAATGTGCTGGGAGACCTATTTGGTAGGGCAGAATAAAGGTTCATCTTCCTGTCACCTGGATAAAAGGAAAATTAAGAAACTATCCTGGTATTTGTCCATTAAAGACTAAGGGCTCATTCAGATGAGCGTAATACTTGTCCGTGTGCTGTGCGTTGAAACAGCACACACCACGCAGACCCATTGATTTCAATGAGACGATTCACACATGCGTGAGTTTGAAACTGACTGCATGTCCTATATTGGTGCGTTTTCATGCACCTAGTCGCCCATTGAAGTCAATAGGTGCGTGAAAACCACGGACAGCACGCGGACGCACCTCCGCGTGCTGTCCGTGTTTCACGCATCAATTACATTGTAGAAGAAAAAAAGTGATGTATAACGCAACGCACAAGGACAGATTTATGCACTTTTTTAAGCGCGTAAATCTGTCACGCTCGTGTGAATGCAGCCTAAATATAAAGTCAGAAGCAAGGACCGTGTGGCTGATATGGGGCCCTTGGAGAGCCCTGGTCGGTGAGAACCTCTTTCCAGCCTGAAATATCTAATCTCAGGTAATAAAAGATAACATTCAGCTGCACAGTAAATAGACATACCGTAGACAGAACGTGTAGTGCACCCTTAAGTCATACATTTGTATCTTCCCGCTAACCCATACACATGCATGTTATACACATATACCAATGAGTGTGCATGTTTATTTATAAAGGTGAGCGAATTCACCAAAATTAGTTTCAAGTCCGAATCGGCCATCCAATATTTGCCTATTAAGGTGAGAACAAATTTTTATGGCGGCTACTTCCTGGTTCTTCGGCATGTATGTCTGCGTCAGTCAAGTAGGGAACCTGTTAAAAATTGGAATCCCACTCCTTTACAATTTTGTACCTTGCTGTAGAACACTACTGGTATCTGCAAGCCATCAGTCAGTGGCATAGCTATAGGGGTCGCAATTGCGACAGGACCCCGTTGCCACACAGCGCTGATCACACTTCCAACTGTATTTGCGTCCTCAGGGCGCAAATACAGTTCAGTGCAATGCTGGAGCCTTGCTCCTGCATTCACTGTCCCGCGAGCAGCTCGGCACAGGCAGGCGCGATGTAGTGACATCATTGTGCCTGTCTGCTCCAAGTCACTCACAGCACAGACCGGAGGAGAAGGATTCTGCACTCGTCGTGGGAACGGGGATAGGTAAGTAATTATGTTATTATTTTTCTATTAGGTACGTACATATGGGGCATTATACTGGGTATGGGAGAGGTGGCTCATATGGTAACTGTTGAGGGGGCATTATACTATATGGGGGGAATTATACTGTATAGGACAGCCGAGAGGGGCATTATACTGTATGGTGGCATTATACTGTATGGGACAGCTATGGGGGGGGCATTATACTGTATGGGGTAGCTATAGGGGGCATTATACTGTATGGGGGCATTATGCTGTATGTGGCAGCTATGGAGGTTATTATACTGTATGGGGGCATGCATTATACTGTATGGGACAAGTATAGGGGCATTATACTGTATGGGGCATTATACTGTATGTGGCAGCTATAGGGGGCATTATACTGTATGGGACAGCTATGGAGGGCATTAGACTGTATGGGGGGCATTAGACTGTATGGGACATCTATGGGGGCATTATACTGTATGGGGCATTATACTGTATAGGGGAGCTATGGGGGCATTATACTGTATGGGGGCATTATACTGTATTGGACAGCTATGGGGGGCTTTATACTGTATAGGGGCATTATACTGTATGTGGCAGCTATGGGGGGCATTATACTGTATGCGACAGCTATGGTAGGCATTATACTGTGTGGGGCAATATACTGTATGGGACAGCTGTGGGGGCATTATACTGTATGGGGGTGTTATACTGTATGTGGCAGTTATGGGAGGCATTATACTGTATGGGACCTTATAGTGTATGGGGCAGCTGTGGGAGGCATTAGACTGTATGGGGTGCATTATACTGTATGGGACATTATAGTGTATGGTGCAGCTATGGGGGCATTATACTGTATGTGGCAGCTATGGGGGCATTATATTGTATGGAGTGCATTATACTGTATGGGGGCATTATACTGTATGGGGAAGCTATGGGTGGCAATATACTGTGGTGGCAGCTATGGGTGGCATTATACTGTGGGGGCAGCTATGGGGAGCATTATACCGTGGAGGCATTCATGGGGTCTGTCAGGCAAGGCGGCTGAGCATAGGTGTGCACAGGTGTCTGGTGCTGTTGGGAAGGGGTAGGGGGGGCCAAGCTGAATTCTTGCACCAGGACCCTTGAGCCTTTAGCTATGCCCCTGCCCTTATTGATTAATATCGGAAGCTGTAACAGGCATTTCCTGCACAAAGTCCATACCCACGTAAGGAATATTTTAAAGTGAAAAAGGGTAAACCCCTTAGACTCTGTTCCCTGGTTTAGACCTGAGCCAAATCTGATAGCATGTTCACTCGCAGTCCTGAGGTCAGTTTCTGATAACCAGACAGTGACTTAACAGCCAGGGTCTGGACGAGGGGCAGGTCGGTAGGCAGATGCCTAGGCGCCATGGCAGGGGCCACAATTTTTGGATTAAACGGCAATGCATTGTATTTACATTTCTTTAAAATATGTTCTGTGTCCAATAAGCTGATAATGCTGTAGGTATCAGGGACACTTCTCTTTAGTTAATAAGTGAGAGAATAGAGAATCCTGTGGAAAGAATGGCTAATGCGAGAGTGCAAGCATCGGGCGGTAGTGTATACAATAGAGGTAAAGGATGGAGCTGGGACAGAAGCTGGAGGACCCAATGGAGGACCCAATGGACCCTAAGTAAGATACATTGTAGGGTGACCAGCCGGCCATGCGTAGAGTGCTGCACATGTGATGTCCAGCAGTAGTAGTGGAATGTTGTGAGTTGTTGTAGCATTCCCCTTTCTACTCATGATCAAAATCATAATGTAGAAATAGAGCGAGAATACTGTACCCTAAGGCAGCATGTAACCGACATAATCTAATACTGATAAGTAGACCCAATACTGCAAATATGTTTTAAGCTCTATATTTCATTTTCTCTGAAGAGACGAAAGTTCCCGTAAATGTCTCACATCTTAATGAGGCTCCGGCAACACAATGACAAAACAGACTATTTGTTTTCTCTTTAGGCAAACAGTGTACGTGACATCTCTGCAAGAAATTAAATGTAGAAGGGAAAGCAAGGGTCATCGTTCAGAACTTTACTGATGTCAATTTGAAAGAGGTTAAGTGTTGATATTCTGAGGCTGGATAGTCAGTGAAGGAGGACAGTTTCCTTGGAGACAGTTCTCAGAGGACAATGGACTTTTTTGTCATTGATGGTAAAGTTTTCAAAGTTCACAGTCGACAAACTGAGCAAAAGGAACATGCTCTGATTTGCTGATTAACATGATAACCTCTTGTTTTCTAGAACTATAGCAGACGTTACCATAATTGTAATTCTATAGTGGTCTCCAACCTGTGACTCTTCAGTTTCGAGATCCCTGGTCTAAAGCATCTCTCTTTTTAATAGGAACGAAACAGTTTAGAAGACAATGGGGCAGAATAACTATTGCGTTTGCATCAAGAATGACATATTTCTGGCGCGCGTGTCAGGTTTTAGACCTATAAATTAAGCAAAGAACAGAACATTGTGCCTCACTAGACACTTTTAAAAGTGTCTCAAAAAGGGGGTGTTACTTAGGGAAAAGGTTGTGTGTCTTAAATTGTGCCAAAAATCTGGTACAAAAATCTGTCTCTATATAAGCCAAATGAAAGAAGGTATAAGGAAATGTGTCAGACAGGTAGAGCAAGCCTTGTCTAAGTTTACGCTGTCTAATTCTTAGACAGCATTAGTAAATCTACCCCATATCTCGTCAGAAAGTTCACTACTCTTCCGTCTACCCAACCATGGTGGACATAGTTAGCTCTCCTCTGAAGTGCAGAAGGCGAAAGCGCTGGTGGTGCTTACTTAATGACCGGTACTTCGATACTATAGTGGGGGTACTGCTGGATCTCTACAAAGGAACAGACAGAAGAAGTTGCTGAGGAATTGCATTGATATCCTATCCAACACAACGCTTGACAAAATCTGAATACTGTATAATGTAACAATTGTTTTTACCAAATAAACCGTGAAATTTTCCTTTTTTTTTTTTAACGTTTGAGTATTTGATCACATATTAGCTCATAATTAGAAATGTGTATTTCCTATCATGTATATAAAGCCAGCATATTATGTAGCGTTGTACAGAGATTGTGTTCACATCAATCCCTGTCTCTATTACAGCAATTTAAGACTTTGTTCACACCGTTCATAACGGAAGCCTCAACGCAGTGGCTTCGTTGTATGACAAATACTTGCAATAAGGTCCATTGGGATCTGGCGTGGTGTCTATCATTTGGACACTGCATGTAGCGCTATTTTGCCAGTCAAATTTGACTGAGACTGTGAAGAAGCCTCCACCACACAGAGATCTAAGAAAAGATGTCCCAACATTGTTATTTCATGGGGAACGCTATTTTTTTCTGAAAAGACATGTCAGGAAAGCTCTTATTTAGCAGCTCTATTGTCATGGCTGTGGGGTATGAGGACCCACTGGGCCGCTCCCCCGTGGCGAAGTAGCAGCTGGCCAAACAAAAGTCAATAACAGTCTCTAGGACAAGAGTACCTGGATAGATGATTTGGAAAACACGGCGTGTCAGACAGTAGGCGTAGCAGATATATCGTGTAGCAGACACTCGGCACAGATGACACTTGGCACAGACAACACTTGGCACAGATGACACTCTCGACTCCGACACTAGATAACGCATTAGATCAAACACAATTATTGAATACGGGATGCGGGATACAGGAAACGGGAACACTGGATACATGATACAACTAATGGACCATTTTCAAAGTCTAATATTGGCAGACACAACAATGCTCAGGCAAGGAGGAAGAGGGCAGAGTCCTTTATATACAGGGGGTGAGTAAGGATTGGATAGGGAGCTTAATTCTGGTGCGCGCGCTGGCACTTTAAGGATGGGAGCGACCCTATACACAGCAGCCAAGGACAGTCTTGTGTGCTGGCGTCTCAGAGGAGGGAGACGCCGGTAAGAGCTCAAAGGCGTGCGGTCGAAGCCGTCGGCGGGTAAATAATGACGACGCTCCGCGACCGCGGCCATTACATATACTCTACGCTTAGTTCTACACGAGTCAAATTCAGTCTTTATACCCCAAAAGTTTTGGATCCGTCAAAATCCCAAACTCTTGGGGTTCATGGTGCACGAATCATGAAAAAATGATGCACACTCGCGAGTTATGGCCCCCATTAGAAGAGTCAGACACCAGTTTTCAGGAAGAATTTTGAAACTTTTGGGGTTTGCAGCGAGCGATTCCAGTCATTTTACAGATTAGAAAAAGAATCACATGTCCTCTGGCAGGCTTCCCTATAATACCCTGCAGTCATCACTCCCTCTACACAAATATGTTGCTGTCAGTTTGGCTAATGGTGGCTTTGAGTTAAAGAGCTTGAAAGGGGTTGGAACAGTCCTTGAAAACATGAGAGAGTTAGACACAAATTTTGTAGGGAAATTGGGGCTCTAGCAATTTGCGGAAAATTTATTCGTACTGTATTAAATGGAATGGCTGATTCATCCGAATTGGACCCGAAACAAATTTTGGAAAATTCTCTCATCCTAGTGCTATCCTTCTTCTTGACCCGAGAATATAAAGCATATAATACTCACTTCTCCTTCGGTTGGGGTATGTTCTAGGGTACTGTACATCTTGAAGGTGTTTTTGAAGATTCAATTAACATGTCATGATGTAGTAAGTATTGCCTTATACTACAGTATGCGCAAACTAAAGTGCTTTGGATTGATAAATGATCCTTCAAGCATTCCCGGAAGTGTTTTTCAAAAACTGCTAGTATTGCATACCGACATTGTATTTGTTTACAAGGAGACATATGCAATGCAATTTTTCAAAAAGCAGGAGGTGAAGGATGAATAGGGATCTAATTTATAAGTAAGATGAGTGATAAAAAGGATTTATTGGGTAATGTTTGACTTTTGACTCATTGCACATTAAAGAAAATATGACATATTGAGAATCTTTCTTATGGAAAAAAATCACAAGTAGATAAAAATCCTTGAGTTGTCCTATTCAAAAATGTATTTTTATTTTCATTCAGCTCTTGGTTGGCAGCCAATATTTCTGCCATTACTCCACCAAGAATTGCAAATTTACTTAACTGATAGGTCATCACTTCCTATATGGCTTCAAAACTAGGATGATTTGCCATTGAGAGGTTGAAAAAGCCGAGTGATAAAACTTGCCCAATTGGTGATTATCTACAGCAGCTTTCCCAGACACAGGAATTAACTAAAGGTGCCTGTATACATTAGATGAAAGTCTGACAAACCCGTCGACTTTGGTGGCAACGACCAACTATCTAATGTGTATGGAGGTGTCCCAAGCCTCCCCTAATGGCAAATGTTGTGGGAAACATGGATCAACATGCTCGATCCTTTGTTACTGTGGGAGATAAGCCACTGACAGAAGAGTATAGATGATCTTTCAAGTTTTTTGTTTTTTTAATAAAAATGTCTATCATTGTGTTTTGTGCAGCTTTCTAAATATTTTTACTTTTTGAGATACAGCTGCTTTGTATCCTGTATAGAGAGGAAACCTGTATCCGTTATGAACTTAGATGTGATTGGTAACAGCTCGATCCTGTGTGTCAGAGACACGCAGGACTCGCTTTGACTGAACTCGTCAGTGCCGCTGACCTGACGGATACACGTTTCAGTGCTAGATACAGCTGCTCTGTATACAGGATACAAAGTAGCTATATCTCAAAAAGTAGAAATTATTTTTAATAAGTAGTTAGAAAGTTGCAAAATACACTGATACACCTCTTCATTAAAAAGTAAATAAATAAAAATAAACAAACAAACTAGTTCAAAGGTGTACATAGCCTTTAAGGCCCTATTCACATGACAGGGATTCCCGGCCGTATGACGGGCGTTTTTTGAATGGCCGTCTCACGGCTGTAGTAAGAACAATAGACCCTTAATCGGGCTATTCAAACGGCCGATTTTTTGATGGGCTGTCAAAAAATGGAGCATGCCCTATTTTCGTCCATTCTCCCCGCCGCACAGCTCCCATAGAAGTCTATGGGGCCGTGTAAAGCACGGCTGTCACTCGGATATGATCCGAGTGACGGCCGAGCATTCTGCCTCTCGTTCACTCTCCTATCCTTCTCACAGTGTGAAGTGCAGGAGGAGGGTATTTTTTTTGCTCCCTGTACGAGCGGAATGCCCAATCTCCGACCACAGCGTTGCCGAAGCAGTGGCCGGGGATTCCGCTCCAGGAAACGTCCCTAACTTCACTGTCTATATATGGACAGTCACATCAGGGACTTCTTCTGAGGCGGTCCCCTACTCCTGAAACGGAATCCCCGGCGCTGTGGCCGGTGTTTCCGCTCCAGAAGAAGTACCTGACTTCACTGTCCATATATGGACATTGAAGTCAGACTTCTCCTGGAACGGTCCCCTACAGTGGCGCTATCTATTAGAAGGTGGCATGGTGCCATCTATAGGGGGGGTGCTATGTAAAAGGGGGCTGTGTAGAACTACCTACAGGGGGCTGTGTGGCATTACCTACAGGGGGTTTTGTGGCATTACCTACAGGGGTCTGTGTGGCATTACCTACAGGGGGCTGTGTGGCATTTCCTGCAGGGGGGCTGTGTGGCACTACCTACAGGGGGGCTTTGTGGCACTACTTACAGTGGGGCTGTGTGGCATTACCTACAGGGGGCTGTGGTACACTACCTACAGGGGGCTGTGTGGCACTACAGGGGGGCTGTGTGGCATTACTTACAGGGGGCTGTGTGGCATTACCTATAAGGGGGGCTGTGTGGCACTACCTACATGGGGGCCATGTGGCACTACCTACAGGGGGTTGTGTGGCACTACTTACAGGGGGCTGTATGGCACTACCTACAGGGGGGCCGTGGCAGTATCAACAGAGGGCAGTGTAGCGTCCATGGCCACGGGCCGTCGGGTTTACTCACCTCCCGACGACCGCAGCCATGGATCCGTGAGCACTGGTCCCCATCTCCTTCCTAAGAGACGTCAGTTCTCACTTCCGCTCCGTTCTGCTGTGTCCTGTAGGGTGCGCGCGCACGCTCGTGCCCGGCCTTAAAGGGCCAGCGCACACACATCAGGAAATCATCATCACCAACGGCCCATGATTTCCTGGTCTATAAGAAGGCCCCAGCCCTTCTGATCCTTGCCTGAGCGTTGTTAGTTCCAGTTGTTACCCGTGCCTTGTTACCTGTTCCTGTTTCCCGTGCTGTTCTTGTTCCTGTGCCTATTATTGTCGGAGTCGTGTCATGTCCTGTGTCATCTGCCACGTCAGGGGAATTCGCCACGTCTGGCACAACCTGCGGCTTCTGTGCCATCCCCCACATTCTGTGTCATCTGCCACGACCTGTGTCATCTGCCACGTCTGGAGGAATTTGCCACGTCTGGCGCAACCTGCGGCACCTTGTCATCCGCCACGTTTGGCGTTACCTGCTGCACCCATCTCCATCTGTACCAGAGCTGCTGCCACTGTCTGGACTATCCAGGTACCCTTGTGCGGGACATTGTATTGCTGGGGTTCCCTGTTGTTTGGCCAGCTGCCTCCCCGCTATGGCGGTATGGCCTAGTGGGTCCACAAACCCGCCACGTGACAGGTAGTGTGTGGCATTATCTACAGAGGGAAGTGTGTGGCAAAATATTTACAAATTAAGTTCATCCGTTTTTAAAATGGACAGGGAAAAAACCTGGATGCAAAACGGGTCAAAATTGGCCGTTAAAAACGGAAACACGGCCCAGAACGGAAACAGAACAGATGCAAAACAGATGCAAAACGGCCAAGAAAAACGGACCAAAACGGCCGTTGTTTATCGGCCAGCACTCCGACCCTGTCGTGTGAATAGAGCCTTACAGTCAGGTCACATAAATGTAAAAAATTTAAAAAATGAATGTTAAATATGAATCTATCTGTAAAAAACAATACTATTAATTCATCACCATAAGACAGGATTTCACCTAACGACAAAGAACAGGCAATTCCGCCAGGAGGCATGATGTTTAACACCTGATTCCTTGTGATGAAATTTAAATCCTCACAGCAGCAGGTTTGCCAAGGAACAAAATCTAATATTCATCTGGAAAGATGCATAATAAAATTCACACAGCCGGTAATAAATCCTTTATCGGGCATCCGAGCCGTTCTGATTTATTACATCATTTTGTTTTATTTGTATTGCTGGACAAGATATTGTTACAAAGCAATTTACAGAGATTCTCACAACACACGACACATGGAAAGATGTCAGGAGGCAATGTTTTTTAAACTCTAGAGCACTTTTCCCCAACACCTTATTGGGCTCTCAGGCCCCCTGCATGTAGCTCCCCAGCTGTTGGCAGATGAGGATCCTATTGTGCCCTACTGGCACCAAGAGGTAATAACATTACTAAAACTTGGCACTAGGGTCAAAACAATAACTCTGACAGTTAAAGGGGTTGTCCAAGCTGTTTTTTTTTATACTGTTGATAGGTCATCAGTAGATAATCAGTGGGGGTCCAACACCCGGACCCCGCACCGATCAGCTGTTCCGGCTGCCTCTGGGTGCTGTAAGCTTTGCAGGGTCGACGCCAGTAGCAGATGGACCAACCACTGTATAGCGGCCGTGCTGGGTTACTATAACATGAATAGGAATAGAGCTGCAGTGTTGCAGCTCTGCCACTATACAGTGAGTGGTCAGAGCCATCTGCTTCCGGCATTAACCCTGCAAAGCTTCCAGCGCCCAGCAGCAGCCGGAACAGCTGATCGGTATGGGGCCGGTTGTCAGACCCCCACCGATCATATACTAATGACCTATCCTGTGGATAGGTTATCAGTATAAAAAACAGCCCCCAGCTTGGGCAACTCCTTTAACCCTACGTTAAGAGCCATATCACTTGGTCATAACTTGTATGTGCTTTTTTATTCTAATATTCGATGTGGCTAAAGCACATTTGTGGAATTTCACAGTGGTTCACAAGATAAAAAACGTTGTGGACCTCTGCTGTAGAGAAAGTGTGATTTTGTGGGCTATAGTCTGCAATGATCACCAAGTAGAGGTCAGCACTGTTCCTCTGTCATTACTTTGCCTCTAAACCTGCCTTAAAGGGGTTGTCTCAAGAAGACAGCCCCTGTACATACATATGTCCTATTAGGAAGTCATAGAGCATGATTTGTAGCTTGGGACTCTGACCTGTTAGGTATAATGGAGAGCTAAGAAAGAAGAGCTCCCATTCTGGACAACTCTAATGACCCTCATGTAATACTATATTTCGTCTGCCGCTATCTGGCCATACGCGGCTTTCTTGACGATGACAGCTAGTCGCCAGGGTTTAGAGAAGCCGTATCTGGCTTCCATTTAAAGAGTTATCGTCTTTATGATGCAACACCTTTAAAAGGGGTTGTCTTAAGTAGAACACCCCGGTACATGTGTCATTTTGGGGCATATAGACATCATAGAGGGAAGTCCACCTTAAGCCAAAAATAGTAGCCAGGCCAGGCATCACATGGTCACAAAATATTACACTTCCTTTGAAGCGATTGCTGCAGGGAAAATGTAGGGCCAACCGCAACTTCCCCCGGCAATATCAACAGATCACCAGAATTTATCAGCTACATAAAAAAAATTGAGTAACTATAAGCACATTACATACTTACAGAATTTAGTACTGATCCTGAATTACAGCCTGAATTATACTCCAGAATTCTTTTAATTGCCACCAGAAATAGTCACCAGGCACATCCTTAATAACGTAGCTGAGCTCCTATAAAGCAAGGCATTCTGCTTCTTCAGGGTGATATATTTTTTCCAATATCATAACTAGATCACTTCTGGTATAAAGACGACATTTCCAAGAATCACCGGGGCAAGTTTTTTTTTAAGACCGTGAACAAGCAGCGCAAACTGGGAGCAATAAACTTAAGATCAGCAAAAGTAAAATAATAATCTACTTCGCTTTGTATGTACGGTAGATTATATCTAGATGTAAACCGTGAATTGCTTATTGGAAGGTTTATCATAACATTGTTACATCCTTTTGACCTGAAATGCCACTAAAAGTTGAACATTTATCGTGGCATGCAAAGCGTGGACAGAAAAAGTAACTTTTTGGCTAACTACAGACGCAAGACTCAAATAATATATACGGTGCTGTTTTTGCTACTGTCTTATTAGTAAGATGTGAAGTCTTGAGTGCACGAGCAAGCAACACGATATTAATTGAAGTTACCAGTCCAGTCCAAAACTTGCAACTCTTTCACTCCAGTGTCCCCATGACAACACTGAACTTCCCTTTACTCTGTCAGTTCAGCCTCTTCCTAGAGATATTGTAAGGTTACAAATCCCTATACATATTAATGGCCACACACTAGCTAGTTTGACTAACAGTATTTAGCATGTGAACATTGACATGGAGGGTAATTTTAATGCAAAGGATGAACTTCCATAAATTAAGTTTTGTCTCAGGACATTGGAACAGAAAAGACGCAGGCTTCTAGTCCGTAACTTCAGTAAATGATACCGTGTTAAACTGAAGTTAATAGACCATAATATTGATAGGCCAATAGCTGTTATATTGATAGCCTGAAAGCCTAATATCTGATAGATGGAGGTCCAACTCCCAGCATTACTGACGATCAGCTGAATGATAGAGCAGCAATGCTCCACCAAGCTATGCGTCCCCTTCCTACAATTGGGTCTGTGTCTGGTACTGCAGGTCACAGCTGCTAAATTTCATTCAAGCGTAAAGTACCAGGCACAGCCACAAACACTGACAGGGATTAAGCTAATCATCGATGTCCCGGGAATCGGACCACCACAGATCAAATATGGATAGCTTATCCGAAGAATAGTTAATTAAAGGGGTTTTGCCATCAGGGACATTTATGGCATATCCATGGGAAAGCCATAAATACCAGATAGATGCGGGTCCCATCTATCTCTAGAACGGGGCCCCTGAACCCCGTTCTACCTCTCTGTGTTCCCGCTGCCACTTGTAATTTCCAACCATGTAAGTAGAAAACAGCGTAGCTCATTTAGCTACGCTGTTTTCGTAACTCCCATAGAAGTGAATGTCAGTTACAGAAACAGCGTACAGTAGCTCGCATGCAACATTGATTCCGTAACTGCCATTCAGTTCTATGGGAGTTACGAAAACAGCTACTCTGTTTTCTACTTACATGGATGGAAATCACAAGTTGCAGCGGGAACGCAGAGAGGTAGGACGGGGTTTAGGGTGGCCCCGTTCTAGAGATAGGTGCGGGTCCCAGAGGTGGGACCCGAATCTGACATTTATGGCATATCGTGTGGATTTGCCATAAATGTCCCTGATGGGAAACCCCTTTAATTTCACAGTCCTGGAAAACCCCTTTAATAATGCTTTGGGTAATACACCTTTAAAATGTGCCTATTTCCTTCCATTAGGGTATAATTTGATTTGGGGTAGGACTATAACCTGGATGTATATGCTGATACTACAAAGTTGCTTTCATTGAAACATGTAATAAGGAAATGATAATTTCACCAAGTGAGCACAAAACTGCTTTTCTATAGGTGTTATCTGGAATAGATGTAGTAGATGCAGGGGGGACATGATATGTGTCTTTTCTGTATTACATTATAGATGGGTCACTGGTAACCATGGCTTCCTTTTAACTCTTTAAATTGCTGTCACCTGCTCATGTGATTATGAGTTCAGGTTATTCAAATCATGTATGATATAGTACGCCTAAAAGATACATTATAATTATATCTAATGGTGAAACTCTATAGGGTAAACAATTTTGGGATAATTTACATATGGGTCCAAAAAAAAAATGACATAAGGCAACATAAAAGAGTAAATTAATGTAAAAAGTGGGCATATTTTATTAGATATTTTTATTGTATAGGACTTCACCTATATTAGCCGCTGTGTTTACTCACTGTCACTTTTATATCATTCTATTGTAGATGGTCCCTAGACATTGAGTGGCTGCATCATCGCTGCTATTCCTGACTGCTGTTCCTAAGCAACAAACTCTCTACGACAGCAAAAGTTCATTCACACCCTTCACTTTATTGATTTTATTGTAAACTGCCATAAGGAACGCAGCAAGTGGCTTATTTTTGCCTAAATATGATGACCCTCCTTATATCAGATACACCACAGTTTGTTTTCCTTGTCTCTTCATCCACTTTTATACCACTATAAAAGTAAAAACGAAATATTGTAATAAATGTGACTGTCGTTGGAAAAAAAATGAGTCATTCAGCACCGTCACGCTGATATGGTGCCACTGATGACAAAAATCACATATAATAAACCACATAGCAAGGACAAATCTACAATGTATAACATTTACATACTGTATACAAAAGATTCATCATACCCACGTATAGAAAATTTAGTTTTATGTTGTTTTATGTAAGTATTACTAACTAGGACAGTTTTATATCGCTTAAAGAGGACCTGTCAGCTCTCCGGTAAATACTTTTATTACCCATGAAATAACAAAGCTGGAGCCTCAATTCTTAGAACTCTACATTGTATGGGTTCCTCTTTTATTCCTCCTGAAAATGTATGAATTCGGGTGTATCTTTACAGAGTTTGACCCTGTCAGAAGTGATTGAACTGCGTCAGAGTGTGTACAGACAAACCCCATTGACACCCAGTTATCAATGATTTCATATATTTCCAGGAAGAATAACAGAGGAAGATTTTTATATTCTCCCAAATGAAAACTTGGATTGTTACTTACCTCACCCGACTCTAGTACCACTATGCTGCATGCCATGCAACCGATACTCATTGAGGATGCCATTCTGACAGTGGTTTAAAGTGCATTTTCTAAGACTTTGGCCCACATTATTTAATTCGTTTTAAGCAGTTTTTGGTGTAAACTGAGCCCAAAAATGAAGGTGCACATCATTTTTGCCCAAATATTTGCCACTTTTCTCGGCACTTGCCAGTTTCTTAAAGGTACAGAGAAAGGTGGGTGGGATTTATTGGATGTGGGCATGGCCTACAACGATGTTTTAATACTAAAGCCAGAAAATGACGTAAATTTGTAATAAATTTAGCTCAACTCACTACAATTATGTTTTTTTTAGACTAGTGTACTGTATGAACACCTAGACTTTATAAATGTTGGCACAGTCTTCCTTCATCACCACAAGATTCATTGTCATGTGACGGCCCCCCCCCCCCAGTACTCTATGTATTCGATGTAGCAGTAGTACACCGATTACATAGAGTACAGCAGAGCCGGTCACATGACAACGATCCGTGTCATCGTGAAGGAAGACTGTGTCACTAGACTTCCGGTCCCCCACCAGCACTATAAAAATCTATTCAAATTTAATCAGCGCGACAGGGAACCGGGATATATATTAGCGAGTGTACTCACATACTGCAGTAAGTACGCTGCTAATACTTTTCGGTCCCCACATGACCCCTTTAAGCCAAAGTTGAGATAGGTGACATAAACTATAGGCAGCCATTCTAGCTCCCAACCTACACACCCAATGCTCCTTTCTCTGGACCCTCCGTAGCACTGTCGGCCTAGATTTCTGCTTCCAGTTCGGGACCCCCTGTAATGTCCGTGGCTGCGGGCTGTCAGCTCCAACCTCCCCCTGACAGCCGCAGCCACGAGTCAGCAAGCGCTGGCCCCAGCCTCCTCCTCAGGAGACACCAGCGCTCGCGTCCACTCACCTCTGCCGGATCCCGTAGGGTGCGCGCGCACGCTCGTGCCCGCTCTTAAAGGGGTAGCGCGTGCACCGGACCTCATGGACGAACTTTGACCCGTGAGTACTCTGGACTATAAGAGGGGACCAGTCCCCTATTTCTATGCCTGAGCGTTGTTGTGTTTTCCTTAGTCTGTCTATGCAAATGGTCCCCTAGTGTTTCCTGCTCCCAGTGTTTCCTGTTCCTGTACCTGTATTCCGATCTAGTGCCGTGCTTGCTATAGTCGTGCTGTGCTGGATACCACGCTTGCCTGCTTCCCCACGTCTGACGTCCACCTGCTGCCTAGTTCCTGCCAAGCTACTGTCCGTGCTGCCACAGGTACCCTATATCCTATAGACTCTGACCTGCGCCCTGTTGGCTAGCTGCCTTACCGCCAAGGCGGTATGGCCCAATGGGTCCGGAGACCCTTCGTGACACCCCCTCATATTAGCCATAGAATAAAGCCACTAACAAACGGCAGGTCTTGCTCTGGCAAACTCAGACCGGCCACCTATTACATGGTCGGCCATTCCTTTGAGCAAGTAGCCACTGCAGGTAGAATCTATAGCTGGATGCAACCTCCTCCAACTACATCAACAGTTCCCCAGGGGTTACAGAACTGTCCCCAGGGTTTGCACAGTGATCAATGGATCATAGTGAAGTAGCGTTTTCTTGATGAGACAACCCCTTTAAGTGAAGTGAAGAGGACACCGAAGGGCCAAGTGTTTTGAGGATGTGTTTTTAAGGCCACGCACACGGTTTTGATGCAGGTTTTTGTGGCAGTTTTTGTCTCAGGGTTTTGAGCCAAACATAAAAGTGGATACAAAGGAAAGGAGATGCATCAATCTTTTATTTATTTTTTCATACCTTTTGTTCCTTTTGGACCCACCTGTGTCTTTGGCTCAAGAAACTGAGCCAAAAACGACACCAAAACGGCATCAAAAGTGTGTGTGTGTACGTTTGTGTGTGTCTATGTGTGTATGCGCGCACGTGTGTGTGTGTGTGTGTGTGTGTGTGTGTGATCCTGGCATTAAGGAGAAGAAGTTCTATGTCTTGATATACCACCACCGCTATGTGCAGACCGTGCACCATACTTTTAAGGTGTTTTAATATTTTTTTGCACATGCCTACACAGCTTAAACAGTCATCAAAATGCACCAGATTTGTTAATGGCGCAGACTTTTTGGCGCTAAATATTGATGTAAAATATGCCAACCAAGAGGTGGTGTAAGAAAGAGAGATGTGTCTAACATGTGCAGCTAGATGCGTCAATTCTATTGTAAATTTGGCGCAGTTTTGTCTGTCTGATCTAGTTTTGTACTGTCTATAAATCTCCCATCTCCCCCAGCTTCTTACAAGGAATGCAGTGTCAGTATGGGTAGGCAGTATGGTATAAATGGTGTGCCCATCCAACCCTTATCATTCACATTTTAAAAATCATAGTTTCACACGAGAGGTGTAACGTGAAGCTCCTCGGCTCCAATGCAAAATCTGTCACAGGGCCCCCTCCAACCACCTGTCATTTATAATATTGGTGTCTTTTTATGTAGAATATGGGCTCGCGGACTCTCTCAGGCTCATCTGCACCCCCTATAGTTACTCCCTTGTTGTACATGGTAAAGTTTGTATCCATAGTCATTCTAATTAATGTACTGTAGTTACGCACTGTATGTCTTTATGCTTCAATAGACCAGAATGTGCCAATTAACAAACAATTAGTGTTTATCTATTGTCAGTACACAATCATAAATATTAATTATTTTAACATATCAAACTACAGATTTTGCTAATTTCTCCCCCCACTTACTATGAATCCATGTTTCTACGAATAACACATATAACATTCCAGATTTCATTCAGTTGTCTTTTGTCAAGTTTATAAATGTTCTATGTTTGTTATGTGTATTTCTAGGTCATTTTAGTGACAACTCACAACCAATATGGCTCCCATAGAGCTCCAGCAAGGCTTCTTATTTGCCTTTTCTCTCCTCAATGGTAACCTCACCTACTGTAGTAAAACTGTGATTCATGTCCCCTTTTCACTGCATAACTAGTCAGATTTTATGTTTGAGGGTTTAGTTGACAAGAGTTGTGTAAAGGATCTGCCAGACACAGCTTCTGTGTCGACGCCCGTGGGTAATTAGTCTGCACCTGCTCCTATGTCTGTGAGACTGACTCCATCTTCCACCACTCAGGATGGCAGGCTTAGGAGTGGGAGAGCCTATCACAGCCTGGCCAGATGGAGCTAGCTCCCGCCCACTGTCTATTTATACCTGCCTTTCATGTTCCTCCTTTGCCTGTGATTCTGCTCTGCTTGTTTCCTGGCTCTGCTGCTGCGGCTTGAACTACTGATCCTCTGCTTGTTATTGACCTTGGCTTACTGACCACTCTCCTGCTCAGCGTTTTGTACCTCGTGCACTCCTGGTTTGACTCGGCTCGTTCACTACTCTCGTTGCTCACGTTGTCTCCGTGGGCAGCTGCCCCGTTTCCCTAGCTTCTGTGTACCCTTGTCTGTTTGTCTGTCGTGCACTTACTGAGCATAGGGATCATCGCCCAGTTGTACCCCGTCGCCTAGGACGGGTCGTTGTAAGTAGGCAGGAACTGAGTGGCGGGTAGATTAGGGCTCACTTGTCTGTCTCCCTACCCCGTCATTACAAGTTGAACATCATTTTCAACAACTTGACAGTAGCGGTCAAGTTAAGGACTTAAACCGTTATTCCCATCTCAGATAGAATTGGGTCCCATCTCTGGAACCCGCACCTATATTGACAACGGGGTCACCCACCGGCAGCCGTCTCACCAGGCGTGGACTATGTGGAGAGGTGGCCATTCATGTGAACAATTTTCTCCATTATGTTCTATAGAAGTTATAGAAATATCTGAGCAGTGCCTGCGTGAATGTTTCCATAACTCCTATGAACCCCCGCTGTAATTAGCGGCCATCTCACCGGGTGGGACGGGGGTTGGATGACCCTTGTTCCTGATTTAAGTGCAGGTCCCAGAGCCGTCTCTATCAGACATTACTGTCAAATCCCGTGAATATGCTACAAATGTATGAAATGGAAATAAGCCTTTGAATTTATACAAATCAGTGTATTTCCCCCATTACGGATCCCCAATCCTTTATTCTCTCAGACACTTGTGAAATAAAGTCCTTTAAACCCCTGCTGTAATCAGCGGCCATGTGTGATCCTGTCTGATGGGCCCTGTATCTAAGCCTAGCACATGGTAGGCTTAGATACAGGGCCCCAGCAGACAGTAATAGTATACTTAACCCTCCTCTTTGGCTACAGTCCGCAGCTGAGGTTTTGACCCGAGCTGCACCACTACGTTGTGTGCGGCGCACAGCGTCGTGACGTCATGACACAGGAACTCCGTTGCTCCCCAGAATGAGAAGGGTAAGCATACTGTCAGGTACTATAGTAACAGGGGCCCGTGTAGTTTATTACATAGGCCCCAGTTACTATAGTAACGTTTAATAGACGTGGTACGGGGGGCCGCGTGCCCCCCCGACTTCAAAGCCCGGTCGTAATTGCGACCGCTGCGACCCCAATAACTGCTCAACTGGATGTTAGGTACCTCACATGTTTGAAAATCTATGGCAGCCGCGGCTGGATACGCCTGCTCTATCGAATACTTCTCTGCTGAGAGATATAATAAAGAAAATAGATCCGGAGTACTAAAATATAACTTTTACTGATATGAATAAAAATAGGTATAAACAATTATGAAATGAACATGAGGAACCTGCTGAGAGATAGGATGTGTGATACACCCGTGCTACTGAACCTCCCGAGTTCGGGAACTAGATAGGGAATATAGATGTTTTCTGGGAAATGGGATTTATGCAAAATGGGTAACATATTGTCATGTGTATGTATTTGAAATGTGCAATTTTTTATTTTATTTCTGTCTGTGGAGCCTTCGGCTCACTACCCTGCGCGGTAACCACCTATTACATTTTAACATTGTTGGATGTATACAGTACAAATATACCTGGAAAGGGGAAGCGGGTGGGGGGGGAGTTTTAGGGGTTAACACCAATGTATGTTCTTTGATTTGTTGTAAATTCAATAAATATTATCTGATTTAAACAAAACAAAAAACTGGAACCCCAATTTCTGATTAAGTATGTAGACAAAAGTCTCAAATTGATTTACCTTGCCTCTTACAAAAAAATATTAAAATAATAATAAAATAATAATTATAATAAGAATTGAAGGTACACATTAAAATTCTAAAAGTGGCAGTATTTTTTACCTATATTTAGGCTCTGTTCACACTTGCATTACTTCTTTTCCACCGGGTTTCAGTTGCTTTTTGAAGGTCAGAATAGCATAACATGCTGTGCTATTCTATCCAGGAAAAAAAACCAAAAAAACAGATAGCTATCTGAAGCCCGACCTACCCAATATAAGTTAAAAGGAGTGAAAAAAACGGATGAAATCTGATCGTAAAGGATCTGTCAAATCCGTCATGTATCTCGTAAAAGCAGAAAATGACGCAAGTGTGAACAGAGCCTATTCTCTTCGACCAAGATAGGCACATAGTTGTTACAATATCTCCTCGCTTACTAAATCTAATGACTCAATAATAATTTATTTGCCATACAATAAATGACATATTTTTAGTTATTTTTGTCTAAAAATTGCGTTGATAAATATGACTCATAGTACAGCAACACCTGACATTTGGATCAACTAACATCTGATAATACCGCGCTCATTTATGGTTGAGATTTGGATATAATAACATTTACCCACAATGCTATTATTCTATGCTATTCAATGCTATTATTTACCCACAATGCTATTATTTACCCACAATGCTATTATTCTAGATAAAACTATTAAAAGATAACTAACATTTGTGTGAAAGTATCAGTGAAAAGAAATGCAGAGACCTGACTGTGAACTATTGTTGTGTTATTGTCGCCTTTGTGTGTTATCTTTTTATATACTACAGAAAGCTGAAGCATTGTGTGGATTAGACGCTTGATTAAAAAGTTTGTTTCATGATTAAATACATTTCTCTGTCAAACAAAACATAATTTTTCAATCGAATTATTATTATTTTTTTTTAATTGCTGATGTGTAGATATTGCTGTTACACACTTATTATGGCAGTGCCTGCTGTTCTTTTTATTCCCTTTCACACTGTCCACTTAAAGGGGTTCCTTAAAAGCACCTTTATTAGGGCAGTGAATGGTATAAAATAATAACCAATCAGGTACTCATAACCTGAAATGCCCCCGATCCAGCGTGGCGGCCCCATTCTCCAACTCTCCGGTCCCGAAACCTCCTGCAGCAGTCATGTGTATTCATCAGTCACAGACAAGGTAGCACAAGGTAGTACTGAGTCTACTGTGACAAGACGAGGTAGCACATTGTAGTACTGAGTCTACTGTGACACCCTGGCACCGAATGGTTTTCTTGAGGGTTCCTCCACAGCCTAAAAATGGCACTGCACTGAATTGTATAGCAGGTTGTGTCATCCCGCACACGATGTGACACAACTATTTTATTCCATTTTTTTTTATTGGAGAAGGAGCAATTTTAAACATGCAGCCTGCCTGCAACTGGAGCTGCGGTACCAAAATCGTAGTGTACTCCTGCTCTAGTGGCTGCTACATGGCCGGCAACTGGAGGGTGCATGGTGGCCCAGTAACTCCTAGAGTGTCGTGAGTGTAAGTGTACAGAGTTTACACTCTTTTCTCATGAACGAGGAGGGCCGAATTCCAAAGTTTGCAAGCGGACCCTTGATTATTTAGGGGAATTACGAGTAGACAGACCTTTAAAAATGCGTTTGGCTTTCAGTAGCTTCCGGTGTTAGGTAAAGAGGGAGTCAAAGACTAAATTTATATTTTGACTAGCATGAAAAAAGCTTTAAGGGTAACTAAACGTTCAGAAAACTTCTGACATGTCATAGTGACATGTCAGAAGTTTTGATCGGTGGAGGTTTGAGCACTGAGACCCTCACGGATCGCTAAAACGAAGCGGCAGAAGTGCTTTAGTGAGCGCTGAGCCACTGGGTTTCTGATCGTCCCTTCTGGGAAAGCCGAGCAATTGGTGTATAGGCTCAATAGAACGTCTATAAGCCTGTGCACCAACTGCTCGGCTTTCCGAAAAAAGCAGTTCAGGAACTAAGCGGCTCAGCGCTCACCTGAGCTCTTCTACCGCTTTGTTCGGTGGGGGTCTCAGTGTTAGAACTCCCACTGATCAAAACTTCTGACATGTCACTATGACATGTCAGAAGTTTTCTGAATGTTTAGTTACACTTTAAGGGGGTATTCCCAATGTAGACATTTAGGGCATGTCTACAGGATATACAATAAATGTGTGATAGATGCGTGATGACTGCTCGGTTGTTTCTAAAACTCCCAAAGAAGTGAATAGAGCCAGTCATGCACATGCACAGCCACCTCTCCATTTATTCTCTTTCTAGATGCAGTTGCAGTTGCCACTTTTGAACACCATTTTTTTCTATCTATATACAGTAGGTCCAAAGTTCTGTGCTGATTACATTCTTTATATATGTTTATAGTCATCTGAGCTTTGTTTTTCTGACACAGAAATCAAATCCCTTGCATAGACATAAAGTCAAATGATAAAATGTCAGCTCCCTGCAGCCACCACTGTCGCCAAGGACTTAACGCAATCCAATGTATGCTGGAGCATTAAGTGGTGTCACGATGCGGGGTGTGGACCCTCTGGGACATACCGCGTAGCGGAAAGGCAGCTAGCCAACCAGGTACAATACAATGTCTATAGTCCAGAAAGGGTACCTGTGACAATGTAGACAGGAGCTGTGATTCAGGCTTAAAATGAGGCTCCGGCAGCAGGCAGACACCCGGTGGGTGTAACACAGTAGATGCAGCGGAAGACACAACTCGACTTCAACTCTAGATGGTACAGAGGCACGGTAGCACTGGATACAGGGTACAGGCAGCAGGAACGGGTAACACTGGGAACTGGAAAACACTAGGAGACCATTTGCAAGACAAACTAAAGTAACACAACAACGCTCAGGCAATGATCAAGAGGGCAGAGCCCTTTTTATAGTCCAGCAGCATTCTGGGCTTATTGCAGATTCACTGCAACTGGACGCGTACTGGCCCTTTAAGGCCGTGCACGTGCAGGCGCAGGCACCCTGCAGGAGACAGTCACTGAATCAGAAAATGAGTGCAGGCGTCTCTAAGGAGGGAGATGCCACTGAGAACTCACACGTCCATGGTCGCGGCTGTCAGAGGGTAAGTCAGAATGACGGTCCGTTGCCATAGACGTTACAGTATCCCCCCTCTTATGCCCCCTCCTCTTGGGTCCAGAGCGGGAGAGAAACTTCTTCAAGAGGACAGGGGTATCGATGTTCTCCTCTGGCTCCCAAGACCTCTCTTCTGGACCAAATCCTCTCCAATCTACCCAATAAAACATCCTTCCTCTCTCTTTCTTGGTGGCCAGGATCTCCCTTACTTCGAAAGTCCATGATGAGCCGCCAGGAGCCACTGCGGAACTAGAAGTCCTGTAGTAGCGGTTCAGGACCATGGGCTTCAGCAGGGACACATGGAAGGAGTTAGGGATTTTGAGGGTAGGAGGCAGCCGAAGCTTATAAGACACATTAATTTGCAGCAGAATTTTGAAGGGTCCGATGAACCTGGGAGCAAATTTGCAAGACAGAACCCTCAGCTGGATATTCCTGGAAGACAGCCAGACCTTTGTACCTAGAAGAAACTGGGGAGGTTCTCGTCTTCTAGGGTCTGTCTTTCTCTTCATGCCGTCCACCGCCAACAGAATAGAAGATCGGGTCTGTTGCCATATCTGCAGAAAGTCCCTGAAGGTAGAGTCAGCTGCAGGCACCTGGGACATAGTAGAGACAGGAAGAGGTATTCGAGGATGTTGGCCGTAGACAATGAAGAATGGACTGGAGGTGGTAGACTCACTAGTATGGTTATTATAGGAGAACTCAGCCAACTGGACCAGCTGCACCCAGTCATCATGCCGCCTGGAGACAAAGTGCTGCAGATAGTTTTCCATAATCTGGTTAAACCTTTCGACTTGACCATTGGACTGAGGATGATAGACCGAGGAGAAGTCCAACTTTACACCGAGGAGACCGCAGAGTGCTCTCCAGAACTTCGAGGTGAACTGGACCCCTCTATCCGAGAAAATATGCAAAGGCCAGCCGTGCAGACGGAAGATGTGTTGAACAAAGAGATCAGCCTGTCGAGCAGCAGAAGGCAGACCAGTCAGAGGAACAATATGAGCCATTTTAGAAAATCGATCCACCACCACCCAGACCACACTGCATCCAGCATAGAGAGGCAGATCTGTGATAAAGTCCATTGCAATATGTCGCCAGTGGGCATCAGGCACAGGCAGTGGTTGGAGCAGACCAGCTGGTCTAGAGTGGGCAACTTTATTTGCTGCGCATACCGTACTGGAGGAGACAAATTCCGTGACATCTTTGGGCAGTGTGGGCCACCATAACTGACGGGCAATTAGGTCCCGGGTCTTACGGGCACCCGCGTAACCTGCCTGCTTGGAACTGTGACCCCAGCGAAGGATTCTTCCTCTGTCTGCCAGACGTACAAAAGTGCTTCACGGAGGAATATCTCTAACTAGCAGAGGGTTGACAGAGAAAATGCAAGAAGGGTCAATAATATTCTCTGGGGAGTCCACAGTGTCCTCTGTCTCAAATGACCTAGACATGGCATCGGCCCTCACATTCTTGTCGGCAGGTCGGTAGTGGAGCTCAAACTGGAACCGAGCAAAGAACAGCGACCACCTGGCTTGACGAGGATTCAGCCGTTGAGACATCTGGACATAGGTGAGGTTCTTGTGGTCCGTGAAGACCAGGATTGGATGAGCTGCGCCTTCTAGTAGGTGTCTCCATTCTTGCAGAGCCAGCTTGATGGCCAGTAACTCCCGATCCCCAAGTAGGTCGACATAGACTGGGTCTCCGGTAAGGAGACAGGGTATATTCTACTGTGAGGAGGGGACAAAACGGGAATCAAGTCGATAGGACAATCATACGCTCGATGTGGAGGCAACGTCTCTTCTTCCTTCTTGTTGAAGACATCTGCGAACTGAGAGTAACAAGGAGGCAACCCTGCCAATGACTGATGCGGAGGAGGCTGAAGCAGACGGATATTCCCCAGACAGCGGTTGAGACACTTGGGACCCCACTGGGGAACCTGTCCGGAATTCCAATCCAGGACTGGGGCGTGTAGACAGAGCCAAGGCAAACCCAGCAGCACGGGGTTGACGGCCTTGGGCAGGACAAACAGGGAGATGAGCTCGGAGTGAAGGGCTCCCACTTGAAGCCTCAGCGGCTTGGTCACGGACAAAATTGGATCAGGCAGCGGCAGTCCATCTACCGAGGCAACGGTCAACGGCCTTTCCAGCAGAACAGTGGACAAATGAAGCAGGCTCACAAGGTCTTGGCAAATGAAATTGGCTGCAGAGTCCAGGTAGGCAGAGACTGGATGCTCACAGGAATGAACAGTTTGGAGGAATGTTTTCTATTAAATGCTGTAGCGCCCAGGATTGTCTCCCCAACCAATCCTAGACGTTGGGGTTTTTTGGCTTCTGGGGACACAGACGCACGCATGGCCAGCGAGGCCGCAATATAGGCAGAGTCCAGAGGTGCACCTGTGCTGTTTCTCCTGGACTGACAGTTTAAGCCGGTCCACCCGCATAGAGACCTCGGGTGGAGCAGTAGCAGAAGGCAAGAGGGGTTGTTGGAAGTTGGGCGCCAGTCTAGGAACCCGTATTTCTTGTCTAACTTCTTGAGATCTTTCAGTGAGCCTTATGTCCACTCGAGTAGCAAGTATCATAAGGTTGTCCAAGGTAGATGGTAGATCCCGAGCAGTAAGTTTGTCCTTGATCTCGGGTCATAGGCCATGCCAGAACGAAGCTACTAACGCCTCGTTGTTCCAGGACAGTTCTTCTGCCAGGGTCCGGAACTGGATGGTGTATTCGCCCACAGAGGCTCAGCAGACAGCATCACACATGATATGATTAGATATTGGGCCCAGCTCGCTGACATTGCGGCTCCAGCGCTGGACTCAGGAAAGGTAAGAATAATAATTGTTTTGCTTCTTTATGTGTTACTACATTTTTTTGTGTGTTAGTGTTATTTTACAGTTTCGGTTGTTCAGATTCGAGGACTACTTCAATTACAGGGTTTTTTTATTCTCAATAAAATGGTTAATGAGGGTTGTGTGTTTTTTTTTATTTCAATAAAAAAAAAATTCTATGTCCTTGTATTTTTTAAACTTTATTATTACCACCTTAGTTATAGCTGCTGGCTGATTGACAGCGTCTATTACTAAGGCGGGACTTAATGTTATGCCGGTGCAGAGGCTAACACTAATCCCCCAATTATAACCCTGGTACCCACCACCACCAGGGGTACTGGGAAGAGCCGGGTACGAAGCAGTACCCGACCATCTGTAGTAATGGTCGTGCACTGGGGCCGCCGAAGGCTGGTAGTATTAGGCTGGGGAAGGCCAAAAACCGTGGCCCTCCCCACCCTGGTAATGCCAGGCTGCTGCTGTGTTGTATCTGGCTGGTTATGAAAATTGGGGGGACCCCACACCGTTCTTTCCAATTATTATTATTATTTTTTTTAAATGACGTTGGTTTCGGGACCGGTCGCAATTGCGACCGCTGCGACCCCTATAGCTACGCCCCTACATGGGTTGGTGATGCCACCTCCCTGATCGCTGCCATTGGTCGGTCTGTACAGACCGATCTACCACAGCAACGGCGGCCGTTTTAAAATAAATGTCATCGCTCTGCCTGCCTACGATCAGGAACGCCGAGCAGAGCGGTTGTATAGGTCATCTGTGCTGTGCTGACCTGCGAGTTCCAGTGATCTTTATTTCCAGCGTGATCTTTGAGCATCTATCTTCATTCATCTTCCCTGTGTACTGTTGCTGCCCCTCTCCTGTCCCTTTGCTGCCCATTTCCTGTCCCTGTGCATTGCCTGCTGGTGCAGATGTTATTTTTTATATATCCGGCATAACACTCACAAGTCCCTATTTCCCACACAGTTCTTTCAGTGAATTCTGCATACCAGAGTTTTACATTTTTAGCGTGAATTTATTGTAGTATAATTTAGACCAAGGGTCTCAAGCACGGTTCTCGTCTTCTAGGGTCTGTCTTTCTCTTCATGCCGTCCACCGCCAACAGAATAGAAGATCGGGTCTGTTGCCATATCTGCAGAAAGTCCCTGAAGGTAGAGTCAGCTGCAGGCACCTGGGACATAGTAGAGACAGGAAGAGGTATTCGAGGATGTTGGCCGTAGACAATGAAGAATGGACTGGAGGTGGTAGACTCACTAGTATGGTTATTATAGGAGAACTCAGCCAACTGGACCAGCTGCACCCAGTCATCATGCCGCCTGGAGACAAAGTGCTGCAGATAGTTTTCCATAATCTGGTTAAACCTTTCGACTTGACCATTGGACTGAGGATGATAGACCGAGGAGAAGTCCAACTTTACACCGAGGAGACCGCAGAGTGCTCTCCAGAACTTCGAGGTGAACTGGACCCCTCTATCCGAGAAAATATGCAAAGGCCAGCCGTGCAGACGGAAGATGTGTTGAACAAAGAGATCAGCCTGTCGAGCAGCAGAAGGCAGACCAGTCAGAGGAACAATATGAGCCATTTTAGAAAATCGATCCACCACCACCCAGACCACACTGCATCCAGCATAGAGAGGCAGATCTGTGATAAAGTCCATTGCAATATGTCGCCAGTGGGCATCAGGCACAGGCAGTGGTTGGAGCAGACCAGCTGGTCTAGAGTGGGCAACTTTATTTGCTGCGCATACCGTACTGGAGGAGACAAATTCCGTGACATCTTTGGGCAGTGTGGGCCACCATAACTGACGGGCAATTAGGTCCCGGGTCTTACGGGCACCCGCGTAACCTGCCTGCTTGGAACTGTGACCCCAGCGAAGGATTCTTCCTCTGTCTGCCAGACGTACAAAATTGCTTCACGGAGGAATATCTCTAACTAGCAGAGGGTTGACAGAGAAAATGCAAGAAGGGTCAATAATATTCTCTGGGGAGTCCACAGTGTCCTCTGTCTCAAATGACCTAGACATGGCATCGGCCCTCACATTCTTGTCGGCAGGTCGGTAGTGGAGCTCAAACTGGAACCGAGCAAAGAACAGCGACCACCTGGCTTGACGAGGATTCAGCCGTTGAGACATCTGGACATAGGTGAGGTTCTTGTGGTCCGTGAAGACCAGGATTGGATGAGCTGCGCCTTCTAGTAGGTGTCTCCATTCTTGCAGAGCCAGCTTGATGGCCAGTAACTCCCGATCCCCAAGTAGGTCGACATAGACTGGGTCTCCGGTAAGGAGACAGGGTATATTCTACTGTGAGGAGGGGACAAAACGGGAATCAAGTCGATAGGACAATCATACGCTCGATGTGGAGGCAACGTCTCTTCTTCCTTCTTGTTGAAGACATCTGCGAACTGAGAGTAACAA
This sequence comes from Rhinoderma darwinii, assembly GCF_050947455.1. Lineage (NCBI taxonomy): Eukaryota > Metazoa > Chordata > Amphibia > Anura > Rhinodermatidae > Rhinoderma > Rhinoderma darwinii. Next base: position 38,144,042 of record NC_134691.1, on the reverse strand, counting down.
GGAGGCAACCCTGCCAATGACTGATGCGGAGGAGGCTGAAGCAGACGGATATTCCCCAGACAGCGGTTGAGACACTTGGGACCCCACTGGGGAACCTGTCCGGAATTCCAATCCAGGACTGGGGCGTGTAGACAGAGCCAAGGCAAACCCAGCAGCACGGGGTTGACGGCCTTGGGCAGGACAAACAGGGAGATGAGCTCGGAGTGAAGGGCTCCCACTTGAAGCCTCAGCGGCTTGGTCACGGACAAAATTGGATCAGGCAGCGGCAGTCCATCTACCGAGGCAACGGTCAACGGCCTTTCCAGCAGAACAGTGGACAAATGAAGCAGGCTCACAAGGTCTTGGCAAATGAAATTGGCTGCAGAGTCCAGGTAGGCAGAGACTGGATGCTCACAGGAATGAACAGTTTGGAGGAATGTTTTCTATTAAATGCTGTAGCGCCCAGGATTGTCTCCCCAACCAATCCTAGACGTTGGGGTTTTTTGGCTTCTGGGGACACAGACGCACGCATGGCCAGCGAGGCCGCAATATAGGCAGAGTCCAGAGGTGCACCTGTGCTGTTTCTCCTGGACTGACAGTTTAAGCCGGTCCACCCGCATAGAGACCTCGGGTGGAGCAGTAGCAGAAGGCAAGAGGGGTTGTTGGAAGTTGGGCGCCAGTCTAGGAACCCGTATTTCTTGTCTAACTTCTTGAGATCTTTCAGTGAGCCTTATGTCCACTCGAGTAGCAAGTATCATAAGGTTGTCCAAGGTAGATGGTAGATCCCGAGCAGTAAGTTTGTCCTTGATCTCGGGTCATAGGCCATGCCAGAACGAAGCTACTAACGCCTCGTTGTTCCAGGACAGTTCTTCTGCCAGGGTCCGGAACTGGATGGTGTATTCGCCCACAGAGGCTCAGCAGACAGCATCACACATGATATGATTAGATATTGGGCCCAGCTCGCTGACATTGCGGCTCCAGCGCTGGACTCAGGAAAGGTAAGAATAATAATTGTTTTGCTTCTTTATGTGTTACTACATTTTTTTGTGTGTTAGTGTTATTTTACAGTTTCGGTTGTTCAGATTCGAGGACTACTTCAATTACAGGGTTTTTTTATTCTCAATAAAATGGTTAATGAGGGTTGTGTGTTTTTTTTTATTTCAATAAAAAAAAAATTCTATGTCCTTGTATTTTTTAAACTTTATTATTACCACCTTAGTTATAGCTGCTGGCTGATTGACAGCGTCTATTACTAAGGCGGGACTTAATGTTATGCCGGTGCAGAGGCTAACACTAATCCCCCAATTATAACCCTGGTACCCACCACCACCAGGGGTACTGGGAAGAGCCGGGTACGAAGCAGTACCCGACCATCTGTAGTAATGGTCGTGCACTGGGGCCGCCGAAGGCTGGTAGTATTAGGCTGGGGAAGGCCAAAAACCGTGGCCCTCCCCACCCTGGTAATGCCAGGCTGCTGCTGTGTTGTATCTGGCTGGTTATGAAAATTGGGGGGACCCCACACCGTTCTTTCCAATTATTATTATTATTTTTTTTAAATGACGTGGGTTTCGGGACCGGTCGCAATTGCGACCGCTGCGACCCCTATAGCTACGCCCCTACATGGGTTGGTGATGCCACCTCCCTGATCGCTGCCATTGGTCGGTCTGTACAGACCGATCTACCACAGCAACGGCGGCCGTTTTAAAATAAATGTCATCGCTCTGCCTGCCTACGATCAGGAACGCCGAGCAGAGCGGTTGTATAGGTCATCTGTGCTGTGCTGACCTGCGAGTTCCAGTGATCTTTATTTCCAGCGTGATCTTTGAGCATCTATCTTCATTCATCTTCCCTGTGTACTGTTGCTGCCCCTCTCCTGTCCCTTTGCTGCCCATTTCCTGTCCCTGTGCATTGCCTGCTGGTGCAGATGTTATTTTTTATATATCCGGCATAACACTCACAAGTCCCTATTTCCCACACAGTTCTTTCAGTGAATTCTGCATACCAGAGTTTTACATTTTTAGCGTGAATTTATTGTAGTATAATTTAGACCAAGGGTCTCAAGCACGCGGCCCGCGGGCCGCATGCGGCCCCTGGGGCTGTCATCTGCAGCCCACGGGACACAGAGCCGCTAGTATCGGCTCTGCTCCGAGACTCTGGAATTCCCTGACATCGCTGTCCACATATGAACAGCGATGTCTGGGGCTTCCCCAGAGCCAGAGTCCCGAGCAGAGCGCTGGTGTCAGCTCTGCTCCGGGACTCTGTGGAATTCCCTGACATCGCTGTCCACATATGAACAGCGATGTCTGGGGCTTCCCCAGAGCCGGAGTCCCGGGCAGAGCGCTAGTACAGGCTCTGCTCCGGGACTCTGTGGAATTCCCTGACATCGCTGCCCATATATAGACAGTGTGTCAGGGTCTTGCCCAGAGCGGAGCAGAGCGCTGGTGTCGGCTCTGCTCCTGGACTCTGTAGAATTCCCTGACATCGCTGTCCACATATGAACAGCGATGTCTGGGGCTTCCCCAGAGCCGGAGTCCCCAGCAGAGCGCTGGTGTCGGCTCTGCTCCGGGACTCTGTGGAATTCCCTGACATCGCTGCCCATATATGGACAGTGTGTCAGGGTCTTGCCCAGAGCGGAGCAGAGCGCTGGTGTCGGCTCTGCTCCTGGACTCTGTGGAATTCCCTGACATCGCTGTCCACATATGAACAGCGATGTCTGGGGCTTCCCCAGAGCCGGAGTCCCGAGCAGAGCGCTGGTGTCGGCTCTGCTCCGGGACTCTGTGGAATTCCCTGACATCGCTGCCCATATATGGACAGTGTGTCTCGGTCTTCCCCAGAGCGGAGTACCGGGTGGAGCGCTATTATCGGCTCTGCTCCGGGACTATGGGGAAGCCTCTGACATCGCTGTCCATACATCGACAATGATGTCAGGGGCTTCCCCAGAGCAGGAGTCCCAGTGATGTCAGGAGCACAGCTGGAGTCCCAGGAAGAGCCTACTAGCACTCTGCCTGGGACTCCAGCTCTGGGCAAGCCCCTGACATCACTGGGGCAGCCTCTACAGAGGGCACTGGGGCAGCCTCTACAGAGGGCACTGGGGCAGCCTCTACAGAGGGCACTTTGGCAGCCTCTACAGAGGGCACTGTGGCAGCCTCTACAGAGGGCACTGTGGCAGCCTCTACAGAGGGCACTGTGGCAGCCTCTACAGAGGGCACTGTGGCGTTATCTACAAGTGGGTGTGTGACAGTATCTGAAGAGGACACTGGCATTATCTAGGGGTGTGTTGCATTATCTACAGAGGGCACTGTGGCCTTATCTACAGAGGGCACTGTGGCCTTATCTACAGAGGACACTGTGGCCTTATCTACAGAGGGCACTGTGGCCTTATCTAGGGGTGTGTTGCATTATCCACAGAGAGCACTGCGGCAGCATCCACAGAGGGCACTGCGGCAGCATCCACAGAGGGCACTGCGGCACTATCTAAAAAGGGGCTGCCCAATCTTGACATGTGTGCTAACTGAGCCGCTGGACTGCATTTAGCGACACTTAAACTGGAAAGCTGGATTGTTGAAATAAGCATGTGGAGAAATATCTCAAATATTAAACCTAGCGCTATTATTATAGTAATGTAGTATTATTATTCTAGTAATATAGTGTTATAGTAGTTCAAATAACTAATTGATTAACAATAATTTTGTATTGTATCAAATTTGAAAGTAATGCGGCCCGTCAACTTCCCATTTTTTCTATATGCGGCCCACTTACCCGGCCGAGTTTGAGACCCCTGATTTAGACTATAGTTTTTGTACTATTATATAGGGTTACAGTCAGCTTCCGTTAGTGACGGACGTTCAGTTTTTTATTTACTGAAGTTTGTTCAGTAAATTTTAGATACCGTAGCTTTACAGTTTTAGTCTAAATTTACTGTAGTAAATTTTTTTTACATTTCGTCTTTTTTCGTAATGTTTTGCGTTAAAACTTTAGTGTCACTTACGAACGTTCACTTTCTTTTTAATAAAGCTTATTGAGTTTTGTATTACAGTTGTAATTTAAATTGTAGTAAAAAAAAAATTATACTACAGCTTTTTCCCTAATATATAGCGCTAGGGATAATTTGCTTGTGTGTGGTAGTCAGGACGTTTTTTTTGCTTTTTGTTCTATAGTTTAACTCCTTAAAGAAGCACACCACTTTTTTTCTTTTATTGCCCCCTCAATTTGCACATTGGTGTGTCAGCGGGGTGCTGTGTGTAGAAATACTTACCGATCCCCGCATCGTGTCATATTCGGATCCAGCTCCGCTCACGTGGTCTTCACTTTGACCTCTCTGGAATCACTGTGCTATTCAGAAAACCAGAAGTCAGGCTCTCAATGCATTCCTATGGGAGCCAGAACGAGGCCTGAGCAGTGTGGGCTTATTTTTTGCGGGTCGAGCTGTAGTTTTTTTTTGGTACATACAACTTAGTGATCACTTTTTATTAAAAATTATTTGCGAGCTAAGGTGACCATAAAACAGCGATTTGGGCAGTTTAAATAGTTTTCATTTTATGGCGTTCATCGTACAAGTTAAATAATGGTATATTGTAATAGTTCAGACTTTTACGGACGCAGCGATATCAATTTTGTTTATTATTTTTAACGTTACTTTAGAGGAAAAATGGGAAAAGGTTTTTTTTTTAACTTTTTTTTCCACTACTAATAACTTTATTTGACTTTTTTTTACACATTTTATTAACCAGCAATCGTTAGATCGCTGTAACGATCGCTGGTACAAAATTCATTCTGGGGTCTGGGCTGAATTAATTTAGTGGTCTGGTCTGGTTCTCCCACTAACAAATAATGAAAAATCTTGATTTAAATAGTTCTATAAAGCCTGCGAAATGTTAACAAGTTTACATCCTCCATGTATGTGTTCAGCTTGGGCCACAGAACCAGGTAAGAGGACCTTTACTAAAAACTAGTTGAGTACCCCTGTCCTATACTGTGTCAGTATTTCAGATACAGAGATTCTTGGATAAAATTCAAATATCAATCTTCTAATCCTGCCAAATCTAATATATCATAGTATGATTAAAAACTACGAACATTTAGCTTAACCTTGATTTGGATGCAACAAGCTAAAGGCGCCGCTATTCCAATCTGGGAGTAGGAAGATGAAAATAGCAATAAAATATGTGTGACAGTGACATACATCTGTCAACACTGTCATGGTGGGCAGTAAATGTGATGTGTACTCTGAGCTTATTGTATACCTCTCATTATATAGCTTCAAGGCAAATCCCTGTCGTTATATTTGCAATGTGCAGCTCCCTAGAGACTTGTACACATGGATATGGGAGATGATTTCTACACAGCAATTAATAATTCTGCCTCATTTTGATGAGTTGTAACTAATTGGCTTATTTAAGGCCGTACAAAAGAAATCATACGCAAAAAATAAAAAAGAAGATCAGCACTCTTAAAAACGATGTAAACCTTTGAAAAATTTTTTTCTTTAAATAAAAATGTCTATCAGTGTGTTTGGTGAAAATCGGAAATTAGGTTTTATGAAAAAATTGTTTTACTTTTTTAAAGAGACTCTGTCACCACATTATAAGTGCCCTATCTCCTACATAAGGCGATGGGCGCTGTAATGTAGGTGACAGTAATGCTTTTTATTTTAAAAAAACGATCTTTTTTCACAACGTTAGGAGCGATTTAAGTTTATGCTAATGAGCTTTCTTAATGCCCAAGTGGGCGTACTTTTACTTTCGACCAAGTGGGCGTTGTACAGAGGAGTGCATGACGCTGACCAATCAGCATCATGCACTCCTCTCCATTCATTTACACTGCACTAGCGATATAGATATATCACTATGTGCAGCCTCATACACAAGCCCTAACATTACTACGTGCTTTTCGCGCAGCCGCCATCATTATGGCACTCTGTATGTTTGTAAACAGAAAAGCACGTGGTGCTTTTCTGTTTACATTCATAGTTTTACTGCTGTTGCGCGAATCACGAGCGTCACACGGAAGTGCTTCCGTGTGGTGTGCGTGATTTTCACGCACACATTGACTTCAATGGGTGCGTGATGCGTGAAAAACGCAGAAATACAGGACATGTCGTGAGTTTGACGTATATCATGTTCGTGTAAATCTGCCCTAAAGAAGACTTGTCGCATCTATGTGTAGAAATTTTTCCTTCCCTTTTCCCTTCCCTTGGTTGAACTTGATGGACATGTGTCTTTTTTCAGCCGTACTAACTATGTAACTATGTAACCTTTTTTCTCCAGACGGAGGGAGCGCCCCTTTGTTTTTTGAGGGGGTTTTACATGGAACAGGATTTCACCATATTTTTTGTATGTGCCATTAATATATTTATATAAGTAAATCATGTCCCCCCTTAGTTGTCTTTTTTTAAGGCTAAATAGGTTTAAATTGTTTTAATCTTTCCTCATAACTTAGATTCTCCATGCCCCTTATTAGCTTCGTTGCTCTTCTTTGTATTTTTTCCAACTCCAGGGCATCCTTTCTATGAACTGGAGCCCAGAACTGAACTGCATATTCTAGATGAGGCCTCACTAATGCTTTGTAAAGTGGTAATATTACATCCCTGTCCCGTGAGTCCATGCCTCTTTTAATACACGACAATATCTTGCTGGCCTTTGAAGCAGCTGATTGACATTGCATGCTGTTATTTAGTTTATGATTTCCAAATACACCCAGATCCTTCTCAACAAGTGACTCCCCCAGTGTAGCCCCCCTAGGACATATGATGCCTGCAGGTTGTTGGTACCCAGATGCATAACTTTACATTTATCTACATTAAACCTAATTTTTATTAGATACAAAATAAAATACAGAATATAAAATGGAACGACAAACCCATGATGCAAGGATCCCCACACATAAATACTAAAAACCATGAGGTTGGCCAAACACTCAGTGTGTCCAAATCCCCTTGCAATTCACGAACATCTTCCATAGACTGAACAATACTACATAACTTGGTGTCATCTGCAAAAATAGAAATAGTGCTATTAATCCCATCCTCTATATCATTAATAAATAAGTTGAATAATAGTGGTCCCAGCACTTATAACCGGGGACCATTCAGAGTAGGAATCATTGACCACAACTCTCTGGATACGGTCCTTGAGCCAATTCTCAATCCAAATACAAACTATACTATCTAACCTATAGTCCTTAATTTACCCATTAGACGTCTATGAGGGACAGTGTCAAATGCCTTTGCAAAGTCCAAAAACACTATATCCACAGCGGCCCCTCTGTCTAGGCTTCTGCTCACCTCTTCATATAAACAAATCAGGTTGGTTTGACAACTTCTGTCCTTAGTAAATCCGTGCTGGCTGTCACTTACAATACTATTTTTTTGTCACATAATCCTGTATATAGTCCCTCAATAGGCCCTCAAACATTTTTCCCACAATGAATGTTAAGCTTACTGGTCTATAATTACCCGGGCAAGACCTAGAGTCCTTTTTATAGACATCACATTATAGGCATGACATTTGCCCTACGCCAGTCCCTTGGCACTATACCAGTCACTAGAGAATCTCTTAATATTATGAAGAGGGGGACAGAAATGACTGAACTAAGCTCCTTAAGAATTCTAGGGTGTATCCCATCTGGTCCCGGGGCCTTGTGTACATTAATTTTATTTAACTTGGCTTGGACCATCTCTACATTCAGCCAATTCAGTATATCAACCGATATATTAACAGCACTGGCACCGGCTACATCAGCTGCTCTTTCTTCTGTTGTATATACAGAGCTGGAGAACCCATTGAGTAACTCTGCCTCCTCTTTATCCCGTGACCAACTCCCCATTACCATTATCTAGGGGTCCTACATGTTCAGACCTTGGTTTTTTTGCATTTATATACTTGAAGATTTTTTGGGATTTGTTTTACTATCCTTGGCCACCTGCATTTTATTTTGTATTTTTGCTGATTTTATTACTTTTTTTACAGATTTTATTAAGCTCTTTATAATTTACAAAGGCTACAGCTGTACCCTCAGATTTATATTTTTCAAATGCCCCTATTTTGTCATGTATTGCCCTTTTTACAGAATGTGTAAGCCATGTGATGTGGGATTTAATTTTAGTAGTTTAGTGGGTGGCAGTGATCAGGGGTTCCTTCTTTAACAGCTGAATCTAGGTCATATGGTTGTCTACTGCTGTCACATTGTTTTGAAAGGCAAATGGTCACATGCTAAATATTAGAACCAGCTGATGTTTCAAGAGTCAAAACCTAAGGAGATTAAATTAGACAGTTTGTAGACTGCGGTTGACCTGCAAACTCTTCTCTGAAGGTGCAGTACGGTTCAAGGCCTGCAGCATTACTAATGCCATTGAGAGTAAGCTCCTAATCGAGATGTCTCTGAATGTGTCAGACATCAGTCATTTAATGTAACTAGCATTTAAGATAGTGCTAGGCCTGTTTTAGTAAGGGTAACCTGCTGCCTTTTCACTGAAAGGGTCTATTGTTGGTCACTGAAAGACAGAAATTATCTTCACAAATTAAAATTTAATTTAACAACTTTAACTGATGTGCATTAAATTGCATAACTACATTGAATTATATTATGAACTAGGACATTAAAGGAAGTGCAAAATGGGAAGTTGCACCGGGGCCTCCACTGACTAAGGGCTCCCATCTGGAAAACATAGGAGTTGAAAACATTTTTCTCTTTCTTTAGAACTCTTATGTCCTGTTTGCCTGAAGAAATGCAGTGGCCAAGCATTCATGATTATAGTCTCAGACACAGCGGGAGAAGCGCCTGACAGACTTCGCCAGGTGCCTCTAGGGGAACAAGGATTTCGATCCTTGTTTTCTCTAATAGCTGTCATTGTGTTACAGTTGGCCTTCCCCATGCATATTACGTTTTTAATGGATCCATATGACATCATGGGGATATACAGATAAATATTACCCGTGTATGGCCAGTTCTAGTGAGCCACACATGATAAGTCACTGTTACTAGGGAGGAAACCTCCACCAAATTTCTTACCAAGGGGCCTCCACTAACCTGAAATCGGCCATATTGTGATAGTTTTTCTTAGAACAGAAACAAATTGTTGCTGAATCTGAACTGCACCTTTTTTTGCATAATATACTTCTGTAGACTGCTGTAATATGAATATGAAAACATTTTACAGCATTTATAGAAACTATAGAGACAGTTTAAAATAGGAATACATGAACGCAGTGTAGATAGGAACCCTGAGCCCGCTGGAAGAAATTATTGAGGGCCCAGACTCCAGTAGTAAGGAACAAGAACATTTCATACATTGTATATGATTACTGACTATTACAATATTTGTGATTGATTGTGGCACTATTAAAATTATTGTGACAGACGGCATAATCGGTAAATGCAATGACATTTACACTCACACAAGCCGTTGCTGCTTAGCGCATCGCTCTCGCAGGATCTGTTGCTGAGTGACAATGTCCTCCTCACCCAGCATGGATGGTCGTGATGGAAATTAAAATCAGATTCTCATAAATCAAACAACTTTTAGAGCGATTGATCATTTGGCGATGGTTTGAAAACTTCTGGTGCCTAAAGTTTTTAGCGGATCCTGATGACATCATCGGGATATACCGATAAAAATTACCTGTGTATGGCCAGTTCTAGTGAGCCACACATGATATGACACTAGGGAGGAGGCCTCCACCAAATTTCTTACCAAGGGGCCTCCACCAATCTTGTACCGGCCATGTTGTGATTGTTTTTCTTAGCACAGAAACAGCATTGCTGAATATGAACTGTCCCTTTAAATGAATAAACTTCGGAAAACCTTATTAAAAATAAATCTGTCTGCTTGCAGCTGCCACTAGTAGGTACTTACCGCAGCCCGCGTAATAGGAGTTGTTTAAATCTGCATTCAGTGAGCCCCCCCCCCCCTATTGGTGGCCGGAGGCAGCCAACATTTTACAAATCTATCTTATAAAAATATGCACGGGATTATGAGCAAAGCAGAGCTCTCACACGTCGTCCTCCTCCCCTCATAAAAATATATGGTGCAGTTTCTAGGTGGAGGGCTGTAGACCCCCTAATGCTCTGGATGTTCAAACAGTGCATAACGCCCATAAGGTTAGCTTACCTTTGTTTGAAAGGGAATTGAGTACTACATGCAAATCGCAGAACAAAGTATGGAGCAAAATAGGTAAATAATCAAGCACCACATTCATATGTTCTTGTTGAGCATCTCTTTTCACACCTATGGCCATATGATGGTGAATGTGGTTGAGGTATGAAATAGACCACCATATGTATAGACAGACGTCCTATTTTTAAAATAGCAGTAGGATCCCAAGGGGAGGGATAGACTGCTATTCGAAGTGATGGGGGCCAAAAGCTGGGGCTATACATGAGTAATAGGCTACAGAAAGACAATATACTTTGTAGAGACTCACTTTACAGCAGGGGTAGACAACCTTAGCTAGGCAGAGGTCTGCTGTTTTAACTTGGGAGCGTCATGTGGCGGTACTTGGTATCGAGTTGTGACTGATCCATGGGGGGGGGAAATGTGTAAGTTATCAGGGGCGTTGCTAGTGTCTTAAAAGACACGGTCTCTTGATAAATATTGCTTTTTACATACAGGAGAATCCAGCACTAATCAGACGCAGTCATAGGCAGAATATCAACAATTACATCAAGTGGTTCACAGGTGACGACTTCTTAGCACAGGCCTCCATGACACTTCTTCCAGCAACGACTCGTCTTGGCAGAGTTTGCTGCTCAAACATCTTAGGTTCCTCACTTTTTCATCATCTACCCCATCTTCTCAACACAAACTACCCATCCTGGCGCCCTAATAATGTCATCATGCTGCTACCCTTAATACTGTGCCTAATGTGCTGCCTCGTGCCCCAAAATACTATACTGCAGAAATATTAGTGCCACACAGATAGTCCCCTGAAAATATTTGTACCACACAGACAATGCCACCTACAGTATTTAGTGCCACACGTCGTGCCTCCAAAACAACTGTGCCAAGCTGATGGTAATAGTGAACGGACACAAAAAATAAGTTTGGCAAGTAGATGGTGCTCCTGACAGTAATAGTGCTCAAGCAATGCTTAAAAAAAAGTAAATAAAACATTAGTAATAGTGTTCTTCATAGTTCACCCAATAGTTATAGTGCTCCCCCACAATTCCCCCATAAGTAACAGCACCCGATTAAGTGCCCCATTATTAATAGTGCTCCCCACAGTTCTCCCTTTAGTAATAGTGCTCCCACACAGTGCTCCCATTAGTTACAGCTCCTAAACAGTGCCCCATTAATAAGTGCTCCCCCACAGTCCACACATTAGGAAGTGATCCCCCACAGTCCCCCTATTAGTAAGTGCTTCCCCACAGTGCCTTCATTAGTATAAGTGCTCTTCCACAATGGACCATTAGCAATAGTTCTCCTTCACAGTGCATCTATTAGTAATAGTGGTTCCCCACAGTGCCCCCATTAGTAATAGTGGTCCCCGACAGTGCCACCATTAGTAATAATGACATTCCACAGACATAATGACATTCCACTGTGCCCCCATTAGTAATAGCACCCCCACAAGTAATTGTTTCTGCCCACAGTGTCGTAATAGTACTTCCCAACAGTGCCCTCTTAGTAAAAGTACTTCCCCACATGGCCCTAATTAGTAAAATTGTTCCTCCAACAGGAATAGTGTTCTCCTCAATCTGACATCTTACTAATTGCCATGGAACTTCCTCTGCACGTGCTTTTGAGGATCTTGGGAAGAGTGGGTCTCTAGCATCAGTACACTAGTACTGTACATTAATAACAGTACTTCTCCTACAGTGCCCCATTAGTAATAGTACTCCCCCATTGTGCCCCCATTAGTAAGAGTGTTCCCCCACAGTGCCCCATTAGTAAAAGTGTTCCCCTCACAGTGCCTCCATTAGTAAAAGCTTCCCCACAGTACCCTATTAGGAACAGCACCCACCAAAGTGCCCCAATTATTAATAGTGTCCATTATAGTGCCCTTAATTGAAAAAAATGCTTGCCCAGAGTGACAATATTAGTGCCCTTATTAGCAGCGCCACCTGATCCTTATCCCGCCAACTTCTTTACATACATACAGGATGTATACAGCCAACCACAGTGCACATCAACCTACTACTAAACTGATCTATTAAACTGAGCTGGTCATGACATGTACTGAAACTGCCCCATTGCCAAGATCCTCTCAGCAACCAGTAAGACTGGGTCAGTATTGCAGATTGATTTATAAACTGCAGTACTGACTGAAGCCAGCGATCTAGTTGACACCACCAGCAGTGGCGTAACTACCGCCGTAGCAGCAGTAGCGGCTGCTACGGGGCCCGCGGCATGAGGGGGCCCGTGTCGCCCGCTAGCAGCCGCTATGGCTGCTACAGCGGGACGCCACTGAACACTACGGCAGAGCAGGGAGGTATCTCTCCGCTCTGCCATTAACTGGTTCCCGTCCGCTGGCTGTGTTTTTACGGCCAGCGGTCAGGGCCCTTAAAACCCGAGCCATAGACTTTCTACGGCTCGGGTTTTAACTTGCTGCCCGCGCGATCGGGCAGCTGAATGTCGGGTCTCCGGCAGTCAATGACTGCCGGGGACCCTGAGGAGAGGATAGAAGCAGCTTTCGCTGCTTCTGTCTTCTCTGATGACTTGTACACAGCGTTCAATGAACGCTGTGTACAGGAATAGAGACAGCAGCAGCGGCGCTGTCTCTATTCCTCCCGGTGATCATGTGACTGGTCACATGATCGCCGGGTGCCGTTAGTGGCAGGCTGCTGCTGAGTCTAACAAGACCCAGCACAGCCCTATTAGTGACAATCGTCACTATGAGAGGGCTGATTTCCCCTGTAACTGGGGCTGCTGTGCAGCTCCAGTTACAGTGGAAAGACATGGTGTAAAAGAAAGAAAAAAAATATTAAAAGTTCCCCAAAGGTCTTTTTTGACCTTTGGGGGACAGACCATAGTAATAAAAAAATAATAAAGTAAAGTGCAAAAAAAATTTAAATAATAAATACACATAAAATACCCACCCCCAAAAAAAAAAGTCGTTCCCCCCCGCCAATCATTGTTGTAACGCTAGCGCTGACCCAATTACCCTAATATAGACATGTAATATATAAAAATTTACGGTAGACAATGACGATCACAAATAAAAGGTCTATTTTAGGGTAAAACTATGTTATTACCAAAAAAAAAATTGCTGAAATGTAAAAAAGCTTATTTTTTTACTATTATTTTCAAAGTTTATGAATAAAAATTCTAAAATAGCAAAAAAGGTGTGTAGAAAAACGATAAAAAAAGAAACCTGCATTGTCTACGGAAAAAACGTCGCAAAAATCACGTCGTTAGCCCAACAAATAAAAAAGTTATAGCCATTTAACTAACACGTGCTAAAAAGGGCTAAACGGTGTCTGTTCCTGAAGGCGCAAAATAGAGCAAAAGACATGTATCCCCTCTCCACAGGACATGTATCCCCTCTCCACAGGACATGTATCCCCTCTCCACAGGACATGTATCCCCTCTCCACAGGACATGTATCCCCTCTCCACACGACATGTATCCCCTCTCCACACGACATGTATCCCCTCTCCACACGACATGTATCCCCTCTCCACACGACATGTATCCCCTCTCCACAGGACATGTATCCCCTCTCCACACGACATGTATCTCCTCTCCACACGACATGTATCCCCTCTCCACAGGACATGTATCCCCTCTCCACAGGATCTCCACAGGACATGTATCCCCTCTCCACAGGATCTCCACAGGACAGGGGATACATGTGTGATCGCTGGAATTGATAGGGAGAACGGGGGACTGAATGGAGCACCGGTCGTGCTTGTGCGCATGCGTGACCAGCGCTCCTTTCATTTTTATTGAGCTGCGCAGACGCCGGAAGTCCGAGGTTTGTGATGGAGAAGTTCAGGGGACTTTCAGTCCCCCGTTCTCCCTATCGCTGCCAGCGATCACTCATGTATCCCCTATCCTGTGGAGATCCTGTGGATAGGGGATACATGTATCTTGTGCGGCACACTGTAGGTCGCATTTATTTGGGAGGGGGGACGCTGTATGGCGTTCCCTACAGGGGGGGAACGCTGTATGGCGTTCCCTACAAGGGGGGGGGGTGACTGTATGGCATTCCCTACAGGGGGGGAGCTGTATGGCGTTCCCTACAGGGGGGGGCTGTATGGCGTTCTCTACAGGGGGTGGGCTGTATGGCGTTCCCTACAGGGGGGGCTGTATGGTGTTCTCTACAGGGGGGGGGCTGTATGGTGTTCTCTGCAGGGGGGCTGTATGGCGTTATCTGCAGGGGGCTGTATGGCGCTATCTACAGAGGGGGGGCTGTATGGCGTTATCTACAGGGGGGGCTGTAAAAAAGGCACTATCTACAAGGGGGGGTTGTGTGACACCCAGGGGAGGGGGGGCCCCAGTCAAAAGTTTGCTATGGGGCCCAGTCTTTCCTAGTTACGCCCCTGACCACCAGCGATGGACCAGTCAATTGAGATTGGCGGATTGCTGACCACTGCTATACGAAGTTGAAGGTTAGTTGGATTTACCAATATGTCAATAATTAGAAATAAATAAATCTCAAGTGGTTGGTAAAAAAATGAAAAAAATATTTGCCTACAACAAGCTTTGGGCTATTTCTTCTAAGGATTAATACGATGCTTCACAATGTGAAAGCATTTTGCTAACGTTGCACATCTCAGGAGGAAGTTTGTGATGAGCAGACAATAGAATAGAGCTGCATGGAAGGGAAGGGAAGAACTCAATTAATGTAAAGAACTGCAATATATTGTATTTTTGACAGAAGAAACGTGGCTGCTGCTCTGTACAGAACTAGTCTCGGGATTTCTAGCTACAAGTATGATCAAAGTGCAGAAGTTAGTAATAAATCACATCTCTGTGTTCTCCATATCTGTAATACATTGAGGAGATCTGCAGCTCAAACTAGCGATTTACAGCTAGGATTAATACAACTTAATCTCCTTTTTTGATGGAACTGAGACTTTTATATGAGGGTTTGCTAAAAACAGGTTTGCTCTGCTTTTTATGAGCAGTATTGGCAAAAAAAATGACAATACACTGCAATACATAAGTATTGCAGTGTATTGCAGCAGCGTTTGCTTATTCAAGTTTCCTGGTGGACTCAAAAAAAAATGTTAAAAACAGTTAAATAAAGCTTTTTGTAGAAGACAAAAAAAATGAACGTTAAAAACCCCCTTTTTCCCATTTTCTTCCCAAAGTAATATAAAAAAATAAAAATAATTGGTATTGCAGTGTTCGTAAAAGTCTGAACTATTCTAATATAACGTTAGTGCTGTTTTTTGGTCAACTTACCTAGAATAAAAAGTGATCAAAAAATTGTATGTACCAAGAAATGGTACCAATAAAAACTACAGAAAGACCCGAAAAACAAGCCCTCACTTTGCTCCATTGACGGAAAAGTTAAAACTTTCTATTCTTTGTAAAAGTGGTACATCATAAAAAACTATAGAAATTTAGTATAGCTGTAATGATGGGGGTAAGGAAATAGACAAGTGAGCCCTAATCTACCCGCCACTCAGTCCCTGCCTACTTGCAACGACCCGCCCTAGGCGACGGGGTACAACTGGGCGACGGTCCCTACGCTCAATAAGTGCACGACAGACAAACAGACAAGGGTACAAAGAAGCAAGGGAAAAGGGGCAGTTGCCCAAGGCAACACCGTGAGCAACAAGAGTGGTGAACGAGCCGAGTCAAACCAGGAGTGTAAGAAGTACCAAACGCAGAGCAGGAGAGTAGTCAATAAGCCAGGGTCAATATGGAGCAGGGTCAAATAGTTCAAGAAGCTGCAGCAGGGCCAGGAAACCAAACGAGAAGAATCACAAGCAAGGAGGAACAGGAAAGGCAGGTATAAATAGACAGAGGGTGGGAGCTAGCTCCGTCTGGCCAGGCTGTGATAGGCTCTCCCACTCCTAAGCCTGCCATCCTGAGTGGTGGAAGATGGAGTCAGTCTCACAGACATAGAAGCAGGTGCAGACTGATTACCTATGGGCGTAGATACAGAAGCTGTGCCTGGCAGATCCTTAACAATAGCCGTAATCGTATTGACCTGCTAATCAAAGTTAACACAACGTTTTTACCGGACGGTGAACGCTGAAAAAATAAAACCCGAAAAATAATGGAGGAATCACTGTTTTTTTCCCATTCCACCCCACAAAGATTTTTTTTTCACAGTTTCCTAGTACATTATATGGTACAAAAACGACAACTTTATAGCCAACTGTCCTGACCTAGTAGCCGACTATTTCAAACTAGTGGAGAAATGCCTCTATAAACACAAGGATAATCTCACCAAAAAAGAGAAAGAAGCAATGAGATCCCTGAAAGAGAACAAAGGAATTATTATTAGGACAGTAGACACGGGTGGAGGGACAGTAATCCAGAATATAGAGGACTATGAAAAAGAGGCCCTCAAAATCCTATCTGATCATGACTACTATACCCCTCTGACCTCCGATCCCACTGCCACAATCACCAAAGATTTACATTCTATCATCAATAAAGCATTCCACGTCTCATTAATTGATAAAAATGAAAGAAACTACTTAGTCCCACGTAACCCCAGCACCCCATTCTTTTACCATCTACCAAAAATTCATAAAAAATCTGACAGACCCACCGGTTAGACCTATAGTTTCTATAATTCATTCCCCCACTTGTCATCTGTCCCACTATCTTTGTTACGTACAAGACCTACCGAGCTATTCAAAGGATTCCACACAACTAATTTCAGAATTACAAGAAATCGAATGGTCCGATGATCTTTAAGTGTTCACTTTAGTTGTCACAGCCTTATATAGCAACATACAACATGACCTGGGCCTAAACAGCCTAGCCACGATACTGGACAGAGATCACACAAAAAAAGAAGAAACAAATCTTTTATTCTACAAGGGATAGATTTTATATTGAAGAACAATGTGTTCACTTTTAAAAATTATATTTTCCGCCAACAGAAAGGAACAGCGATGGGGGCAAGAGTGGCCCTAAGCTATGCTAACCTGCTCATCAGAAGTTTTTGAAGACACCCACATCTATATATAGTCCTATATAGGAGTTATATTGATTACCTGTTTTTCAATTGGAAAGGGGATACCCTCTCAGCAATTGAATTCACCAGCGAATTATACACAAACACCTAGGGTCTGACTTTCACCAACAAGATGAGCAATAATGAAATTGATTTCCTAGATCTTGTCATTTCCCACAACAACTCTCAACTTATCACCCGCACCTTCTTAAAGAAGGTAGACACCAATAGTTACCTCGATTACACCAGCGGCCACTACAAAAAATGTGACGTCTATCAAAAAACTAAAAGGCTGTAACAAATAGATTGCCTAATATCTACAAATAAATCAGGATCAAAGGGCGAACTTAACCAGTTCAGGACCGGGCTGTTTTGAGCCTTCAGGTCCAGACACCGTTTAACCCTTTTTAGCACGTGTTAGTTAAATGGCTATAACTTTTTTATTTGTTGGGCTGATGACGTGATTTTTGCAATGTTTTTTTCCGTAGACAATGCAGGTTTCTATTTTTTTATCGTTTTTATATACATCCTTTTTGCTATTTTAGAATTTTTATTCTTAACGTTTGAAAATAATAGTAAAAAAATAAGCTTTTTTACTTTTCAGCTATTTTTTTGGGTAATAACATAGTTTTACCCTAAAATAGACCTTTTATTTGTGATCGTCATTGTCTACCGTAAATTTTAATATATTACATGTCTATATTAGGGTAATTGGGTCAGCGCTAGCGTTACAACAATGATTGGCGGGGGGGAATTGTTTTTTTTGGGGTGGGTATTTTATGTGTATTTATTATTAATTTTTTTTGCACTTTACTTTAATTGTATTTTTTTATTACTATGGTCTGTCCCTCAAAGGTCAAAAAAGACCTTTGGGGAACTTTATATATATTTTTTCTTTCTTTTACACCATCTTTTTCCACTGTAACTGGAGCTGCACAACAGCCCCAGTTACAGGGGAAATCAGCCCTCTCATAGTGACGATTGTCACTAATAGGGCTGTGCTGGGTCTAGTAAGACCCAGCAGCAGCCTGCCACTAACGGCACCCGGCGATCATGTGAGCAGTCTCATGAACACCTGGACCAATAGGGACAGCGGCGCGGCTGCTGCCTCTATTCCTATACACAGCGTTCATTGAGCGCTGTGTACAAGTGATCAGAGAAGACAGGAGCAGCGAAAGCTGCTTCTATCCTCTCCTCAGAGTCCCGGCAGTCACTGACAGCCGGAGACCCGACATTCAGCTGCCCGATCGTTCAGGCAGCAAGTTAAAACCCAAACCGTAAAAAGCATATGGCGCGGGTTTTAAAATCCCTCTTACCAAGCAAGCCCAAATGCACATACCGTAGAGTTCCAAGAATATATTAGCCCCAAGCTGCGTCAAACATTGTGCAACCACAAGTAAAAAGAAAAACCCATCTTCACTACCCATGGGGAGTTTCAAACTCGTTGTCTTTGCTGCACGAGAATCCAGCATAAATGCATCTCTTTTTCTAGCAATAGTACTAAAGAAGTTTTTACCCTGAAACATAGGCTAACATGCCAATCCCAATTTGTCGTCAATCTTATCAACTGCATCTGTGGCGTCCAATATATGGGGCGCACCATCCAACCATTACACTGTCGCCTAAACAAACACTGCTCCAATTGTAACAAAAAAATATGGGTACACAGCATTTCCAAACACTGCAGCCTGGCACATGGAGGGGACTTCAAATGCTACGCGATCATGCCCATTGACTATATTGACGCACAACAAGCAAACAGATTCAAATCCCTCTGCCAGCGAGAGGTGTATTGTGTCTATAGGTTCAATACACTAGTGTCCTCTGGCCTGAATGAGATCTCTGAAACCATAATATGAAAATTGTGAACCTTAAATCAATTAGTCAAACAGCTATGCCACTTTTTAAGAACCGTCCCCCCCCCCTTCCCACAATTGTTGTATTTTACACAATTATATATATTATATATGTACATACTTTTCTATGTACTTTTAGTATTTCAGAATATATCTTTCATCAATATGAAACATTTTTTAATCCTAACAGTACCCCGACAATGTACAAAACTTTTCTTATTCCTATTTGGATGTTCATTTTTATTTTATTTCCTTTTTTATATATATTTATATATCTTTTTCTCTTCTCAGTCATTTTAATCATTGTTCCCAATAACATGATTGAGGTTTTAATGATATTGTTTATATTTTTGTGATTACACCAAACCTGTCAAACATATGCCATTCCACGTACTGTTGCAGTCACACAAGAAGTCTGTTACTGACGAAAATTATTCCAGCATGATTAAAGCTCTACAAAACAATGCTGAGAGACTAATTTTCTTAGTGATCGGCCAGACGACCTTAGACAGATATATTAAAAATAGCCAAGGTTGACCAGCAATAGGGTATATAAAGAGACGTGATCGTGTTTGAGTAAGTGAAGTGCACCTAGGCACTACTGTAACAGACCAGCGGCAGTCATACGTTGTGCCGCTAATTCAAACAATATCCTTGCTGGCCTAACTCTGAATTAAAATTAGCAGAGAAGCCCTCCCCCCCCGACATGTTTCGCTACGTAGCGCCAACAGGGGTATAATGGGACTAATGAGGGCGCTACGTTCGTAGCGAAACATGTCGGGGGGTCTTCTGTGCTAATTTTAATTCAGAGTTAGGCCAGCAATGATATTGTTTGAATCAGCGGCACAACGTATGACTGCCGCTGGTCTGTTACAGTAGTGCCTAGGTGCACTTCACTTACTCAAACACGATCACGTCTCTTTATATACCCTATTGCTGGTCAACCTTGGCTATTTTTAATTTATATGTTATATGTCCCACTTTGTTACCTTTTTAGTTATACTAAATAAAAGTTAATTATTAATCAATTACCAACACGCTATAATAGCTGGGAAAGCTGGGTATTGTGTGCATTCATGCACATTTGTTTTCCGTCACTACAAGACAACACCGGTTTGTTAAGGACGCCAAATCACTGACCAATCAGCACCGCACATCGGCGCTCACATAGGAGACTTCAGACCGCTAACGGCACTCGCAGTGTTGCTTCTATAAGACAACACTAGTTGCTAAGGCAGAGGCATAGCTAGGTTCTCCTGCACCCGGGGCAAAGATTCAAATTGGCAACCCCCCAACTTATTTCCCGACATCTCCTTTCCCCTCCCCATGTTTGCTTTCTCTACCAATCAATGAGGTGTAATTTTTTTTCCCACAATTTTTTTAATGTAACTCAAGCATAAAAGCATTTCTACATTTTACAAGCAATATAGTTCTATAATGTAATTAACATAAAAATAATTTAAAAGAAAATAAATTAAAGAGGCCCCCTGTAGATAGCGCAACACACAGCCTCTCTCTTGTAGACAGTGCCACACACATCCCCCCTTGTAGATAGCGCACACACAGCTCCCCTTGTAAATAGCGCCACACACAGACCGCTTCCTCCCTTGCAGAAAGCGGCACACTCCCCCCCTTGTAGATAGTGCCACACACAGCCCGCTGCCCCTTTGTAAATAGCGCCACACGCCCCCCTTGTAAATAGTGCCACATTTCCCCCCTTTTAAATAGCACCACACTCCCCCCTTGTACTTAGCACCACACTGTGAACAGAGCGGTGAGCGGTAGCCTACCGCTAACACTCTCCGCTCTGCCTGGTGTGACTTACCGGAGGAGCCGAGGAGGTCATGCGGTGCAGTCAGTGGCGGAGTTCCTTCTGACTAGGGTTGGTGACAGCCAGGGCCGGCCTTAGCTTGGATGGCGACCTGTGCGAGACTCTCTATTGCCGCCCCCTACACAAACCAAAAATTAACCACATATGTGGACACGCTGGAACATATATACTGTACATACATAAAGACAGATATTTAGACATACAGGCAAATATACATACACACATCTGGAATATACACATACAGGTAAATATATAGACGTACAGACACATATACACACACACACACACACACACACACACACACACACGCCGGCAGATAAATACACAGACAGGAATATATACAAATACATAAAAGGCACCTGTAATGGCAGGGGGTAGGGAGACGGACAAGTGAGCCCTAATCTACCCGCCACTCTGACCCTGCCTACTTGCAACGACCCGCCCTAGGCGACGGGGTACAACTGGGCGGCGGTCCCTGCGCTCAGTAAGTGCACGACAAACACGACAAACATACAAAGGAACACAAGCAAGGAAAAGGGGCCGTTGCCCACGGCAACACCGTGAGCAACCAGAGTGGTGAACGAGCCGAGTCAAGCCAGGAGTGTGCGAGGTACAAAACGAAAAGCAGAAGAGTAGTCGGTAAGCCAGGGTCTGTATGGAGCAGGATCAAAAATAGCAGGAGCTGTAGCTGGGCCAGGAAACCACAAGGAGGGAAACACAAGCAATAACAAGCACCGAGGGACAGGAAGTGCAGGCTTAAATAGACCGAGGGCGGGAGCTAGCTGAGTCTGGCCAGGTTACGATAGGCTCTCCCACTCCTAAGCCTGCCAGCCTGAATGGTGGAAGCAGGAGTCAGTCTCAGGGATGTATTCTCAGGTGCTGACTGATTAGTTCTGGGAGTTAACCCCGAAGCTGTGCCTGGCAGATCCTTTACAGTACCCCCCCTTTTATGAGGGGCCACCGGACCCTTTCTAAGTGGACCTGGCTTACTGGGGAAACGCAGGTGGAACCTCCTGACCAATACCCCAGCGTGAACATCCCGGGCGGGTACCCAAGTCCTCTCCTCGGGCCCGTATCCTCTCCAATGGACCAGGTACTGGAGGGAGCCTTGGACCATCTTGCTGTCCATAATCCTGGCCACCTCGAATTCCACCCCCTCCGGGGTGAGGATGGGAACAGGAGGTCTCCTCGAGGGAGCCAAGGACGGGGAGCAGCGTTTGAGGAGGGAGGCATGAAACACGTCGTGTATCCGAAAATACGGGGGTAACTCCAGCCGGAAGGAGACAGGATTGAGGACCTCAATGACCTTATATGGCCCAATAAACCGGGGAGCAAACTTCTTGGACGGAACCTTGAGACGCAAGTTCCTAGACGACAACCACACCAGATCCCCGACCATAAACAGGGGGTTAGCAGAACGTTTTTTATCAGCCTGAGTTTTTTGTACGCTCTGGGACACCTCTAGGTTTTTCTGAACCTGGGCCCAGACTGTGCACAGTTCCCGATGAACGACCTCTACCTCGGGATTGTTGGAACTACCAGGTGAAACGGAGGAGAACCGTGGATTAAACCCAAAATTACAAAAAAAAGGAGAGACCCCTGACGAGTTACTGACCCGGTTATTAAGGGAAAATTCGGCGAGGGGAATGAAAGAGACCCAATCAAATTGACAGTCAGAGACAAAACACCTTAAGTATTGTTCTAGAGATTGATTAGTCCTCTCCGTTTGGCCATTGGTTTCAGGATGGAAGGCAGAGGAGAAGGACAGATCAATCCCCAACTTCATACAGAAGGCTCTCCAAAACAATGAAACAAATTGTACCCCTCTGTCCGAAACAATATTGACAGGGACCCCATGGAGACGCAGGATGTGTTTGACAAACAAGGTAGCCAACGTTTTGGCGTTGGGTAGTTTCTTGAGGGGCACAAAGTGGCACATCTTACTGAAGCGGTCCACCACCACCCACACCACCGACTTGCCTTGGGATGGAGGCAAATCGGTGATAAAATCCATGGAGATATGTGTCCAAGGTCTCTGGGGAATGGGCAACGAACGCAGTAAGCCCGCTGGTCGGGACCTGGGAGTCTTGGACCTGGCACAAACCTCACAAGCGGCGACGTAGGCCTTAACGTCTTTAGGCAACCCAGGCCACCAATAATTTCTGGTAATGAGGTGTTTGGTACCCAGGGTGCCTGGATGGCCAGATAGTGCGGAGTCATGATTTTCCCTAAGTACCCTTAGCCGGAATTGCAGGGGAACAAACAGCTTGTTCTCAGGAAGGTTCCCGGGAGCTGCACCTTGATCAGCAGCAATATCAGAGACTAAATCAGAATCGATCGAGGAAATGATTATACCTGGAGGCAAAATACAAGCAGGATCTTCCTCCGAAGGAGGGCTGGCCATGAAGCTACGCAACAGTGCATCAGCCTTAATATTTTTAGACCCAGCCCTATAGGTAACCAAAAAATTGAATCTGGTAAAAAATAACGCCCATCGAGCTTGTCTCGGGTTTAGCCTCCGGGCAGATTCTAGGAAAACCAGATTCTTGTGGTCGGTAAGGACCGTTACCTGGTGCCTAGCCCCCTCCAGGAAGTGGCGCCACTCTTCAAATGCCCATTTAATGGCTAAGAGTTCGCGGTTGCCAATATCATAGTTACTTTCAGTTGGCGAAAACTTCCTGGAGAAGTAGGCACAGGGGCGGAGATGGGTGAGGGACCTGGTACCCTGGGACAAGACAGCCCCCACTCCCACCTCAGATGCGTCAACTTCCACGATAAATGGCTCCATTTGGTTGGGCTGAACCAGCACCGGGGCCGAGACAAAGCACTTCTTAAGGACCTCAAAAGCCTGGACAGCCTCAGGAGGCCAGTGGAGGAGATCAGCACCTTTGCGAGTGAGGTCCGTAAGGGGCTTAGCGATGACCGAGAAGTTAGCAATAAATCTCCTGTAATACTTAGCGAACCCCAAAAAACACTGTAACGCCTTCAGGGAGGCAGGTTGGACCCATTCCGCCACAGCCTGAACCTTGGCGGGGTCCATGCGAAATTCATGAGGAGTGAGGATTTGACCCAAAAATGGAATCTCCTGTACCCCAAACACACATTTTTCGGTTTTGGCAAACAGTTTATTTTCCCGAAGGACCTGGAGCACCTTCCTGACATGCTCAATGTGGGAGGACCAGTCCTTGGAAAACACCAGTATGTCATCAAGGTACACTACCAGAAAAATCCCCAGGTAATTTCTCAAAATCTCATTTATGAAATTCTGGAAGACCGCAGGGGCATTACACAACCCAAAGGGCATGACGAGGTATTCGAAATGGCCTTCGGGCGTGTTAAACGCAGTCTTCCACTCATCCCCCTCTTTGATGCGAATAAGGTTATACACCCCCCGTAGATCCAATTTAGAAAACCATTGGGCCCCCTGAACCTGATTAAAGAGATCAGGAATCAAAGGAAGGGGATACTGGTTCCTTACCGTGACCTTATTCAGGCTACGGTAGTCAATGCATGGCCTAAGACCACCATCCTTCTTCCCCACGAAGAAGAAGCCAGCACCTACCGGAGAAGAAGAGGGACGAATGTAACCGCTTGGCCAGGGATTCCTCGATATACACTCTCATAGCTTCACGTTCGGGACAAGAAAGATTAAATATCCTACCCTTAGGAAGCTTAGCTCCTGGTACCAATTCGATAGTGCAATCGTATTCTCTATGAGGAGGTAACACTTCGGAGGCCTCCCTAGAGAAAACATCAGCGAAGTCCTGAACGAACTCTGGTAGCGTATTCGCCTCCTTAGGGGGAGAAATAGAATTAACAGAAAAACATGACGTACAACATTCATTACCCCATTTGGTTAGCTCCCCAGTATTCCAGTCAAACGTAGGATTATGCAACTGCAACCAGGGAAGACCTAGAACCAAATCGTACGATAATCCCTGCATCAACGGTACAGAGCATTGCTCCAAATGCATGGAGCCAACAAGGAGTTCAAAAACAGGGGTATGCTGTGTAAAATAACCATTAGCAAGAGGAGTGGAGTCGATACCCACTACCGGGACAGGTTTAGGCAAATCAATCAGAGGCATAGCAAGGGACATAGCAAATTCCACAGACATGATATTAGTAGAGGACCCTGAATCCACGAAGGCACTGCCGGTAGCAGACCTACCACCAAAAGAGACCTGAAAGGGAAGCAAGATCTTAGTACGTTTCATATTTACGGGAAATACCTGTGCGCCCAAGTGACCTCCCCGATGATCACTTAGACGCGGAAGTTCTCTGGCTGCAATCTTACGCTTAGGACAGTTGTTCACTTGATGCTTGTCGTCCCCACAGTAGAAGCAGAGACCATTTTTCCTGCGGAATTCTCTACGTTGTTGGGGGGACACGGAGGCCCCGAGTTGCATAGGTATCTCTGAATCTTTCGGGGAGGAACGAAGCAACGGAGCTTCGAGAGGCATCATGGGGGAGTCGGAGGAGAAAACACATAAACGTTCACGTTGTCGTTCCCTGAGACGTCGGTCAAGTCATATCGCTAAAGCCATAACCTGGTCTAGGGAGTCAGAAGAGGGATAGCTAACTAGCAGGTCTTTCAGGGCATTCGACAGACCCAACCTAAACTGGCACCTTAAGGCAGGGTCATTCCACCGAGAAGCTACGCACCATTTCCGAAAGTCAGAGCAATACTCCTCAACAGGTCTCTTACCCTGACTTAAGGTCACCAGCTGACTCTCGGCAAAGGCAGTCCTGTCAGTCTCGTCATAAATAAGTCAGAGAGCAGAAAAGAAACAATCAACGGAGGAAAGTTCAGGGGCGTCAGGAGCCAAGGAGAAGGCCCACTCTTGGGGCCCTTCCTGGAGCCGGGACATAATTATACCCACCCGCTGGCTCTCAGAACCTGAGGAATGAGGCTTTAAACGAAAGTAAAGCCTACAACTCTCCTGAAAGGAGAGAAAAGCCCTCCGGTCCCCTGAGAACCGGTCGGGCAACTTGAGGTGGGGTTCAAGAGGTGCGGTGAGGGGAACTACCAGGGTAGCATCAGGCTGGTTGACCCTCTGAGCCAGGGCCTGGACCTGTAGGGAGAGACCCTGCATTTGCTGAGCCAGGGTCTTACGGGGATCCATAGTGGTGTCAGGGACCAGGGGTAGACTAGGTATGGGCTTGTTATTATGTAATGGCAGGGGGTAGGGAGGCGGACAAGTGAGCCCTAATCTACCCGCCACTCTGACCCTGCCTACTTGCATGACCCGCCCTAGGCGACGGGGTACAACTGGGCGGCGGTCCCTGCGCTCAGTAAGTGCACGACAAACACGACAAACATACAAAGGAACACAAGCAAGGAAAAGGGGCCGTTGCCCACGGCAACACTGTGAGCAACCAGAGTGGTGAACGAGCCGAGTCAAGCCAGGAGTGTGCGAGGTACAAATCGAAAAGCAGAAGAGTAGTCGGTAAGCCAGGGTCTGTATGGAGCAGGATCAAAAATAGCAGGAGCTGTAGCTGGGCCAGGAAACCACAAGGAGGGAAACACAAGCAATAACAAGCACCGAGGGACAGGAAGTGCAGGCTTAAATAGACCGAGGGCGGGAGCTAGCTGAGTCTGGCCAGGTTACGATAGGCTCTCCCACTCCTAAGCCTGCCAGCCTGAATGGTGGAAGCAGGAGTCAGTCTCAGGGATGTATTCTCAGGTGCTGACTGATTAGTTCTGGGAGTTAACCCCGAAGCTGTGCCTGGCAGATCCTTTACAGCACCTATGTACAAGCACAAAAACACATTCACAAACTGACCCATATATACGCACACAGGCACATATATACACAGTACAGATAATGTAGTAGCTGTTACCTGCAGTCCTGTGTAACACCACAGATAGAGTGATAACTACATTATCTGTACTCAGAGAGTTATGTCACTTGCAGTCCTATGTAACACCACAGATATCACAGTGATAACTCTCTGATTACAGATAATGTGGTAGATGTTGCCTGCAGTCCTATGTAACACCACAGGTAACACACAGTGATAACACTCTGAGTACAAATAATGTAGTAGATGTTACCTGCAGTCCTATGTAACACCACAGATAACAAAGTGATAACTACATTATCTGTACTCAGAGAGTTATGTAACATGCAGTCCTATGTTTCACCACAGATAACACACAGTGATAACTCTCTGAGTACAGATAATGTGGTAGATGTTGACTGCAGTCCTATGTAACACCACAGGTAACACACAGTGATAACTTTCTGTGTACAGATAATGTAGTAGATGTTACCTGCAATCCTATGTAACACCACAGATAACACAGTGATAACTCACTGAGTACAGATAATGTAGTAGATGTAACAGTCAAACACATGCAGAGACACACACAGACACACAGACACACACACTGTAACATATACACATACAAACACAGAGACACATACTGTATACACACTACACACACATATACACACAGACACTCAACATGTCTCCTTGCTGACAGCATCACAGGTCAGGACGGGCTGTGGGCGGAGCTTCCTCTCTGCTTCTCGGCATGTGTAACAGCAGAGCACAGAGTAGAGGCAGAGCTGGGAGGGCGCAGCACGGGAACGGACAGGTAAGGTGACTGGACTGGTCCACTCCCTGGCCGTCACAGACCCCAGTTAGAACGCCGCTGCTGTGATTTCCTGGCTCTTCCTAAAGCTGCTGCAGGTGTCTGACATACAGGGCGCCTATCAGCAGTGATCAGCACCTCTGCGGTGCCCCCCTTCCCTACCACCTAGTTGCGCCCGGGGCACATGCCCCGCCTGCCCCCCCCTAGCTACGCCCCTGGCTAAGGACGCCGAACCACCAGCCAACTAGCGTCGCTTGTATGATCACAATTAAAGAACTTTCTATTTGAATGGCCTCAGTGTTATTCTTGGAAATCCATCACTGAAAACAAATAAAAGTATTATACAGGAAGGGCTGTTTTTAGCCATATTTACCTAGCAATAGGTGTAATATTATAATACAAAAAATTACAATATTTTCTACAAAAAAAACAAGTCCTCATACAGCTATGTTGATGGAAAAATAAAAAAAGGTATGGCGGAGAGGAAAAAAATAAATAAAATAAAATGATTGCGGCAGCAAGGTGTTAAATACATGTAACATTCACTTTAATTTGGCTTCTTTGATACTGACTTAGTATTAAAGTCAAATCTCTGCAAAGTGATCTACATTCATTAAAAAATTGTCATCTGCATAAGTATTCAACTCCTTCAAGTGAGTATGTAAAAGAGGCATCTTAGGCAAACTTAAAGGGTATGTCTGCCTGTGAACACTGCTTTATATATATATATATATATATATATATATATATATATATATATATATATAATGGAAATACCACAACACCTAGGACACTGTGGTTCTGCTCGGCCCCTATGGTTATCTATGTCAGACTCAATAGAATTATAAGACAGTGACTTTTGTCATAGTACAGCAGAACTATATGTAGAAAAAAACTAGGGCAAAAGTGTTGACCATATCAACGCAGTGATGGGGTTCATTGTTATTCTTTACTAGAGCTACATATCAGGAGCCTATAGGCACAGAATGCTTGACTCCTTAGAATATGTCCTTTATTTAAAAAACGAAACAAAAAGCAAAACAGCCACAGCAGTTATCCCAAGAGCAGTCAGTGTCAGTCCTCCAAGTAATCAGTGTATTTTCCCATGTCCCTACAATAAAAACAGCAGTGTCACTTTCTCTTCCCTAGTAGTCACAGCAGTCCCCTCCTTTCCCAGAACTCAAAGCAGTGCCTTTCTCCAGTAGTCACAGCAGAACCTTTCCCCAAGTAGTCAAAGCGGTGCCTTTCCCACTTCACACAGTAGTCCAAAAAGTGTACACCATTCCCCCACTGGTCACAGCAGTCCTCCCTTCTCCAATTATCAAACCAGGGCTTCCTCTAGTAGGCACAGCAGTGACCCCTTCACTTGGTAGTACCAAATGTGCCCCTGTTCCCACAGTTATAATTGAAACTCACAACCAGGCTTGCACCCGCCTTTCCCCAGTAGTCACAGCAGGACCTCTCCTCATATATTTACCTTCACCATGCTCACACAATGCACTCTCTGCTGGCAGGAAGCTTCATGTAATCAGCCTATTTCCGACTTCTGCATGAAGCTACCTGCTTCTCTATTGATCTAAATGCAGAGATCGATGCAGGATGAGTACACAGCGGCTATTATTTGACAACCATTTGCGAGTGCTCTCTGCTTTGCAGGAACTTTGTGTGACCACTTTTACCGTGTGGCTCTGCAAGCACAGCCGCCACCTATAGGCACGTCGTACCTACCGTGCCTAATTGGGATATCAGGACATTTTGTCTGTTCTACTGTGGTTTTCAAAAAATAGGCCATATCCTTCTGGGAAGTTGGGGAACTTTTGTAACTAATTCCACTTCATAAAATCCCAACTATTGAGATCTTATGCATAACTTCATGAGATATCAATAATTTGAAAGGATTTTACTACCCTCGGCTTCATTTCTTTGTACCGTTCTTCATCTTTTTGGCAAAAGAAAGAAATGATTTATATTAGGATACTTTTCTTTCTTCCACCTTTTGCAGTTCTTTCAGTTTATGCCTTTAGATGGGATTAATTTTTATATGAGGCACAGTAACCCTCATTATCATATTAATTAGGCAAACTAAAGTGGAAAAAGAAGGGAGGGGGAATTAAATGTCAAACGCTTTGCTCCGAGTCGGCAAATTAGCATATATCACCGCTGAAATAATAAACAGCCTCTATTGAGTATTTAGCTCGGAAGGGCACTAACATACATATTTTAATGACAATGAACTAATGAACCTGCTCACGTTTCTATATAATGGTACAGTGAGAAACTCACATTTTCTAAATATCACTGTATCAAAGGGTGGACTATTCAGAGCAGAACATTAGCTGAAACAGTCTGAGATTGAAGAAGTCTTACGTGTAACTTCTTCTGTACATGCTGTTTCTTAAGATTGGTTGCCACATATTCCCCATTTATTAACTCATTTCTTTTCCTATATTTGCTTCTCATCCCCTAGACTGTTGCGTAAAATATGTAGCTAATCCGCTAAGGCCCCATTCACATGACCATATTTTTCATCCGTAATTACGGACCCATTTAATTCTATTGGCCACGGACACCTTTCAGTATTTTTACCGATGGGTGTCCGTGCTAAATTATAGAACCTGTCCTATTCTTGTCCGTAATTACGGCACGGACTCTCCCATAGAAGCCTATGGGTGCTTCCGTCATTACGGACGGCTACGGATGTGCATCCATAAACTGTCCGTATTTACAGAAGCGTTGTTTTGCAACATGTTGGTGACATCATTTGCAGCCTCCCTCTTTTCTTACGGATCCGTATATACGGATCAAATACGGATGCACTACAGACCATATTTGTGGATACCGTTCCGTATATACGCATATGTTACGGATTACTACGGATCCGTATTTACGGACAGTATTTACGGATAGATGAAAATGGGGCCTAAGTGTGAATATATCCTAACCTTCATGTTTTCATGCAGTTTATTAGGCACAGTAATATTTCTTTAAACTGCCATCCAATAGTCCAGAAATTCCAATACATCTGCATTTCTTTTAGGCCCTGAACTGCAAGATCATTTCATAGATCATAAAACCAGGAAAAGAAGGCAAATATTTGCAAAATATCTAATAATCCGGCATCTAGTAGATATGTTTTACTGCCAGATTAAAGGAATTCTACTGTATGATTTTTAGAATACTAGCCATATGTTATTGATGCTTTCACAGGTATATATTCCACAAAAGAGAGGTGTTTTTCTTATTTCTTATAATAAAATATAACATCCCAGATATAAATTTTACATGTAAATGAATCACTGATTTTTTTGTTCTTCCATTTCGAATGTGTCACCGTTGCCTCTTCTCCTGTTCCCGTGGTGAATCCTTTCATGAAAGCTGCTTGACATCGTGCTCAGAATGGCAGCGGCATGAAATGGACTTATGTAAATTCTTCAATCTCGAGCCCATTGGGTCTTTTAAAGTCACGACTATTCAGTCGTATAACCAGTGGAGGGATTAAACACGAACGCTGCATCAATAGAAAAAATCTGTCCTGACTAGAAACAAACGAAATTAACACTTTATAGTATTCATTACTTGTTTACTGAGATCAAATTAATTTTATCATGAGAGGATTGTTTAAAGGGGTTTTCAACTTTTAACAATCTATTTTTTTTTTTTTTTTAAATGGATTCTCCAATGAATATGCTTATCTCAGGATATTCCTGCTGGAACCCTCAGTGATCTGCTGTAACTTGTGTTCAATTTCCCTCCAGCGCCACCACAGGGGAAATAAAGTATTACAAGGTGCCCATTGAAATCAATGGTCTATTCGTGAAATGCATCGTGAGCTGGGACCTCCAGAGACAGACACTCTTTATAGCCATTCTCCACTACAGCTAATTGATGGAGGGACCAAATCAGGAACTCTTCTGTATTAACCTTTTAACGATCAGGGCTATTTTGGCATTAATAGCCAGGCATTCTTTAGCGTTTCGTCATAAGTTTTAAATTTTTTCATTGACATAGCCGTATGGGGTTTTGTTTTTTTTGGGAACGAGTTTAATTTCTCAATGTGCACTGAAAATATAATTAATGACTGTAGTATCTGTCTATTTTGCTAACGCTTTAATCTGCCTGACTGAGACGATTAAAAACAACTTTATTGATTCTTAATATTAAAAGGTGTGGGCTACTAGTCCATTTGGACTTTTTTGTACTTGGTACAGGTGGGGTGGTATTCAGGGTTACTGTTCTGTCTCTATTGACATTCCACCTCCCAGTTTTTCCCTAATACCATGTACACCTTATCAACTAGTATGTTTGAACCCTACGCATTTCAATAGTAGTATTATCAAGCTATATCCTCAGGGGTATCATCGAAATTGCCTGGTCATTTCGCCCATTTAAGTTTTGTTTGGCAGAGTGACGGTGTGGCGGCAGAACAGTAATTTTTGGGGGAATGGAAAAATACAATTCCACCATTGTTCTTTGCAGGTTTTTTTTTTTTTTTGTGTGGCGTTCATGATGCGGTTAAATAACGTGTTTACTTTTTTTATAGAAAAATATTTTATTTTATTTTAACTGTGCACTTTTTTCTTTTTATAAACTTTATTAACTATATTTAATTAGTTTTTTTTTAGTCCCACTAGGGACTTTACATGCGATCTTCTGATCGCTGATTTAATGCTTTGGTATACTCAGTATATCAAAGCATGACTGCCTGTCTGTGTAAAACTGACAGGCAGTCTATTAGCCTAATAGAAATACAGTCATGGCATGCTGGGGGCATTTGTTCATTGTGTTCACAAGCCGATGGATGACACAGGAAGCCCCTCCCTCTGGCAAACCACTCAAATGGCGAGCTCGCTACTAACCATGGTATTTAAGGGGTTAAATGGCTGGGAATGGAGGTTTCTCAAATCCTGGCCGTTGCAGCGGGAGCGTTGCTGTCAGCTGAGCTCCCGTGGTAATCATGTTGGCACCGCTTCTGTGCCCCTGTGATCACCATCACATACATGCATGTTCTTTTCCATGACGTACATGTATGTGAAAATGCGTTAAGGGGTTAAAAAGGTTTTCTGAGCGTAAACATTTTTTAAAAAAAACTATATCATGGAATCCCCGACCGATGATGCCAGCTTTGCTTAAAGTTGTTTGATTTTTGCAGCATATGTCACATTTATATCGGCACATTTGTTTTTACATGCGATCCGTGTCATCAGTTAGTCGAATCCACATTGTGGTGTAAAGTAAAAAAAACTACATGTCCCATAATTCCACTGTCTCTCTCTGTGTATTGAGCTTCCCGCCCTCCCACTGCTGCTGCGCTTTGTTTCCCTTTCCTTGTATTCAGCGTCAGTGCCCTACACACTGGTCCGATATGCAAATGTGAAGGCACTTATTGTCCATGCCTTCCTGTGCTGATAAATAGTGTTTAGCCATGAATTACCAATGTGCTTACATAAGTGACGCAGAGTACATAGGTCGAAAGTCATTCGATGCCATCATAGGGCCAAGTTACATGGTACAAGGGGGGGCAGGAAAAGAGAGTTTGTACACATGTTTACTAAAGTTTCATACGTTTGGGAGTGTAACAGAAGCTAATACCACGTGATAAATATGAATCGGTAAGCAAACAGCTAGACCGCCGTCACATGACCATGACAGCTTTCAAGAGCATTTAGGCATCATACAGCGTATTAGTAAGGCTTCGTTCACATCTGCGTCCGGGTTTTGTTCTGGCAATCTTTCTGAGTTTTCCGTCAGAATGGGATCCTGACTGAAACAAACGGAAAACCATAGGTTTCCGTTTGCATCACCATTGATTTCAATGGTGACAGATCCGGTGCAAATGGTTTCCGTTTGTCTCAGTTGTGCAAGGGTTCCGTCGTTTTGACGGAATGAATACAGCAGTTGACTACGGTATTCATTCTGTCAAAACTACAGAACCCTTGCACAACTGAGACAAACGGAAACCATTTGCCCCGGATCTGTCACCATTGAAATCAATGGTGATGCAAACGGAAACCTATGGTTTCCGTTTGTTTCAGTCAGGGTCCCGTTCTGACGGAAAGCTCAGACGGAACGTCAGAACGGAACCCTGACGCAGATGTGAACGAAACCTAAGTAATAACATTCAGTGTATTTAGACTGGAATACCCCTTTAGCTTAAAATGCTCTAAAAATGTGTTCCAAAATGTGTTTTCTATACCAGACATCCCGTTTAAGCATTGCTGACTTACTATACAGTGGCTAAGGGAAAAAAGGGATCACACAGAGCAAAAATAAAATCCCATGTTGCAGTTCAGAAGCATGAAAACTTCTGCCCTGAAAATTATTTTAACATAAATATATAGTCTCTCCCTCTGTCAATCACGGCGCAGCGTCCCTTCTGCACAGATCAGTAGTTGCTGGCGCCTCTGCAGTGTGTGGGAGGAGAAAACAGAGTCTGAGGGTGTTTACTAAGTGTGACAAAATACAGTGACAAGGTTGCTGATTGGCTGGATGGCCAAGACAGCTGATTGGTAAGGGAAATACTGGTAAAATTAATAGCTCAACCTGACAATCTTTGCATATGTACCCAGCAATGCCCCAAAACGGGTTAGAAAGTCCAATTTTATGCAATAAGCTCTGTCCTTTAATTAGTCAAGCTAGACTAAATACCATTTTTGATGCAGTGTTTTAATCCATTTTTAGCAAATGCCAGCAGAGGATCGGAAAATAAAGGAAAAGTGTACAGGAAAATCTTATACATCTTTTCTATTTGGTATCCACTCCTGTGTTTATCTGAAAAAAACTGCACCGAAATCAGCATGTGTGAATCCAGCCAAACAGCTTCCTCCTTCAGTATAGAGTGTTTAAGCCCATTCCGTAGATTTGTAATGGCCCTGAATTAAATATGACCTGTCACCTCACCCGTCATGTCTGTTTCAGTAAATACTTGTATACTCTATAAAGCAACAAGTCTGAAATATTCCTCCTTGAAATTTATGAATAAATTAACAACTGGGTGTTGCCATTTCCCTTTTTAAAAGGCCCTGTACTTACAGAGTCCCACTCTGTTAGCACTGATTGGACATTGTCAGTCTGTATAAGGACACACCCCCAAATGATAACGCCCAGTTGTTAATTTGTATATATATATATATACTGTATATATTTACATTTCTAGGAGGAATAACAGAGGAACGGCACAACGTAGCCTTCTAAGAAAGTATGTTCTAGAATTGTTTTTTTCATGGGGAATAAAATTATATACTAAAACAGACATTTCAGGAAAGGTGACAGGTTCGTTTTTAAGCCCAGGACCAAGAGCAATACATTTTAGGCAGGGACCTTAACAGGTTAATACCGATACTGCAGCATATTTCACCAATAGTAAATAGGGGAATGAATGAGGGGAATGATTCTCACATCCTGAAATCATAAAGAATGTTAGTACTATCTCATAAAATATATTTCCTGTAAATGACAAGCAAATACAGACACAAGAAAACATACACGATCCCCTGTCAGCCACTCCTATATCTCGTGGATCATTATATAATATTATTATAGGTGTTGTTTTTATTCTATTACTTTTAGTACGGTATACCTTAATCCATCAATATAAAGTTAAAATAAAAATGATTTTCTAATCTGTTTTAGCAGACAGTAAAACTAAAGAACGTCTCATCCCTGTTTGCGGCACAGTTCTATGCAACCTGTAGTTTTCTGTTATCGGCCATTACAAGCTTCAAGCTAAAAATTAGGAACTAGGAATTATCTGAAAATAATTATTTAAGAAAAACAAAACATCATCCACATAAAGCGATCAAATGATCATTCATCTTTACCCAATTAAATAAGTTCTTCCCGCCTCAAATTTTTTCCTATACCTTCCAATGGAATCTGCACTCCACCCAATCATAGGCTTAAGTTGTGTCCAAACATAGGAGACCCCCTACCCCATTTGTATGTTTTAGCGAAAACCTGACAGATTTTATCAGAAGCATTTCTACCTAGGATAAACCCATTTTGATCAATATTAACCAACGTTGGTATTATTTTGGCCAGTCCCATAGCCAACACTTTAGGCTTCGTTCACATCCTGTCGGAGCTTCCCGTCAGAACGGAACCCTGAGACAAACGGAAACCATAGGTTTCCATTTGCATCACTATTGATTTCAATGGTGACGGATCCGGTGCAAATGGTTTCCGTTTGTACCCGGCATAGTAAACTACAGTATTCATTCCGTCAAAATGACGGTACCCTTGCACAACTGAGACAAACGGAAAACATTTGCACCGGATCCGTCACCCTTCGGACGGAACATAAGAACGGAACCATGATGCAGATGTGAACGATGCCTTAGATAGCAATTGTTTATCCATATTTAGAGATGAAATAGTCCTATAGGACTCTATTTCAGATTTCTAATCCCTATTTCAGCCTCCATTGTATTATAAGAGGCAAATACAACTCTGTTTAGGAAATTCCCCCGTCGGTGAAACGCCTGGGAAATCTGTGAATTAAGGATCCGCTCTACTCACAAGCCCATAAGATGAGATTGTACTTTTTTCTTCATGTTCATTCTAGTGACCTGGGCTGATCAATGTTCTCTGTATGTTCCCTTTAAATGTGAATATCCCTTTAATACCTCATGTGTATGCCCTTAAATAATCTGTCATTTGGCTGTTTCTGTTTTTTCATTTAGTGATAAACTACAAAGTCTATCATAGTATTTTGTTGTACTTTATTACTACTCTTGTATAACATTATTTTGGTCGCCCTCATCTGCACCCACTCTAGGTCTGCAATGTCTTCTTAAAGCTTCATGTGCCTTTTAGCCCATAATATAGTGCACAAATCGGAAACATATTGTGCACGTATTGCGGACGCTTAATTCCGAGTGAGGTTTCTTCTAGAAGCACTAAATGTTGCCTTTTTTTATGCCCATAATTTCATTAGCCTTGGCAGCAGCTGCCTGGCACTGGTTACTAAAGTTAAGTTTACTGCCCGCCAATATCCCCAAGTCCTTTTCAGTGTCCAGTTGATTTTACCAAGTGTTTTATGATGTCTTCTCATCCCAAGTGCATAACCTTACAATAATCTACATTAAACTTTATTAATAATGGTCTCGTACACTCAGCGCAGGTCACTTGATACTCATGATTTTAATGGCTAAAAACAGTCCATC
Source organism: Rhinoderma darwinii (assembly GCF_050947455.1). NCBI lineage: Eukaryota > Metazoa > Chordata > Amphibia > Anura > Rhinodermatidae > Rhinoderma > Rhinoderma darwinii. Next base: position 38,107,530 of record NC_134691.1, on the reverse strand, counting down.
AGTATTAATATTTCAACAATGGTCCATTAAAGGGCAATGTTTAATAATCCTCTGACAAGGATTTTAAAGCTTTTTATTCTACTCTTAGGATGAGTAACATTACTGTGTCTGAGGGACAATGAAATTTAAGGAGCTTGCTCAGCACCAGAAAACAATGCGTACATTAGCTGTAGCGGATAAAATGGCAGAATATTAAATGAGTGCTCCGCTACAAAGCATTATGAATGTTTTTTCAAACTATTGAGTTTCAATGAGCTTGTTGCAAAACTCCATTTGACCTGTTAGACTAAAGGATTTTCTAAATTAAACTGTAAATGTAATTGAAGGCTCAGTATGTGTAACTACCTTGAACTGAGCTTATTTCAAGAGTGTTCTCCGCATCAAGAACAGCATAAATTACCTCAGGGGTTGCTAGGTTATGTTGAGCCTTAACAATATTATGGAATACGTTGAGTAAAATACGATGTCTCTGAGATACAAGTCATCACGGTATAATTAAATGACTCGGTTATATAAATGAAAAAATATGTGTATTTGCCATTTATCTGTTACATGGGTTTGAAAAAAAAAAAAAAAAGAACATGGACTATAATATGAGCAGTGCAAAATCTAAACAAGGCTTGAACACAAAAAGAAAAATGGTTGTGAGTATTGTAGGTTTTTGCAGTTTTCAGAATATGTATATTTTTCAATAATTTGTAGTAGGATAGACCTAAATAATGTTGTTCTATTTTCGACCACTCCCTAAATTTAGTACGAATGGTATTGGAATGTTCTAAGCAAGAATATAACAAGGTGAAATTGGATCTAGACAAAGCCTTAGGTGAATTGGCCACATGTTTAATTGAAATCCAATTTGTAGCATTCTAGAAGAAGATTGAAAAGCGATTGATCCCAATCCAAAATTAGATAAAAGAACGTAAAAGAGATACATTTTTGAGAGATAAGATGGACTTTGACATGAATCGCATTTTCTTGTGGAAAAATCTATCACGACAACGCCCAACGATGGGACCGAAACAGAGACGAGGAAGGAGACCAAGGAAACAACAGGCTGATTATTGGACCACTGATTCGGGATCTGACTTTAGTCCATCTGAAGACTATGGCAGTAGATTTGGAGACATTATGACAGGGGGCATTGCTATTCCAACACAGTCCATCCCTTTAGGCGCAGCACACGTACAGCGCGTGGAAAGAAACGATACCTATCAACCCCAATCTTGGGGGGGGTACAAAAAGGAAACAGGTCTCTTGGCGCAAGTAGATACCCCTGCTCCTCAAAGTACCATATGTACCACTGAATGCAAAAGTAATGTTGTCAATCTCTCTAAGGCAGTATTATCTACTGATTGTCTTTCGCTTTTGGCGAAAGGTCTAAATTTTTGTCTGTCCGATAAATATGATGACAGACAATTCACCATAGATTAAAGTAAATCGTAGAGGAATCTCAACTTACATAAGTTCTTTAAAAATAAAACTCCAATTGAACCAACAGAAGCTTCACAAGGTAATAGTCCAGCTAACATTGGTCCGCTAGGCTTCACACTTGGGGAAAACATAGAGGTAGCAGACAGACAAGATCTAGTAGATCTTTATGAACTTGTCAATGAGGGTTCACTAAACCCCGACTGTGAGGATTCATCATTTGAACCCTTTAGGGGAGGTGTTAGATCATCTGTGTTCCCTTGTCACCAGGCAGTTCCAGCTATAACTTTTCTAGGGCTGTGACACAGGATGTCAAGGCACTAATTTACCCACTAGTGCAGAACAATCTCACTAATCAAGAGATTGGAGCTTTGAGATGGTTGAAACAAAATTACCAATTGATTATCATACCTGCTGACAAGGGAGGGAATATAGTGATCATGGATCGGGAATTTTATGTATGGGAATACATGCGACAACTACGATACACTGAAACATATATAACACTGGGGGAAGACCCTACAAGTGCGTATACCGAGAAACTTCGCTCCCTATTAAGGAAAGGCATGATACTGAACGTTTTTTCTAGATGTCAGGCAGAACGATCACTACCAGATAAATCAGCTAAACTTTATTGGTATTTTCTGCCCAAAATTCATAAGATTTATGTTAATGTTCAATAACTGAGCCACTATCTTGCTACCTTGATTGGTACTTACGCCCCTTACACCGAAGTGTTCCATCATATTTGTTAGACAAAAAATCCCTGTTACAAAACCTTATTGGTTTTCATTGGGAGGTTGGTGACAGTCTTGCCACTTTTGATGTGATAAGTCTGCATACTAAGATCCGCCATAATGATGATCTAGGTGCCGTCAAATGATTCTTGGAGAGGACACGGAAAAGTGAGGAATGTGTCAATTTAATTTAGAAAGCACTGGATTTTGTGTTGACCCACAATGCCTTTCGTTTTGGGGACAAGTGGTTTGCACAGCGAACCGGTACAGCAATGGGGGCACCTGTTGCTCCAACGTATGCAAATTTATTTCTAGCAATCTGGGAAGAAATATACATATACAACATCAATAACCCATATATATATAACACACATAAGATATTGGTCTAGATTTATTGATGATGTCATAATAGTGTGGTCAGGTACTCAAATAGAGTTTGATCATTTTATTCAGTATATTAACACGAATGACCTAAATATGGAGTTCGCTGCTAACTTTGGCGGTGTTAGTATAGAGTTTTTAGATGTTAAAATTACAGTAGATGAGAGAGGTTTGCATACCAGTGGTTTCCACAAACCCACAGCTACTAATGCAGTTTTGCACCATAACAGCTTCCACCGACCACATGTCAAAAGGTCACTACCCTATGGCCAATTTCTTGGGTTGAAACAAATAAATAGGCATCATGATGTATTTTTGCAGCAATCTATGGAATTGATGGAGAGATTGGGAGCTAGAGGGCACGATGATGCAGTATTATCAGAATCATTTTCTAGAGCACTTCAATGTGACCGAAATACACTACTCTTTAAAAAGAGGAAAAAAGATAAGACTATGGGATTCGTGTTTTCTTTCCAATATAGTCCAGTAGCACGCCTTATTAATAGTGCCATTAGGAAACATTGGCACATCAGGGAGGCAGATGTGGATTTAGCAGAAACAGCTTGTCACCCTCCTAATGTCTCGTTCAGACGATGCAAAAAATTGCCGGCCGAATTAGTTAAGGGCTGTTTTTTGGACAAAAAAAGCAATTGGTTGCAAGATATAGCCCCAGTAGGCAACCACAAATGTGGAACTTGCAGGAAAGTAGGGGAACTTGAGGTAATACTCCCTTGGGAAAAAGAGATCTGAAGTGATATTTATATGTCTAACCTATAAACCAATGTCTTACTGATGATGAGATAAAAGTTTTGATGGACTGGTGCTCTGAGAATAGTTTGGAACAGAAAATAGAGAAAACAAAAGGGGTTATGGTTGATTTTAGGGAAAACTGTCAGAGTTGGGGGGGGGGGGGGAATGTAGCAGTATAGGTAGATGGCAATGTCCTTGAGGGTGTGCAGAGTTTAATATTTTTTCTCTGTAGGCTAGGATTATACTACTTCTTTTATAGTCTGTTACTGTTACCATGGAGACCCATAGGTCTGCATATGAGCTGTATGCACAAAATAGTAGGATATTTTATTCAATTACTTGCACAAATATGGCTTCTCTACTTGCATAATCCGGAAACAGATTTAACCCCTTCCCGCTCCTGGACATACTATTAGGTCATGGCAGATGTATCGTTCGCGCTTCATGACCTAATAGTACGTCTCTGAAGTAATGGCCGTTTTGGCCGTCCTCCCGACACATACAGGAGCTGTGACAGCTGCTGTATCGTAGAGCAGCTGTCACAGCTCCTACAGCGGGGACCGATCGCTGTGTCCCCGCTGATTAACCCCTGAAAAGCCGTGTTCAATAGCGATCACTGCTTTTTAGGGGTTAAGCTACAATCGCCAGCCTGCTACGCGATAGCGGCCGGCGATTGTAACTATGGCAACCGGACACCAAACAATGGTGTCCGGCTATGCCATCGGCGGAAGCCTAGTGGGTCCTGACGAAGTCAGGACCGACTATGCTTGCTGTCAGTGAGTAGCTGACAGCTCTAATACACTGCACTACGCATGTAGTGCAGTGTATTAGAATAGCGATCAGGGCCTCCTGCCCTCAAGTCCCCTAGTGGGACAAAGTAAAAAAGTTAAAAAAAAGTTAAAAAAAGATGTGTAAAAATAAGAAACTAAAAGTTTTAAGAGTAATAAAAGTAAAAAAATCCCCCCTTTTCCCTTATCAGTCCTTTATTATTAATAAAAATATATAAACAAACAAATAAACTATATATAATTGGTATCGCCGCGTCCGTAACGGCCTGAACTACAAAATTATTTCATTATTTATCCCGCACGGTGAACGCCGTAAAAGAAAATAATAATAAACCGTACCACAATCACAATTGTTTGGTCACTTCACCTCCCAAAAAATGGAATAAAAAGAGATCAAAAAGTCGCATGTACCTAAAAATGGTCCTGATCGAAGCTACAGTTCGTTACGCAAAAAATAAGTCCTCGCACGGCTTTATTGATGGAAAAATGAAAACGTTCTGGCGCTTAGAATAAGGTAACACAAAAAGTGAATGATTGTTTACAAAACGTATTTTATTGTGCAAACGCCATAAGACATAAAAAAAACTATAAACATCTGGTATCGCCGTAATCGTATCGCCCCGCAGAATAAAGTGAATATGTCATTTATAGCGCACGGTGAACGCTGTAAAAAAAAAAGAATAAAAAAACAATAGTAGAATTGCTGTTTTTTAGTCACCGCGCCACCTAAAAATAGAATAAAAACTGATCAAAAAGCCGCATGCACCCCAAGAAAATTACAATGGATTCCTCAAGGTGTCTAGTTTCCAAAATCGGGTCACTTTTGGGGGGTTTCCACTGTTTTGGCACCACAAGACCCAGGCCCGCCATCAGGAATTTGTGGGCCCCATACAGCCAAGATGTCTGGGGCCCCCCTCCATTACCGGGGGTGGGCAACGGAAATTGTGGCGCTCACGTTTGTACGTTATACGCATTAACTGATTTTGGTGCCGATGTCAATTACAGGGAAGGAACAACATACCATGAGGGAATCAAGAGACAACCAAACTCTGAAACACGTCCCAATACTAGACACGCCATGCGCACAAGTATAACATAATGCCAATAGGGTATACAAAATATATGTATATGAGGCTACATCTATAAAAGAAATGCTGCCCGTTGCAAAATGTGCATAGCAAGTGCCCGCTACAGATCACTGGCGCTGATACAGGCAAAAGTCACAGACATATGCCAAAAAAGGTAGTGTGAAAACGGATATACCTGTGGACATGATGGCAGCACGGGACGTGGAGAGACGGCACAGGAACGCCTCGACGCACGTTTTGCCTGCGACCGGCTTCGTCATCCTTCATCGTGTACGTCAGGAAATCTCCTACCTTACAATATAAACAACGTAGACGATAGTTCACAGGGCTCCTTTATGTCCTTTTAGCCTCCGTCGGGCTGGTAGACGTCGGATTACCTTATTTTTATAAGGTAAACCGACGTCTACCAGCCCGACGGAGGCTAAAAGGACATAATGGAGCCCTGTGAATTATCGTCTACGTTGTTTATATTGTTAGGTAGGAGATTTCCTGACGTACACGATAAACTTAGGGCAACAACACGATGTGAAGGGGGAAGGGAGGGGGAAGCGCTTGTGAGGAAGTAAGGAGCACTAATGCTCCGCTCTTACGTTGCCATTAAAGTTCAATGTGTTTTTCCACAGCAAAACTCGGAGGCTTTCCCTTTGATTCCTGGCGCAGATGCTACAAGCGTGTAGCAGATCCGCACGAGAATAAGGCCCTGTTCACACAGAGTTTTTTTGCCACATTTTTTTCAGCGGAAACTGCGGCAAAAAACGTCCGAAATCGCCTCCTATTGATTTCAACGGGAGGCGAAGGTGTTTTTTTCCCGTGAGAGAAAGAAGCGACATGCTCTTTCTTCTGGCATTTCCGTCTCTGACCTCCCATTGACATCAATGGGAGGCAGAGAAAGCCTGAAGGAATTTCAAGGCAGATTTTTCTGCCTGCAAAAAGCTGTGTGAACAAGGCCTAAGTCCCATTGTCATTCAAAGTTGCTCATCCTCGGCTTTTCCATGTAATATAAGTTGCATGCTACTTATTGCTGTGGTGGATTTCTTTTCATGGTGCGGACAAAAATACACGTGGAAAATTTTTCGCAGCATGTGAACTGGGTTGCGGAAACCTCATATGCATGGAATGCAGAATCATCGGCATGTCATCGGAATCCGTATCAAATCCAACATGTGTGAACGGGGCCTTAGTGGGAGTTAAAAAAAATCTCTGTTAGGCCAAATGCACACGATACTTATTACGTGCAAATTTGTCGCGGGTATTTTCGTGCAGCAAATCCGCAGTGTAATACAGGACCAGCAAAGTAAATGAGATCAAGAAATCTCATCTACATGTCGCATTTTCTGCACAAAAACTGACCTGCGGTGCGTATTTGAAAATATGATACATGTCACTTTATCTTGCGTTTCCGCTTGCGAATTTTTTCTGACTAGTTTAAAAAATAAAATATCTGCAGCTTAAAACCTGCACCTATTTCCGCATCAAAAAGTAAAAACCGCACCTAAAAACGTATAAAAAAAAACGCACTATTAGGTGCAGATTTTACCTGCAGAATTACCTGCGGTTTTGATACGGATTTTGTACACCAAATTCCTCAATGTGTGTGTTACAGAATTTGCTGGGGGTTTACAGTAAATTAACCCTTTACATTGTAAAGGATGAAATACGTTACAATTCTGCAACATTAGGGTATGTTCTCACAGCTTATTTTCTGCCGTTTTTCTGGCCGCAAACGTCTGAAATATCAGAAGCAGAACGCCTCCAAACATCTGCCCATTGATTCCAATGAGAAAAAAACGGCGTTGTGTTCCGACAGGCCGTTCTTTTTACAACGGCCGCATAAAAAAACGACCGCGAAAAAGAAGTGCAGGTCATTTCTTCAGACGTTTCTGGAGCCGTTTTTCATTGACTCTATAGAAAAACAGCTCCAAAAACGGCCGTAAAAAAACTTCTGAAAATCAGCTGTTTTCGCTTGAATATCTCCATATTTTCAGACTGTTTTTGCTAATTGTGTGAACATACCCTAATAGGCATGCAGCTTATTTAACCCCTTCCCTTCATTTTTTGGATTTTAACTTTTGTTTTTTTCCTCTCCACCTTCCAAAAGCTATCATTTTTTTTACTTGAGGGCTTGTTTTTTGCGGTACAAGTTGTAGTTTTTCATGGCACCATTTATTGTACCGCATAATGTACTGGGAAGCTGAAAATAAATTATTTGTGGGGTGAAATGCTGCACGTGCATGAGGTTTTGACAAACCCCATTCACATGAGTTAGGGCTTATTCAGACTAACGTGTTAATCGTCCGGGTGAAGGACGTTTTTTTTAATCGCCGACACACGGCTGCGTGTATTTCTATGGGGTTATTCACATGGTCATTGTTCTAACAGACCGTGTGAAGGGCCTGTAAAAAAATAGGACATGTCCTATTGTTGTGCGTTTTCACGGATCCCTCAATAGACTCAAGTCTGTGAAAACGGGTCCCACACGGCTGCAAATCGGTCGTTCTTCACGTCTGAGTTCACACACGTTGGTCTGAATATTGCCTTAGGCCTTATTCACACGAACGTGTCCGTTTTGCACACGCAAAAAACGCGTTTTGCGCAAGCAAAAGTTCGGTGTGGCATCAGCATATGGTGCGTGGCTGCGTGATTATGACACTCTGTTTTGATGTTACAACACAGTAAAGAAGGAGGGGCTTTTAGGTTTCCCTTCTCTTCTTTACCAGCTGTATCGCGAATCACGCGTGTCACCCGGAAGTGCTTCCGTGTGCCGTGCGCGATTTGCACGCACCCAATGACTTCAATGGGTGCGTGCTGCGCGAAACACGGGCAAAGTATAGGACATGTCGTGAGTTTTACGCAGCGCACACACGCTGCATGAAAATCACTGACTGTCTGAACGGCCCCATTCACTAACATAAGTCCGTGTGATGCCCGTGAAAATCACGCTAGTAGCACAGACGTATAACACGTTTGTGTGAATAAGGCCTTATATTGTAATTTGTAGTGAATTTTCAGTGCGCAATCCGCACCAAAAAGGCAAGTAAGTGGCCTTATTCAGACGTCCATGTTCGGTTTGTGATATACGGAGCGTGTATCGGCCATATTTCCCGAACCGACCACAGTTCAGGGAGCCGGGTTTCTAGCATCACAGTTATCTATGATCATAGTCCCTCCCTTCCCGTGGGAATACTGTCCCCGGTCCCATACTGAAAGCATCTTTACAATATGAAGCAGTATTCCCGCGGAGAGGCAGGGACTCCCAGCAACACTGATAACTATGATGCTAGGAGTCCGGCTCCCAGAATTATGGTCGGCCTGGGAAATACGGCCGATACACGCTTCATATGTCACGGACCGAACGCGGCCGTCTGAATAAGGCCTTAGTCTAGTTACACAGTGCGGTGAAATCCCATTTTTTTGCCACAATTTTAGCAAAATCGCGGCAAAAACTTGATTTGACCGCACTGTGAGAATATAGCCCAACAGCACTTTTCATGTCTTGAATCCTTTTTTTATATGCAATTTTCGTAATTGGGGCACAAATCACGCGGTTTTGCAACGATTTTTATATAATCGCGGCAAAACTGCGCCATTTTTGCCGCGATTACGAAAATCGCGGCAAAAAAAACGCTAGGAAAGCGAAAAAATTCCCAAAAACTTTTTAATCAACTTTATACATTCTACAAACGGGGTCAGGGGGATGGGAAGCAGGATGGAGAGGGGAAAATACTCACCAGCCTGCAGGTCCGTTCGGCAGAGTAGAGGAGCTGGGGGGCGGGATCTCCACACGGAGCTTCAGCACATGCTGCATCTTCAACAGGTATGCAGGGGGTGCCGCGAGCATTGCTAGGGGGGTGCCGCGGGCATTAGTAGGGGCGGGGCACGAGCGTTGCGAGGGGCGGCAACAGTCCGAGGGGGGGGGGGGCGACGGCAGCCCAGCGGGCCCCTTTTCTTCATCCATGTGGCCGGGCCTGACGGGAGTATCAGTAATACCCCCCTGATGGCGGCCCTGACAAGACCTCTTCAAACCGGACATGGTGCCTAATAAAAAGGAGGGCTCAAAATCCACTAGGTGCTCCTTTGCTTCGGAGGCCGGTACTTCAGTGCATTATCACACTAGGGCCACATGTAGGATATTTCTCAAAACTGCAGAATCTGGGCAATAAGTATTAAGTTGCGTTTCTCTGGTAAAACCTTTTGTGTTATAAAAAAAATGGTATAAAAAGGATTTTCTGACAAAAAAAAAATTTAAATGTCACCTCTACTTTGCTCTAAATTACTGTGAAACACATAAAGGGTTAATAAACTTTCTAAATGCTGTTGTGAATACTTTGAGGGGTCTAGTTTCTAAAATGGGGTGTTTCATAGGGGTTTCTAATATATGGGCCCCTCAAAGCAACTTCAGAACTGAACTGTAACCTAAAAAAATAAATAAATTAGGCAATACTTCGCTTCTTACATTATACTGATAATGAGCCGTGCCCACCCAGAGATGACCCCAGTTTTGACCGTTTGTATAAATGGAGACCCCTATTAGACTGTTTCAGCGCCCGGTTTTTCCCAAGCATACACCCCGAGAAGTGTATTTCTATTGATGAGTCCTTAGTAGATTTTAAAGGGAGGGTTCAATTCCGCCAGTACCTGCCGGGTAAGAGGGCAAGGTATGGCGTGAGGATGTATAAGCTGTGTGAGAGTGCATCAGGGAATACCTACAAATTTAGGATGTATGAAGGGACGGACACCAGTATTCAGCCCCCAGAATGCCCCCCCCCCCTTCTTACTGGGAGTTAATGCAAAAATTGTGTGGGATTTGGTGCACCCACTGCTGGACCAGGGTCACCACCTCTACCTGGATAATTCAACTGCCTTGCTTCCAGAAGTCCTGCGGCATGCGGCACTGCTAGAAAAAAATCTGAGAGGCCTCCCTAAGGCTCTGCTTGGGCAAACACGAAGGGGTGAGGGCAGGGCACATTCTAGCAGCAACATATTGTGTGTCACGTACAAGGACAAGAGAGATGCCACACCAGTACCCATGTACCAGTACAGAGACCCCCAAACCAGACTGCTACCTGGACTACAATAGGTAGATGGGAGGGGTGGACTTGTCAGATCAAGTCCTGAAGCCCTACAGCGCTATGCGGTGTGGTATAAGAAGCTGGCCGTGCACATCATACAGATGGCATTATACAATGTGTACGTGCTACATCGATGTACAGGCCAGACAGGAACTTTCCTGAAATTTAAAGAGGTGGTTATCAAGAACCTAATCTTTAGGGACCAAGAAGGGGGGGCACCCAGTACTTCTGGAAGCGAAGCCACACGCATCGTACCAGGGCAACATTTTACAGGAGAAGTTCCCCAAACTGGCAAGAAAGGAAAAAGTCAAAAGAGGTACAAAGTCTGCTATAAGAGTGGGATAAGGAAGGACACAATATAGCAATGTGACACGTGTCCAGAAAAACTAAGGCTCTGTATGAAAGAGTGCTTCAAAATGTATCATACATCCCTTGATTTTTAATCTACCCCAGTTTTACTTACCCTGATGTACTCCGCACAGCTTATCCCCCCTCGTCTTTCCCTTCTGAGCCCTGCTGTGTGCCCAGGCAGCTGATAACAGCCACATGTAGGGTATTGCCGTACCCGTGAGAACCCACATTACAGTTTATGGGGTGTATGTCTCGGGTCAAAATGCTCACTACACCTCTAGATGAATGCCTCAAGGGTGTAGTTTTTAAAACGGGGTCACTTCTTGGGGGTTTCAACTGTACTGGTACCTCAGGGGCTTCTGCATACATGACTTTGCACCAAAAAATCCCCAGTAGGCCAAATAGTGGTCCTTTCCTTCTGAGCCCTCCCATGGGCCCAAACGGCAATTTATCACCACAAATGGGGTACTGCCGCACTCAGGACAAATTGGGCAACAGAATGGGGTATTTTATTTCTTGTGAAAATAAGAAATTTTCAGCCAAAACTACATATTATTGGAAAAAAATAATTTTGTTTTAATTCCCAGCCCAATTCAAATAAGTTCTGTGAAAAAACTGTGCGGTCAAAATGGTCACAACACCCATAAATGAATTCCTTGAGGGGTGTAGTTTCCAAAATGGGGTAACTTCTGGTGGGTTTCCATTGCTTTGATACCTCTGAGGCTCTGCAAATGCGACATGGCACCGAAAACCAAACCAGCAAAATCTGGACTCCAAAGAACAAATAGCGCTCCTTTCTTTCTGAGCCCTCCCATGGGCCCAAACGACAGTTTATCACGACAAATTGGGTATTGCTGCACTCAGGACAAATTGGGCAACAAAATGGAGTATTTTATTTCTTCTGAAAATAAGAGATTTTGAGCTAAAACTACATATTATTGGAAAAAATATTTTTTTTTAAAATTCCCAGCCCAATTCAAATAAGTTCTGTGAAGAAACTATGGGGTCTAAATAGTCACATTATCCATAAATGAATTGTTTGAAGGGTGTAGTTTCCAAAATGGGGTCACTTCTGGTGGGTTTTCATTGCTTTGATACATCTGGGGCTCTGCAAATGCGACATGGCACCCGAAAACCAATCCAGCAAAATCTGGACTCCAACAAACACATAGCGCTCCTTTCCTTCTGAGCCCTCCCATGGGCCCAAACGGCAGTTTATCACCACATATGGGGTATTGCCGCACTCAGGACAAATTGGGCAACAAAATGGGGTATTTTGTTCCCTGTGAAAATAGGAAATTTTGATCACAAATTACATCTTATTGGAAAAAATTTCATTTTTTTTATTTCACAGCCCAATTAGAATAGGTGCTGTGAAAAAACTGTATTGTCAAAATTATAACCACAACCATAAATGAATTCATTGAGGGGTGTAGTTTCCAAAATGGGGTCACTATTGGGGTATTCCTACTGGTTTGGCACCTCAACACCTCTTCAAACCTGGCATGCTGCCTAAAATATATTATAATAAAAAAGAGGCCTCTAAATGCACTAGGTGCTTCTTTGCTCCTGGGGCTTGTGTTTTAGTCCACGAGCGCAGTAGAGCCACATGTGGGACATTTCTAAAAACTGCAGAATCTGGACAATTCATATTTAGTAGTGTTTCTCTGGTAAAACCTTCTGTGTTACAGAAAAAAAATTAATAAAATTGAAATTCAGCAAGAAAAATGAAATTTGCAAATTTCCCCTCCACTTTGCTTTAATTCCTATGAAATGCCTGAAGGGTTAAAAAACTTTCTAAATGCTGTTTTGAATACTTTGAGGGGTCTAGTTTTTAAAATGGTGTGTTTTATCAGGGTTTCTAATACATAGGCCCCTCAAAGCCACTTCAGAACAGAACAGGTACCTTAAAAAAAAGGCTTTTGAAATTTTCTTAAAAATATGAGAAATTGCTGTTTATGTCCTAAGTCTTGTAACGTCCAAGAAAAATAAAATAATGTTCAAAAAAATGATGCCAATCTGAAGTAGACATATGGGAAATGTGAACTAGTAACTATTTTGGGTGGTATAACCGTCTGTTTTACAAGCAGATGCATTTAAATTCTGAAAAATGCTAACTCTAAATGCTAACTCTAAATTTTGCAATTTTTCACCAATAAACACTGAATATATCGACCAAATTTTACGACGAACATGAAGCCCAAAGTGTCACGAGAAAATAATCTCAGAATCGCTTGGATAGGTTTAAGCATTCTGACGTTATTACCACATAAAGTGAAATAGGTCATATTTCAAAAATGGGCTCTGAGCCTTAAGGCCCAAACTAGGCTGCGTCCTTAAGGGGTTAATGCACAACTTTTTCAACAAAAATAACACTTTAGTTCAGATTCTGACTCAGCAATTGATTGAGATTAATATGAGACTGTACAGAATTGTGGAAACATACAAAAAGGTCAACTCGCATTTCGGATAATGAAAACATTATTGAATACATTATAACAACATGGTTGATTATTTCTCTTGTCAGTGATTGATACGAGTTAATACTTGAGAAGCACTGGTAGATTTTGTATTGTAAGCAAAGGCAACACAAAGACAAATGGAGATAATGATTATATTCAATATCTATAGTTTTGTTTTGGGAGAGAAGTGCATTAAGGTAAAGGAATATCTGGCAGTAAGGAATTTTAATCAATGCATGAGAAAGTATAATTTGTTTGGCTTGGAAATTATTTATCAATAATGTAGTAAGGAATTTCTATTCCTTATTAGAGATGAACAAAACTTTGAATGTTCACATGATGCTTAAACTTTTCCTATTTAAGACAATCAAGGCAAACTAATTAAAAAAAATCAGTGAAATAGCTAGAATTTGCGAATTCGCTCATGTCTTTTTCTTAAAGAGGATCTGTCACTAGTTTATTAATTCCCTATCTCCTAACTAATCTAATAGGCGCTATGATGCTGATAACTACAGTGTGATTTTTTTTTTCAAAAACTTTTATTATTTTAAATGCTCTGAGCATTTTTCTAAACATGTAAATGTGGCTCTAATAGCCAAATAGGATGTGACTCTTTCTTTTCACTCTGGGCGGTGTAATGTTTTCTGTATGACGCTGTCCAATCATCATACAGTCCTCTTCCGAGCCAGCCCAGCAACACAGTGTGATTATACTGTATAGTATACAGCTTCCATTCCCGACTGTGTATTCAACTGGCGATACCTCCAGTTGTTTCACAGCTAGAACTAGATTAGAATATGATCTTCCATATGCCACCAGAAGCACTGTTCTAGGTGGTCCATAGCCAGAGATATGGCTATTTGAAGTGATCCCCCTTCCCTCCAGCCTCAGTCTCTCACACTGTGTGAAGCAGCTTCATGCTGATAGGACAGTGTCAGAGGCTGTGAGGAGGCTCCACCTAAGGAGAATCGCTGGTGTTGACACCCATTTGTCTAGTATAGCCTCATTTGCATATTTAAAAAAAGCTCATAACTTTTAAAATAATAAACATTTTGGAACACAATTTTCACTAGTATTATCAGTGTGACAGCGCCTATTAGATTAGTTAGGAGATTGGGCATTACTAAACTAGTGACAGATCCTCTTTAAATACAACCTCGAACAGGCAACATTGTCATCACAGAGTTTAAAAAAATAATTACTCTAATACTCCCTGTGCAACACTCATCCGGAGAAATGAGCATCACTATTCGGATTATTATTGGATTATGTTATGAAGTTTAAGGGAATGCTAGTCCTCACCCTGAATGCTCTCCCAGGAGAACATACCCCACTGTGAGGCGTATTTCTCAGGTCATAGTCCCCAACGTAGTCTTAAATAAAAGGCAGTTGTCAGATGGAAAGAGACAAGAATAGCGCAATACTATAACAGCAGGTGAAAGTGTGGTCAACAAGCCAAAAGTCATCAATGTACTGTATATACTAACCTGGCAGAAGATACTCAAAAGTGGTAAGAAACGTGAGACAAAGCTAAAGAGTTAGCTGTGGAAGTTCAAGAACAGAAGATGCAGGGTGGAGGGTTCAAAGAAATACTCATAATCAACACTAACGAGAATTAGGAAAAGGAAATGGGACATGTCCACTTTTTGCGGCTATGTACAGTTTTGAATCTATTTATTTTTAATGAAATTAATGTTTTTACAACTTTTTAAATAAACTTTTGTTAAAAAGACGTTTTAACTTTTACGATACGGCTTCTGTGTATCCTGTATACATAGAAGCTGTATCGTTCGTTCTCTCTCAGTCAAATCTGTCAGTTCAGCTGAACTGACAGCTCAGCTGAGTACGGGTACTGCATGTCTCTGACACACAGGATCCACTAAATATCGATCACATCTAGGTACATGAACTTAGATATGATTGATATAAGCTGGATCCTGCGTGCCTGTTTGTCAGAGACACACAGGACATGTTGTTAGCCAAGCTGTCAGTTCAGGATCCATAGAAACTGTATCGTAAAAAGTACTTTTAAAAAAAAGTTAATTTCAAAAGTTCTTGAAAACATTGATTTAATAACATTGATTTAATAATGATTATTAATAATAATAATAATAATAAAAATAATAAATACATTTAAAAGTGTATATTATCCATCCCATTTCGAACTGACCAACAAAATTGGGGCAGAGAGGAAATTGTGACCCCAGTTGGCAGGTGTCACGGTCACAGGGTATGTGGACCCACTAGGCCGCTCCGCTGTAGTGGAGAGGCAGCTGACCAGGTCTCAGTCTATACAAAAGTCTACAGTTCGTAACACTCGGGTACCTGAACTAGTCCAGACAGTGGCTGTGGCTTCAGCATGGATGGAGGTCGGTGCAGCAGGTTGCGCCAGACGTGGTGGGCAGTACAAGATGTGGCAGAAGACACTGGATGTGGCAGAAGATACTGGACGTGGCAGAAGACACTGGACGTGGCAGAAGACATTGGAAGTGGCAAACGACAGCAGGTGCAGTAGGACATGACTCCAACACTAGTAGGCACAGGAACAAGAACACAGCACGGGATACAGCAATAGGTAACAGGGCATGATTAACAACTGGAACAGGAAAACACTAAGGGACCATTTGCAAGACAGACTTGGGATATACTAACAATGCTCAGGCAAGGATCAAAAGGGCTGGGGATTTCTTATAGACCAGGAAATCATGTTGGTTGATGATAATTATTTTCATGTGCGCACGCTGGCCCTTTAAGAGCGGGCACGAGCGTGCGCACGCACCCTACGGGACACAGCGGACCGGAGTGGAAGTGAGCGCTGGCGTCTCCTAGGAAGGAGATGAGGACAAGGGCTCACAGATCCATGGCTGCGTGCATTGGGAGGTGAGTAAACCCGACTTCCAGCGGCCATGAATGCTACAGTTTCCCCCCTTTTATGCCCCCTCTTCTTGGGGCCAGAGCGAGAGAGGAATTTCTTAATGAGAGCAGGAGCACTGAGATTCTCTTCCGGCTCCCAGGACCTCTCCTCAGGACCAAACCATCTCCAGTCTACCAAATAGAAAGTCCTTCCTCCTACCCTTTTGCAGTCCAGGATCTCCCTCACCTCGAACACATCAGAAGAACTGCTGGGAGCAACTGTGGAACTAGAAGTCTTGCTGTAGTGGTTCATGACCACTGGTTTCAGGAGGGACACAGGAAAGGAGTTGGGGATTCTGAGGGTAGGAGGAAGCCGCAGCTTATAGGAGATGGGGTTTATCTGTTGCAGAATTTCAAAAGGACCAAGGAACCTGGGAGCAAACTTGTATGAAGGCACCTTCAAACGAATGTTCCGAGAAGACAGCCAGACTTTGGTACCCGGAAGATACTGTGGCGGTTCTCTTCTCTTTGTATCCGCTTTTCGCTTCATGCGATCGACTGCCAGCAAAATAGAGAACCGGGTCTGGTGCCAGATTTGCAGAAAGTCATTAATGCAGAGTCAGCAGCGGGTACCTGAGATGTAGTCGACACAGGAAGTGGGACTCTAGGATGTTGACTGTACACAATGTAAAACGGAGTGGAAGTGGTGGACTCACTTGTGTGGTTGTTGTACGAGAACTCGGCCCATGGAAGAAGCTGTACCCAGCTATCATGCTGTAAAGAGATGAAGTGGCGGAGATAATTCTCCATGATCTGGTTGATCCTCTCGACTTGCCCATTGGACTGGTGGTGATAAGCTGAGGGAAAAGTCCAATCTCCCATCCAGGAGTTTACAGAGGGCTCTCCAGAACTTTGATTTAAATTGAACCCCCCGGTCGGACACAATGTGAAGGGGCAAGCCATGCAAGCGAAAGATGTGCTGAATGAAGAGACTCGCCAGTCGGGGAGCAGAAGGGAGGCCGGTCAGCGGGATAAAATGTGCCATCTTCGAGAACCAGTCCACCACCACCCAGACAGTGTTGCATCCTGCTGAGGGAGGAAGGTTTGTGACAAAGTCCATTGCAATGTGCTGCCAGGGGGCATTGGGTGCAGGCAGAGGTTGAAGAAAGCCGGCAGGCTTGGAGTGAGTAACTTTGTTAGAAGCACACACCGTGCAAGAAGAGACAATGTCCTGACATTTTTTAGGTAGCATGGGCCACCAGAAGTGAAGAGCAATAAGGTCTCAGGTTTTACGAACACCAGCGTGCCCAGCCAGTTTATAACTGTGTCCCCAGCGGAGAATTCTTCTCCTGTCTGCCAACCGAATAAAAGTCCTCCCCGGAGGGATGTCTCTAACCTGCAAAGGTTTAGCAGTGATAATGCAGGACGGGTCTATGATAGTTTGAAGGGACTCCACCGTGTCATCGGCCCTCACATTCTTGTCAGCGGAACTTTAGTGCAGCACAAATGGAAGACGGGTGAAGAACAGCGACAACCTGGCTTGACGGGGATTTAGTCGTTGAGCGGACTGAAGATAGGTAAGGTTCTTGTGGTCGGTGTAGACCAAGATGGGTGTGAGCTGCGCCCTCTAGAAGATGTCTCCACTCCTCCAGAGCCCATTTGATGGCCAGTAGATCCCAATCCCCAATAGAGTAATTGCGCTCTGCAGAAGAAAAAAGTCTCGAGTACTAGCCACATACTACTGCCTTTCCTTTGGAGCTCCTCTGGAACAGAAGTGCACCTGCACCAACAGAGGAAGCGTCCACCTCCAATGAGAACTGCCGAGATACGTCAGGATGATGGAGGATCGAGGCTGAAGTGAAGGCTTTCTTGAGGCTAATAAATGCGGACCCTGCCTCTGGAGTCCACACCTTGGCGTTCACACCCTTCTTGGTAAGGGTAGAGATGGGATCCATCAGAGATGAGAAGTTTGGAATAAACTGCCGAATCCCAGGCGAATCCCAGGAACCACTGTATGGCCCTCAGGCTTTGAGGACGTGGCCATTGCAGGACAAACTTTAGTTTCTCAGGATCCATCTTAAGACCATGATGCGAGATGATGTAGCCCAGAAAGGGCAAAGACCTCTTTTCAAAGACGCACTTCTCCAACTTGGCATATAAGCAATTCTCCCTTAGTCGCAGAAGAACCTGACGGACATGCCTCCAATGGGTCATCAGATCTGGGGAGAAAATCAAAATATCATCGAGATAAACTACAACACACATATAGAGGAGATCTCAGAAGATATCATTGATGAATTCCTGAAAGACTGTGGGAGTGTTGCACAGTCCGAAGGGCATCACTAGGTATTCGTAGTGCCCGTCACAGGTGTTAAATGCCATTTTCCATTCGTCAACCCGGCAAATCCAGATTAGGTAATAAGCCCCCCGCAGGTCTAGCTTAGAAAAAATGTTGGCTCCTCGTATGCAATCAAACAGCTCGGATATAAGTGGCAACGGGTATTTGTTCTTGACCTTGATCTGGTTGAGACCACGGTAGTCAATGTAGGGTCGAAGAGATCCATCTCTCTTCTTAATGAAGAAGAAGCCGGCCCCAGCTGGGGAGGGAGATTTTCGTATAAAACCCCTCTCCAAATTCTCCTTGATATAGCCTGACAGGGATAAAGTCTCTGGCAAGGAGAGAGGATATACCCGTCCACGGGGAAGAGAAGAATTTGGAACCAGTTGAATGGGACAATCATAATTCCGGTGTGGAGCAACGTCTCAGCCTCTCGCTTGCAGAAGAAATCCGCAAAACTGGCATACTGAGATGGAGTGAAGAGCTCCGACCCGTAGTGTTAACGGTTCCGTGATGAACACAATCAGATCGGGCAATGGTAGACCATTCACAGAGGCAACAGCCAGGGGTCTCTCCAGAAGAACTGTGGGTAGATGTAAACGATCCACTAGATCCTTGCTGGATGAAATTAGCAGCGGCTCTGGAGTCAAGATAGGCGGAGGAGGGATGTGACGTCTCTCTGGAGATGATGGCCACAGGAATCGATAATTTGGAAGAGGTTTTAACGTTTGGAGACGTCCCACCTAGAGTTGCCTCTCCAACCAACCCTAGGTACTGGAGTTTCCCGGTCTTTGTGGGTATTGGCACACAAAATTACCCTTAAGGCCATAAAACATACATAGTCCAGAGGAGTGTCTGCGCTGCTTCGCTTGTTCAGACAACCGGACTCTGTCTACCTGCATGGGTTCTTCAGGTAGCACACTAGGGGAAGGCAATAGTAGTCTCTGGACCGAGGGTGCTGGTCTGTGCAACCCGAGTGTCTAACAGGATGAGGGCATCCAAGGTAGAAGGAAGGTCGCGGACCACCAGTTCGTCCTTGATGTGAGAGGACAGTCCCTGCCAGAAGGTCGCCTCCAGTCCCTCATTGCTCCATGCTAGCTCAGCTGCCAGGGTACGGAAGGAGATAGCATACTCCTCTACTGTGGTACCCTCTTGCTTGAGGGTCAACAGAGTGGCTGCGGCAGAGGATGTTCGACCCGGCTCCTCCAACATGGCATGAAAGGACTGCAGGAACAAAGCTAGGTCCGAGGATACAGGTCCTTGTTGCTCCAGGATTGGGTTCGCCCATGCGAGGGCCTTGCCAGCAAGAAGGGAGATGATAAATGCTACTTTGGCCTCCTCGGAGGGGAAACGATGAGCCCGTAGCCTAAAATAAACCGAGCATTGGTTAATAAATCCTCTACATGCTCTGCGATCACCGTCATAGTGAGGAGGAAGAGGCAGAGGAACTGTGGATCCAGAACAAACAGGAGGAGCAACGGGCAGTGGCACAGCAACAGCCTCTGGAGGAAGAACCGGAGGTGGAACAGTGAGTTTATTCAGACGGACCATGATAGAATTTACAGCCTCAAGGAGTTGATCCTGATGTGTGCATAGGTCATGCATCTCCGACTGTATCTTCTGGACTCTAGTCTTGGGCTGGCCAGTGGGTTCCATGGCCTGAACGTACTGTCACGAACACAGGGTATGTGGACCCACTAGGTCGCTCCGCCGTAGCGGAGAGGCAGCTGAACAGGTCTCAGTCTATAAAAAAGTCTATAACAGTTCGTAACACTTGGGTACCTGAACTAGTCCAGACAGTGGCTGTGGCTTCAGCACGGATGGAAGTCGGTGCAGCAGGTTGCGCCAGACGTGGTTGGCAGTACAAGATGTGGCAGAAGACATTGGACGTGGCAGAAGACACTGGACATGGCAGAAGACATTGGACGTGGCAAATGACAGAAGGTGCAGTAGGAACACGACTCCAACACTAGTAGGCACGGGAACAGGAACACAGCACGGGATACAGGAACAAGTAACAGGGCACGTGTAACAACTGGAATGGGAAACACTAAGGGACCATTTGCAAGACAGACTTGGGATATACTAACAAAGCTCAGGCAAGGATCAGAAGGGCTGGGGCCTTCTTATAGACCAGGGAATCATGTGGGCTGATGATGATGATTGTTTTCATGTGCGCGCGCTGGCCCTTTAAGAGCGGGCACAAGCGTGCACGCGTACCCTACGGGACACAGCGGCCCGGAGCGGAAGTGAGTGCTGGCGTCTCCTAGGAAGGAGATGGGGACCAGCGTTCACAGATCCATGGCTGCAGGCGTCAGGCGGTGAGTAAACCTAACGGCCCGCGGACGCTACAGCAGGCAGAAGCAAGATGATGGTGGAAGGTGGGTGAAGGTTTCCCCTCCTGCCTGTTCTCCAGCACAGCTGCCTAAACTCACAGAGTAATTATGCCTCATGCACATGACCGTGTGTGCCGCCCGCTAAAGTGAATTGGTCCGTGACGACTATCGGGTGCCACTCGGATGCCGTCAAAAACAGCCCAAGTGGCACAACAGTCGTGTGCATGAGGCATTAACGAGTCAGAAGGACAATCCTGTCCTTATGAATAATTTGCAATGGAAATGCTTGGTTCTCCCCAGGGTTTCCCTCGTATTATGTTTTTAGTGTTTGGCATTCAGTAGCTCCAATAGCAGAATTGGATCTTGAGAACCTTACAGTATATTTGGCAGGTTCCTAATTCATAAACCAAAGATTGAACAATAGAGTAAAGATCTTAATACTTGGCTTCATATTATATTTTGTCCTGATTTAAAGAATGGGCTGAGAATCAGGCTGTGTAAATGATCAACTGACCCTGGAATCTCTCAGGATCACGCATCAAGATTTTTCTAAAAGTTTGAAAATTCTCTTGTCAGTTGAAAATCAATTATTTTTAGGAAAGGGTCAGACCTAGTTGTACTGATAGTTGGGGCAGGGGAAGACATCTTGTGCTTCAGAACAGTAGGGACCTGTTGCACTTGGGCTTCTTTCCCCATTCCTCACTTGCTACTATGGTGGTTGACGTGGAGAGAGAGTTCCCTAATTCTAATTTACTATATACAATTAACCATAAATGCCATTTGAGGCAAATGTTCACTACTAATCACCATTTCATAGTTTTAGTATATAATTATTTGTTTCTAAAAGGTTGAGTAATTTACAACATTAGATATCTTTTACTGATCCTCAGTATTATGGCTCAGAGCTGCATTCACAATTCTGAATGCTTCTGAGCTAAAATCTCCCAGCATTCCCTTCCAGTTGAATGTCTGCACAGAGCTTGTTTTGGTAATTTGCACCAGGTGTATAGTAACAGTATAGATGTTTATGACAATGTTGCTTCGACTTTACTTTATACAAGCAACTTACATGTACTACTTATAAATTATTACACCATATATTTACCCTCTTTGAATAAATATTATGTATTCACTCCCCCATCAATAAAAGAAGGCAACAATATCTAATACTTGTCTCTTAGGAGTGAGGACTAAGCTCGTCAAAGTGCATATTTTCTTGTTCAACATCTCATTCTTAAGCCATAGGACATTAATATGGTAGTAATGCCACCTTTGCATCCATTAAAATAATAGTGCATTAAAGGCGTATTTCAGGCATTTATCACTTATCAATGGGAAAGGTGATAAGTGTTAGATCTGAGATACACATTGATTGCCTAAATGGGAAACCCCATCCCTCCCCTCCCGGATATTCATGTTGAGGAGGAGGTGTATTGGAGCAGAGCATGCGTACTGCTGCTACATACTACTTTATGGGATGTAAGGAAACAGCTAGATGAGCACCTGTTGTCGGGGATGGGAGACCACCATACCCCGAGCTATTGTACCCCAACAAATTTAACTTTTTATCACCTATCCACAGGAGGTTCGGAAACAGCTGGATGAGCACCTGGTGGGGAGGGACTTATGGCCAGTGATAACTGTTAATGCCTGAAATATCCCTTATCCCGGGCAGTAGGAGAAAGGACAATACAGAGCACAGTGTGGGTGCAGGGTGCTGTTTCTACCTGCAAAGTAAAAATACAGCTTTCTGATTTGCCACTTTTTTTTTTATTACAGGAAAATATTTTTGGACATCTTTGCAAATAATCTCTGCAAAATTTCAAGACAAATTTTTCAGCAAAATAGTATATATTACTGCAGCCTATGCTATCCCAACTCGTGTTTTCCACTCCCCTTCACTTTATCTCCTCTGTCCATGTCTCCCTGTGGTTTGCCTTCCCGCTGCTTGAGTTCAAACCCCTGCTATTCCACTCCAATACATATATTATAATATTTATAACATTCCCAGATATTCAATACCGGGCTGGTTCCCGTTGGTTCCTTCCAATTTCACTTATAGTATAATATAGAAGAAGGATTTATTTATAAAACTTAGCTTTTATTAAGTTTGGTTAAAAACATGGAACATCACACATTTGTTATGAAACATACACTGATATACACACAACATATAGATGTCAATGGGGTATCGGTATAGGTTCCTGTGCTCTGTAGCCAGTGTTAGGTCATGGCATACTCTGTCATGTAGTGCAATTGTTCACTACCATTCGTGCCCTGTCCTATCTATTATCATGTCTGCATTCAAACCTGATAAACCTACTTAGAGCCGGAAATTCCCTAATATGCCTAAATATTTTCTGAGTGCAGCAAGCAACTCCTCCTCCTACGCGTTTCACCCTAAGTCAGGTTCATCAGGGAGACATTAGGAGTTTTTCTGATCTGACTCATTGGTGTTTGGCATTATAATATAATATATATAATGTAACATTGTGTATATACATAAAATGTAACAAGGTGTAAAAACAAGAAAAGAACACAGGAAAAGGAATAAAAAATAACAATATATCCAAATTATTTACGCTTACAATATATATCCATATCCGTAATGACCTGTACAATAAATTGTACCAGCTATGCCTGATGATCAGTCTATGACAGAAAAAACAGTAATATTATAAAAATAGGTCAACAATTATTGATCAAGGAAAGTTCAGTAACCAATATTATCTTGACACAATGTATCTTTATGATATAGTCAATCCTTCGCTGCAGGTCACACATGCTCTGAGCAGCACAATTTTTACATCTATCTGATGCTGATTTTTATTTTGTATTTTTTAAATTATTTTACAAAAAGTGTCAAAGGTTTCATCTAGCGGTATAGCTCTGCAATTCTTACCCTTCCACTAATGATTGGGCTACATGGCAACCAAAATACGTAGTAAAATACGCCTTCAATTATTCCTTATGGGCAAAAAATGTGGACGCAGCACGCAGTACTGCAACCGCCCGCTAATTTCTGCTAACATATATTCGATGACTTGGGTGTGATTGGAACGCTGTATTACGCAGTATTGCTTCTAGGGTTGACTGTAGTGCCTCATGGAGGTACCATACGGTGGCACACAAAGTGCCTACAGGTATTTAATATGGACCATAGGGGCTCTGTGTGCCACTGTATAGACCCTATTCTTGCAGCTTTGTCATGTGTGTCTACACCTAATACATGAATGATGTAAGAAGTCACAGAGATGCCCAATATGAACCCGATTTATGTCTGTGGCATAGAAAATATTGTACAAAAATCCATGATTCCTTCTATACAGCTGCAGAGAAGAACAAAACAACCACTACAAGTATCAATATCAACTGAATATCCAAACAAATGCCCGTCCACCTGACCATAATCCCGTTACAAATTCAATGCGTCATTGACCCAAAGTGCTTAATCGGAGAAGACCGACAAATTAATCAGGTCACCCAGGATACTCAGAGTTACAGACAGGTTACTGTTTCTTTAAGCCCCAGCTGTTCCTTTTGCAGGTGCTATTTTTAGAAGCACTCCATGGTAGAATCCAGATTACCCCTCCTTTCTGCCATAGTCTTGGTAGTTCCCAGTCTGAGAAGGTCAGAAAACTGAGCATGTCTAGATGTGCTCTGTGGAGCCGGGATGCACTTGCTGATGATACAATTCATCCAATGCAAAAGTCCTTGAGCAAGCTGTCAATGTGCAATGCAGAGCTGAGCAGGCTGGGACACGGTGACAAACCTTCTGCTTATTACCAGTAAGTTGCTTTATTATTGGGAATGTGTTGTGATGCTGCAGCACCAGAGCTGGTGTGTTGTATGGGACAGCTGCAATGTGTATGTCAGGGAGCTGTCCAGTCCCCTGGTGCTGATGTGTGGCAGGGGGAGGCTCTGTGTACAGTGCATCATCTATAGGGTTGCTGCTTATTAACATTTGTTATAATACATGTGCTGGAGTTTTTGTTGGTTTATGTGGCAAGTGTTATATATGTATCTAGTCAGAGTGTGGAAAGACCACTGCAAAGATAAACACAACAGCAGGAGGAGTAGGATGATCCTGCACCCAGGGGTGAGGGTGCCCATTATACAGTCCTGTGGCAAGAGATCAATTGTCTCCTATGATATTCTAGTGGATAAGAGTCACTTTTGCTCTGCGCTGGGTTATTCTTATTCAGATCAGACTACTGAAATATGTATATGTGTTGAGATGACTACACTGGTGCCATTGTTCTGTGCCCATTATCTGACAGCGCTTTGGATACCGTCTAGTAGTAGATGCTGATGCAGAATACAGCTGGCAGGAGAATGTGCCAGTGAGGGAGGTTAGTAAATACAGAATGTTCCCTGGTTGGCGGGAAAAGACCAGCAAATTAAAAAATCCACCCACAGATCTGTGTCCAGAGAGGATTTGTTTACTGTTTATAGAATATTGGATACAATGTCATTCATAGATATGTAGAGATAATGAGTTTGTGCCCAGATCAAAGAAGCTGGAAACTTTTTAATACATAAAGATCAATGTACAAGGACATAACAAAGTTGGTACAGGTAATGGTAATATGACAGGTGATATTTGTAGTTTTACATAGGACTGCAGCTGAACTTACTTCATTCTCTTAACTGGGAGAGTTGTCATGAAGCACAGATCCAAAAGTGCAATGGCAGATTCAGCGCCGCTATATACGTGTTTTCTTATTTCCATGTTAAAATGATAATGGTCGTCATTGTTTGCAAACAATTAAAAAATATATAATAGTGCAAACATATTATGGTAATAGTGGGGGTAGTAGTTGTTATTATTTTATTCACAGTTGAATTCCATAAAAATATGTGTTACTTTTTTTTTTTAAAAGTTAAAAATAAAGAATTATAGATGTTTTCAATGGATAAACTAGCAGAGCTGATTCAGTCAGATGTAGGAGTAGTAGGGTGTTGAACGAGAATTGGAGTTGTGAGAAAGCTTTTTATATTGGTTAACTAGTTAGACAGCTCAGGTCCCTTTGTTATGTACGTGTAGGAGAGCTGAGTTTGTGATTTAGTACAACTTATTGTGAAATAACAGTAAAAATTTACTATATTATCTTAACATAGAAATGTATGACACATGATGCAGACACAAAGAGTTAGAAAGTAACAAATTGAAATCTATGTATTGCATATATTCTATCTTTTCTATGATATTAAATATGATGGTGAACAACGTTTGCAGTCACCTATAAAAAGTAATGCAAACAATTATTATTATTATTATTATTATTATTATTATTATTATTATTATTATTATTATTATTATTATCATCATTTAAAAATTATATAATATTATCCCCTCCCAGAGGCAATGTTTTCCACAAATGCAAAAAACGAACAAACCTGCAGATGTAGCAGAGTTGAGTTTGTTTTCTCGACAAAACGCCTTGTTATATCACTATGGGGTATTTGTGGTTTTATATAGAACTTCACTCAAACAATTTTCATTAACTTATCCCAATGAGTTATCGCAATGCACATGCAAAAAAAGTAAACGAGCAAATTCAGCTCTGCTACATCAGTCTCATCTAGACATTTTATGGTAAGAGCTTTTTCATATTCAATATCCTCCAGTCTGGCATTACTTCTCCTGCCTTATAAATATTTCCCTTAGACTAATTCCAGTTCAGAAATCAATGTTTATGAATTGCTTAACCTTTCCAGTTCATTTTATAAATCAAGCCGCACCTGAAATCCTATTTATCACAGATTAGATTACTTACTGGCTTATTTTCTCCATTTTATTTTTAATTGGATTTTCTGGCCTAATCAAGGGGATAGAATTTACAGATCTACTATCTATCTATCTATCTATCTATCTATCTATCTATCTATCTATCTATCTATCTATCTATCTATCTATCTATCTATCTATCTATCTATCTATCTATCATCTATCTATCTATCTATCTATCTATCTATCTGTCTATCTATCTATCTATCTATCTATCTATCTATCTATCTATCTATCTATCTATCTATCTATCTATCTATCTATCTATCTATCTATCTATCTATCTATCTATCTATCTATCTATCTATCTATCTATCTATCTCTCTATCTATCCATCCATGCATCCATCTATCTATCTATTTCATATCTATCTATCTATCTATCTATCTATCTATCTATCTATCTATCTATCTATCTATCTATCTATCTATCTATCTATCTATCTATCTATCTATCTATCTATCATCTATCTATCTATCTATCTATCTATCTATCTATCTATCTATCTATCTATCTATCTATCTATCTATCTATCTATCTATCTATCTATCTACACTCCTAAACATTGAAATGGCAACGAATGCCAAGAAGGACAAGGTTATGCAAATCGAGGAAGTAGCAGGTGTCGCTAAGATCTTCAAATTATCAAATTTTTAAGCACGGAGCTCCAATCTGTAGCATGTAGAGGGGCATAAAAGCTGGATTGAAAGCAACGTTTTTTTTAACCACATGAAACCTCAAAAATCGGATGAGGTGGTGCGGAATGATTGTGCAATGTTTCCTGTTCGTAGGACGTGCCAGTTATCACCACTTGTCACAAACTGTTTGGGACAGAATCTTTGAACTGAGAGACCTTTGTTTATCACTCCGGCAGATCGCTACGTGCCTAGGCTGATATGTCAGCACTGTTCAGCGTTGCATATCCCGGAGTTTGGGAGAACAACAATGAATGGGAATAACAGCAAGAGTTGCACGGAGGTGAAACATTGCACGGACGGATAGATGGCAGAATGGCGCATGGTGATCCATTCTGTACTGCAAGTGAAATTAGATGTCACATCCCAAGCCTAGGGCGGCAACCAGTATTGACACAAACCATCAGAAGGCGTTTGCACGACATTGGGCTATGAGCCAGACGTCTAGCTACAGATTTTCCATTGATCATATGCCACTGCTCTCAAAGGCTATCATGGTGTACAGCAAGATGGCAATGGAGGCTGGAATGGAGGTCTATCCTCTTCAGCGATGAGTCTCTCTTTTTTTCTTGGATGCAATGACAGCCAGAAATTGGTCTGAAGACCACGTTGGCAATGCCATGAAGAGGCCTTCACAAGGGAACATGAAACCAGTCCTACTCCCGGGATTATGGTGTGGGGTGGCATAATGTATGGTAGCTGGACCCCTCTAGTCTTCATTTCAGGTACACTAACAGTTCAGCGTTATATTGATTTGGTCTTAGAACCAGTGGTACGGCCGTTTCTCCAAAGTGTCCGAGAAGCCATTTTTCAACAGGACAACTTCAGGTTGCATGTTGCTTGTGCTACTGTGAGCAGCTTGAGTGGCCTAAACGTGCTACCATGACCTGCAGCGTCTCCGAACTTGTCTCCCATTGAGCACATCTGGGACGTCATTGGTCGGCAATTGCAAAGGGAGCAGCCAGCAGTCAATCTTGATGATTTGTGTGTCCAAGTGCATTGAACACGGCATAACAAACATTCCTCAGACCATTAATAACCTCATTGATGGCATGCCAAGGCCTGTAAGTGCGTGTATTTCTGCGGGGTGGCGTTCATACTCGATACTGAATAAATCAAGATGTTTGGAATATTTTGTTTCCATTTTTTAATCATTTGCATATCATTAACATGTCTATCCATCCTGTGATTTCCACAATTCCAAAGCTTTTCTTTGTTGGTGTTGCAATTTCAATGTTGATGAGTATATCTATCTACAGTTAGGTCCAGAATTATTTGGAGAGTGACACAAGTTTTGGCATTTTAGCTGTTTACCAAAACATATTGAATATAGAGCTATATAATCAATATGGACTTAAAGTGCAGACTCTCAGTTTTAATTTGAGAGTATTCACATCCTAATTTGAGGAAGGATTTAGGAATTGCAGCTCTTTAACTTGTTGCTGCCTCTTTTTCAAGGGACCAAAGGTAATTGGACAATTATCTCAAAAGCTATTTAATGTGCTGCACGGGCTGTTCCCTTGTCCATCATCAATTAAGCAGTTAAAAGGTCTGGATTTAACTCCAGGTGTGGTATTTGCATTTGGAAGCTGTTGCTGTGAACCCACAACATGAGGTCAAAGGAGCTCTCAATGCAAGTGAAACAGACCATTGTTAGGCTGAAAAAAATTAAGAAATCCATCAGAGAGATGTCACAAATGTTAGGAGTGGCCAAATCAACAGTTTGGTACATCCTTTGAAAAAAACACACTGGTGGTCTCGTGATCTCCAAAAGGCCGGGACGTCCACAGAAGACAAAAGTGGGGAATAATCACAGAATCCTTTCCATGGTGTAGAAAAACCCCTTCACAACATCTACCCAAGTGAAGAACACTCTCCTGGAAGTAGGTGTATCAGTATCTAAGTCTACCATAAAGAGAAGACTTCATGAGAGCAAATACAGAGGGTTCACCACAAGGTGCAAACCATTAATCAACCTCAAAAATAGAAAGGCCAGATTAGACTTTGCCAAACAACATCTAAAGAAGCCGCCCAGTTCTGGAACAGAATCAGATGAAACTAAGATCAACCTGTTCCAGAATGATGGGAGGAAAAAAGTATGGAGAAGGCTTGGAATGGCTCATGATCCAAAGCCACCACATCCTCTGTAAAACATGGTGGGGGCAGTGTGATGGCATGGTGGGGGCAGTGTGATGGCATGGTGGAGGCAGTGTGATGACATGGCCATGCATGGCTGCCAAAGGCACTGGGTCACCAGTGTTTATTGATGATGTGACTGAAGACAGAAGCAGCCGGATAAATTCTGATGTGTTCAGGGATTTACTTTCTGCTCAGATTCAACCAAATGCAGCAAGGTTGATTAGACGTCGCTTCACAGTACAGATGGACAATGACCCAAAACATACTGCGAAAGCAACGCAGGAAATTTTTAAGGCAAAGAAGTGGAATATTCTGCAATGGCCAAGTCACCAGGTTTCAACCCGATCGAGCTGCATTTCACTTGCTTAAGACAAAACTTAAGGCAGAAAGACCCACAAACAAGAAACAACTGAAGACAGCTGCAGTAAAGGCCGGGCAAAGCATCACAAAGGAGAGAACCCAGCGTGTGGTGATGTCCATGGGTTCTAGACTTCAGGCAGTCATTGCCTGCAAAGGATTCTCTACAAAGTATTAAAAAAACATATTTTATTTATGGTAATGTTACTTTGTCCAATTACTTTTGAGCCCCTGAAATGAGGAGACTGTGTAGAAAAATGACTGCAATTCCTAAACATTTCACAGGATATTTTTGTTCAACCCCTTGAATTAAACCTGAAAGTCTAAACTTCAATTGCATCTCAGTTGTTTTCCAATGTGGTGGCAGCAGAGCCCAAATCATGAAGATTGTGTCACTGTCTAAATATTTCTGGACCTAACTCTATCTATCTATCTATCTATCTATCTATCTATCTATCTATCTATCTATCTATCTATCTATCTATCTATCTATCTATCTATCTATCTATCTATCTATCTATCTCTCTATCTCTCTATCTCATATCTATCTATCTATCTATCTATCTATCTATCTATCTATCTATCTATCTATCTATCTATCTATCTATCTATCTATCTATCTATCTATCTATCTATCTATCTATCTATCACACAAGAAAATTGTAACAGCACACTGCGAACACTAATGCCATCTGAGCCACTAAATATAAATAAATATGCATTACTGCTAAATCTACTTACAATAGGGAGGTTCTTAGCGCACATTTTGATCAAATTGTGTGAGCCCACCTGCCACGACAAGGCGACCTCTATGAGGTGGGAACCTACACTGCACATACAGCCAGAACTGGGACTATCTATCTATCTAGTAATCCAAAAAACAGGCAGCACACCATAGTTGAAGTGTAAAAAATGAGGGTACTTTAAAGTACCCTCATTTTTTACACTTCAACTACGATGTGCTGCCTGTTTTTTGGATTACTGTATAGCTGGGATCTTGGTCTGCTCCCCAGGGCTTGCACCCACATATTTTCCGGTGCTGCTGGACTTTCTGTTTTGCTGTATCTATCTATCTATCTATCTATCTATCTATCTATCTATCTATCTATCTATCTATCTATCTATCTATCTATCTATCTATCTATCTATCTATCTCATATCTATCTCATTATAACAGAATATTGTACATAGTGCTACTGTGGAGCTTTTTAGATACAATTTAGTGATTTCATTTGCTAACGTTTTCAAATATACTGAAGAAGTAATGAGAATTATTGGTCTTCTCTAAGCCACTTGTCAGTATTTATTATCTCATTTTACAATCTGACGGGTAGTGAAGTTTGTTATTGTTGAGATATGAACATAAATATTTTATTGGCAGCTTCCCTAATTGTCTTTGAAATTCTTTATAAGAAAAACAAAGCAGGAGATTTTTAGTTTTGCTCAGACAAATGGGGATATTTCTAAAATAGTCTAACCATTGTTTTCCTAACAACTCTTCAATTACATTAATATTCTGCCTGACGCTTCCATACATTATCTTTTTATTATATGTTCCTTTATATTGATGTGTCCATGTTATTCTTATGTTTGCTGCATGAATCACATGTAATGAAGACCATTAGATTCGCTAGTGAGAGGCTCCGTATAAGACTAATGAATGTGTTTGTTGTATTCAGTGTGATATGGACAATGTATTACTTGCAGTACTAGAGGGATGTTCACAGATCTCATTGCATCTCATTCAGTTTTATTGGGTATAATATTATTTTGCTTTATTTACATTTATTTATTGATAAAATTTATTGGTTGACATACACATTGTGATATCACCTCTTTATAAGCTCTTGATAACACATAATATCTGTGGTTTTAAATAGGACTGAAGGTAAACTCAGTAGGATGTAGATTTGGCTTTTCAACAATTCCATGCTGTCTATCTATTTATTTATCTATCTATCTATCTATCTATCTATCTATCTATCTATCTATCTATCTATCTATCTATCTATCTATCTATCTATCTATCTATCTATCTATCTATCTATCTATCTATCTATCTATCTATCTACCTATTGCATATCTATCCAGGGGCGTAACTAGGAAAGACTGGGCCCCATAGCAAACTTTTGACTGGGCCCCCCCCCCCGGGTGCCACACAACCCCCCCCCCCTTGTAGATAGTGCCTTTTTTACAAACCCCCCCCTGTAGATAACGCCATACAGCCCCCTTTGTAGATATCTACAGTGGGGTCTGTATGGCGCTATCTACAGAGGGGGCTGTATGGCGTTATCTACGGGGGGACTGTATGGCGTTATCTACGGGGGGACTCTATGGCGTTCCCTACAGGGGGGGTATATGGCGTTCCCTACAGGGGGGACTGTATGGCGTTCCCTACAGGGGGGACTGTATGGCGTTCCCTACAGGGGGGACTGTATGGCACTATCTACAGGGGGGGCTGTATGGCGCTATCTACAGGGGGGCTATATGGCGCTATCTACAGGGGTGCTGTATGGCGCTATCTACAAGGGGGCTGTATGGCGCTATCTACAGGGGGGACTGTATGGCGCTATCTACAGAGGGGGCTGTATGGCGTTATCTAGAGGGGGGCTGTATGGCGTTATCTACAGGGGGGCTGTATGGCGTTACCTACAGGGAGTCTGTATGGCGTTCCCTACAGGGGGGTCTGTAGGGAACGCCATACAGCCTCCCCCTGTAGGGAACGCCATACAGCCCCCCCATGTAGAGAACGCCATAAGCCCCCCCCTGTAGGGAACGCCATACAGCGTCCCCCCCTGTAGGGAACGCCATACAGCGTCGTCGTCCCTGTAGGGAACGCCATACAGCCCCCCCTGTAGGGAACGCCATACAGCCCCCCCTGTAGGGAACGCCATACAGCCCCCCCTGTAGGGAACGCTATACAGCCCCCCTGTAGGGAACGCCATACAGCGTCCCCCCTCCCAAAAAAATGCGACCTACAGTGTGTCCTAATAAAAGACATGTACAGTGGATACATGTGTGATCGCTGGCAGCGATAGGGAGAACGGGGGACTGAAAGTCCCCTGAAGTTCTCCATGACATACCTCTGACTTCCGGCGTCTGTGTCGGCAGCTCACTAAGAATGAAAGGAGCGCTGGTCACGCATCCGCACAAGCGGGACCGGCGCTCCATTCATTTCTCCGGAGCTGCCGACACAGACCCCGGAAGTCCGAGGTTTGTGTTGGAGAACTTCAGGGGACTTTCAGTCCCCCGTTCTCCCTATCGCTGCCAGCGATCACACATGTATCCCCTATCCTGTGGATAGGGGATACATGTCTTTTGTTTAATGGCAGAGCGGGGAGATACCTACCTGCTCTGCCGTAGTGTTCAGTGGCGTCCCGCTGTAGTAGCCATAGCGGCTGCTAGCGGAGCCTCCGGCCGGCGGGTGACACGGGCCCCCTCATGCCACGGGCCCCGTAGCAGCCGCTACTGCTGTTACGGCGGTAGTTACGCCACTGTATCTATCTATCTATCTATCTATCTATCTATCTATCTATCTGTCTTATATTTATCCATTGATCCATCTATTTTATAGAAAATCCATCATCCCATAATTGAGAAAGTTTGCTAATCTGGCATTTGTTTGCAGAGCAGACTAGCAATATAATGTATATTGTTTATGATAAAAGCAAAAGACTGAGCAGACAGAGCAAATTGGAAATTGACTTTGATTAAAAAAATTTACTTATAATGTCAGATTTTGTATTGCCAGTTTATTATGGGCTTTCCTACTCTAGTTTGTCTCTTACAAATGAGTTTGATATTCTTTTCTATGTCAGTCCAATAATCCAGAATATCTGATAATCTAGCACCTTCCAGATTCCAGATATCCTATAAAGAATCTAGGCACACATGCTCACCGGGTAGGTCTGGGCAGCTTTGTTATAGTAATAGAAGGACATATGTCTTTTGCTAGTGCTGGATTCTTTTTTGTTCTCAGTCGTATTTACCCTCCTCATTTTCTCCTTAAAATAATGGATGAGAAGCATTGGGAAATGTTGTACAAACATGTTGGGAGCACAATTTATAATTTATATTTACACGGAGTGCCTAGAGCAGCAGCAATTGTAAATATAGCTCTCTATACATTTATTCTCTTGTACTTCTGCAGAGTAAACTGCTTAGTAGGCACTATTGTAATAAAACATCAAACCAACACCAGCTTATAAATTGCTGTGCAGGGTAAACTTGCAACATTTCATTTGTTGTACATTTTTTTCAGAATGTTTAGTGTTCATATAAAATAATTTTAACAGATGTTATGTTCATCAGAAAATGAAATATGATTTAATCCGATTTTTATCACTTATTTATACATATTAAAGAGGCTCTGTCACCAGATTCTCAAATCCCTATCTCCTATTGCATGTGATCGGCGTTGCAATTTAGATAACAGTAACGTTTTTTTTTTTAAAAAACGTTCATTTTTGGCCAAGTTATGACCATTTTTATATTTATGCAAATGAGCTTTGAAATGGACAACTGGGCGTTTTTTTTTCGTTATGTCCAACTGGGCGTGTATTGTGCTTTTAACTGGGCGTGTTTATGTGTATGACGCTGACCAATCAGTGACCAGTCAGCGTCATACACTCATCTCCATTCATTTACAAGCAGCACAGCGTTCTTACTAAAACGATGTGCAGCCACATACACAAGTGTCCTGATAATGAATACACATGACCTCCAGCCTGGACGTCATGTGTACTCAGAATCCTGACACTTCTGACTCTTTTCTTTGAGATTGCAGCAAGCCACACGTAATCTCGCGAGATTACGGAGCTAAACGAGATTTTCGTTTTCTTAACCTCTTCTAAATCTGCCAGATCAGAGGTCAAGTTAAATATTTCAAATATATTTGGTATGTATGGAAGCCAATTAAACATTAAAGGGGTTTTACTATCAGGGACATTTTTGACATATCCACAGGTTATGTCATAAATGTCAGATAGGTGCGGGTCCCACCTCTGGGACCTGCACCTATCTCTAGAACGGGGCACCCTAAACCCCGCTTTACCTCTCTGTATTGTGGCTGAAGCGTGTGATATCCGACCTTGAAGAAAAAAACAGTGTAGCTTGCTGAGCAACGCTGTTTCTGTAACCGTCATAGTAGTGAATGGCAGTTACGGGAGCAGCGTAGCATGTGTATATGTCATAAATGTCCATGGTGAGAAAACCCCTTTATAACTTCCCACTAAAGCCAAATTCTGAATCCCACTGGTCAGAGCGCAATGCTTTATGGAAGCTCAAATAACAGTTACACAGTTAGAGAATGTATCCATCTCTAGACCTCACATCCAGGGCATTACTTGTGAGGGGGACTTTCAGGGAAGACGCTGTGGATGATGGGTGTCAGGGGAAGTGTCAACAAGCCACTTTGCCTTAGTCAGGATATTTGGGGACAGCAAGCTGAACCTTTTTCCCGGGTAAAGAAAAGCCTTGCTACGGTTCTGCCTCACATTGATTCCAATATAAGTTTGATAATTACCTCTCGTTCTCTGTAGTCGCTTTCAGGACTCCCATCTATTATCCAGAGCGGTGAGCAGCTACAAAATTTTCTCTCACTCTGGAGGGCCCAACATGTACAGGACGTGCATTTAAAGTATATACCAAAGATTGTGTAATGCTTCATTTCCCCTGTGGTGGCGCTGCAGGGGTCTCTCAGACCATGCACCTGCTGCAGGACTGTGGAAATGAATGTGTCTTGCTTCATCCTACTTTCCTTTGCAATAAAATATACATTCTACTGGTTCCACTAGACATTGT
Source organism: Rhinoderma darwinii (assembly GCF_050947455.1). NCBI lineage: Eukaryota > Metazoa > Chordata > Amphibia > Anura > Rhinodermatidae > Rhinoderma > Rhinoderma darwinii. The sequence goes on along the minus strand of NC_134691.1, from coordinate 38,072,165 downwards.
TAGACTCACTACAATCAGTATTTTGTTATTCAAGCTGCAGAGACGAGACAAGACACATTATTACTACACTTATGTAAGAGAAGCTATTAAGGAATTGGAGAAAAATAGAACTCCCTAAAACACAAATATGAATAATTTTTAATCATGTAATCAACCAGAAAAATTTTGAATTATTTCATTATAATAGCCTGCTCCAGTGTCCAGGGTCTACAACTAAATATATATATATATATATATATATATATATATATATATATATATATATATATATATATACTGAGCTTTGTTCTGGTGCTGTATATATGTACTGAGCTTTGTTCTGGTGCTGTATATATGTGCTGAGCTTTGTTCTGATGCTGTATATATGTACTGAGCTTTGTTCTGGTACTGTATATATGTGCTGAGCTTTGTTCTGATGCTGTATATATGTACTGAGCTTTGTTCTGGTACTGTATATATGTGCTGAGCTTTGTTCTGATGCTGTATATATGTACTGAGCTTTGTTCTGGTGCTGTATTTATGTACTGAGCTTTGTTCTTAGGTTGTATTTATGTACTGAGCTTGGTTTTGTGGCTGTATTTCTGTACTGAGCTTTGTTCTGGTGATGAAATATATGTACTGAGCTTTGTTCTGGTGCTGTATTTCTGTACTGAGCTTGGTTCTGGGGCTGTATTTATCCATTGAGCCTTGTTCTGGTGCTGTATTTATCTATTGAGCTTGGTTCTGTTGCTGTATATATGTACTGAGCTTGATTCTGTTGCTGTATATGTGTTCTGAGCTTGATTCTGGTGTTGTATTTATGTACTGAGCTTGGTTCTGGTGTTGTATTTATGTACTGAGCTTGGTTCTGGTTTTGTATTTATGTATTGTGCTTTGTTCTGTTATTGTATATATGTACTGAGCTTTGTTCTTGTGCTGTATTTATGTACTGAGCTTTGTTCCGGTGCTGTATCTATGTACTGAGCTTGGTTCTGATGTTGTATTTATATACTGATCTGTGTTCTGGTGCTGTATATATGTTCTGAGCTTGGTACTTTATTACCCTTGGTGCAACGTCTCAGCTCTTATCGCTGGAGCCTTTCTCAAGCCTTGAGAAATGCTCCAGCGATAGCAGCTGAAATGTTGCACCAAGTGTAATAAAGTACCCCACTTTTTTTCACTAAATTCTACGGAGTGCTGCTGGCATTTTTTGTCTTTACCTTTACCCTTGGCCTGTTTCCCAGGACTTTTGCACCCACACGTTGCTTGTGCTGCTAGACTTTGGATTTGCTATCTATCTATCTCTCTCTATCTATCTATCTATCTATCTATCTATCTATCTATCTATCTATCTATCTATCTATCTATCTATCTATCTATCTATCTATCTATCTATCTATCATCTATCTAGCACACAAGAAAATTGCGACAGCACACTGCGAACACTAATGCCACCTAAGCCGCTAAATATAAATAAATATGCATTACTGCTAAATCTACTTACAATAGGGAGGTTCTAAGTGCACATTTTGATCAAATTGTTTAAGCCCACCTATCTATCTATCTATCTATCTATCTATCTATCTATCTATCTATCTATCTATCTATCTATCTATCTATCTATCTATCTATCTATCTATCTATCTATCTATCGCATATCTATTTATTTGTTTATCTATTTATCTATGTTTGTCTTATATGTTTCTATTTATCTATCTGTTTGTCTTATATGTATCTATTTATGTGTTTGTCTTATATGTATCTATTTATCTATCTATTTATCTATCTGTTTGTCTTATATTTATTTATCTATCTGTCTTATATTTATCTATCTACAGATGTAGGAAACTTTAACTTGACTTTTATTGTGTTAAATAGAGAGTGGACATCTCCTATTAAATATGCAGACCCATGCATTTATATTTGTTAGGGTATGTTCACACGCAGCGTTTTCAGCCATTTTTTGGGCCGTAAATATCCCTAAAAACGTCAGAACTCCGCCAAACATCTGCCCATTGATTTCAATGGGAAAAACGGCATTCTGATCCGACGGGGCGTTTTGTTTTTTTTTGCATGTCACTTCTTCTTGGAGCCATTTTTCATAGACTCCATAGAAAAACAGCTCCAGAAATGGCCGTAAAAAACGCCATGAAAATCGCGAGTGTCTTAAAAACCGTCTGAAAATCAGGAGCTGTTTTCCCTTGAAAACAGCTCCGTATTTTCAGACGTTTTTTAGTTTGTGTGTGCACATACCCTTACAGTGCGTATGCGCTTACATTCAGTTTACACTCATTTGAACACATGTAACTATGTTTTTATTTTCTGGTCATGGATTTTAATTCAAACCTGACTCATTTCTCATATTAACTGGTTTCACTGTTTCCTTTGGATTAATTTTCTGCCGGATTTATTACTTATGGTTAATTCTGTGAGAAATTAATGGAACGGTGACAATTTGCTGCATCATCAGAACGGTTAGAGACGAGTTTACATAAATATCGTTATTTTATACATATATAAAAGCTTAGTTATTGCAGTGTTAGGTGGGAAGATTCCCTGTAATAAACTGATATCTGTGAATCACTTAAAATATTGTATTATTTGCCCATTTTACATTTACAGTATTCTCTTTTTACTTATACAATGTCACGCCAGTGGTCTAAAGCTGGTCTTGGCAATACTTAGAAAGTCATGGGTAGCAAGCAACAGATGTGCATCCCATCAACCCCCCCCCCCCCCTTAACTTATGGCTGTGGTACAGAACCACAACCTTCACGGACCGATAAGAAAGGACAAGTTGTTCAGAAAACGTTCATCTTAAATTTCTAGTGTATGGAAAGTTATTGTATATGGAAGTCTATCAGACACATTCACTGCTACACAACAACTATATACATAGTTCAAGCTAAGGTGCGGACAAGACTCAAGTTTCTAAAAAATGTTCACTTTGCGTCATACAGTACATTAATAGAACGTAATGTCATGCAGTATGTTTGTTCTCCACATTAACTAACTTATCCCTTCCTCTAGCACAGCCAATCATGAGGGGTTTAGGTGGATGACATGACTAATGTTGGCTTGGTGTTAAAGGGCTTGAAAGGGATTGGATACAGTCCTAGAAGACATCAGAGAGTCAGACACGCGTTTCAGACCAATCGGCGGAATTACAATTTCCTGCAAATTCTTTCGAACCTAATCAAATTGGACAGCCAATTTAGATCAAATTGGACCCGTAACTAATTTTGGTAAATTCACTTATCTCTACTGAACATTTAATAAACCGAGCCTCATTGTAGGAACAAATTCAACATGACTTAGAGTATATCCATTAATATGTTGCATATAACACTTCTGTGACTTCAATAGTATTGTAAAGTTGTCGACGCCCGTGGGTAATCATCTGCACCTGCTCCTAAGTCTGAGAGAGTGACCACTCCTTCTACCAGTCAGGCTGGGAGGCTGAAGAGTGGGAGAGCCTATCACAGCCTGGCTAGACGGAGCTAGCTCCCGCCCTCTGTCTATTTATACCTGCATTTCCTGCTCCTCCTTTGCCTGTGATTCTTTTCTGTTTCCTGGCTCTGCTGCTCCTGCTATCATTATTGACCTTGCTTCATTTTTGACCCTGGCTTTACTGACTATGCTCCTGCTCTGCGATTTGTACCTCGTACACTCCTGGTTTGACTCGACTCGTTCACTACTCTCCTGCTCTGTGTTTGGTACCTCGTACACTCCTGGTTTGACTCGGCTCGTTCACTACTCTTGTTGCTCACTGTGTTGCCGTGGACAACTGCCCCATTTCCCTTAGCTTCTGTGTACCCTTGTCTGTTTGTCTGTCATGCACTTATTGAGCGTAGGGACCGTCGCCCAGTTGTACGCCGTCGCCTAGGACGGGCCGTTGCAAGTAGGCAGGGACTGAGTGGCGGGTAGATTAGGGCTCACCTGTCTGTCTCCCTACCCCGTCATTACAAGTATATTAACAATGCACATCAAGTCAATGTGCAGCCCATTTATCTATTCTCAGGGTAAAATTGGATTGTATCTGTTGAATCTTACTGAGAAATTCCATGTGCCCCTGGGAGCTACTGACTCATTCCCAGCTCCTCGTGCCTTCTTGCAGGTTATCAATGGGGGGATTACTGCATACAATTGCAGGCTGAAAAGCGTTTCAACCAGCTATCGAATGAAGGTCCAATAAAGGCCCAGTAGGTCTGCCATATTGGTCCTCCTATTAAGCCCTGCCAGAATAAACATAATTAGTATCTCTGCTTCCATAAAAGTCGTTACTATAACAATACAACATTATTTAACATGCAGTGTGAATGCCATAATAGAAAAACAAACAAAAAACAAAAACATGCCAGATTTGTCATTTTTTTGTCACCTCACCTCCCCCCAAAAAATGGAATAAAAAGTGATGAAAAAGTTGCATGAACTCCAAAATGGTAACAATAAAAACTACACCTTGCTCCACAAAAAAAAACAAGCCCTCACACTGTTCAATGGATGGAAAAAGAAAAACGTTATGGATCTCAGAATATGGCGACCCTGAACAAATTAAAATTTTTTACATAGTTACATAGTTACATAGTTACATAGTTACATAGTTAGTACGGCTGAAAAAAGACACATGTCCATCAAGTCCAACCAAGGGAAGGGAAAAGGGAAGGAAAAATTTCTACACATAGGAGCTAATATTTTTTTGTTCTAGGAAATTATCTAACCCTTTTTTAAAGCCATCTACTGTCCCTGCTGTGACCAGCTCCTGCGGTAGGCTATTCCATAAATTCACCGTTCTTACTGTAAAGAAGCCTTGTCGCCTCTGCAGCTTGAACCTTTTTTTCTCCAGACGGAGGGAGTGCCCCCTTGTTTTTTGAGGGGGTTTTACAAGGAACAGGATATCACCATATTTTTTGTATGTGCCATTAATATATTTATATAAGTTAATCATGTCCCCCCTTAGTCGTCTTTTTTCAAGGCTAAATAGGTTTAATTCTTTCAATCTTTTCTCATAACTTAAATTCTCCATGCCCCTTATTAGCTTCGTTGCTCTTCTTTGTATTTTTTCCAACTCCAGGGCATCCTTTCTATGAACTGGAGCCCAGAACTGAACTGCATATTCTAGATGGGGCCTCACTAATGCTTTGTAAAGTGGCAATATTACATCTCTGTCCCGCGAGTCCATGCCTCTTTTAATACACGACAATATCTTGCTGGCCTTTGAAGCAGCTGATTGACACTGCATGCTGTTATTGAGTTTATGATTTACAAGAACACCCAGATCCTTCTCAACAAGTGAATCCGCCAGTGTAGCTCCCCCTAGGACATATGATGCATGCAGGTTGTTGGTACCCAGATGCATAACTTTACATTTATCTACATTAAACTTCATCTGCCAAGTGGACGCCCAAACACTTAGTTTGTTTAAATCTGCCTGTAATTCATGAACATCTTCCATAGTCTGAACTATATTACATAGCTTGGTGTCATCTGCAAAAATAGAAATAGTGCTATTAATCCCATCCTCTATATCATTAATAAATAAGTTGAATAATAGTGGTCCCAGCACTGAACCCTGGGGTACACCACTTATAACCGGTGACCATTCAGAGAAGGAATCATTGACCACAACTCTCTGGATACGGTCCTTGAGCCAATTCTCAATCCAATTACAAACTATATTTTCTAAACCTATAGTCTGTAATTTACCCATTAGGCGTCTATGGGGGACAGTGTCAAATGCCTTTGCAAAGTCCAAAAACACTAAATCCACAGCGGCCCCTCTGTCTAGACTTCTGCTTACCTCTTCATAAAAACAGATTAGGTTAGTTTGACAACTTCTGTCCTTAGTAAAACCATGCTGGCTGTCACTTATAATGCTATTTATTGTCACATAATCCTGTATATAGTCCCTCAATAGCCCCTCAAACATTTTCCCCACGATGGATGTTAAGCTTACTGGTCTATAATTACCCGGGGAAGACCTAGAGCCCTTTTTGAAAATAGGCACCACATTTGCCCTGCGCCAGTCCCTTGGCACTATACCAGTCACTAGAGATTCTCTGAATATTATGAAAAGGGGGACAGAAATAACTGAACTAAGCTCTTTAAGAATTCTAGGGTGTAACCCATCTGGTCCCGGAGCCTTGTGCACATTTATTTTATTTAATTTAGCTTGGACCATCTCTACATTCATCCAATTCAGTATATCAGCCGATATATTAACAGCACTGGCACCGGCTACATCAGCTGCTCTTTCTTCAGTTGTATATACAGAGCTAAAGAACCCATTTAGTAACTCTGCCTTCTCTTGATCCCCTGTGATCAACTCCCCATTACCATTATCTAGGGGTCCTACATGTTCAGACCTTGGCTTTTTTGCATTTATATGCTTGAAGAATTTTTTAGGATTTGTTTTACTATCCTTGGCCACCTGCCTTTCATTTTGTATTTTTGCTAATTTTATTACATTTTTACAGATTTTATTAAGCTCTTTATATTTTACAAAGGCTACAGCTGTACCCTCAGATTTGTATTTTTTAAATGCCCTTTTTTTGTCATGTATTGCCCCTTTCACAGAAGGTGTAAGCCATGTGGGGTTTAATTTGAGTCGTTTATACTTATTACCTGTAGGAATAAATTTTGCACTATAATAACTCAAAGTACAGATAGTTTTTATTTTGTAAAAGTAGTAAAACATAAAAAAATATATATAAATTTGGTATTGCCGTATTTGTATTTACCCACAAAATAAAGTTAGCATGTAGTTTTTACAGGTTTTTTTTTACCCCACAAAGTAGTTTTTAAAGTCACCCAGTACATTATGTGGTACAATCAATGTTGAAATTTAAAACTATAACTCGTCCCACAAAAAATAGCCTTCATAACGGAAAAATAAAAAAATTACTGCTTTTGGAAGTCGGGTAGGAAAAAGTAAATAAAAAAATGAAAAACGGCTGTGGCAGCAATGGGTTAAACAGTGGACGGAACAATCCAATCAATGAATGCATACTTTAGCGCTCATTTTTATTCAGATGCCTGTATGATCCTGGTTTACTTTTGCCCTTTTCTTTTTAGTTTCTGGCCATGCTTAATTTCTCAATCAATAAAGATTGCTCTTGACCACTTTTTCCTGTACTGCTGACCCTCTTCAGTCCCCTTTGACCAACCATACATGTCGTGCTGGGTTTACAGGCATCAGTTCAGGAATGATAGGGTCCAAGTGGTATAGAGCCAAAATACAGCACACGTGGCACTGTACCATTGTATGCCTCCGATTTCATACAGAGACATATGGAGGATTTTTCTTCAGATTATGTATGACGTGTTACATTGAATGACTCCTTCACATGACAATGATTCTAGGGGAAAATATCTCTGTAATATGTTGCTGTATGGATATACCATACAGTGGCTCATGGACTGTCTACAGCTTCGTAGTACGGATCCACAGGGACTCTGTGAGGCCCTGTACAGATATCATGCACATACTTAGTCTTAGGCCTTATTCACACGAATGTATAATACGTCCGTGCTACGCGCGTGGAAATCACGCGCGTCGCACGGACCTATGTTAGTGAATGGGGCCGTTCAGACTGTCAGTGAATTTAACGCAGCGTATGTGCGCTGCGTGAAACTCATGACATGTCCTATATTTGCCCGTGTTTCGAGCTGCACGCACCCATTGAAGGTAATGGGTGCGTGCAAATCGCACTAGGCACACAGAAGCATTTCCGGGTGCCGCCCGTGATTCGTGCAACAGTAGTACAAACAATGAATGGAAACAGAAAAGCACCACGTGCTTTTCTGTTTGTAAACATAAAAGCAGTGTCATCATGATGCCGGCTGCGTGAAAATCACGCAGCCGCGCACCATATGCTGCTGACACACGGACCGTGCGAATAAGGCCTTATACCCTTGGGCTTTTGTTTCCCCAAGAGTCATATAGCAACTAGGGGCTGTTAAAGGGGTTGTCCAGGATTAGAAAAACATGGCTGCTTTCTGCCAGAATAAGCGTCACGCCTGTCAATGGATTGCAGCTTAGTTGTGGACAAGTGTGGTGCTGTTTTTGGGAAAAAGCGGCCATGTTTTTATAATTCTGAAAACCCCATCCAAGTTTTTCTCTCTAAGATAAAGGCATTACTGCGTCAACCCCCGCATGCCACAACAAATAGTGGTATTATAATGCGCGGCTAAAAACTGCCATTGTTTTGCAATAAATTTTTTGGCTGTTCTGCTCGTGCAGGTGAAAGACACTGAAACAATGTGCTTCACCCGTAAAAGTCGCGTGGGCAAAAAACCGCATTGCAAAAATAAAGCAATTCACAATAAAACCATATGTTGTTTTGCCAAGCGGTTCTTGGCGGTGCGGCACCACTACCGCTACATGTATGCACAGCCTTTGGATTTTTACAAGACTATAGTATTGCTGGCCTATCTGTCGGCAAGATATAAGATCGGTGGGTGTCCGACTCCTGGCACCCCCGCCGACCAGCTGACATGTTTTGAATTCACATATTACAACATGAGGTGGGGAAAGTAGCTTATTGATTTTTGGTGTACTCTCAAAAAACTCATAAAAAATTATCAAGCGCCTTCAAGGACGTGATTTCTTAAATTGAACGCACGTGTAGAAAATTGTGATTGATATGTTTGGCGTTCGTTAATGACGCGTTACAGCTAATTTATGGTTTTTCTATTGACATATTTGGGATTGTTAGATACATATTGGTCGTTGTTATCATAGATAGCCGTCAAGCCGCGTCAATTTCCAGTCATCTTCTAGTGCGATTTTTTTTCACCTGAGTTTCACGCTGTTCTTTCAACACAAACAACAACTGGGTATAAGGAGTTTTCAGCACAGTTTTTTTCTGCAATGCAAACATCTTCAGTTCTGAGAGAGAAAATCCGAACAAAAGCTGACTCATGCATGGTGAATGCTAGGAGAAAATAGTCATTTTAATTCCCTTATTTGTAAACTACTTTGTCTCATTATGCTAAAGAATATACGATCACAAAAGATGTACCTACAGGAAAACTCCAGGTGAAAGTGATACACTGTGCTATGTCTAATGCCGGGCCTGAGGGGAGCGGAGCACTAAAGAGAAAATCCCTGTGTCAAGCCCCTCAGTGAATCACTTTTGCCTGGAGTACCCCTTTAACCATGTGGTTTATGAGGTAATATTCTTGTATGAAAAGATGTATAGATCATATTTGCCAACTTTGACAGCAGGAAAATCTCCAAAGCGCCAAATCATAGATACTTACCACTCCTCGTTCCTCGGGGGTAAGGCCCGGCGTTAGGATATTGTTAAGCAGTTCCCAGTCTGGCCTGGGGTCTGTGTTTATTTAAGGGGTCTGTTCTGGGATCCGTATTTATTTAAGGAGACTGGTCTGGGAGTCTCTATTTATTCAAAGGGTCTATTCTGGAGTCTGTATTTATTTAAGGGATCTGTTAGTTTAGGTGTTTGGTTTGGGGTCTCTATTTAGTTAGAGAGCTGTGTATTTAGGGGTCTGGTCGGGTCTGTATTAATTTAGGCGACTACATTAAGTGATACAAAGCTCACCTTTTATTTTTAGAATATAGTTCATTAGCCAATCCTTCTGCCCTTTGTAGATATTGCGCGAGGACTGACGTACAGGTGTAGCCATCTTTATCTTGTCTCTGATAACTTGGTGCAGCGTGATATCACACAACAAAAGCCATTGAAAAGTCATTGAAAAAGATCTAGCCACTTTGTATTTAATGCGTTAAAAGTCAAGATAAAGACGGCTACATCTGTACAAAGTGCAAAACATAAAGAAATGACGACTGAGCGTCCCATAACGAATAGGAAACTCACAACAGTCCATGCTGCAATATCTACAGAGGGCAGCAGAATATAAAGTAGACACGAATGTGACAGAAGACGTATAGTGGGTTATGCTTTCCTAGCTCCACTCCCACTTTATTCTAGAGAACGACGAGCGTCCCAGCCGTCGAAATCCCCCGATTGGACAATGATGGCATATCCGAACTATCTGTCATCAATGTCTCTACTGAGACAACTCTTTCAAACATGTAGATACTCAGTGGCGTAGTTATCAGGGGATCCAGCGGATGCAGCATCACTCGGGCTTTGCTGCCATATAAAAGGAGTACAGTACTTTGTACAGTACTTGATGGTGTTTGAGGGTACGAAGACCCTATTATGGATTATGCATTGGGCCCAGAAGCTGCAAGCTATACCTCTTTGGATAGTGGTGTTTGCTTGATAAAATTACTTTATAGGTAGTAGGTAAGTACTAAGTAGTATGAGAATTACGCTGGCTGGAGTTACCTTAAAGCACTGTAAGATCCTTCAACAAGGTAAATACCACTAATCTTACGTAATCTAACATTAGAAGTCTATTCTAAGCCAAAGCTTAACTTCAAGTGCATACATCATTACCGAGAATCTCCTGTACAATTGTGCCCCAGTCTTTCTCTAGAATAGGAAAAACTTTTTTTGTGGTGTTTTTTTCTTTCATTTCTTGCCCTGTTAGTTTTGTTTTTTTCAAAAAACACTGCGCCGTATTTTCCGTAAGTCAGTGGGCAAATATAAATTGCACTAGAAACAGCGCTTTTTTGGTGGCATTTTTTTTATTTTGTTTGCTTTGCATTTTTTGGGTCAATGCCGTTTTGTTTTTGCAATGGCAGCACCAGGTTGGTTAGGCATTTTACCAAAGGCTTCTCTATAGGAAAAAAAAACGCACGTCAAAAATGTGTGACTACAAAAAGCTTGTAAAATATGCACAAAATCCATGCCGTTTTTATACAAGCCCAAAAAAAGCAACAAAAAAGTTGTGTAAAGGAAGTCCAACTGAATATTGATATTATTTCGTATTTTTTCCCCCCCAAAATGTAGCAGCTGGTAACTTCTGTTGCACATGATGTTTCTGCCCTCAAAAACATCACGTGCAACAAACTTGAAAGGGTTTTCCCACTACAGACATTCATGACATAAAGATTGGAAATCTATGGGGAAGGGGGCATAAAAATGTTACACCACAGGTGTATTTCAGGATTCTGTTCTAAAAGTTCCCAAATACAATAGAATAGTCTCATGATATTAGGGACATATTTTTTTGGGGGGGTTGACTTTACCGAATGAGGTTTGAACAAGTAATTGCCATGCGCAATGGTTTGGAAGAAAGTCTCAGTGGCCCGCAATACAAACATTATGGTCATGCACAATACGGCCTCATTCACTTGGCCGTAATACGGCTCCATACAACCTTCAACTTAAAAAGTCACCTGTAGACTTCATCCATAATTAATTTTTTCCGTTGGATACCATAGGAATCCACAGAAGAAATATTGGGGCATGTTCTATTGGATGACGCAATATGGATGTATTCTCCCCTAGAAATGGGGAGAATTTCCCTGTTATAAGGCTGCTACTGTATTATGCTGCGGATTTTCCACAACAAAATACGTTGCGGAAAATCCACAGGATTCATGCCACTTGTGTACTAGCCCTTAGGCTGAGTTCACACGGGATGGATACGCTGCGTTAAAGCACACAATGTATCCGCCCTGTGCGCCGCAGTGAATTCCAGGTGAAAAAGCGCACCAAACTGTGGTGCAGTTTTTCACCCAGAATGTCCGCTGCGGAAAACTGCAGCACTTAGCCTGTCTGCTAGCATGCCGGCCTCTTAAGATGACGTTTCATCCCAGGAGACCATTGCATTCTGTGATTGGCTGCAGCGGTCACATGGGATAAACCGTCATGCCAGCAGGCTGCGCCAGAGGGAGGAACACAGACTTCTGGGTAAGTATTAGATTTTTTTTCTGAATTTCGTTTTTTGCGGCGGAAACCCACTGCAAAAAAATGCAACAACTGCTATTTGTTGTGGGCTTTACCTCCCCATTGAATTCAATAGGGAAAACTCGCGACAAATAGCCAACGTTTATGCAAAGACGATTGACATGCTACGGAATAAAATTCCGTACCGCAGGTCAATTTCTGAATGATTTTCGCTCAGTATTTATGCAGCGTGTGGATGAGATTTGTTTTATCTCATCCACTTCCAGCGAATTCCGTTATGGAAAATATGCAGTATTTAGGTAACCCGTGAACTAACAATAAGACACTTCATTGTACACCAGATATTGTGTGTGTCGCCAAACAGCCTCCTGCACATAGCTATCGTAGCGAGCCTTTCACACATTATTTTAAGAAAGTCTAGAAGCAGTCAGATCCCATCTTTCTACTCATCATCTAAGATTCTCATGTGATCTATTCAATAGTTTGTCAAGTGTAATAAAAGATGCGGATCACAGAGCATCGGAATTGACAGAGATACAGTCGTTTATGTGACGGTAATTAAAAACGTATCCAAGAAGGAGAAATTAAGAGGAAAATAAAGTATGAAAGTAATCCAGTAAAATTCCAGTAGAGTGGCACCAACAAAGCCCAAAAGATGACAAAGTCACAAGCAAATAGTAATAAAAATGTATGAAAAACTATAAGAGCATGACGTCCGTTACTTTCCCAGTCCAATCACTACAACCCAAATCTGTCTTAAAAGTCCCCAAACAAAAATCATAATACTGTAGACAAAAACTATTCAAAACTGCTGAACAATTTACATGGGAAAGGTTATAGAGGATGTCCAATGCAAACAAATGTGCAGCAAAAAAATTAAATCATTCCAAAAGATATACATGTGTTTACACCCCGTTCTCTGCTATGTAAGTACATAGAAGAATATGGAATTTAGTCTGAACGCTATAGAGGAGATTTATTAAAACTACTACATAGGAAAAGTTAAGCAGTTACCCATAGCAACCAATGAGAATGCTTCGTTCATTATCAAAGGGGTTCTAATTACTTAGACCTGGAATCTGGTTGCTGTGGGCAACTGCTCCACTTTTCCTTTGCACCAGTTTTGAATTTACCGCCATCTTTTTCTGATGCATCCAAATGTTTCGGGAAAAAGTGATGGAGGCTACAAAATTTAATTTCATGTGACCCTTTTATCAAGTTTTCCAGCCTGAGGTTGTATCTTCCCCATGACACTTTTATCAACAGGGCAGGCTAAATGTGGCACACGCTGAAACAGGCAAGATATACTGGCACAGTGCCTGCATGGTGCGCCAGTATTAATAAATTACCCAATAGGCCCCCATTGAAAAACTGGCCTTTAGGGCATGCCCAGACGTGGCGGAATTCTTCTGCTACTGTCCGCATCAATGCTGCACAGAATCTGCGTTGCAGATTCTGTTGCGGCTCTGCCCAAAATGGGCATTAAATTCATGCGGACTAGCCGTTGCGTATTGAGGTGAAAGTACTTCCCTTCTCTCTATCAGTGCAGGATAGAGAGAAGGGACAGCCCTTTCCCTAGTGAAAGTAAAATAAATTCATACTTACCCGGCCGTTGCCTTGGTGACGCGTCCCTCTTTCGCCATCCAGCGCGACCTCCATGGATGACGCGGCAGTCCATGTGTCCGCTGCAGCCTGTGATTGGCCTGTGATTGGCTGCAGCCGTCACTTGGAATGAAACGTCATCCCGGGAGGCCGGACTGGAGGAAGAAGCAGGGAGTTCTCGGTAAGTATGAACTTCTATTTTTTTTACAGGTTGATCTATATTGTGATCGGAAGTCACTGTCCAGGGTGCAGAAACAGTTACTGCCGATCGCTTAACTCTTTCAGCACCCTGGACAGTGACTATTTACTGACGTCGCCTAGCAACGCTCCCGTAATTATGGGTGCACACACGTAGTCACCCGTAATTACGGGAGCCCCATTGACTTCCTCAGTCTGGCTGTAGACCTAGAAATACATAGGTCCAGCCAGAATGAAGAAATGTCATGTTAGTAAAGCCAATACGCTCCGCAGCACACATAACATCTACATAACATCTGCGGACTTCATTGCGGAATTTTGACTCTCCATTGAAGTCAATGGAGAAATTCCACAATAAGTCCGCAACAAGTCCGCTACACGTCCGCAACAACCATTGTATGCTGCGGACACCAAATTCCGCTCCGCAGCCTATGCTACGCAGCGGAATTGTCTGCAACGTGTAAACGAACCCAACCACAAAGCTGTGGAAGGCAATGGAGAAACGTGTACGCTGCGGATTTCCGCTGCGCACTGTCCGCAGCAGAATTCCAGAGCAATTCCGCTACGTGTGGTCATGCCCACAGCAACCAGCCACAGTGCAGCTTTAATTTTTCTAGAGCAGTTTTAAAAAAATGAAAGATGCATTTTGATTGGTTGCTAGGGACAACAAGGCAGGTCAAACAGTTTTAAAAAATAAAGCCCAATGGGTGAGATTTATTAATATTGGTGCACCAATTAAAGCATAGAAAAGTGGTGAAAAATCTTTTTAAATGAGTTGCGCTCGGCAGGACTTTGAAGACCCATTCACTTTTTCTGACTCATTCATACGGTAAGTGGTGGAAAAAGGGGCGTAGGGGCCTCATAAATATGTTGTTCGACCCGCACGACATTTTTATCAATGTATGTATGCCAGAAAACCGGTGTAGATATTGATAAATCTACCTCAATAGCCCACAGTTATAAAGCAGTCTACACTAGTTTATGGCATAAATTGTGCTGTTAAATTGTCGCAAATGATGATGTGCAACATTTCAGGGGTAAAATGTGCACATTTTCTTGGTGGAAATGGCGCAAATTGTGTTGCAAATCTTTGTCTGCTCATAGAAGATGTAGATTTAATTTCCTGACTATCAGCCAGGTTGAAACACGCCAAAATTATTTAAAAAAATGTCATAGAATTGGCGCAAATCATTCCAACTATCTTCTTTAGACTGGCGTAAAAATTGCCAGTCTTAGGCTTCGTTCACATCTGCGTCAGGACTCTGATCATGGGTTCCGTCTAACCTTTCCGTCAGGGGAACCCATGAACGGAAACCAAATTGAAACAAACGGAAAGCATAGGTTTCCGTTTGCATCACTATTGATTTCAATGTGACGGATCTGGTTCAAATGGATTTTGTTGTCACCGTTGTGTAAGGGTTCAGTTATTTTGACAGAATCAATACCGTAGTCGACTACGATATTGAACCCATGAACGGAGCCCCGACGCAGAAGTGAATGAAGCCTGAGTAAACGTGGACCAATGTGTTTTGATCTTTTTGTTTTTTACTGCTACACAGTGTTTCTTTTTTTGGTCTTATGAGGATCTGGTTAACCGGCAGTTCTGTACCAACAAATGCCGGCTATCTAAGTGGTTGTACTATTGGATGTTAATTTCAATATATGTGACTCAATTAGTAATGAAATGAGAAGCTAAAAATTTTAACTTGACCTTGAAATTTTAATTTGAACTATTCTGTGTCCTACAGCAACTAACCCCACAATCCTAGGAATATGCGTGAATTCTGCTGGTTATTATGTATGGTATCTGTTAAATAATAATGGCATGTTGAGATTTTCAGTTTATGCTTATGAGAATTTCCGAGGTCATGTTTGTGAAGGAGCAGATGATGATGATTAATTGGGAAGGTAAATGGTTGTGACAGCGACATAGTGGATTGACTGAAGGGAGGACAATGAGGTTAAAAGGTGATCAACAAGATGAAGGTTATTGCAGTCATTAGGGAGAAGGCTGATCGATAGACCCATGCTTGTTTTTTACCCAAAACCCAATTTATTGTGCATCCCATATAATAAGGTATTATTTATGTGTATATATATATATAGTTCACGACAATTATTTTATACGATTTTATCATGCTGTTTTTATTCCTTTCCTATGGTGTGACCTCTATAAGGCCAGATTCACATGAACAAGTGCACACTCGGACAAGAAAAGTTGCACCCGTGCGGGTCCCGTTTTCACGGATGCGTCATAGACTTGAGTCTATCGAGGGATCCATCAAAACGGAAGAAATAGGACATGTTGTATTTTTCAAAGGACCCTTCACAAGGTCTGTTGAGACACCGGCCGTGTGAACGACCCCACTAAAATACATGCGTCCGTGTGGCAGCCGTTGTTCTAACGGCCGTCACACGGACATATACTACGTTCGTCTGAATTCGGCCTATAAATTAATGCAAATCCTAAGATCGGTAATGCTGGTTGGTTGTCATATGGACATGTCTTCCTCATTGCAAGAGTACTTAGACTTGTGTAATAATTCAAGTAAGGACAGAAGACTCAGGAGAATGTTTATAGGGCAAGAGATGTAGCAAAATATTCATAAACATACAGAGAGGAGAGTCTAAGGCCGGGTTCACACTGAGTTTTTTGCAGGCGGAAAATCTGCCTCAAAATTCCGTTTGGAAGTTTGAGGCAGATTTTCCTCTGCCTGCACACCGATTTTCACAGCGCTTTTCGCCCGCGACCATTGTGCGCCGTGGGCATAAAACGCCGCAAAATACGCTTTCTCTGCCTCCCATTGATGTCAATGGGAAGTCAGAGGCGTAATCACACGAAAATCGTGTGTAGATGGGGCATGTCCCTTCTTTCTCCCGCGAGCCGGTTTTACCGCTCGCGGGAGAAAACCGCCTCCGCATCCCATTGAAATCAATGGGAGGCATTTTCGGACGGTTTTTGGCGAGTTTTTCGGCGCGGTTTCCGTGTCAAAAAACTTGTCAATAAACTCTGTGTGAACATACCGTATGCCTGCCATAGATTTAATTCCGACCAAGGACAACATTTGCATTGAGTTTGTATGTTTATGTAAGGGGGATATGCTGTACATCAAATATAATCGCCCCCTTGTTTGCCTGCTGTCTGTGGTGACGTGCCGCTCATCTGTGTCCCCTCTGTGTCTTGTCTTTGTTTAACCCCTTAAAGACACGACCAATTTTGGCCTTGAGGACAGAACAATTTTTTTTATATTTCCCTCTTTGCATCCCGACGCTCATAACTTTTTCATTTTTTGTACGACGTAGTTGCATGAGACTTTGTATTTTGCGGGACGAGTTGTACTTTAAGGAGGTACCATTTTTTAGAACAAATACATTATTGTTTAATTTATATGAATTTTTATTTTGGCAAAAATACAGAAAATGTTAATTGTTTTTGTTTTTTTTACACCATACTGTACATTGATCATCACAAATAAAGTTATACATTTGTTGCACAGGTTGTTACGGTCGTGGCGATACCAAATATGCCTATATTATTTCATGTTTTGGGACTTATAATTTAAAAAGTTTATTTATTGTAAAAAATGTGTATTTCTGTGTATGTTTTTACAATTTTTTTTAAATGTAACATTCTTTTCTTTTAAAATTAATTTAACTTTTTTGCCAGTACATTAGCCTGTGTACTGGTTGTACACAGGCAGTTTTTAGGGCATACCTCAGTATGCCCTAACAACAGGAAATATGGTCAGACAGCCCTGGGGTCCTTCAATGGACCCTGGAATGTCTGGCCATACAAGTTATGGTCCTTGATCGCTGTCACAGGAATTTACTGATCAAAGAGCAGTCCCCCCTTCTCTTATTTACTTTGAATGCTTCGATCAGCTTTGATCGCAGCATTCAAGGGGTTAACGGCGGAGAGAAGAGGTTTCTCTTCTCTCCGACGTTAAAGCGGGGCTGCGGTTGTGTATTACAGCAGTTGCCCCACTCCTGATCGCACGCGGACACGGCTGTCACACAGTACAAGAATACTCGTCCTAATGCGCGAAGTACTCGCTGCTCAGTATTCTCATCCTGTGTCGGCAACTAGTTAATATTAGTGGTGTGGGTGGAATGAAAGGGGAGGAGTTATAGGAAGGCGGTCTCTGGAGCTAGTGGCAGTTGGTGAGGCGCCATTTTGGAGTGAGGTGTCCCTGGTAACACAGTGAGCGAGGAATCCCTGAGTGAATTTATTTTTTCCCTGGCAGCACCATTGATTTCTCGCTCCCTATAGAGTGTGGGAATCCATGAGACCTTGACAAGATATAGAGACAGATTTTGCTGTGACTACATAGGAGAAGTGTCCTTCATGATGGTGTTAAGAGATGCTATACTGTAAAGTCTCAGTAAGATTTTCTGTGGGGCCTACAAATAGGTCACCTGCCTTAATACCAGTGACCGCTGAGCGGATCTGATAAGAAGGTAGTGGTTAGACATTGCAAGAACCCATCGTGCCATATTTTGCCATAGTGACCCACAAAGGCACAAAGCAAAGGCACATACTCACATACCATACATAGATCAAGGTGGGACTCCGGTGAGGATGACGTCCCTGGCCTTAGTTGCATCCTCATTTGAAATGCCTGGAAAAGTGCATAAGTTGTCAAATAAACGAAAAGTTGAAGAAATAGCACGTGTCCATATCTGTATTTATAGCAGGCCCTTGTTACATTTACCCTATTATTTTGTGGGTTTTCTCTGGGTACTTCACTTTCTTTTCATATAAATAAGCTAGGTATAAGTCTAATGGTGCTTGAATTGTAGGGAACCATGAGTAGGCGTTATAACAGAGAATCAACTTATGAATGTGTAAAGTTTATGTAAGCAGACAGTAATGTTCCTACATTCAGGGCTGTTCCTGCCCATTCAGCGCTGTACTGTACGACGCTTGTAACATCTATTTCAACTCCTCTAGCAGAAGTTATGGTGCAAAAGTATAAGTAGCAATATATGAGATAATGTACCCGACTTCAGCCTGAGTGCGAGCCACAATTTTACCTTTATACTGTGCCAACCACAGTGTGGCCCTATACAGTGACAGCCACAATGTGCCCCTATGTAGAGAGCCAGCCACAGTGTGACCCCATACAATGCCAGCCACAGTCTGCTTCCAAAATTTGCTACAACAGTGTTACCTTCATACTTAGCCAAAAACAGTGTGCCCCTATGTAATACCAGCCACATTGTGCCCCTATAAAGAGAGCCACCCATGGTGTGACCCCATACAATGCCAGCCACAGTGTGCCTCTACACATTGCCAGGCACTGGGGGCTTCAATAAAGTTATAACCATAGAGCTCCTGTACAGTCCCTGTAACAGTGTGCCCCATATAGTGCTAGCAAAAGCTAACAACAATTCCACCCAGTAATAAACACAATTTGTCCCTGAAATCCAGCCACAATACACCTCACAGCCATAGCTACCAACCTACAATTAATCTTCACCTCTTTCACATTCTGCCAGCAATATTCTCTTCCTCTGGGTACGCCACTTTCCTTCCACACTTCAAAAACAGGTACTGATAGGTTTGACTACAAGATTTTGATCGTAAAACCCTATTGGGGACAGGGAGTGATGACTACCTCTGTACAGCGCTACAGAATATGTTGCCGACAGGAAATAAATAATTGAGTAAAATCAGGGTTATAATGCAACTTTAATTATTTCTTATGCGGATAATTTCTCAAGCGATTATCACAAATATTGAAAATATCAAGTCTTAAAAGGGAAGAAAGTGCAGAGAAGAGTTAGTGTATACTTGAAAATAAGTCGGTGACTGAGTGACTAAAATCAGCTTTCTGTAGCAGCTTTTAGTAGAACGAATTCTAGAGTTCTGGATGAACTCTGCAGATGCAAAATGAAATACTCTGCAGACTAAGGCTACATTCACACGAGCGTATCAGATTCACGCGCGTGAAATACGCACGTGAATCTGGTCCGTGTGTGTTGCGTTAGGCATCAGTGTGCTTTACGAGTGGTATCCGTTTTTCACGCACCCGCAAAGCACATCTTTTTTTCAATTATTATTTTCAATTGAATTAATGAGCAAATCACGCACCGCACATGGATGGCTTTCACGCACCCATTGACTTCAATGGGCGTGTAGGTGCGTGATAACACACCAATATAGGACATGCAGCGAGTTTCACGCAACAGGCGTGAAAACTCCTGCATGTGGGAACGGCCCCATGTGCAGCACACGGACGTTATTCACGTTCGTCTGAATGAGCCCTAAGAAAAGAAGAACATTCAATGCAAACACATTATCATCATTATTACAGAGCATATTCATTGTTTTTTTTTTTTCAAGAAATGAATATTCATTACTGCCCTGCATGCATTTGAATGTGAGTAGAGCTGCCTTATAGAACATTAATTTTTAATAGACAAAAATAGAAAATAGAGACCTCCAGCTCACCTTATATAGCAGATGTAAGTCATCCGGCACGGATCCTCGTGTCGGCACACGATAAGTAAACAGTAGTAGAAACAAGGGGATTTGGATCCAGCGTGGGTTTGTTGGATAAAATGGAACAAGGTTCCAAGTTTAATGAAAAAATTTTTGTTCGATTAAAAATGAAGAGAGACACCAGGAAACACAAAGGGAATTGTGAAAAAGTGTGCAATCCTGGTAGTGTAGGAGAAGATATCCGTATTGGAGTGAAGCCTACGCGTTTCAAACGCTACACGCGTCCTTAGTCATGGCTGATGACTAAGGACGCGTGTAGCGTTTGAAACGCGTAGGCTTCACTCCAATACGGATATCTTCTCCTACACTACCAGGATTGCACACTTTTTCACAATTCCCTTTGTGTTTCCTGGTGTCTCTCTTCATTTTTAATCGAACAAAAATTTTTTCATTAAACTTGGAACCTTGTTCCATTTTATCCAACAAACCCACGCTGGATCCAAATCCCCTTGTTTCTACTACTATTAATTTTTAATAATATAAATGTTAATTTTGTATTTTAATGAATTGCGCTCCAGGAGACAAAATTATTAGACTCACTTGTTGATAACGTCAAAGCAATTTTACAGCATCTATTTAAGAATATGTGGAAAAAAAAATTGTAGTTTAGTTATCAAGTTTACAATATGAGATGCCCCTTACAACTTTACAAACATCTCTTATATTAATATATTATTCGTACCAAGACAACCCCTTCTCTAATAAACAAGCAGCTGAAACCCCCAGCAATCAGCCAATATCACCTATTAGGGCCTACAGACGGGGTTGTCTTCATGATACAACTCCTTTCAATAAGCCAAAGACCTTTAAACGGTTGCCTCGGGACCCCCCCTATGAGCTAGAGCGAAGAGGCGGTAACAAACAGTGGTTACCTCTGGCGAATGTTTACTATTCAAGTATTAAATGTTGCAATGGCCCCCAATCCGTGCGTTATACTCCCGGCGTCCTGGTCGACGCCACTCCTCTCCTCCCTGCTCGGGGTCTGGGGGTCGATTTTGCCGCTGATGCTCTGTGCTGGGACTTAGTGCGATAACCCTTGCTTTCCTAAAGGCCCAGCGGGCGTCAAAATAATTTTTCACCCAGCTTGCCTGGATACTTTATGCTCTCCTTTTTCTCCTTACTTCTTGCCAGAGCAGTTTGGTTCTTCTAGTTTTTCCGGTGTTCCTAGAGTATCAGCTATACCATTTGTTGGATTTCCCCTGTATCTTGACCATTCGTGCCTGCTCTGAACTTTGGTCTTGTTACCCGCGACAAACTATTACCGTCCGCCCCAGCTACGTGACCTGTTTTGTACCTTGCAGCTTGCCCTGACCGTCTGCTACACCTGACCACGCTATCTGTCTCTACCCCTGTTACATTGGCCGTCACCAAGGGAGACTATTCTGGAGGTAGCAACCTGGGGTTCCCCTGCAGATGCCTGTACAGGGATTTAAAGGGAGAAGACCAGGGTTACCCTTAGTTTTTGCTCCCCAGTTTAGCCCCACACTAAATCTCTTGGTGACAAGGTAGGTTCACACTGCCCTCTGCTGGCCCCATGAAAAAAAAATTACGCCGTCACACATGGATGGCTATTCACTTGAATTACAGGCGTGTAATACTGCCTTTTACGCTGCAAGGTAAATATACTGTATAATGGAAATCCCCCTGGCAAAATTAGCTGTGTACCCGGGATATGCAAATTCATATTCCTAGCAATCAGCTTTTCGCCATGACTTGTCCACTTTAAAACATAATCTTACAATTTACAGCTAGATAAAATCTGCATACAAATTTACCAACTTTGCTAATTGTTTGATTTACTTATATTGTTACACAGGAAGTGAATTACTTCATTCTACTACCTCAACTAACCTGCTAGGGGCGTGTCTGTCAGCAAAGTGCTGACTGATTCTAGTAGCAACTAATCATAATTATAAAATTTATCTTTTGATTATAATAAATTTGCCTTTAGCATATGAGGCACCTCAGAATCATTACAATATAAGTAAAAAAAATTGAATATGCAAGTTTCCTCAGTTGTTTATATAAATTTTCTCTATATATATGTGGTGAACACAATGACAATTTATGTTCGGCCCAATATGAAACAACTCTTGAAGTGTGCTGGTGAATCCTTCTTTTTTTAATCACAGCAGTGGTTTTATTGCGTCTCTGCTCAGTCTTCTGCTTCAGGAGACTTATGAGATTTAGACCAGGCGATTGTCTATAGGGATTATATTTTTATTTTTAAAAAAAATTGCATTTTTTTTTTTCATTGATGTTCCCTTGTTGACACATATACTGCCTACATTGGGATGAACTGAGAATCGATCCAGCTTAGAATAGTATAGCCTGAAAAGGTACTTACCATAGACATAATATGTATTGCTCCAGTTAATCTCCATGTGCTTATAATGATCGCAGGCTCCATGGTGTGCATTTTAATGATTTTTTCTTACAATTCCACTTTTACATTTCTTTATTTCTAGCAAATGTGTCTGCCGAGAGCCTTGGTTAAGATAACTGAATAACCACTGATGTGATGTATTGCATGCACTCCTCTAAACCCAATAGATTTAGATTTTTTTTCCATATTATACATTTAGATCTATTCTAAGCTCAACCCAAAATAATCACAGGAAAGTTTTGTTATCACAGGGATTTATTGCATGTTACAAGCTAGGTATAAGTGTAATGGTGCTTGAATTGTAGGGAACCATGAGTAGGCGTCATAACAGAGAATAACATTATGAACGTGTGAAGTTTATGTAAGCAGACAGTAATTCTTCCTATATTCAGGGCTGTACCTGCCCATTCAGCGCTGTACTGTACGACGCTTGTAACATAACAGCTATTTCAACCCCTCTAGGAGAAGTTATGTTGCAAATGTATAAGTAGAAATAGATGAGATAATGTACCCGCTGTAAATTATAAAGGGGGTACATAGTCATTGAGCAGTAGTAACAATATAAAGATGCAAGACTGAGGCCACAATGTTACCAATATACAGTGGTGCCCCGGCCACCGGCTGTGCAGGGTGCTACAGCATAGGTCCATTGGAACAGTGTTGCAGTTCACTGCACTGTGGGTGGTCAGGAATACCAGGTGCACAAGTAATTTATTTTCAGGATTGGTGGGGGTACCGGCAGTTGAACACCCACCCATCAGAAAGAAATGGTATATCCATCCTAGTGATAGGCCTGTTATGGGAATAACCTTTTAAGGCCAGAACAAAGGGGTCATATGCACTGGGTAGAATTAGATGTCTATGTTTATTTCCATAATAGGAGCTCTATGTAACAAGTACATTGGCGCATTGGAGAGCAGCATTGAGTGCATCCAGTCCTTATCTCATAATTGACTAATATACACTATATAGACAATATTGTTGGGACACACCTCTCAATCATTGAATTTCAGGAGTTTCATTCAGTCCCATTGCCACAGGTGTATAAAATCCAGCACTCGCCATGCAGTCGCCTTTACAAACATTTGGGAAATAATGGGTCGTTCTAAAGAGATCATGGAATTCCAGCGTGGTCCTGTAATAGGACGTCACTATTGTAACAAGGCAGTTTTTGATATTTCTTCCCTCCTAGATATTCCACGATCAACTGTAAGTGATATTATTGCAAAGTAGAAGCGTTTAGGCACAACAGAGACTCAGCCATAAAGTGGAGACCACATAAATTTACAGAGCAGGATCGCTGAGTGCTGAGGCGTAGTGTGCATAAAATTCGCCAACTCTCTGCTGACTCAATAACTGTAGGGTTTCAGACCTCCTCTGGCATTAACATCTGCACAAAAACTGTGCCCCAGTAGCTTCATGGCATAAGTTTCCATGGCCGAGCAGCTGCATGCCAGCCCAGCCTTACATCATCAAGCACAATGACAAGCGTCAGATGGAGTGGTGCACAAAGCAAGGTCCATAAAGACATGGATGGTTGGATGGTTGGATGGTTCGTTCGTTCGTTCGTTCGTTCGTTCGTTCGTTCGTTCGTTCGTTCGTTCGTTCGTTGGTTGGTTGGTTGGTTGGGTGAGTTTGGTGAGTAAGAATTTGACTGGCCCGCACAGAGCCCTGACCTCAACACCATCGATCACCTTAGGGATGAACTAGAACGAAGGTTGCGAACCAG
Source organism: Rhinoderma darwinii (assembly GCF_050947455.1). Lineage (NCBI taxonomy): Eukaryota > Metazoa > Chordata > Amphibia > Anura > Rhinodermatidae > Rhinoderma > Rhinoderma darwinii. Next base: position 38,047,980 of record NC_134691.1, on the reverse strand, counting down.
GCCCTCTCATCCAACATCAGTGTCTGACCTCACAAATGCTCTTCTGGCTGAATGGGCAAAAATTCCCACAGACACTCCAAAATCTTTTACCTATCCTTCTTAGAAGAATGGAAGCTGTTTTAGCTGACAATGGGGGATCAACTCCATATTAATGCCTATGGATTTAGGATGGGATGTTATAAAAGCTCCTGTAGGTTTCCCAATACTTTTGTATATAAATTGTATAAAAGATTATAAAGCGCTCTTTTAGACGACCTCTTTAGATATTGCATTTTTTACAGGACTTTTGCTGAACCTTTATCTGTGCAGAAGATAGAATCTCACTTTCTCTAATGATGACACTGTATCCCCTGCAGCACTCTAGACAAAAAGTTCTGAATAGATATATTTGTATTGAGATGGAATAAGGTGCCGCTATCTCAGCGTGATCTCCCTGAACGTGGTTATTGTTTTCTCGTAAATCAAATTCCCCAATTGCCTCCAGTAATTGTAGCATTCAGTTGTGTAGTCTTCTCATATTCACGCTGTGCTGTTCGTGACCTGCTGATCAAATAATGACTAGATTGTACAATACCTCTCTGTGTTTATATTCCTTTTATTAATATATGTTATTATAACATACGGATGTAGCCGACTTAATTTACTACTTGAAGGAATATTCCAGCCACTACTGTTTCAGTAACACCTATAAAGCTAAACCCTCGCTCCATTCAAACTCCTCCATACCGTGGTTTTCATTTAGTGGGGGTCCCGGTGGTCGGATGTAGCATCAATCGAAAAATGTTTACTTATTCAGTGTATAGGTTATGAATGTTTGAAGCTGGAATACCCCTTTAACTCTTTGGGTGTAAGCGTGGAAACTCTGAGTTAAAGGGAAACTCTGTTGGAATTTCCCATTGCAATTATTTATTTTTAGAGCTCCGCAGACATTATAATTAGTAGCAACCAAAATATGTCGCCTGGCGCCCTATCTCGATGATATTCAAAGTTGTCACTCATATTGTAGAGGGACTGGTGATGCAAATTCATGTATGTCGCCAACATTTCCACTCCTGTTTGCTAGAAAGGAAAAGATTTTTGAACATGGATCATTTGGCAATTATTTATTATGTTTTATTTTAATGGAGAGGCATCGAAAGACCTTGACGTATTATTCTTTATGAACATTTTGTATCTTTGCCTACAGTCAGTGGCAGACATAAAAAAGAGTTGGCCCATTAATAACAGAAGAATGAGGCCTCTGGTGCTGGTTCATGTCACCATGCCATCCTGGTAAGTGAATGTTCAAACTTGGTGGAATTGCCGCATATTTGTGGTGTGGATTCCGCAGCGATTTATCCAAACCTCATCCACATATAGCGGAAAAAAACCCACATAGAAATCAGGACATGCTGCAGATTTTCAAATCTGCAGCACACGCAGTCCGTCCCGAAAAAGCAGAGGATTTTTTTCTGCGACATCTGCTCACATGTTTTGGATTTGCCATAGACAAGTTCGAAGTAAATTTTCAAAAGAATCCGTGGCAGAGATCCGAAATTGCCACTCAGGGTTCTGCTACGTATGTGCCAGCGGATACATTGTAATTTAATGGCACTAATCTGCGGCTTTTCCTTGCCGCAGATCAGTGCCATTAAATTACAATGTTTGGATCTCCATAGCTTCTTCATTTTAGACAACGGAGCTTGGATCTTCACTGATCACTCAGTGATGGGATATTAGCCCAAAATGTTATTTGAAGTATTGTGGGTGTCAGTGGCTTATCCCCTCTACAGTAATAAAACACACTGAGAAGATCCGACCCTTGGGGATTTGGAGGAAATACATCAAGACTGAAAAAGCTATACTGTTATGTCCTTTACACCTATCAATACTTTCCAAAATGTACAATTTTATACATTCAGGAATCACGTAACGTCAACACCCTGAGTTTCATAGTGTTTAAAGAGTATCTATCACTAGGTCATATAAGTTGAACTGGTTTACTGATCTGAATAGCACTGTCTTCCGGATTCCAGCGCTGTTTTTCTTTTTTCCCTGAACCCCCCTATCCAGAGATATTGCACACTGTAGTATCGACTTCCTCCGTGCTAATTTACTGTAGTTAGCCAACAGGGCATGAACTACCCTCAAGCTGCCTCACTCTTATTGGTCAGCATCAGAGGCAAGGAAGCCAACAAAACAGTGTGTCATATCTCTGGAACGGGGGGTCCAGTAAAAAAACATAAAAAACAACTGGAATTAGGGAGATATTGCTATTCAGATGCGCTAACCAGTTCAACTTGTATGACCTGGTGACAGGTCCTCTGTTGGCTGAAGTGACGGAATCACATTGGTCATGAAGCATTTTTGAGACATCTTTAGTAGACATTTTGTAGATATTTTGGTCTTCAAATCTTTGTTAAGAAGACCCCAGAAGGTTTGGATGAAGCACAGCTAGAACAAGGTCTTTATCTTGAGGGAATGTGGGAGTCAATACAAAATCTTCTATTAAAGCCGGGAGAGGTTGCCACTAATGTTGACAAGTTAGACGCTGAGTGATGCTGGTGGGAGCAGTGGGACTTCCATGCCTTGTGGCACGAACAGACATTAGCTGATGGATTCTATAAAGAAGGATGATCTTACAGAAGATTGATATGCAACATTACTACACCAATGGGAAATGAGTGTCACCTTGAGGGTTACACTCCAGTGAAAAGATAAACTTGTGCAGAATGATAGGACAGGAGTAACATGCTAGTATGAGACAATTGAATCAATAGGTCAAGTTTAGTTCAAGGATATTGCATTATTTGTGAATATTTGCCTTCTATTCTAGTTTGCAATTGTATATATCTTGACATTTAGTACACGTATAAGGAGCCATTGTGGGCACACCGTAATAGCTTCAATCAAACTGAGAAACTCATCCTCAGCACATTAGTATTATTGATCTACGTAGTAAAAGAATAAAGAAGAACAATGACTGGTTCTTATTACTCATGGAGAAGAATAAAGAGAGAATGTGGACAGTGGCAGAAATAGCCTATATGCAGTCAGCACTAGAGATGAGCGAATTTCCCTAATTCATTGTAGGGCCAATTCTATCGAATCAGCTGTTGATTGGATCTGAATGAATGCTGTGAATCTCATGTACCTCGATTGACCTGTCTGACTCTGATGTCTTCTAGGACTATATCCAAGTTGGATGCAATCCTGGAAGACATCAGAGAGTTAAACAGGGCAATTAGGGCACTTGCAATTGCAACCCTAAATTAAAAAAAATACTACATTCACCTTCCCTGGTCTCCAGCAGAGAAGCATCCCTGATGGCCTCTTGAGATGACATTGGCTTGTCCCATGTGATCGCTGCTGCAACGTGTCCCTGGTGGACTCCTGAGATTATGTAGTTTTGTCCCATGTGATGGCTGCAGCCTGTGATTGGCTGATCACTTAAGCATGGTATTTTTTTAATTTCCTCTTCTCCACTCTTACTTATCCCAAACCTCAAAATAGCAGCCGCAAGCCTTCATTTTGCCATTTAATGCGCCGCGTACACCAAAAGTTTTCTTATTTTGGCAAATCCCAAACTTTTAGGAAATTCAGGCCGAATTTGATTCGATCCGCTCATCTCTAGTAAGAACTATATACTAAAAAGGGGTTATCTCAAGAAGAAATTCCCTATCCATATGCCCTATTAGGGTATAGGGATAATATAGCAGGAGGCTCCTTGCTCAGGACCCCCCTATTAGCCAGAACAGAGAGACTTTAATAAACAGCAGTAATTACAGTACGGGACAGTTGTCCCGCAGCGAGGCAGGGACTCCTAGCGTCGTACATAACTATGATGCTAGGAGCCCGGCTCCCTGCAGTGTGTTCAGTCCGGGACTTGCGGCCGAAATACGTTCCGTCCTTTACGGACCGAACATGGCCGCCAGATACATTGGTCTACCTTTCTTGGTTTGTGTAAGAAGTGTGGCTAATCTCTTGGTACATATAAAATAATTCTGTACATTTCCATAAAATGATCACAATTTTGTTGCAATATGAGACAGAATAGGAAAGAAGGGGAGCTTTTTTTTTTGTGCGTTTGCACTTTCTATATTTAATTATTGTTACTGATCCATAGAAACTGGTATCTTAGGTGGTATTATTGCGGCCTTACATGTGTTGGTTTCATATGTTCTGGATGAGCTGTCTATAAATTTCTTCTCACCTTTATTGCATTACCTGTTTAGTCTTTTATGGGAAATTTATCAGTATCATGAGTAATATAGATGGATAATTGTATGTTATTCTGAAATCTTCATGCTTTTAAACTAAGATATCACGATTTTGTTCCTTTATTCTGGATTAAGTAATTATAAATTAAGCAAACAGGAATATTCTTGCATCGTTCAGTTGGAGGTTTCGCTTCATCAGTCTAGTTGTTCACTCAATACGAGCACAGTATGCGGCTCTTCAGCCAGCTGGTCATTCCTGCTACAATCATTCTATCAATTGTTCTAATATGCAAAACAGTAGCATCAAGTCCCTGTTGTTCTCAATCCCTCTGTGCTTGGACCTCTGACAAATAACTGTTCAATCCCATAACGCTGTGCTTTAATTTGTTTAGACTCTGTGATGAATGTGTCTACCTTTCATTGCTGTTCCACAGCGTAACATGTGGCTTACTAAATATGCCAACATTTGGAAATGACAGCTTCGTGCATTTTTTTTTACTGGCCATGTCCTGAATTAAGTATTGTTTTTCATTCCCTTATGGTTGCAATGTTCTTTTTTTATAATGAAATCATCAGTCTTTCCCAACTTTCTCTAGTAATATATAAGCATTTGAGAAATGGTTGTTATTTTACTCAAACTCTCTAAGGAAGCCCTAAAAGATGGCCAGCAATAAACACCCTAGATCCCCTCATTAAAGGGCTTATCCCAGAATAATATTGTAATGTCGGGGTAGGGAAACAGACAAGTGAGCCCTAATCTACCCGCAACTCAGTCCCTGCCTACTTGCAACGACCCGCCCTAGGCGACGGGGTACAACTGGGCGACGGTCCCTACACTCAATAGGTGCACGACAGACAAACAGACAAGGGTACAAAGAAGCCAGGGAAATTGGGAAGTTGCCCACGGGAACACCGTGAGCAACAAGCGAGGTGAACGAGCCGAGTCAAAACAGGAGATGAGCGAGGTACAAAAACGCAGAGCAGAAGAATGGTCAGTAAAGCCAAGGTCAATCACAAGCAGAGGATCAGTAGTTCAAGAAGCTTCAGCAGGGCCAGGAAACCAACAGAGAAGGAGGAACAGGAAAGGCAGGTATAAATAGACAGAGGGCGGGAGCTAGCTCCGTCTGGCCAGGCTGTGATAGGCTCTCCCACTACTAAGCCTGCCATCCTGGGTGGTGGAAGATGGAGTCAGTCTCACAGACATAGAAGCAGGTGCAGACTGATTACCTATGGGCGTCGACACAGAAGTTGTGTCTGGCAGATCCTTTACTACCCCCCCTTTTATGAGGGGCCACCGGACCCTTTCTAGGTGGACCTGGTTTATTGGGGAAACGAAGATGGAACCTCCTGAGCAATACCCCAGCGTGAACATCCCGGGCGGGTATCCAAGTCCTCTCCTCAGGCCGGTATTCCCTCCAATGGACCAGGTACTGGAGGGAGCCTTGGACCATCCTGCTGTCCACAATCTTGGCCACCTCGAATTCTACCCCCTCAGGGGTGAGAACAGGGACCGGAGGTTTCCTCGAGGGAGCCAAGGACGGGGAGCAGCGTTTAAGGAGGGAGGCATGAAACACGTCGTGTACTCGAAAAGACGGGGGCAACTCCAGTCGGAAGGAGACAGGGTTAAGGACTTCAATGACCTTGTATGGCCCTATAAACCGGGGAGCAAACTTCTTGGACGGGACTTTAAGGCGCAAATTTTTTGACGATAGCCACACCAGATCCCCGACCACAAACAAGGGGTTAGCAGAACGTCTTCTATCTGCCTGAGTCTTTTGTATGCTCTGGGATGACTCTAGGTTCTTCTGAACTTGGGCCCAGACTGTGCACAGTTCCCGATGAATGACATCTACCTCGGGATTGTTAGAACTACCAGGTGAAACGGAGGAGAACCGTGGATTAAACCCAAAATTACAGAAAAAGGGGGAGACCCCTGAAGAGTTACTGACCCGGTTATTAAGGGAAAATTCAGCGAGGGCAATGAATGAGACCCAATCATATTGACAGTCAGAGATAAAACACCTTACATATTGTTCTAGAGACTGATTAGTCCTCTCAGTTTGGCCATTAGTTTCAGGATGGAAGGCAGAGGAGAAGGACAGATCAATCTCCAACTTTTTACAGAAGGCTCTCCAATACAATGAAACAAATTGTACCCCTCTGTAAGAAACAATATTGACAGGAACCCCATGGAGACGCAGGATGTGTTTGACAAACAAGGTAGCTAACGTCTTAGCATTGGGTAGTTTCTTGAGGGGCACAAAGTGGCACATCTTACTGAAGCGGTCTACTACAACCCACACCACCGACTTGCCTTGAGATGGAGGCAAATCGGTGATGAAATCCATGGAGATATGGGTCCAAGGTCTCTGGGGAATGGGCAAAGAACATAGTAAGCCCGCTGGTCGGTACCTGGGAGTCTTGGACGTAGCACAAACTTCACAAGCGGCGACGTAGGCCATAACGTCTTTGAGCAACCCAGGCCACCATTCGTTTCTGGCAATGAGGTGCTTGGTACCCAGGATGCCTGGATGGCCAGATAGTGCAGAGTCATGATTTTCCCTAAGTACCCTTAGCCGGAATTGCAGGGGAACAAACAGCTTGTTCTCAGGAAGGTTCCCGGGAGCTGAACCTTGATCAGCCGCAATTTCAGAGACTAAATCAGAATCAATAGAGGAAATGATTATACCTGGAGGCAAAACACAAGCAGGATCTTCCTCCGAAGGAGGGCTGGCCATGCAGCTACGCGACAGTGCATCAGCCTTAATATTTTTAGACCCAGCCCTATAGGTGACCAAAAAGTTGAATCTGGTAAAAAAAAAACGCCCATCGAGCTTGTCTCGGGTTTAGCCTCCGCGCAGATTCTAGGAAAAACAGATTATTGTGATCGGTAAGGACCGTTACCTGGTGCCTAGCCCCCTCCAGGAAGTGGCGCCACTCTTCAAATGCCCATTTAATGGCTAAGAGTTCGCGGTTGCCAATATCATAGTTACTCTCAGTGGGCGAAAACTTCCTGGAAAAGTAGGCACAGGGGCGGAGATGGGTGAGGGACCTGGTACCCTGGGACAAGACAGCCCCCACTCCCACCTCGGATGCGTCAACCTCCACGATAAATGGCTCCATTTGGTTGGGCTGAACCAGCACTGGGGCCAAGATAAAGCACTTCTTAAGGACCTCAAAAGCCTGGACAGCCTCAGGAGGCCAGTGGAGGAGATCAGCACCTTTGCGAGTAAGATCCGTAAGAGGCTTAGCGATGACCGAGAAGTTAGCAATAAATCTCCTGTAATAATTAGCAAACCCCAGGAAGCACTGTAATGCCTTCAGGGAGGCAGGTTGGACCCATTCCGCCACAGCCTGGACCTTGGCGGGGTCCATGCGGAATTCATGAGGAGTGAGGATTTGACCCAAAAACGGTATCTCCTGCACCGCAAACACACATTTTTCGGTCTTAGCAAACAGTTTGTTTTCCCGAAGGGCCTGGAGCACCTTCCTGACATGCTCAATGTGGGAGGACCAGTCCTTGGAAAACACAAGTATGTCATCAAGGTACACTACAAGAAATACCCCCAGGTAGTCTCTTAAAACCTCATTTATGAAATTCTGGAAGACCGCGGGAGCATTACACAACCCAAAGGGCATGACGAGGTATTCGAAATGACCTTCGGGCGTGTTAAACGCAGTCTTCCACTCATCCCCCTCTTTGATGCGGATAAGGTTATAAGCCCCCCGTAGATCAAACTTAGAGAACCATTGGGCCCCCTGAACCTGATTGAAGAGATCAGGAATCAAAGGAAGGGGATACTAGTTCCTTACAGTGACCTTATTCAAGTTTCGGTAGTCAATGCATGGCCTAAGACCACCATCCTTCTTCCCTACGAAGAAGAAGCCAGCACCTACCGGAGAAGTAGAGGGGCGAATGTAACCCTTGTCCAGGCATTCCTGGATATACTCTCTCATGGCTTCACGTTCGGGACAAGAGAGATTAAATATCCTACCCTTAGGGAGTTTAGCTCCTGGTACCAAATCAATTGCGCAATCGTATTCTCTATGAGGTGGTAACACTTCGGAGGCCTCTTTAGAGAAAACATCAGCGAAGTCCTGAACAAACTCAGGTAGAGTGTTCACCTACTCAGGGAGAGAAATAGAATTAACAGGAAAACATGACGTCATGCATTCATTACCCCATTTGGTAAGATCCCCAGTATTCCAGTCAAAAGTGGGATTATGCAACTGCAACCAGGGAAGGCCTAAAACGAATTCGGACGATAATCCCTGCATCACCAGTACAGAGTACTGCTCCAAATGCATGGAGCCCACAAGGAGTTCAAAAACAGGGGTATTCTGTGTAAAATAACCATTAGCAAGAGGAGTGGAGTCGATACCCACTACCGGGACAGGTTTAGGCAAATCAATCAATGGCATAGCTAGAGACATAGCAAATTCCACAGACATAATATTAGCAGAAGACCTACCACCAAAAGAGACCTGAAAGGGAAGCAAGATTTTATTATGTTTTATATTTACGGGAAATACCTGTGTGCCCAAGTGACCTCCCCGATGGTCACTTAGGCGCGGAAGTTCTTCCGGCTGCTTATTCTTAGGCCTAGGACAGGTGTTCACTTGATGCTTGTCATCCCCACAGTAGAAGCAGAGACCATTCTTCCTGCGGAACTCTCTACGTTGTTGGGGGGACACGGAGGCCCCGAGTTGCATAGGTACCTCTGAGTCTTCCGTGGAAGAACGAAGCAACGGAACCTCGGGAGGCATCATGGGGGAGTCAGAGGAGAAAACACAAACACGTTCAAGTCGTCGTTCCCTGAGACGTTGGTCAAGTCGTACCGCTAAAGGCATAACCTGATCTAGGGAGTCAGAAGAGGGATAGCTAACTAGCAGGTCTTTCACGGCGTTCGACAGACCCAATCTAAACTGGCACCTTAAGGCAGGGTCATTCCACCGAGAAGCTACTCACCACTTCCTAAAGTCAGAACAATACTCCTCAACAGGTCTCTTTTCCTGACGTAAGGTCACCAGCTGACTCTCAGCAAAGGCAGTCTTGTCAGTCTCGTCATAAATGAGCTCGAGAGCAGAAAAGAAAAGATCAACGGAGGAAAGTTCAGGGGCGTCAGGAGCCAAGGAGAAGGCCCATTCTTGGGGCCCGTCCTGGAGCCGGGACATAATTATACCCACCCGCTGGCTCTCAGAACCAGAGGAGTGGGGCTTTAAGTGAAAATAGAGCCTACAACTCTCCCGAAAGGAGAAAAAAGTCTTCCTGTCCCCTGAGAACCGGTCAGGCAACTTGAGGTGGGGTTCAAGAGGTGAAGTGAGGGGCACTACCAGGGTAGCATCAGGCTGGTTGTCCCTCTGAGCCAGGGCCTGGACCTGTAGGGAGAGGCCCTGCATTTGCTGAGCCAGGGTCTCAAGGGGGTCCATAGTAGTGTCAGGGACCAGGGTAGACTAGGTATATGGGCTTGTGATTATGTAATGTTGGGGTAGGGAAACAGACAAGTGAGCCCTAATCTACCCGCCACTCAGTCCCTGCCTACTTGCAACGACCCGCCCTAGGCGACGGGGTACAACTGGGCGACGGTCCCTACACTCAATAGGTGCATGACAGACAAACAGACAAGGGTACAAAGAAGCCAGGGAAATGGGGAAGTTGCCCACGGGAACACCGTGAGCAACAAGCGAGGTGAATGAGCCAAGTTAAACCAGGAGATGAGCGAGGTACAAAAACGCAGAGCAGAAGAATGGTCAGTAAAGCCAAGGTCAATCACAAGCAGAGGATCAGTAGTTCAAGAAGCTGCAGCAGGGCCAGGAAACCAACAGAGAAGAATGACAAGCAAAGGAGGAACAGGAAAGGCAGGTATAAATAGACAGAGGGCGGGAGCTAGCTCCGTCTGGCCAGGCTGTGATAGGCTCTCCCACTCCTAAGCCTGCCATCCTGGGTGGTGGAAGATGGAGTCAGTCTCACAGATATAGAAGCAGGTGCAGACTGATTACCTATGGGCGTCGACACAGAAGTTGTGTCTGGCAGATCCTTTACAAATATTATATTTAGTTTAATAAATCACCTAATTCTAAACATGTTATGTATTGACACTCAAATATCACTTTTATAAACTTATTATAGCGCCACCTAGTTTTTTTTACCACTACCTTCTATAGTGCATCTGTCTCATTTTTGGCTGTGCGGAGAGATCCCTGCGACTGTCCCATATACTTCAGTTTCGTCTCTGCTTGTCAGAGGAGGAGAAGCCATCTTCAGTGTCTTCTCTGCTTTTCAGAGGAGGAGGAGCCATCTTCAGTGTCTTCTCTGCTTCTCAGAGGAGGAGAAGCCATCTCAGTGTTTTCTTTGCTTGTCAGAGGAGGAGAAGCCAACTTCAGTGTCTTCTTCTTTTCAGAGGAGGAGAAGCCATCTTTAGTGTCTTCTCAATTGTCAGAGGAGGGGAAGCCATCTTCAGTGTCTTCTCTGCTTGTCAGAGGAGGAGAAGCCATCTTCAGTGTCTTTTCTGCTTGTCAGAAGAGGAGAAGCCATCTTTAGTGTCTTCTCTGCTTGTCAGAGGAGGAGAAGCCATCTTCAGTGTCTTCTCTGCTTTTCAGAGGAGGAGGAGCCATCTTCAGTGTCTTCTCTGAGGAGGAGAAGCCATCTCAGTGTTTTCTTTGCTTGTCAGAGGAGGAGAAGCCAACTTCAGTGTCTTCTTCTTTTCAGAGGAGGAGAAGCCATCTTTAGTGTCTTCTCAATTGTCAGAGGAGGGGAAGCCATCTTCAGTGTCTTCTCTGCTTGTCAGAGGAGGAGAAGCCATCTTCAGTGTCTTTTCTGCTTGTCAGAAGAGGAGAAGCCATCTTTAGTGTCTTCTCTGCTTGTCAGAGGAGGAGAAGCCATCCACACTGTCTTCTTCTTGTCAGAGAAGGAGAAACCATCTTCTGTGTACTCTCTGCTTATCAGAGAAGGAGAAGCCATCTTCAGTGTCTTCTCTGCTTGTTAGAGGAGAAGAAGCCATCTTCAGTGTCTTCTCTGCTTGTCAGAGGAGCAGGAGCCATCTTGAGTATCTTCTCTGCTTGTCAGAGGAGGAGGCCATCTTCAGTGTCTTCTCTGCTTGTCAGAGGAGGAGAAGCCCTCTGCAGTATCCTCTCTGCTTGTCAGATAAGGAGAAGCCATCTTTGGTGTCTTCTCTGCTTGTCAGAGGAGGAGAAGCCATCTTTAATGTCTAATCTGCTTGTCAGAGGAGAAAAAGCCATCTTCAGTGTCCTCTCTGCTTGTCAGAGAAGGAGAAGCCATCTTTAGTGTCTTCTCTGCTTGTCAGAGGAGGAGAAGCCATCTTGAGTGCCTTCTCTGATTGTCAGAGGAGGAGAAGCCATCTTCAATGTCTTCTCTGTTTGTCAGAGGAGGAGAAGCCATCATCAGTGTCTTCTCTGCTTGTCAGAGGAGTAGAAGCCATCTTCAGTGTCTTCTCTGCTTGTCAGAGAAGGAAAAGCCATTTTAGTGTCTTCTCTGCTTATCAGAGGAGGAGAAGCCATCTTCAGTGCCTTCTCTGATTGTCAGAGGAGGAGAAGCCATCTTCAATGTCTTCTCTGCTTGTCAGAGGAGGAGAAGCCATCTTCAGTGTCTTCTCTGCTAGTCAGAGGAGGAGAAGCCAAGTTCAGTGTCCTCTCTGCTTGTCAGAGGAGGAGAAACCATCTTCAGTGTCTTTTCTGCTTGTCACAGGAGATACTGAGCATGCTTGATGACATTTATGGAATAACCCCGTTAAAGGTATTGTATGAGATTTAAAAAAAAACATGTCTGCTTTATGCACCTCTCTTGCCATTGGGCCATGTGTAATATTGTGGCTCAATCCCATTTACTTGGATGGGGCTAAACCACAATCCGAGACACCACCCTTGGACAAGAGTGGAACTGGTTCTTGAAGAAAGTAGCAATATCTTTTAATCTCATACAACCCCTTTAATAAAGTATATAGGGGCTGTATGCCAATATAACATGCCGCTTTAGACAGAGGTGTAGCTTAAAGCTCTTGGGCACCAGTGCAAAATGTATAATCACCTACCAAGTGGCAGTTATAATATTGCAATTGCTACCTCTGCACCCGCTATAGCTGCACCCCTGGCTACCGAGGATGTAATTGGGAAAGGTAATACTTATCATCACTGTTCTGCCTTGCAAAAATAGCAGCTCTTACAGAGGCTAAAGTTATCGAATATGCTTTTTCATTTTCAGGGGAACATAAGAGGGTATGCAATATTCATGTTCTGTATGAACAAGTGGACACCCCTGGTGTTGTTTATCCTAGAAAGAGGATATTATAGATTTAATTGGCCAAAAAAAATTGGTTTCTAACTTCTATGTGTCATACAAATTATTATTTTTATATTGATGTCAATGGAAACTTGAGTTACTGTTCCATCAAATGCAATTTACTTCTCTGGGCCACAACCTCAGGTCGTCTGGAGTCGCAGATAGACTTTCCTTCTGCAAGGGCAAAGATTTTGTTTGCTGCAGTAGTCTTGTATCTAAATACTCTGATGCAAATCAAAGTGACTTCTTAGCGTTCCGTGGCACCCAACACCCGGGCTCATGCTCTGCCAGCCATTAGAAATTTTACTGTCCAACATAGTACTATCTAATTACCAAATTAGTGGATTTTATTTATTAAAGCGGAAATAGTACAAATACTAAAAATAACAAGATTTTTATCAGGAATTTCATGTTAGTCTGGATTAAATCTTAAATTGCATTGTACTTGTCAATTATTACCAGCTGTACAGCAACCTCCAGGTGGGTTACAATTTTGGGAGAGGGGTATATTTGTTTGGCAGAGTTGCTTGGTACCAGTTTCTCTTCAAGGTCAACAGAAACTTTATTCTCATGTAATACCCCATGAAACATTTGAAATGGTAAATCTTACATTTGCTGGTTGTAATATTTTACTGTACTATTTTAGAAATGGGAACAGAATAAAATGGAAAAGTTTGTCCCAAATAAATCACACAGTGACATTTCATTTAATTGTCTTATTGTTAAAACCTTTTGGGTACTATGTCCAAATTATGATTTTTATACACATGGACAGATGTTGCTTCAGGGCTTTCCAAATAAAGTCTCTGTTTGAGACTTGCAATTCTCTGTGGTGTAATTATTTATACAAGTGAGTCAGTTCTTATTTCTTACACATTTTCAAGTGTCCTCACTGATACCAAAAATGTAAGAATAAAAAGTAACAACATGTGTCAGAAGAACAGAACAAATGAAAATCTTTAACCCCTTAAGGACACGGCCAATTTGAGTTTTTTAATTTTCATTTTTTCCTCCCCACATTCAAAAATACATAAATTTTGTATTTTTTCATCGACATAGCCATATGAGGGCTTGTTTTGTGTAGGACAAGTTGTAGTTTTTCATGGCACTATTTATTGTACTGCATAATATACTGGGAAGCTGAAAAAATATATTTGTGGGGTGAAATGGGCAAAAACCAGCGATTGCACCATTTTTTGGGGGGTTTTGTCTCTACGGCGTCCATCAGGCAGTAAAAACTACATATTCATCTTATTCTACAGGTTTATACGATTACGGCAATACCAAATTTATATGTTTTGTTTTATGTTTTACCACTTTTAAAAAAATAAAACTATTTGCTTAAAAAAAGCCAGAACTTTTTTATTTTTCCATCAATTTAGTGGTGTAGGGGCTTAAAATTTGCATGGCGAGCTGCAGTTTTCACCAATACCATTTTGGGGTACATGCGACTTTTTGAACACTTTTTATTCTATTTTTTTTTGTTAGATCTAAGGTTACCAAATATTAGTAATTTGCATGTTTTATATATTTATTTATTTACGGCGTTAACCGAGCGGGTTAAACAACTCTATATTGTGATAGTTTGGAGGCAGGGCTTCAAAAGAGTACAAAGATGGCAGACCTGGGGGCCTTCATTAGGACAACAGGCTGCCATAACAGCCATTGTCACCGGCCGATCTGGTCGCAGGTGGGCGCGATGGTGTGTTTGAGGGGGCGCCTCCCTGATTCTAACAATTTAAATGCTGCGGTCGCGATTGACCACGGCATTAAAGATGTTAAATGGGTGGAAACAAAGTGATCTTTGATTCTGCCTGTTGCAGTGACGTGACATGTCGTTTAGGGGTTAAAGGAACATCAAACCGAAAAAGAATAATGATAGAGTACGCAGGAGATACTCGTCCACACTGTCAGTTTGCATTATTTTCTATACGTTTCTGAAAAAAACAGTCCAGTAGAAATCTTAAAGAGAATACAGAGGTTAATTTCCTTCTAAGGCTAAGTTCACACGCAAGATCAAAAACGTCTGAAAATTACAGAGCTGTTTTTAGAGAAAACAGCCTCTGATTTTCAGCCGTTTTTAAAGCTAAAAACGTTGTTTGATGCATTTTTTGCTAGACGTTTTAGGAGCTATCTTTCCATTGACACAATGAAAAACGGCTCAAGAAGTGACATGCTCCTTTTTACGGGGCATTTTTTTACACGCTGTTTTTTAAAACGGCGGCGTAAAAAAATGCCCCATCTGAAGGAAACGCTGTCTTTCCCATTAAATTCAATGGGCAGAAGTTTGTATGCGCTTAGCTACCGTTTTTTCAGGTGTACTTCGGGGCGTTTATGCCTCGTAATACGCCTGAAAACTCAGTGCGTGAACATACCCCAATTGCTTCCTTTTGGCTGTCAGACTGCTGACGAAGCAGGGCATAGCCAAATGTGCATTGCTTGATGTTCTTTATCTCCTATTGCAGACAGGGCAGTGTGGGAGGGCTTCTGCTGCAGCCAGGTGTCTTACAGCCAGACAGAGCTTTGTAAGAAGGGGGAAGGAAAATGTTTGATCTCCTAAGACACATGAAATATTTTTCACATATTTCTCACAGTTTTGATTGCAATATGAGACACAATAGGATCAAAGAAGAGGAGAAAATGACGGGAGGAATCACTAGGATTTTATTTTTTATTATTATTTCTTTTTAAAAAAAATATATTTAATGTTACTTTAAGTGCTTTATCAGCAACAATGTTCAAGGTTTGTGTTCCAAGGTGTACACTTATTGGTTTGTTTAAAAAAAAAACTTTTAATAGTGTTTTTATATATATATATATATATATATATATATATATATATATATATAGGGGTTTTAGTCAGTCTGATGCATTCCTGATGGAAAAATAAAAATTTTGTCATATTTAGCAATCTACAGGCATAGTGTGAAAGTGTAGAGAGAGGGGGTGGGAGGTAAATGTTTCACTGTCATTGACTGCCAGGATAATCTGAGAGATGGAGGGGACCCTTGGTTTGAGCATGTGACAAAAAGCACCATCCCAGGAGAGCAAATATGGTTGCCAGTAGTAGCCACACCTATTCCTGTTCTAGAAACTGAAGACATGGAGAGCTGGGAGCACAAACAGTTTCATCTACAAGAGAAAGACTGAATTCAGTTACTAAACCTAATTGTACTCAGAAACTCAGTTACAATGGATGTCCAGTCGGGTGTGAAAATGATTTGTAAGTCAGTACCTTCAGTATAGGTGACCATCATCATGGCTGCTGTATATAAATACCGCCACACGATCAGCCAAAAGTCAGTGCATGGAGAGATAATTTCCAGTACAGCAAGGGAAGAATAATTATAAAATACAAACCACTAAACCAGTTACCTCAGTTGACTGAGCCAAATAAACTTTAGTAGGCCGCAGAGCGACTTAGTTTCATGCCCAGTTAGGCTGGGCGGTGGGGACCTCCAAGTTGTCAATTTATTCCGAAGTTTGCATAGGACTGATTGCTGGGGGACTGGAGACTGATTGTCGAGGGAAACCGAGTCAGTTAGCAACATGAAAGAAACAGCTCTGGAATCAGGAACAAAGCAGCAGTACAGTCATAGAGGCAGATTATCTGTTCCGGGGACATGACAGGTCCTCTTTACTCATGCTGCCTAGAACTATTAATTGGAGCATTCTGGTCTGCAGTACGAGTGCACCCATACATGCAGTATTCATGGGGGTACTCTGGATGGTGCTTTTATTGGAGAACTCTCGTACTGTTATAGGACATTGTCATGATGTTGACATCATAAATGGCAGCACTCTGAGGCTATGTTTTATATTTATGCATACAAAGAATGGACAGAGGCAGCACTTCCAAAAAAAGCAAGAGCTATTTATTCACCCATGCGACGTTTCAGTCCAACTGGACTTTTTTCAAGCATAAAAACACACATCAAATCATAAGTATATAAAGGCTTGCAAAGCCCAATTACAATTAATGAGTGATTAAGACAAAATCCAATATAAAATTGATGATACAAAAACAGAATACAATGTTGAAAAATACATATGAATGCCAGTGCACATGTGAATATACAAAGTGATATATAAGGGACTAGTACAGAAAAAAGACAGTCCTAGGTACACTAAAGTGTTAATGACATAATGACTAACCCAGATGTATATAATAAAAACATTCAAAGTTGTCAATAGCAGAAAACCGGAAAAAGGGCTCGTTCCTCTAGGTCTCAGCTGTCCAGTGTGTGTACAAATGTGTTGCACACCTGTGTAATGGAACTATCATTACTGCTTGTAATGCATAGCAAAATCCCGCGAGATCGCGGGTGGCTATTCCCGCGCATGCGCACTCGATAGTACGGCGGCCATCTTGTTATTTTTTGACATCTTTCCAGGGATAGCTATTACAGCAGTGGGCTTATATCATATTTAGGGGAGTATCCAGATGTTTACACATATTATGACATTATTATATATTTTGTTTTATATTTTGAGGCGTTATACCTCCAATACTTATACATTTAGATGGATACATATTCATTGCATATATATAAATAATATCACACAGTAAAAGTACTTTTTTACACAATGTGTTTGCTGCGGATTAATTCCCCTATTCAAACATTTTCGGACTATTTATCCGGATGTACACCTATTAAATATATATAACTAAGAATCTATGGCCATATCATTAATCTTTTACTAAGTGCTCTTTGTCGATAAAATCCTCTGTTTGAAACATCTTTGACCTGTTGTTCTTTTTTTAAGTTACGTTTCTGGATGTGATTTCTTCTTCCAGTTAGTAAAATGGCCGCCGCCTACTGGAATTCACACTGCGCATGCGCGAAATTAAGATAGCAAATTTTGGCCAAGATGGCCGCCATACTATCGAGTGCGCATGCGCAGGAATAGCCACCCGCGATCTCGCGGGATTTCGCTATGCATTACAAGCAGTAATGATAGTTCCATTACACAGGTGTGCAACACATTTGTACACACACTGGACAGCTGAGACCTAGAGGAACGAGCCCTTTTTCCGGTTTTCTGCTATTGACAACTTTGAATGTTTTTATTATATACATCTGGGTGAGTCATTATGTCATTAACACTTTAGTGTACCTAGGACTGTCTTTTTTCTGTACTAGTCCCTTATATATCACTTTGTATATTCACATGTGCACTGGCATTCATATGTATTTTTCAACATTGTATTCTGTTTTTCTATCATCAATTTTATATTGGATTTTGTCTTAATCACTGTTTAATTGTAATTGGGCTTTGCAAGCCTTTATATACTTATGATTTGATGTGTGTTTTTATGCTTGAAAAAAGTCCAGTTGGACTGAAACGGCGCATGGGTGAATAAATAGCTCTTGCTCTTTTTGGAAGTGCTGCCTCTGTCCATTCTTTGTCTGCTTGATATCCAGGACCGCGGACCAGGTCTAATTGAGGCGTGCACCCACCTGCAGTCCAGTGCTGTGGAATCTTTTAGTTTTGTGGTATTGTGGTTACATCCACGTGGCACGGACAGCCCTAGCCTTTGAGTATAAGTAAGCTTTATTATGGCTACATCACCTGCAGTTTTCATGTATACAGGCGACGACATTGAACGGATCATGCATGGCATTTCTGGAGATGCATCTTTTCTCAGCGTTCCATCTGTTGACCACGTCAAAAGGAAATGGGAGATGGAATCCAAGCGAGCCATCACTGTATATTTACACCTAGTCACCTTGGGAGAATACTTCAAGGTGGACCGTATCCCACGTGGCATGAGATCAAGTTTAACACCTAACTTGTTTCCAAACAACTCAGAATTCTGTCAACGCTTTTGTCAAATTTCAAACAGGTACGCTCGTGATATCATTTTGTTGAATGTGGAATTCCTACAGGTTGAATTGCAGAGTGTGAACGCTCGCATACAGGATCTTGAGGGATCACTCATGGCCTTGTTACCTGTTGATGAGTTACAGAAATAAAAGGAAAGTGCCAAGGAGTCCTTTGACAAATTTAGGATACTGCTGGAGAATACCAAGCGTCAAAAATGGGTACGTGATGTCGAGGATTACATGGATGGCCGCATTTACAATTGGCAAAAAGAACCCCATATTGTCAAAGGAGTTGCACATGGCAAGGGTACAGTGAACAACAAGAGACGTCTGCAATCTACAGTGAATGTCCCCATAGATCTCTCTGATCCCGATTTTTGATCGGGGACTTTCGACGCCCTAGGCGTGGAGGCCGCAAGCACAGAAGGCGGTTTAAACCCAAAACCGGAGAGAACCAGACGACATTGGCAATCAACACGAGGCAAAGAGAGGAAAAACAACTAGAGCAATTGGCGGTAAATAAATCCTCACGTCCTTTATCCGACACCCAATTGAAATGACTGAATAAGGGACTTTCATTCTGTCCGGCCTCTAAAGTCAATTGGTTCCAACTAGAATAAGACCTACATTCCTTTTTTCGCAGGATAAAATGAAAAAAATTTTTTTGTGATCACATTGTGGGTCAAGATAATAGAGGGTCCTGTGAATTTGCTCTCAGCAAAGTAGGTCTTTTCAAAAAATCAGGGTGGCAGCCGCATATCAGTGACCCGATTATAGAGGCTTTCATCAGTATTGTTAAAGAAAAGGTATGTCGGCTAAGAGAAGAAATTGGGGATACATCTTTATTACATCCCAATTTGACTAGTGGGGAGTTGATTGCTCTAAAAGAGTTAGCTGGTGATGTGTCCCTGACGATCAAGCCAGCCGACAAAGGGGGAGCCTTGGTCGTCATGGACACATCGCTATATCTCGAGGAAATTAGTAGTCAAGTCAACGACACTAATGTCTATGTCAAAGTGTCTGGGGATCCTAAGTTTAGAATCCAGCGCAAGATTATTTGTATCCTTCAGAATGCGTTAGCTGGGGGTATCATTGATAAATATTTGTTTGATTTTCTCGTTGTTACACATCCAGTTACCCCTGTGATATACTGCCTCCCCAAGATACATAAATGTTTACATAGACCGCCGGGACGCCCTATTGTGTCTGGGAGGGACTCCATTTTTAATCCTATAGCAGTATTTCTTGACAAAACACTGAGGGAGCTTGCCATTTCTGCAACATCTTACATTCAAGACACCACAGATTTTCTGGTAAAATTAACACAAGTAACCTTGACTGGAGATATTATCTTAGCGTCTTTTGACGTTTGCAGTCTTTACACGTCCATCAATCACGATAGAGGACTTAATGTAGTGAGGGAAGCCTTGGACACGTCTGTATACTCTGAAGCTGGTACATTATTCCTTATGGATCTGTTGGAATTAATACTTACAGAGAATTATTTTCTGTTCGTTGACTCCTTCTACATTCAAAAAAGAGGAACGGCCATGGGCTCGAATGTGGCTCCCACTTACGCCAACATGTTCATGGCGGCCCTTGAAGAGCGTCACGTCTATGTATCCCACCACTTCAGGCATGTACTGAGGTTGTGGCGATACATAGATGATGTGTTTGTTGTTTGGACCTGCACTGGGTCACAGCTTGAGGAATTTTTTGAGTTCCTCAACTCTATTGATGAGGACATTAAATTCACAATGGAGTTCTCTACCACACATTTGAATTTTTTGGATACTATGGTATATAGGGTTGATGATAAACTAGTCACTGATCTATATCATAAAACTACAGATCGCAACAGTCTGTTGCGATTTGACAGTCAGCATCCCCGATGGATGATAGAATCTTTACCTTTCAGTCAAATGTTGAGGGTTAAACGCATTGTGACAGAACCTCAACATCTTACATCACGTCTGGATGACATGGGTGAGAAATTTGCCCAACGTAAATATCCCCGAACACTCCTACGTAAACAGAGAGATAGGGTTGAATCTGTCGCTAGGGATCAGCTATTGACATCACAAAGTAAAAATACACCAAACAGAGTAGCATTTGTCTCAACCTTTTGTGACATTAGCTATAGGATCTCTAATATTATACGTAAAGAATGGCATATCCTTGGTAATTTATGGGGTGAGGTTCCCGAATTTAGCAATCCCCCTATAATGGCTTTTAGGCGTCAAAAATTTTTTAGGGATCAATTGGTACACGCAGATGTGGGGTCTTCGCAATTGAGTCGCCAATTAACTTTGGCCCCCCAAAAATTGGGATGCTTCCCATGTTTGAATTGTGTGAATTGCAACATCATGGTGAAAGGCAATATATTTAGACACCCGACGAATGGGAAAATATTCCATATTAAACAATTTTTAACTTGTGCATCAACATTCGTTGTATATGTACTACAGTGTCCATGTAAGTTGCTATACGTGGGTGAAACCACACAGGAATGCCGCTTACGTATTAATAAGCATAGATCCACTGTTAAGACCAACAAACTGGATCTTCCAGTCCCAGCACACTTTTCTTCAGCGGGACACAGGGTCAGCGATCTGAGATTTTGGATCGTTAACCATGTGCCCTTACATAGGAGGGGCGGCGATAGAATTGCCAAATTAAAACGTAAAGAACTGGAGTGGATTCATAAATTGGATACTTTACATCCAAGGGGGCTGAATGTTGACTTTAAAGTTGGGGTGGTTCTCAACTAAATGGGTACAGTGATTGTGTTTTTTCTCTGTTGTGCTATGCATGGTCCCTGACTGTTGTCCACTATTGTACATGTATCTGTGAACACACTCAATATGACGACATTGTCATTGCAATATAAAATAATTAATTGTTTTTATTAATATATCCATAAATTTTCTAATTTTTGTCATTTTTTCAGATTCCGATATTGGGCTGGATTCTTTCCTCTGGGTTCTGGAGTCCTTATAGAACTGTTTTTATCATCCATATGCGGCCATTTACATCTGGTCAACTTGGTCCGTTTTTTGTTTCAATAAAAGGGACAGTATAATATGATATTTTCTGACATCTTTCCAGGGATAGCTATTACAGCAGTGGGCTTATATCATACTTAGGGGAGTATCCAGATGTTTACACATATTATGACATTATTATATATTTTGTTTTATATTTTGAGGCGTTATACCTCCAATACTTATACATTTAGATGGATACATATTCATTGCATATATATAAATAATATCACACAGTAAAAGTACTTTTTTACACAATGTGTTTGCTGCAGATTAATTCCCCTATTCAAACATTTTCGGACTATTTATCCGGATGTACACCTATTAAATATATATAACTAAGAATCTATGGCCATATCATTAATCTTATACTAAGTGCTCTTTGTCGATAAAATCCTCTGTTTGAAACATCTTTGACCTGTTGTTCTTTTTTTAAGTTACGTTTCTGGATGTGATTTCTTCTTCCAGTTAGTAAAATGGCCGCCGCGTACTGGAATTCACACTGCGCATGCGCGAAATTAAGATAGCAAATTTTGGCCAAGATGGCCGCCGTACTATCGAGTGCGCATGCGCAGGAATAGCCACCCGCGATCTCGCGGGATTTCGCTATGCATTACAAGCAGTAATGATAGTTCCATTACACAGGTGTGCAACACATTTGTACACACACTGGACAGCTGAGACCTAGAGGAACGAGCCCTTTTTCCGGTTTTCTGCTATTGACAACTTTGAATGTTTTTATTATATACATCTGGGTGAGTCATTATGTCATTAACACTTTAGTGTACCTAGGACTGTCTTTTTTCTGTACTAGTCCCTTATATATCACTTTGTATATTCACATGTGCACTGGCATTCATATGTATTTTTCAACATTGTATTCTGTTTTTCTATCATCAATTTTATATTGGATTTTGTCTTAATCACTGTTTAATTGTAATTGGGCTTTGCAAGCCTTTATATACTTATGATTTGATGTGTGTTTTTATGCTTGAAAAAAGTCCAGTTGGACTGAAACGGCGCATGGGTGAATAAATAGCTCTTGCTCTTTTTGGAAGTGCTGCCTCTGTCCATTCTTTGTCTGCTTGATATCCAGGACCGCGGACCAGGTCTAATTGAGGCGTGCACCCACCTGCAGTCCAGTGCTGTGGAATCTTTTCGTTTTGTGGTATTGTGGTCCCATCCACGTGGCACGGACAGCCCTAGCCTTTGAGCATAAGTAAGCTTTATTACGGCTACATCACCTGCAGTTTTCATGTATACAGACGACGACATTGAACGGATCATGCATGGCATTTCTGGAGATGCATCTTTTCTCAGCGTTCCATCTGTTGACCACGTCAAAAGGAAATGGGAGATGGAATCCAAGCGAGCCATCACTGTATATTTACACCTAGTCACCTTGGGAGAATACTTCAAGGTGGACCGTATCCCACGTGGCATGAGATCAAGTTTAACACCTAACTTGTTTCCAAACAACTCCGAATTCTGTCAACGCTTTTGTCAAATTTCAAACAGGTACGCTCGTGATATCATTTTGTTGAATGTGGAATTCCTACAGGTTGAATTGCAGAGTGTGAACGCTCGCATACAGGATCTTGAGGGATCACTCATGGCCTTGTTACCTGTTGATGAGTTACAGAAATAAAAGGAAAGTGCCAAGGAGTCCTTTGACAAATTTAGGATACTGCTGGAGAATACCAAGCGTCAAAAATGGGTACGGGATGTCGAGGATGACATGGATGGCCGCATTTACAATTGGCAAAAAGAACCCCATATTTTCAAAGGAGTTGCACATGGCAAGGGTACAGTGAACAACAAGAGACGTCTGCAATCTACAGTGAATGTCCCCATAGATCTCTCTGATCCCGATTTTTGAGGGGGGACTTTCGACGCCCTAGGCGTGGAGGCCGCAAGCACAGAAGGCGGTTTAAACCCAAAACCGGAGAGAACCAGACGACATTGGCAATCAACACGAGGCAAAGAGAGGAAAAACAACTAGAGCAATTGGCGGTAAATAAATCCTCGCGTCCTTTATCCGACACCCAATTGAAATTACTGAATAAGGGACTTTCATTCTGTCCGGCCTCTAAAGTCGATTGGTTCCAACTAGAATTAGACCTACATTCCTTTTTTCGCAGGATAAAATGAAAAAAAAAATTTTGTGATCACATTGTGGGTCAAGATAATAGAGGGTCCTGTGAATTTGCTCTCAGCAAAGTAGGTATTTTCAAAAAATCAGGGTGGCAGCCGCATATCAGTGACCCGATTATAGAGGCTTTCATCAGTATTGTTAAAGAAAAGGTATGTCGGCTAAGAGAAGAAATTGGGGATACATCTTTATTAAATCCCAATTTGACTAGTGGGGAGTTGATTGCTCTAAAAGAGTTAGCTGGTGATGTGTCCCTGACGATCAAGCCAGCCGACAAAGGGGGAGCCTTGGTCGCATTGGACACATCGCTATATCTCTAGGAAATTAGTAGTCAAGTCAACGACACTAATGTCTATGTCAAAGTGTCTGGGGATCCTAAGTTTAGAATCCAGCGCAAGATTATTTGTATCCTTCAGAATGCGTTAGCTGGGGGTATCATTGATAAAGATTTGTTTGATTTTCTCGTTGTTACACATCCAGGTACCCCTGTGATATACTGCCTCCCCAAGATACATAAATGTTTACATAGACCGCCGGGACGCCCTAATGTGTCTGGGAGGACTCCATTTTTAATCCTATAGCAGTATTTCGTGACAAAACACTGAGGGAGCTTGCCATTTCTGCAACATCTTACATTCAAGACACCACAGATTTTCTGGTAAAATTAACACAAGTAACCTTGACTGGAGATATTATCTTAGCGTCTTTTGACGTTTGCAGTCTTTACACGTCCATCAATCACGATAGAGGACTTAATGTAGTGAGGGAAGCCTTGGACACGTCTGTATACTCTGAAGCTGGTACATTATTCCTTATGGATCTGTTGGAATTAATACTTACAGAGAATTATTTTCTGTTCGTTGACTCCTTCTACATTCAAAAAAGAGGAACGGCCATGGGCTCGAATGTGGCTCCCACTTACGCCAACATGTTCATGGCGGCCCTTGAAGAGCGTCACGTCTATGTATCCCACCACTTCAGGCATGTACTGAGGTGGTGGCGATACATAGATGATGTGTTTGTTGTTTGGACCTGCACTGGGTCACAGCTTGAGGAATTTTTTGAGTTCCTCAACTCTATTGATGAGGACATTAAATTCACAATGGAGTTCTCTACCACACATTTGAATTTTTGGGATACTATGGTATATAGGGTTGATGATAAACTAGTCACTGATCTATATCACAAAACTACAGATCGCAACAGTCTGTTGCGATTTGACAGTCAGCATCCCTGACGGATGATAGAATCTTTACCTTTCAGTCAAATGTTGAGGGTTAAACGCATTGTGACAGAACCTCAACATCTTACATCACGCCTGGATGACATGGGTGAGAAATTTGCCCAACGTAAATATCCCCGAACACTCCTACGTAAACAGAGATATAGGGTTGAATCTGTTGCTAGGGATCAGCTATTGACATCACAAAATAAAAATACACCAAACAGAGTAGCATTTGTCTCAACCTTTTGTGACATTAGCTATAGGATCTCTAATATTATACGTAAAGAATGGCATATCCTTGGTAATTTATGGGGTGAGGTTCCCGAATTTAGCAATCCCCCTATGATGGCTTTTAGGCGTCCAAAAAATCTTAGGGATCAATTGGTACACGCGGATGTGGGGTCTTCACAATTGAGTCGCCAATTAACTTTGGCCCCCCAAAAATTGGGATGCTTCCCATGTTTGAATTGTGTGAATTGCAACATCATGGTAAAAGGCAATATATTTAGACACCCGACGAATGGGAAAATATTCCATATTAAACAATTTTTAACTTGTGCATCAACATTCGTTGTATATGTACTACAGTGTCCATGTAAGTTGCTATACGTGGGTGAAACCACACAGGAATGCCGCTTACGTATTAATAAGCATAGATCCACTATTAAGACCAACAAACTGGATCTTCCAGTCCCAGCACACTTTTCTTCAGCGGGACACAGGGTCAGCGATCTGAGATTTTGGATCGTTGACCATGTGCCCTTACATAGGAGGGGCGGCGGTAGAATTGCCAAATTAAAACATAAAGAACTGGAGTGGATTCATAAATTGGATACTTTACATCCAAGGGGGCTGAATGTTGACTTTAAAGTTGGGGTGGTTCTCAACTAAATGGGTACAGTGATTGTGTTTTTTCTCTGTTGTGCTATGCATGGTCCCTGACTGTTGTCCACTATTGTACATGTATCTGTGAACACACTCAATATGACGACATTGTCATTGCAATATAAAATAATTAATTGTTTTTATTAATATATCCATAAATTTTCTAATTTTTGTCATTTTTTCAGATTCCGATATTGGGCTGTATTCTTTCCTCTGGGTTCTGGAGTCCTTATAGAACTGTTTTTATCATCCATATGCGGCCATTTACATCTGGTCAACTTGGTCCGTTTTTTGTTTCAATAAAGGGGACAGTATAATATGATATTTTTTTACATCTTTCCAGGGATAGCTATTACAGCAGTGGGCTTATATCATATTTAGGGGAGTATCCACATGTTTATACATATTATGACATTATTATATATTTTGTTTTATATTTTGAGGCGTTATACCTCCAATACTTATACATTTAGATGGATACATATTCATTGCATATATATAAATAATATCACACAGTAAAAGTACTTTTTTACACAATGTGTTTGCTGCGGATTAATTCCCCTATTCAAACATTTTCGGACTATTTATCCGGATGTACACCTATTAAATATATATAACTAAGAATCTATGGCCATATCATTAATCTTATACTAAGTGCTCTTTGTCGATAAAATCCTCTGTTTGAAACATCTTTGACCTGTTGTTCTTTTTTTAAGTTACGTTTCTGGATGTGATTTCTTCTTCCAGTTAGTAAAATGGCCGCCGCGTACTGGAATTCACACTGCGCATGCGCGAAATTAAGATAGCAAATTTTGGCCAAGATGGCCGCCGTACTATCGAGTGTGCATGCGCGGGAATAGCCACCCGCGATCTCGCGGGATTTCGCTATGCTTTGCAAGCAGTAATGATAGTTCCATTACACAGGTGTGCAACACATTTGTACACACACTGGACAGCTGAGACCTAGAGGAACGAGCCCTTTTTCCGGTTTTCTGCTATTGACAACTTTGAATGTTTTTATTATATACATCTGGGTGAGTCATTATGTCATTAACACTTTAGTGTACCTAGGACTGTCTTTTTTCTGTACTAGTCCCTTATATATCACTTTGTATATGCACATGTGCACTGGCATTCATATGTATTTTTCAACATTGTATTCTGTTTTTGTATCATAAATTTTATATTGGATTTTGTCTTAATCACTGTTTAATTGTAATTGGGCTTTGCAAGCCTTTATATACTTATGATTTGATGTGTGTTTTTATGCTTGAAAAAAGTCCAGTTGGACTGAAACGTCGCATGGGTGAATAAATAGCTCTTGCTCTTTTTGGAAGTGCTGCCTCTGTCCATTCTTTGTCTGCTTGATATCCAGGACCGCGGACCAGGTCTAATTGAGGTGTGCACCCACCTGCAGTCCAGTGCTGTGGAATCTTTTTGTTTTGTTATATTTATGCATGACATATATTTTTCTGCACCCAGCATCTAGATCTGCCATGAATTCATTTCTTTAATATATTTTATACTTCTGTAAAGCAAGTTTTGCCTTTTATTGCTTTTCGTCAATGTTTGTTGACTTTAATTGGTGTTTTCACTTGTTTCCATGTGGTGTAATTGTGAATTCTTATATACAAGTGTTATCCCTGTCAATAGAATATAAATAGGAGCTGAGTGTACATGTAATGTTTATAATCTTTGTAATAGGGCTTAATGATATTTCAGGGATTTATTTACATTATAGTTGTCATTCATCCTTATCTACAATGTTATCAATTTTCAGTAAAGACCACGTGCATTATTAAAGGCTATGTAAACCTTTGAGGGGCATATATATACAGGTCAGTCAGTTTGCTTGGTGTAACTTTTTAATTAGTCCTGATTAAAAAGAAATCTGACACACCTGTTTATTAAAAAAAAAAAAAGCCTATCAAAGGTTTATATAGCCTATAAGTATATTATCTAGTGATAATGAAGATAAATTTGTCAGTTAGCTGTTTCCTTTGTGCATCTTTATAGTTCTTTGAGTTGTTTATGCACACTGCCGTATTATGGCTCTGTTTTGTATAGAGCTGTAATAGGGTGGCCTAGAGGTGCATTGGGCCTCTACTGTATCTCCTTATGCAGGTTTGAAGCTGCTGGTGCCTCTGGAGTCCCGCGAACCTCAAGGTGTAGGATCCTCCAGAGGTTTGCAAGTGTGCATAAAGCTATTATTCGGCCACCCCTAAACAATGCTTTCAAGCAGAAACGGTTGCAGTGGGCTCAGAAATACATGAAGACTAATTTTCAAACCGTGTTGTTTACTGATGAGTCCCGTGCAACCCTTGATGGTCCAGATGGATGGAGTAGTGGATGGTTGGTGAATGGCCACCATGTCCCAACAAGGCTGCGACATCAGCAAGGAGGTGGCGGAGTAATGTTTCGGGCTGGAATCATGAGGAGAGAGCTGGTAGGCCCCTTTAGGGTCCCTGACGGTGTGAAAATGACCTCTGCAAAGTACGTCGAGTTTATGACTGACCACTTTCTTCCGTGGTACAAAAAGAAGAACCGTGCCTTCAGTAGCAAAATTATCTTCATGCATGACAATGCACCATCTCATGCTGCAAAGAATACCTCTGTCTCATTGGCTGCTATGGGCACAAAAGGAGAGAAACTCATGGTGTGGCCCCCATGTTCCCCTGACCTCAACCCTATTGAGAACCTTTGGAGCATCCTCAAGCAAAATATCTATGAGGGTGGGAGGCAGTTCACATCAAAACAGAAGCTCTAGGAGGCTATTCTGACATCCTGCAAAGATATTCAAACAGAAACTGTCCAAATACTCACAAATTCAATGGATGCAAGAATTATGAAGGTGATATCAAAGAAGGGGTCCTATGTTAACATGTAACTTGGCCTGTTAAGTTTTTTTGGATTGAAAGAGCTTTTGATTTCTGTAAATATGACCTCCTGATGCTGCAAATTCAACAAATTACCATTTTAGTTCTCTTTACAAGCTTTAAAATGTTTTGATCTCTATTGTGCATTGTGATCGCAATTGAGTCACGTTACGCCTTGATCTCCATGCAGGTTCAAATCAGGTGGGGGGGGGTGCGAGCTCGGAGAAGCAACAGATACACTGAGACGTTTCTCAAAGTAAAAATCCTTCTGACTTTATTTAACCGTAGTGGTCGCTTTTATAGCATTAGAACAAAAAACATTCCATAACATATGAGTCATCTGTATATTCAATCCTTACATCCTTCTTTCCCATAAAACCCATTGGTGGAACACAAGGTATTCCCTTTTATGCTTAGGGGGGTTGGTCAAGTGATTGACCACCATCTGTTCGCAATTTCAATGGACAGCAGAGCAGCTGCAAACTATTTCCTCTCTTAACCTTTCTAAAATACCCATTCTATTGTAACACATGTTCTCCTCTATAACATTTCACTCCTTGGGGCCCCAGATACATTATACATATATTTATACCATAACAATCCCTCCTTTTGTGATTTTACCAACACCTAAATTCCAATGCTACTTCTATCTCCTGATAGCAAGGCTTCGATCCATTTCTTCACTTGATTCACACAGGTATGTAGGTGGGGTAATCTCACAACACTCTTTCATCATAATGTATAGGCCTCTGATTGAATACTTCCCTTATCTTGCAAAATTTATAACAATTAAAACATGTAAGCAATATAAACAATATTATGAAACATATCAAGGGTTGGAATAACACATGCAGTATCTTAGTGGCAGTGGGGGAAAATCCTGTAAAAACGTCATACCAGTGATGGGCACTGGCATCTTTTATTGCTGACGATAAATTTATTACTTCCTTAGCTGCTATTGTAGCCAATACTTTCACTTTACTTAGAGTTACATTATGGGCTGCTATCAATTTCTTTACATCTTTAGACTTTTGTAACACTTGTTTTAACTCTTCCAGTGGCAAACTAAAATTTCCATAGGGCAAAGGTTCAGGTACCCATACAGTGGACATTATTTCTTCTAAAGTAGGCAGGAACACTATAGTTTGGTTCCCCCAAGTCAAATGCGTCACATTGTATAGACATCCTGAAAATGGTCCTATGAGATTAAACTGGCTAAGGGTCTGCTTGTTGTTAGTTATTAAAGGCATGGTGTCGCCCCAAAAACATGTTTTTTTTTTTAAATTTAAACATTTAGTGTGTGGGTGATTAAACATTGTTCAAATTTTTTTTATTTTTTTCGCGAGTCAGGAAATATTATAAATTTTTTCAAATTTATAATACTACCCATTTTTGGTCACTAGATGGAGCTGTTTGGAGCTAGTTCCCAAAATTGCAGCATTGCAACATTGGGTTAAAAGCTATCGCTCTAGTGAGCTCTCAGCAATCCCCCCTCCTTTATCCTGGCTAGTGCCGGGATAAACGAGGGGTTTGAAAGGTTTAACCTCCTACACTGTGTGTCGCCATTTTTTGAGGTAACCCACAGTGTAGTAGGTTTACATGCAGTAGTAAACACACACAAACACTAACATACATTGAAATCGCTTACCTGCTCCTGCCGCCGCGGCCCGTCCGCTCCCTTTGCTGCCGCTGTTCCATGTGCACTTGTCCGGAAGCCGCGACCGGAAGTAGTAATATTACTGTCCAGCCGCGACTTCCGGTCCACGGGAAAATGGCGCCGGACGGCGCCAATTTCGAATAGGACTGTGTGGGAGCGGCGCATGCGCAGTTCCCACACAGACGCCGTACACGGCAGTCAATGGGACGGGAGCCGTTCGCAGTCCCTATGGGACTGTGGCTGCCGTATTCCATGTCTGTGTGTGTCGTTAATCGACACACACAGAAATGGAACAAAAAATGGCAGCCCCCATAGGGAAGAAAAAGTGTGAAAATAAGAAACAGTAAAACACAAACACACAAATGAAAATAAACGTTTATATTAAGGCACTAAAATCTTTAACATATAAACAAATTATTTGTGATGACACTGTTCCTTTAAGCATACATGCTGTGGACCTACTTCAATATAAACCTGTAGGTTAGCTTGTGGGATTCTAGTGAGTGCGCATACATTATCCTGGTGCTGCATTAGACAGGGTTCATATATCCCTGACTGTTCATTACATACATATCCTTGCTCTGTTAACTGGCACAAATCTATATTCCTTGTCTTATTTTGAGAATCTATGTGTGTTCCTTCCATTTCCGGCATCCAATATTGTCCTAATAATGTCACCGGATCAATCATTACCATTGGCATAACAATAAATTTGCATAATAGAGTAGGATTTTTCACATTGAATGCTATTAGTCTTCCTGCGCACCATTTAGGTGTACACTCAGTATACTCAGGCTGGAACAATAACCACGTATCATTTCTCTCTCCTACGGGCAGAATGTCTGTCCATTGCCTAACATGACTACTAAACAATTTATTCTTAAAATTATTCATCTGTTCTTGTTGCCACATCGTTTTAAGCGTACATACTGTCCAATTTACAAAAGTTGATACATTCTGTAATGTTCTATATTCGGTTAGCATACTTTCATTAAAAACATTTAAAAACAGTTCATCTATAGTTAACCCTTTCTGTTGTATGGCAAAGGTAGTCGGTAACCATGAGGCACCTATCCTTAATGCAGTAGATGTGTCGTCTCCCACTGAGTTTAATTTGTTCATAACTGTTTCTACCTGTATCCCATTCAATACTCCTAATCCCGTTCCTGCCCCTCCTAATAGCGTGTCATACCATTCTCTTCTTTGTCTATGACAGCTGGGGGATTCAGGGAAGGAAATATTGAAGTGTACATTCTTTTTCTGCTGTTGGGTTACAGCGCTCTTACAAGTGTGTGGGATTCTTTCCAGACTTTGTACTCTTATATGTGGCTTAAAACTATCTCTTCAAATTGTTATCAAGAATACAAAATACATTCTATTTCTTATTTGGCTATTATTCATACATAATATCATCCCATCAGTTTCTTTTATTACAATCGTAGAGTTGAGCCTCTCCTTGTTACATCTTTCATAAATCTTATTTATCATTTCATTTCTATTTTTACTGGTTGTATATTTCTATAGATACTGTAAATCTGGTTCATAACAACAAAACAACAGCCGTCTCTTCTTGTATGCTAATGTTGGCTGTTTTGTCTATGTGAAGGTACACAGTCCCTCCATGTGGTCCTTTTTTCCAAGTCCCTTCGGTTGTAGTCACATTTGTAGTATAACACGGGTCATTGGCCTTACAGGTGTAGTTACCCTGCTTTCTATCCACTGTGGCATTCGCCCACCCTGTCCTGAACTGTTCCAGTGATTCTGTACTGATTACGTGTACAGGAGTAGCAGTTCTGCCTTTTTGTATAAGAGCACACGCAACAACCGCCGCAACAACCGCAAAGATCTTCATTCTTCTGGCTGAAGAACCTTTTTACAATGACTGGCGTGAATCCAGCTTGCCTTTCCTTCGAGCTTCACTGAGGTGCTTGTAACGAGTAGGACTTGAAAAGGACCATCAAACCTTGGCTCAAGGCTCTTCCTCACGTGTCTTTTGACAACGACCCAATCTCCTGGTTCTAGCTTATACGTCAACTGAATCAGGACCTGGAATGGAAGCAAAGACTTGTGCATACACCTTGGTCAATTGTTTGTTCAGCGTTTATACATAATCTGTTAGTCTACCATACTGCATTTGGAGCACCTGTGGAAAATAACATCCTAATCTGGGAGCCGACCCAAATAAGATCTCATATGGGCTGAGACCTGTTCTTTTTGTGGGCGTGTATCTTACTGAGAACAAGGCTAATGGTAGACACTCGGTCCATGGTTTCCCGGTTTCTACCATTGCTTTTTGGATTTTCAATTTGAGAGTCCCATTTAGTCTCTCAACCTTCCCACTACTTTGTGGATGGTATGGTGTATGTAGGGCTTGACTTATGCCTAGAGCTGACAACACATGGTTCATGATTTCACCCGTAAAATGAGTTCCTCTGTCGCTCTTGATCACCTCTGGAACTCCATATCTGCACACCACCTCGTTGATCAGTTTCTTTGCTGTGGCTACCGCTGTAGCTTTGGTTACTGGAAAAGCTTCTGGCCATCCTGAAAAGAGATCAATACAAACAAGCACATACTCATAGGTACCGACTTTTGGTAATTGAATATAGTCTATCTGCAGTCTCTGGAACGGATATATAGGTCTGGGTGTGTGCTTCTGTGGTACTTTTACAGTTCTTCCAATATTATGTGTTGCACAGATCATGCATCCTTGTGTAAAACTGCTGGCCATCACACTAAACCCTGGAGCATACCAGGTTTTGTTAACCAAGTCCATCGTTGCCGTTTTTGACTGGTGTGTCTCTCCATGTGTTATCTGGGCCATCATTGGGAACATTGTCTTAGGCAGGCACAGTTTATTCTGGCACTGCCAGAGGCCATCTTTTCGTAGCGTTGCTCCTTGGGCCGTCCACTTGTCTTTTTCTTCTTTTGTTGCTTGTCCTTGAAGTTTTTGCAGTAGTTCCGGGCTTACAGCTGGTCTTGTTTCCTCTGGATCGTTTATCTGACATACGGCTGCTAACACGGGTAGCTTCTGTGCTGCTTGCTTTGCCGCTTCGTCTGCCGGGGCATTTCCCCTTTTGTCTCTGGTGAACTCACCTTAGTGTGAGCTTTAATTTTTACTACTGCTACTTCTGTGGGTAACATCAGGGTCTCCATCAAGTATTTTACAAAGTCTGCATTCTTTACAGGTGTACCTGCAGGGGTCAAAAATTGTCTTGCCTTCCATATGGGGCCATAATCGTGTGCAATCCCAAAAGCATATCGAGAGTCAGTGTATATATTTGCTGTCTTTCCTTCTGCATGTTGGCATGCTGCTGCCAGGGCCTTAAGCTCCGCTTCTTGTGCTGAGCGGGACGCTGGTAAGGAGGCTGCTTCTAGGACTACATCTTCGGTGGTTACTGCATATCCTGTAAGAAAAGATCCTTCTACAAAATACCTTGAACCATCCACAAACAGTATTAGGTCTGGGTTTTGGAGTGGGGTATCTCTTACATGTGCGGACCCCACTGTTTCCTGGGCCATAAGGGCCATACAATCATGTTCATCAGTTTCAGACAAAAATTGTGACCATACTTTACCTACGTCTTCTCCCCCTTGCTCCAAAGGCAGTAAGGTAGCTGGGTTCAATGTAGTACAGCGGTGTAAAGTAACCTGCTCAGGAAGAAGAAGAGCACAGGTTAATCTCAAATGTCTTGCAGTTGACAAATGCTTAGGTTGTACTTGAGTTAGAATAGCAGTAATATACAAGTTTTGTTTTGCCTTCTCCCTCATCTAAATCCATAAAAACTCGTGTGAGTGATGTCACATCGCCTCCTGTGTAACTTTGCTGGAGGGGGATGGTCTCTTACACATAAACCAAAATTGTACCTGATCAGTTCCTTCACCCTTCCCCCCTTTGTGGACTCTGCGAGAGTAATGTAGCAGAGTTCAAAACTACATCTCAACATAACACTAATTTAACCCCTTGTAATGTACAACAGCCTGAAACAAAAATGACTTTTTCCTGACAAACATTTGATCTTTACAATGACATAACTCATGTGTGAAATCAAAAACAAAACAATTGTAGTTAGTTATTCAATAAAACAGAAAATATTATCTCTGATAACATTAATTACTGCAAACCAATAAACAGTATAACGGTGGGGGCACATACATTTTCAAAACCCCCGTGTCTCACAGTATCTGTAGTTTAATACATCTGAATTATCAAAACACATGAAATCTGATCACATCATAACACATAAATATCGTAACTTTTATAACCAACAGCGCATGCGCAAAAGAGAAGAAATTTATTTCGGTTTGTAGACATTACTGATATATATATATCTCAGCAGTGCATATTGAGATCCCTTTGTCCCATCAGCCCTGCAGACTGCACCCAGTCAGCCCCCCTCCTCCTCCTCCCAAACACAGCACACTTTAGGGGGGAGGGAGGGGGGTCACACACTCAAAGCTTCTCACAACTTCTCACAACTTCTCACAACTTCTCACAACTTAACACTTTCAATGCCGGCAAAACAATATACGTATCTGCAATCATTCATCACACCATTGTATAGAAATTATCTACGTTAATGTTTAACCGTACAATCTGACGGCCACCATCTCTATCTTATAATTACGTGTTGTTTCATCAGTGAACTAGACTGGAACTTCTGTAAAATAGAAAAAAACACTACAAATAACAAAATTAACAAGGTGATTATTTCATACTGATTTGAATGGGCCGGGCGTGGCCACATCAGGGGCAGGGGGGGCAGCCTCTCCCATTGGAAACAGTGCGCAGGGGGTTTCCCACCAACAATGAGGACACACTCAACATGAGGTACGGACGCCATTACCGGGCGTCGGCTGGTCCTGTTTTCTAATACATACAATACCTTTCTTATTCCTAACTTCCTCTTCTGCAAATCCCTCTAAAGCGCTTTCTATCAACTTTCTACCTTCCAACTTCCCTTTGTTCTCCAGAATACCTTTTGCCCAATCTGCGGCTTGGAGCCGCCCTCCTCTTTTTCCCTCTGCCAGTTTACATGCCTTGATCAGGGCAAGCAACTCTGCACTCTGTGCAGAATGTATGCCAGGATCAAGGGTCTCATCATATAAGACAGAGGTGTCTGGTGGTTTGGCTGTGAAGGACTGCTTATACATTATTACATTTATCACTTTTCCTGATTCAATCTACAAAATGACACAAAGTCATACAAAATATCTATATCAGAATTTAATGTTGTGTCCATTCATTTCAAGAACAAGATTACATTTCTTATCTCACTAGCAGCTGTTCTTCACCTCCCCCTTCTCTTGTCACACTAGTTGATTCTAAATTATACCATATGGGAATTTACTATAAGGTCATTTGCAACATTAAAACAACTACTACTTCTATACCTCCCTTTGCTTTAAACTTTACTTTATAAAATATGAATTTCCTCTGACAACCTCCTCGTACTACTTCTTCTGACACTTTTCATCTTTCAGCCATCCACGTTTTGTGTCACAACATTCATTCCATTTTTCTGCGTCTAACCGTCCATGGGATTCTAGACCACATGCTTTCATTAATTTTTTTTATTTATTTTTTTATTTATTTATTTATTTATTTTTTGTTCCCTGCGTTGCCTTTTTACCTTCTCTTTCTGCTACTACCTGTTTGGCTGTCAGTCCTTGTGGGTGCTCATCTCGTAATAGGAACACCAAGTTCCCCATTGTTCACTAGTTATAAGTGGTCGCCTATGGGCAGACCCTAAGTTACGTAGGGGGTAATTTTCCTGATAGGTGAATTTCTTTCTCACCTATTTTAGACAGTTACTTATCCCCTCGAAACTTCTTAATAGGAACACCAAGTTCCTCATCTTGTGACTGTAAGTGGTGGCCTTTTTTGGCACACCCTAAGTAATTCAAGGGGTAAGTTTCCTGATAGGCAAATTTCTTTCTTGCCTATTTTCGACAGTTACTTATCCACTTGATACTTCTTATTTTGTTACAGATTTTAGCTACTGACAGATGAATTTCTTTCTCATCTATTTTAGACAGTTCTAGTTTCCGTACTTACTCTTCTACTCTGGCCAGAGGATCTTCCCCTTTCACAGTCCTTTTATAACTAGCTTACTTTCCTCGTCTGAGACACCACTCGAGTACGTGCCCTCCGCACCATAAGAATATTCCTAATCCAAATAACAAGGCAAACGTAAAATCAAGCTGTTCTTTTGACATGCCGGATTATCAGATTGCACAAAATTCTGGAATTTTGAGCTGAAAATCAGTGCATGATAATCTCCGCAAGTACCTCAATGCTGTACACACATTTTCGGCATTTTTCCGGATTATCAGATTGCACAAAATTTTCGATTTCCGGGCTTAAATTTAGCCTATCATAATCCCCGTAGTCACCTGAAGCATGTACACATGTTTCTGGTAATTTGCCGGATTATCGGAAGTTTTTTCCAAAAACAATTTCCTTATTCTAAAATGCATTTGTGACACAAAACTGGGTTTCTACAACATTCATACAAATACTGCCATGGAGATCAGGCACTTTATCCTGAGGGTAGGATTACATATAGACTTGACCAGATTTTTACACTAAAAATACCCTCATGTGGCCCCTCTATCCCTCAGGAGTACTACCGGGAAGGTGACCTACCAGACAGGAAGGTGCAGAGCAGAGTTTGTAAGAATTAAGTCTTCTTACCTTGCTGCAGCAGTGGTCTGCACGTTCCTTCGTCCGGGTGGTCGCCATTCAAGTCCCGGGAGATCCCCTAGGTGGGGTGCCGTCCTTCTGGTCAAGTCCCTGGTTCGGGCGCCAATTTCTGTGATCGCAATTGAGTCACGTTACGCCTTGATCTCCATGCAGGTTCAAATCAGGTGGGGGGGGGTGCGAGCTCGGAGAAGCAACAGATACACTGAGACGTTTCTCAAAGTAAAAATCCTTCTGACTTTATTTAACCGTAGTGGTCGCTTTTATAGCATTAGAACAAAAAACATTCCATAACATATGAGTCATCTGTATATTCAATCCTTACATCCTTCTTTCCCATAAAACCCATTGGTGGAACACAAGGTATTCCCTTTTATGCTTAGGGGGGTTGGTCAAGTGATTGACCACCATCTGTTCGCAATTTCAATGGACAGCAGAGCAGCTGCAAACTATTTCCTCTCTTAACCTTTCTAAAATACCCATTCTATTGTAACACATGTTCTCCTCTATAACATTTCACTCCTTGGGGCCCCAGATACATTATACATATATTTATACCATAACATGCATAATAATTTGAAACAGTGCATTTTGAGTTTTTTACTTCTAAAAAAAAATCTGTTATCATTAGGAGATTTGTACAATAAAATTTGCATTATCTTCCAACGGTTGATGGCTTGAAGATTATACTGACTGTCATTTGCATCGACTATTTAGGAAAATCAGCGAAAAATAACATTTGCATAATAATTTGGAATGCGGTGTAGTTTGCCTGAGATGATGAATTTTATGGTAACTGATGGATTATTAGGCTGGATTTACACGAGCATGTTCGGTACGTAGTGGAGGGAATGTATTTCGGCCGCATGTCCCGGACCAAACACACTGCAGGGAGCCGGGCTCCTAGCATCATAGTTATGTACGACGCTAGGAGTCCCTGCCTCTCCGTGGAACTACTGTCCCGTACTGAAAACATGATTACAGTTGCCACGCAGCGAGGCAGGGACTCCTAGCGTCGTACATAACTATGATGCTAGGAGCCCGGCTCTCTGCAGAGTGTTTGGCCGAAATACGTTCCGTCCTTTACAGACCGAACATGCTCGTGTGAATCCAGCCTTAGAGAGATGTAAGGAGGCGATCTATGATGAGATACTGGAGAGCGAGAGGCCCATATACTGTTCTTGCGCAGCAGTCTGTGTCCACCACTGGTGATAGCAGCTCATTGATAGCAGGTTTTTGCTTTATCCGCTTTGGTGTCCATGTGCCCTGATAGAGTCAACCCCTTGTGTAAGTTACCATACTGAAAATTATTCTACTGTTCATTGCATGAAGGGGTCATCCAAACTGGTCAACCCTTATACATACACAACCTACAAAAACAGGGTTCAAATAACACAGAGAATATAGAAAAATGCAAAGCATTCTTTATTTGGATACAAACAATTTAAAAGATGAGACATGCAAAGAATGAAAAAGGTGTCTTTCTATGCAGAGAGCGTGTACAAGCAATGATGCAATAGGGGTATGGAACACCAAGCAAATAGTGGCAGCAAAATGTATAAATGTCTGCACGTTTATGGGAAACACTATATAAAGGGTGACCTCACAAGTAAGGATGCAAATGTAGCATGTGAAGGACAGAAGAACGTAATCAACTGTACCATACAGAGAACTTGAACAGATCAACTTATAAACATGTAAACATACCCATTTTGCTGCTAATGCAAAGAGAGACGACAGACCCGACGCGCGTTTTGGCAGAATGCCTTCATCCGGGTCTTATACATATGCTACATCAGGGCATATGGACATTATAGATGTGGCCTCCGCTAGGAACTCGCACTCTATCAAACAGAGTGTAAACCCTCATTGCAAACAGTGGTTCTTACTCTGACGGCTTGGCATATATTACCTGTATACATTCATTTGTATGGCTGCCATATAATGCTACATTTGCTACAACTTCCCTTGCTGATTACCGGGGTTTTCAGAAGCCCGATATATGTGCCCTAATCCATAACCCTTTTTCATGCGCCTATGGGAACGAAGTCTTGTTTACAGGGAAGAGGAAACATCATGAGGACGTCTTAGACACAAAGTAAGCTGCTAATATTGTTCCCCAGCCGCTAGTTGTGGACATTGTATACCTTTATCAGGTCACAAGTATCTATCGAGCCCATTGTGTGGCAGGTATTACATTACTTACAGCTGATTAGATTACTCTTTTCTTCTAAGGCATAGACCAGAGTAATGTGAAACCATCTGTTGCTGGATGTTGGCGCTCAAGTTGTTATTTGTCCTTATGAAAAATATATCTATGCAGTAATATTTTACATTCCAATTATTCTAACTTGTTAAATCAGCATGCATTATACAGAAGTGATATGCCCTAAAATCCAAAACTTGGAAATAAATATTTGTCCTGCTCAGTTTGTAGAAAATTCTATTAAGCCAGCCCTTATATAAGTCTATTTCTAAGAGACCAGCATAAAGAATGGGACATAGATAACTTCAAAACCACAAAAAAGGCCATACTTACTAAGTGGGTGGGTGAAAACCCGTTCCCAGCAGGACGCAGACAGGTCAAGAAATGCTGCAGAAGGAGGGTGCATTTCTAAGAGAGTTGAATCAAAACCAATACGGGCATCATTACAGCTCTTTTCCAGGGTCCTGAACGGTAAACATAGTCTAGTTTTCAATTATATATATATCTCTCTCCTGTATTATTGCATAACTAGGAAAATTTGACATGCAAAAGTCTAGGAATGCTGACAATCTTGTAAAATAATGTTATGGTGGCCTGGAGATCCGCTTTGTTCAGCATACATAACATAATAGTGCCAGTAGTGGTCCTGCACTGCAGATATATGCAAGTGATGTCACATGTGTCTGCCTGTCCAATCCATTTATTAAAGTAAAACGGCTAGAAAAGCACTTGTACAACCATCTAGTCTGTCCAATGTTTATAGATAGATAGATAGATAGATAGATAGATAGATAGATAGATAGATAGATAGATAGATAGATAGATAGATAGATGGATGGATGGATAGATAGATGGATGGATAGATAGATAGATCCACAGATGCGGGTACCACCACTGGGACCGCCACCTATCTCTAGAACGGGCCCCCCTAAACGCTGTTCTGCTTTGCTTGTCTCCCGCTGGCTCCCGGCCACTTCCTGAAATGGTGGTCAGGAGTTAAGGAACCAGCTGAGGTCGCTGAACTATGATGTTTCCGTAACCCCATAGAACTTAAGAAAGTTACGGAAACAGCATAGCACAGCGAGCTATGCTGTTTTTGGAACTTGGGAGCTAAGGAAACAGCGTAATTCGCTGTGCTATGCTGTTTCCATAGCTCCTTTTCACTTCTACAGGGGTT
The DNA here is from genome assembly GCF_050947455.1 of Rhinoderma darwinii. Classification (NCBI taxonomy): domain Eukaryota; kingdom Metazoa; phylum Chordata; class Amphibia; order Anura; family Rhinodermatidae; genus Rhinoderma; species Rhinoderma darwinii. Next base: position 38,007,732 of record NC_134691.1, on the reverse strand, counting down.
ACGGAAATAGTGTAGCTCAGTCAGCATGGCTGTTTCTGTAACTCCTGACTAATCAGGAAGTCGCAGGGATGCAGCAGGAGCTGAGCAAAGTAAAATGGGGATTAGGGTGCCCCATTCTAGACATATCTGCGCCCCGCCGAGGCGACACCTGCATATATCGAATATTTATGGCATAGCCTGTGGATATGCCATAAATGTCCAAGATCGGATAACGCTTTTAACTTCAATTGGTACAGTAGAATACTAAAATTTGCGCATTCCCCTCACTTCAGGTATTGCAGCTCATTACCATTCAAGTCACTGGGGCTAAACTGTAATACCAGACAGAACCCATGGACAAAAGTAGCGCTATTTTAATAAGTTGCAGACTCTTTTTTTCTAGTCCTGTGTAATGCTACTGCTATTTAATAGACTCTGACACTATTATGAACCAGAGTCTATGGAGGTGGCTAAGACGGCGTCTCTCTTTATGGGAAATGGGAGAAATATGTAATTCAAAGTCATAGAGTTATCAAACGCCATAATTCCTTATGTAATTGTGCTGCCAGATATTAGCTGCTAGTATGATATGCAAATTAAGTCAAGAATTGGCAGAGCTATTTGGAAAATATAGACACTGAAATTTTAACAGGAGAGGTAAGTGACAGAGGGCTTTTAGCCACAGGAAGGTAGTGCTCCTCCAAAGGTTTGGCTGAAGATCACATTACTTGTCTAATGCAACAAAAATCAGTGTAGCTGTGATATTTTTTGTCAAAGGCAAGAGATATGGATTAAAGGTCAAGGACATTTAAAGGTTCTGCAATCAAAACAGTACATGTACCATGTTACAGTGATCTGAGTGGACAGGCTTGAGTAATTGTCACAAGAATCTGGAATAGACACATTTTTTACACTCTTTACTGCAAAGGTAGATAATGCATAGTGAAAGCACTGGGGATAACATTGCGTACAGATCCCAAATCAATGCTTCTTACAGAGACTCCTATGGAAACTGAAATAGAAAAGCTTTCACCCACATGGGAAATATAAGAGAGTACTAGAACCAGGGTCACCATCAGAAATTTCTGGGCGCCATACAGTGAAGGCGTCTGGACCCCCCTATTACAGGGGGAAGGGGAAGGAGTGGCATCTGGGAATGACACCTTTCCTGCCCTAAAATACAAGACATGTTAACACACGTAAAAACTTTGGGTTGGTTTTGAGGACGTGGCTAGACACGTGGAGTTTCAAAGTATTTTTGGTAAAAGTAACCATCCACATTAAATTATTGTCCGCCAAATCCGGCACATAACATGCTCCTTGAATGCAATTTTCACGCACATACAGTGCCACATAAAAATAGCACCACACGCTGTGCCCCCTGAAAAAAGTGCCAAAGGCTTTGCCCCATACAGTCTCCCCTGTAGAAAGGGGCACACACAGTGCCCACTGTAGAAAATGTCACCAACAGTGCCGTCCAGTAGAAAGTGACTGTTGCATCCATGGCCGCGGACCGTCGGGATTACACACCCCTCGGCGGCCGCAACCTTGTACTTTTGAGCGCTAGTCCCCATCTCCTCCCCAGGAGACGCCAGCGCTCACTTCCGTTCCACTCTGCTGTGTCACGTAGTGTGCGCACGCACGCTCACGCCCGGCCTTAAAGGGCCATCAGTAATTAGCTGATGTAATGATCACCCCGGACTATAAAAAGGGCTCTGCCCTTTTACTCTTTGCCTGAGCTTTTGTTCGTATTCCTCTGTTAGTCTTACAAATCGTCTCTTATTGTTATCCTGTTCCTGTTGTTCCCGTGCCCTACTACCTGTATCCTGTATCCCGTGTTGTAGTTGTTCCTGTGCCCGCTATAGTGTTGGAGTCGGGTTCTTCCATCGGCCACGTCCGCTGTGTTACACCACGTCTGGTGTCATCTGTCTAATCTGCATCGCCTGCCGTCAAGATCCCATCGGTGCCTGCTGTTGCTACTATCTGGACTATCACAGGTACCCTTGTGCTTGGACTAGATATATATATGACTATATATATATTGACTTGGTACACTGTAGTTTAGCCAGCTGCCATCCCGCTACGGCGGTGCGGCCCAGTGGGTCCACACACCCACAGATCATGACAGTACACTCAGGCCATGGACCCCGCTGGCCAACCCAAGACCACGACGACGTCACAAGCAATGCAGGCAGACATACGAGACCTTCGGTCACGACAGGACCAACTCCTCCTGGCGGTGAATTTCATTGCACATCGGCTGGACGTGCAAGCTGCAGCCGCTACAGCACCTGCTCCTGTTGTTTCGGCTGTTCCTTCTGCTACACCTCCTGTCAGTACCAGTGCCGACTTCTGATTCTCGCTGCCACTACCTCCTCGCTAAGACGGAGACGCGAGGGCCTGCAGGGGATTTCTGAACCAGTGCAAGATCCCCTTCAGCCTACATGCCAGAGCATTTCCTTCCGTTGGTGCTAGGACCGCATTCATAGTCTCCTTCCTGGCTAGCAAAGCCCTGGCATGGGAGAATCCTATCTGAGAACGTCAGGGACCAGAGACCCATGACTTACAGCACTTCCTACAAACTTTCCGCACAGTATTTGAGAAACCTGGACGAGTCTCTTCAGCAGCTGATTTCCTGCTGACCCTGCGCCAAGGAGACACCTCTGTGGGTGAGTACGCCATTCGATTCCGTACCCTGGCAGCCGAGCTGACCTGGAACAACGACGACTTAGTGGCCACATTCTGGCAGGGTCTATCCTCTGAAATCAAAGATGAGCTTGCCGCTTGAGACCTGCCCTCTACCCTAGATGACCATATTCTTCTAGCCACCAGGATTGACATGCGGATTCAGGAACGGTCTCAAGAGGTACGCCGGTCCAGAAGACTTTCTAGGCTGGCTCCTATGCAATTACTCAAATTTCTCTTTTCAAGAAAAACAACGCAGACGCACTTTGGAATTATGTCTGTATTGCGGCCTCGGAGGCCATTTTGTGCGTCTGCCTCCCCAAAAACCCCAAAGCTCCGGTGCCTAGGTTTGGTTGGAGAGTCAACCCTAGGCGGAAGGGCACTAAATAAAAGACTCTCTCCCAAATTGTCCATCCCCGTGACCATAGTGTCCGGCGAAAAGACGCACCGGGTCTCTGCCTATCTGGACTCAGGATCCACGGCAAACTTCATCCAGCAAAATCTAGTGGATCGTCTCCAGTTGCCCACTGTTCCTCTGGAGACGTCTTTGGCTGTTGCCTCTGTGAATGGCCTTTCTCTGCCCGATCCGATTGTGTCTGAGACCAAGCCACTGAAGCTCCAAGTTGGAGCTCTTCATACTGAACTGATTACATTCTTTGTCTTGCCTAAAGCCGTCAATCTGGCTTTGCTGGGTCTGCCTTGGCTCCAGTTGCATGCTCCAGTCCTGGACTGGAATTCAGGAGAAGTTCTCCAATAGGGTCCCAAATGTCCCCACCGCTGTCTGTTACAGATCCGTCCCATCCAGCCTCCTTTGCCTCAGTCATTAGCGTGATTACCCACAAATTTTTCCCAGTTTGCGAACGTCTTCAGCAAAAAGGAGGCTGAGATGCTTCCTCCACACCGGTCTTAAAACTGTCCGATTGAACTGGTTCCTAACGCTTCTACTGCCCATGGACGGGTGTATCCTCTCTCCTTGCCAGAGACTCAGTCCATGTCGGCCAATATCAAGGAGAATCTGGAGAGGGGTTTCATATGAAGGTCTTCCTCCCGGGCTGGGGCCGGGGTTATTCTTTGTTAAAAAGAAGGACGGATCCCTTCGTCCCTGCATTGACTACCGTGGTCTCAACCAGATCACGGTCAAGAACAAATACCCGTTGCCACTAATATCCGAACTGTTTGACAGCATACGAGGAGCCAGGATTTTCTCTAAACTAGACTTGCGTGGGGCTTACAATTTGATCCGAATCCGTCAAGGTGACGAGTGAAAGACGGCATTCAACACTCGAGATGGGGACTATGAATACCTGGTGATGCCCATCGGTCTGTGTAATGCCCCCGCAGTTTTCCAGGAACTCATCCTTCGGAATTTCGTGCCCGGCCATTCAGTTCCTTACAATGACGCTGATTGGGAGAGCAAAATGACTTGCCCCAGCAATCAGCTCCTTTCAATGACACCATCGCGCTGTGTCCGTTGTTGAAAGGCACTGATTGACGGAGCAAGTCATTCTGCCCTGCCAATCAGCTCCTTTCAATTACCCTAGTGGCGTGATGACGTCTTCGCGCCGCTTGCATCGTTCAGCGACAGCAGACCTGCTCATAAGAGAGCAGGTCTGCATTGCCACCAGATGGCGCGGGAACGGGATCATGTAAGTATGTAAAGGTTTAGTTTAGTCTACAGGGGGGGTCTATATGTGAGGATGTGGAACACTATCTACAGGGGGAGCTCTATATAGGGCACTATCTACAGGGGTGGGCTATCTTTGGGATACTATATACAGGTGGGCTATATGTGGAGCACTATCTATAGGGGGAGCTATTTGTAGGGCACTATCTACAGGGGTGGGCTATATGTGGGACACTATATACAGGGGTGGATTACCTGTGGGGCACTATTTACAGGGGGGCTATATGTAGGGCACTGTCTACAGGGGTGGGCTATATGTGGGACACTATATACAGGGGGAGCTATATGTTAGGCACTATCTACAGAGGTGGGCTATAATATGGAGCACTAGCTATAAGGGGAGATATTTGTAGGGCACTATCTACAGGGGTGGGCAATATGTGGGACACTATATACAGGGGTGGGTTACCTGTGGGGCACTATGTACAGGGGGGCTATATGTAAGGTACTATCTACAGAGGTGGGCTATATGTTGAGCACTATCTATAGGGCGAGCTATATGTAGTGCAGCACAGTGGGTCAGTGGTTAGCATTATTGCCTTGCTGCTCTGGAGTCCATATGTGGGCACTATCTACAGGGGGCTGTATGTGGGGGCACTATCTATAGGGGCTTCTATGTAGGGCACTATCTACAGAAGCTCTATGAGGTCACTATCTACAGCAGGGCTATGGGGGCACTATGTACAGGGGGCACAGTGTGTGTGTGTGTGTGTGTGTGTGTGTGTGTGTGCGTGTGTGCGTGTGTGTGTGTGTGTGTGTGTGTGTGGGTGTGGGACACAGTGTATGGTACTATTATAATCAGGGACACAGTGTATGGCACGATTATAATCAGGGACACAGTGTATGGCGCTATTATAATTAGAGGAGCAGTGTATGACACTATTATATTTAGGTGCATTGAGAATTTTATCTTCGTTTATAGGTGCAGAAATGTTTGAAAAGTGAGAAGCTGAAGACATCTGAGCGGAAAACTGCAGAAATGGGTTGTGGCTGGGAGAAGTCATCATAGAGGTCTGGACCGGATGGAGAAGAAAAGAGAAAAATAACTAGAATCTGAGATGTCACCGGTGAGTCACTTAATGTAAATGTTTATTCTGCCTCTAATCAGTAATGTAGTCACTGTATGATCTGCAGCGAGATGATGGGTGGTTTGATTATGATATGATTTTTTTTTTGTAAAACAGCATCTTCCAGCATATCTTTACTGTTGTTCAGGCCATGCTGGTAGTTTTACGCCGTACAAACCTATACAGCAGGGGTTGCACTAAATTGAGCTGTATTTGTTCTGGTGCTGTATATATGTACTGAGCTTGGTTCTGGGTGCTGTATTTATGTACTGAGCTTGATTCTGGTGCTGTATATATGTAATGAGCTTTGTTCTGGTGCTGTATTTATGTACTGAGCTTTGTTATGGTGCTGTATATATGTACTGAGCTTGGTTCTGGAGTCGTATATGTCAGAGCTTGGTTCTGATGCTGTAATTATATAGGATATATTTATAATAACAAAATTGCAGGGCAGATAAAGTTGTTTTCCATTCATTGTATATTTAATGGGAACTTGTCTGGTAGTTTTAATCCCTTGAACCACCACCATGTTGTACTACATGACCTGACAATATTTCCAAATGTATGCTTTTTTCAGATGCAGAAAAATCGATAAAATCAACTTTTAAAACGGCGCAAGCTATATGCTAATTACTCATTAAAAGGTCATGGCGCTGTCCTGAATAGTCAAATACTCCTGCCACCAAACCCACCTTTCCATGTTTGATTGACATCCCCCACTCTGATACAACTTTCTTGGATGCGCCATTGCCTTGTACTACTTGGGCACACACTGTGCAGTGAGATGTACTCTGCCCAGGTTCATTGCTGCAACATGTATGCCAGGAGAGTACAAGGCAACAGCACATCCGCAAGAGTTTGAGGAGGCTGGTAGTGATGTAGAACAGCCAGGGGGATGTCAATCAAAATCTTGGGAGCGCAATTTCAATTTTCGCCTCAGGCAGCAGAAAAGCTAGCATCGGCCCTGAGGCTGCAGGCCTCTTTAGGCCTGCAGTTTATAAGGCACTGGGAAGACTCCCTGCGCAGGCCGGTCTGATGACATCACTGCATCACGCTGGTCTGCGCATGTGTCCCGGCCGGAGCCTGTGCAGCGCTCCGTCAGTAGCGGGAATGGGGCAAGGTAAGTGCAATATATATTTTTTTTTTGGGGGGGGGGCTGTGTGGCACTATATACAAGGTGGGAGGAGGGTGGCACTATATACAAGGGGGGAGAAGGGTGGCACTTTATACAAGGAGGGGGAGCAGGGAGGCACTATATATAAGGGGGAGTAGGGTAGCACTATATACAAGGGGGAGCAGGGTGGCACTATATACAAGGGGGAGCAGGCTGCCACTATATACAAGGAGGGGGAGCAGGGTGGCACTATATACAAGGGGGGGAGCAGCGTGGCATTATATACAAGGGGGGAGCAGGGTGGCACTACTTAGGGTGGGCTGTGTGGCACTATCTACTAGAGGGGCTGTATGGCACTATTTACAAGGGGAGGGCTGTGTGGCGCAATCTACAGGGGTTGTGTCTGGCCCTATCTACAGGGGTCTGTGTGTGGCACTATCTACAGGGGGCTGGGTAGCACTACATACAAGAGGAGGGCTGTGTGGCACTATATACTAGGGGGGGCTGTGTGACACTATATACAAGGGGCTGTGTGGCACTACTAAGGGGGCTGTGTGGCACTACTAAGGGGGGCTGTGTGGCACTATCTACTAGGGGGACTGTAGTGCACTATTTACAAGGGAGAGGACTGTGGCGCTATCTACAGGGGGCTGTGTGTGGCACAATCTACAGGGGTCTGCCTGTGGCACTATCTACAGGGGGCTGTGTGGCACTATCTACTAAGGGGGGCTGTGTGGCACTATATACAAGGGAGGGGGGCTGTGTGGCACTATATACAGAGGGAGCTGTATGGCGCTATCTACAGGGGGGCTTTATGGCGATATCTACAGGGGTGCTGTATGGCACTATCTACAAGGGGAAGCAGGATGGCACTATATACAAGGGAGTCTGTGTGGCACTATATACAATGGGGAGCAGGGTGGCACTATATAGAAGGGGGGCTGTGTGGCACTATACACAAGGGGGAGCTGTGTGGCACTACTTAGGGTGGGCTGTGTGGCACTATCTACTAGAGAGGCTGTATGGCACTATTTACAAGGTTACAAGGGGAGGGCTGTGTGGCGCAATCTACAGGGGTCTGTGTCTGGCCCTATCTACAGGGGTCTGTGTGTGGCACTATCTACAGGGGGCTGGGTAGCACTACATACAAGAGGAGGGCTGTGTGGCACTATAAACTAGGGGGGCTGTGTGGCACTATATACAAGGGGCTGTGTGGCACTACTAAGGGGGGGCTGTGTGGCACTACTAAGGGGGGCTGTGTGGTACTATCTACTAGGGGGACTGTAATGCACTATTTACAAGGGAGAGGGCTGTGGCGCTATCTACAGGGGGCTGTGTGTGGCGCAATCTACAGGGGTCTGCCTGTGGCACTATCTACAGGGGGCTGTGTGGCACTATCTACTAAGGGGGTACTGTGTGGCACTATATACAAGGGAGGGGGGCTGTGTGGCACTATATACAGAGGGAGGGGGGCTGTGTGGCACTATATACAGAGGGAGCTGTATGGCGCTATCTACAGGGGGGCTTTATGGCGATATCTACAGGGGTGCTGTATGGCACTATCTACAAGGGGAAGCAGGATGGCACTATATACAAGGGAGTCTGTGTGGCACTATATACAAGGGGGAGCAGGGTGGCACTATATAGAAGGGGGGCTGTGTGGCACTATACACAAGGGGGAGCTGTGTGGCACTACTTAGGGTGGGTTGTGTGGCACTATCTACTAGAGGGGCTGTATGGCACTATTTACAAGGTTACAAGGGGAGGGCTGTGTGGCGCAATCTACAGGGGTCTGTGTCTAGCCCTATCTACAGGGATCTGTGTGTGGCACTATCTACAGGGGGCTGGGTAGCACTACATACAAGAGGAGGGCTGTGTGGCACTATATACTAGGGGGGCTGTGTGGCACTATATACAAGGGGCTGTGTGGCACTACTAAGGGGGGGCTGTGTGGCACTACTAAGGGGGGCTGTGTGGTACTATCTACTAGGGGGACTGTTATGCACTATTTACAAGGGAGAGGGCTGTGGCGCTATCTACAGGGGGCTGTGTGTGGCGCAATCTACAGGGGTCTGCCTGTGGCACTATCTACAGGGGGTTGTGTGGCACTATCTACTAAGGGGGTACTGTGTGGCACTATATACAAGGGAGGGGGGCTGTGTGGCACTATATACAGAGGGAGCTGTATGGCGCTATCTACAGGGGAGCTTTATGGCGATATCTACAGGGGTGCTGTATGGCACTATCTACAAGGGGGAGGTGGGGGGCACTATCTACAAGTGGGTTGTGACACTGTCTACAGGGGGCTGTATAGCACTGCCTACAGGGGACTGTATGGCACAATCTACAGGTGGCATTATCTATAAGGGGGACTGGGTGTGGCACCTAGGGTGGGCTGTCAAATATTTGCTATGGGGCCCAGTCTTTCCTAGTTATGCCCCTAGCCAGGAAATTGTATGCACTGAAACACACAACATGCTGGTGCTGGCAAGCATCAGGACCTTGGAAAGCAAAGCCCCAGTGATCGTTTGGGGGAGGGAACGGTCCCCACAATATAATGGCTGTTCCTTTCTCCAAACTAATTACTGTTGGGGATTATTTTGATGGGCGTCAGCAGTTAACGGGACTTTTTATTTTATTTTCGTGGATGTGCCCCATGCGGCAGTACCACTAGTACAGCCCTAAAGGTGGCCCTGACTGTAACATAGGCAAGCATAACTGGTAGATATACATTTTGAAGTACTTGATGTATAACCTAGGCTCCTTCACCGGCGTCACGTGCACCCATATATGTTTATGAAGTCTCACGATAAATTATCTATATACATTGCAACTGAAGGGTTCTTGACTATAGTGGCTTTATGTGAAGTGAAACAATTGGGTCTTGAGTGGATAGTTTATGTATCTGTCTGTACCTTTTAATAAATTGAGAGACATGTCTGCCTTTGCAAAGGTTTGGGAGTACCTGCATGAAATATTTCCTAGAGAAATTCAAGTGTTTATATAGCTATGCTTCCAGAAACCTACAAAAGTGAAGAGCCCAGTAGACATATCCATTATGTTATAGATTGTCCACTTAGTATAAGTTCATACGTAGCGCAAATGCTCCGATATTTTCCGCAACATATTTCATTGCAGAAAATCTGCAGCGTAAAATCAAATAGCAGTAGAGTGAAGTAGCAGTAGAGTGGATGATATTTGAACAAATCTTATCCGTACGTTGCTTAAATATCAGCCGAAAAAGCGTTCACAAATTGACCTGCAGTGCGGTTTTTTAATCCGCAGCATGTCAATTTGTTGCGTATTTTTGTCTGGAATTCCCTGTGGGCTCCAGGGCGGACACACTGTGTACTTTTAGACAGCGTATCCGCCCTGTGTAAACATAGCCTTATAGTTTAAATAGGAACTTTGAAAGAGGAACTGTGGTCATTAATTTCATAATCTTCATATCTTTATAGCTCTGCTTTGCTGAGCATCAAATCTGCTGCATCAACATAAAATTAAATGATAAAATTCTGTCTGCCTTCAGCCACCACTAGGGGGAGCTTAGGAGCTTAATGCATGCTGTTTATACATTGGCCTCAAATTCCTCAATAACAAAACAGTATGCAAGCGGTTCCTACAATCCCCCAAGTGGCAGCTGAGGGTAGCCAGAATTTCATTATTTTACTCTATGACTATGCATGGGAATTTTAAGCTCTGTATCAGATGAACTGGGCTCGCACCACTATAAAGATATATTATGAAACAGATCAGCACAGAATAATGAACCTAATAAAAAACACAGTGTTATAAGGAGGTCATTCCCTTTAAATCTAATCTACATGGTTAATTTTTGCAAACTATTGTTGCCCTCATTTAGAATCATTGATTGACTATGGCACGATTAAACATTTGATTGCTAAGAAAAGTTTGAAGAGGTTTCCCCCATTACATATCTTATTCATTGTAAAGATCATTTAAAACGTGTTTTCCATTTACATGCTGTTAAAAAAACAGTCCAGTGAAGAGTTATAACATTTACTTACAGAGCATGGTGCCACCTTGTGTTCAAAGTGTATAGCAATGTGCACTTCCACCTACTGAGCTGAGCGCTGGTGGACAAGCATGTTCAGTCACTCACCCCACAGCCAGTTCTGCAGAGTGATCCTCTGTTCACTGGAGTGCAGCTAATAAATGTAGCTTCCTGCCCTGCTTGTCAGGGAAGGAGCAGAGCCTTTGCAATAGAATGGCAGTATAGATGATGACACTCCTTCTGCAGTGGTAGTAAAAAGGGACGATATCACCAGCTGCTGTAGGGGAAAATAGACTATTTTTCTCAGAGCCCCTCCCTTAGCAGCACAGATTAGCAGCAGCAGCAACAAGGGGGGCACATGGATGGAAAAAAATAGGAAAAAGGTGGTTTTTTTTTTGATGCTAGAAACACTGCAAATTACTTTAAAACAGCTAATAACAGCATTTCTAGACCTTAGGTAGGAATTATGGGATAACCCCTTCAATGTCCCAAATTGAGCAGTAGTTATAACAATTTTTCTGCCTACAGGTGGTAAAAAGGAGATAAAAAGAAATCGCCCATTTATCTCAGACCTTATTTTACTCTATTGACACTTAGAAATTACATTTACATAGAATACTTACAGGTTACCATAGAAAGGATAACAGTCGTGATGGTAATCTTACTATAATTTGCAGACCCAATTCGTAGCGGTATAAAGTGTATCATATATAAATATTTTAGTGGAAGGCAGCTGGTCTTCTCCTGCGTAACTGTCTGCTGGACTCAATCACCCATCTTTATGTCTATTATCAGAGTAAACCATCATGAAATCAAGTGATTAAAGTATAACCTTGAGCCAGGATCTAGGATATATCGATTATTTGTCATGTACTTTTTCCTGATGGTTCTGTGCAGTCGGAAATTAGATGATTTGCAATTCACAATGAATTACTGTATATAGACTGTGATCATTCCAATGAAGGTTCCTACCACGTGACCGCACAGCTGTGCTTACTGCCGCCCCGTGCAATTCTCTCTTCAGTTATAATACATTTGTAATGCACCTGGCATGTTCGTTTTATATAATGTTTTATTTATGGGGAAAATTTTATTCTATTCAGCATACCAGGAAGCAAATGCTATCGTGCAGCCACAGAAGAACCGCCAAGGATTCCATAATGATGTCCATTAGATTTTGAAACCTGTCAGTCTTTAGTACATGATTTGATTCGCTGCTGTTTACTGTTATTTACATTAAAAACAGGACACATTAAAGGGTAACTAAGCGTTCAACAAACTTCTGACATTTCATAGTGACATGTCAGAAGTTTTGATTGGTGGGGGTCCGAGCACTGAGACGCCCACCAATCGCTAAAATGAAGCGGCAGAAGCGCTCGTGTGAGCACTCATTTCTGTTTGGCTTTTTCCGGAAATCGATGTAGCGGTGTACAGAATCAATAGAAAGTCTATCAGCCTGCACACCACTACATCGGCTTTCCGGAAAAAGCCGAACAGAAACGAAGCGGCTAAACGCTCACACGAGAGCTTCTGCCGCTTAGTTTTAGCGATTGGTGGGGGTCTCAGTGTTCGGACCCCCACCAATCAAAACTTATGACATGTCACTATGACATGTCAGAAGTTTGTTGAACTTTTAGTTACCCTTTAATGAGATTTACTGAGATAAATGCACCGTAATTCTGGCTCATTTTGTAACAAAATGTACCAAAAACTGTCTAGAAAAGGGGTGTGGCTTAGAGAAAAAGGGATGTGTCTTAAATTGTGCCAAATTGCTCCAGAAATGCAGCAAAATGTTGGCGAAAAATATTAGTCTAAAGTAAGTCAACAAAAGAGGTGTAAGAAAGAGAAAAATTTCTAACATGTCTAGTGAGATGAACCAAATTTATAGACGAGGCTGGCCGGCAGCACGGAGGGCTTAAGGGAAAGCCTCCATGACTTCCATATGAGGGAACGATACCCAATAGGATAGGAGATGGGTAGTGGAGGTAGGGAGAAAGGAGGAGAGGGAGAGGGGAGGAGACAAGGGGGGAGGTACCTGTTCCTCCCGCTGTTTTCGGCAGTGAGCCGGAAGCAGCGGGAGGAACAACAGGTAGTGAACGGAGCTCTGACTGTTGTGCTCTTACCTCTTACCGCCCCGTAGATGACGTCTTCTCCGGCCGCGTTGCTCGAGCAGCTGCAGGCTGCAGCTGCGTTCCACGATCCGGGCTGGCCGGAAGAGACAGTTGCAGCGCTAGCACGGATCCCTCAGGCAGGCCCGTCGCGCTCTGTGTCGGTAGTTGGCACAGAGGCGCTCCCTTCCCCCGCCCTCCTCACAGGCCTTAGTGAAATCTCAGCGGGGAGAGAGATGATCCCTGCGGCCCCTGCTCCGATAATGCAGAGGGCGTCGTCGGGAGCGGTGGCTCAGGCCCGGTCACCCCGCCACTCCCGGCAGTCCCGTCCACCAGAGCGTCTGAGCCCAGACATGGCCCCGCGGGCCCGGCGTTGCAGGGGGAGCCCTTCTAAGGACGCTGCAGGCCAGGTTGCTGGGACGGGCGCCTCCTCCCAGGGCCTGCGTCCTGGCAGGAATCCCCAGCCGCAACGGGGCTCGGCGGTTAACAGGGAGTCACAGGCCGGGCTCCCTAACACAGTATGCCTTCAGCCGCAGTATGCCGGGTGCAGTCCACGGCCGCCCCGCATGGTGATGTGCCGGCCAGGGGGCAGGCTTCCTCGAGATCATCGGGGAGGACGCCAAGATCTACGATGACGTCGAGGCAACAGGTCCGGTCGGAGGTCTGGGTCCCTACGGTCGGGCGGCAGGTCGCCGGCCCCTCGGTCAGCGTATCGGGGTCCCCATGTCGGAGATGTCGGTGTGAGTACCAGTCGGCAGCGAGAGAGGATCTAGAAGATGGAGAGCTGGATGAGTCATAGCGCGGTAAGAATTTTCTGGCTGGCGGGAATACAGCGCCTGGGCAGCCTGGTGAGTGTGTAACTCCTGCTTTACCGTATCCAGCAATTTTCATGTCGGGTTTTGAGGGTAGGGCAGCAAGCGCGGAGGTTGCGGCTGTCGATAGCGGCGTTGTCGTGCGCGATGGCTTATCGGACTTGGTGGGTTGTTTGCGCGAGTTAGTCGGGCGCTTAGATAGGGCAGCTGCTCCTGTAGTTCCGGCGGTGTCCCCGGTGGTGGTATGGGGGAAGGGGTGTACTGCCGCGGTCCGTGGGTGGTGATGTTCCGGGGGTGTCTAAGGAAGCGGTAGCAGTGTTGGTTCAAACTTAGGCGCAGAAGGATGGGGATAGAATTAGGCTGGATGATCATGCTCTGGGCGAGGTTTATGTCTGTTTTGAGGGTCCGTTAGGGGCTCACCTTAAACAGGAGGTTAGGGACCGGATTTGGAAGGATTAAATTTTTTCTCTTCTGCCGCTTGCAAAGTTCAACTTGGATAAAGGCAAGCGGGATGAGAGTAAGAAAGAGGAAGAAGAACGTCGGCGGTATAGGCTTATCCCGCAGACGTTCGTTAATTGGTCGCAAGTTTTTGCTATTTTGGCGAGCGTGATCGGGGAAAAGGCGCCGGAAAATTGGTGTTGTTCTGTTATTTCGATTCCATCGGGGAGGCCTATCGGGCGTACGGGGGGCAGGCGTGGTTGCGGTATGATGAGCAATTTCACCAGCGAAAAGCGGTACAGCCGGCGTTTCGGTGGGATCAAAAAATATTGCGCGTGGTTGCGGGTTACGGCCCCGGTTAAGCAGTCCTTTCCCGGGAGCGTTGGCCAAGGAGGTCAGTCGGGTCAGTCCGGACAGGGTTCAGGGTCAAAACTTGGGTTCTGCTGGCAATTCAATGATGGTCAGTGTAAGTTCGGGGCCTCATGCAAATTTAAACATGTCTGTTCAGAGTGTAATGGCTCCTCTCATGGGGCTGCAAAATGTATGCGGAAAGGGAAGCGGTCAGGTCCTCAGTCCTCCTCCGTTGGCCAAGGGGCGGTCGCCGGTGAGGGTGGAAAGAATGGCACCGTATCTAATTGAATATCCGGATAGGTTTGCAGCCAAGTTAATTTGGGAGGGGTTTTTGTTTGGTTTTGTTATTCCCCCTCCTCCGTATGAGGTTCCGGTTACGCAGCGTAACCTTAAGTCGGCTTATTTGCACTCGGCGGTTGTTTCGAAAAAACTTTTGAAAGAAGTTTCATTGGGGCACATGGCCGGTCCTTTTGGAGAGCCGCCTATTTTGAATCTAGTTGTATCCCCCTTGGGAATTGTGCCGAAGCGGGAGCCCCATAAATTCCGTTTGATTCACCATTTGTCCTTTCCCAGGGGATCGTCTGTAAATGATGGGATAGATCACGATTTATGCTCGGTGGTTTACACGTCAGTTGATAAAGCGGTGGCGTTAGTGCGTGGGGCGGGACCCGGGGTGTTGTTGGCGAAGACAGACATTGAGGCGGCTTTTCGTTTGCTGCCGGTACATCCAGAGAGCCAACGGCTGTTGGGTTGCTTCTGGAACGGGGGGGTTTTATGTCGATAGGTGTCTTCCAATGGGGTGTTCTCTTTCGTGCGCAGACTTTGAGGCTTTTAGTAGTTTCGTGGAATGGGTGACGAAGGGTGTAGCTGGGGTGGACTCATTGATACATTATCTGGATGATTTTTTGTGTGTCGGCCCTAGCGGTTTCCCTGTTTGTGGTAACCTATTGTATTCATTGCAGAAGGTTGCGTCGGATTTTGGAATCCCTTTGGCGCCGGGTAAAACTGAGGGCCCAGTCTCTAGCATCTGTTTTTTAGGGATCGCAATTGATTCGGTCGCTATGGAGTGCAGGCTGCCTGAGGATAAATTACTACCCTTGCGGCATGAAGTGAGGCGGGCCTGCCGATTAAAGAAGATCAATTTGCGCGAGCTCCAGTCGCTGCTGGGGAAGTTGAATTTTGCCTGTAGGATTATGCCAATGGGTAGAATTTTTAGTAGGCGATTGGCGGCAGCGACGGCGGGTATCAGGGCATCCCATCATTTTGTGAGGCTTGGGCTGGAACACAGGGCAGATCTGCAGGTATGGGATGAGTTCCTCGGGCAATATAATGGTAAATCGTTGTGGATGTCCCCGGTGCAAGAAATAAGCGAGTTGGAGTTGTTTACTGACGCGGCGGGGTCCGGTGGTTTTGGTGCGTATGCGGGGGTCAATGGTGTGCGGTGAACTGGCCGGACAGCTGGGTGGTCAGTGGCCTTACGCGGAATCTGGCCCTGCTCGAGCTGTTCCCCATCGTGGTTGCGGCGACCATTTGGGGGGACAGGCTCAGGGATAAAAAGGTTTGTTTCCACTGCGATAACATGGGGG
This sequence comes from Rhinoderma darwinii, assembly GCF_050947455.1. Lineage (NCBI taxonomy): Eukaryota > Metazoa > Chordata > Amphibia > Anura > Rhinodermatidae > Rhinoderma > Rhinoderma darwinii. The sequence goes on along the minus strand of NC_134691.1, from coordinate 37,991,893 downwards.
TGGTGTTAGCGATTAACAACTTATCAGCATCTTCCCCACCTGTGGTTCAGTTGTTGCGTCACCTAGTGTTGGTGTGCTTTTCGCTAAACGTGTGGGTAGTGGCGGTGCATGTGCCAGGGGTGTCCAACTGTATTGCTGATGCTCTTTCTCGCTCGCAGTGGGATCGTTTTCGTCAATTGGCACCGGGAGCGGATGCGTTCGGCTTGGCTTGCCCGGAGCATCTCTGGGAGCTGGTTTCGGTCCCGTGGACAGGTTGATTGAACGGTCGCTGGCTAGGGCGACTTGGAACGCTTATTCGGCTTGTTGGCAGCAATGGGAGGATTGGGTAAGAGTGTTGGGCAACGTCAGCACGGAACAAGACAGGTTGGTAGCATTGTTGTACTGGTTGGGTGATGCTTGGGAGGCGGGGTTTTCTCTGGCTAAGGTGAATCGTTTCGTTGCTGGTTTGGCATTTGGATTTAAATTACGGGGTTTCCAGGATGTGTCCAAGCATTTTCTAGTAAGGCAAGCTTTGAAAGGTTTGCACAGAGGCAGGGCTGAAGCAGATCAGAGGCGACCCGTGTCTTTCGCCCTCCTTGTTTTGCTGGGCGCAGCGCTGGGGGCTGTTTGTAATTCACCTTATAAGGTAGAGTTGTTTCGGTTGGCTTTTTCCCTCGCGTTTTTTGGAGCACTCCGAATTGGGGAGTTGGTCTCTCCTAGTAAGGCGAGGGCTGGGGGTTTGCGACAGGCGGACGTGGGTCTTTACGGGGATAGACTCGAGTTGTTGGTGCGGCGGTCCAAGACTGATCTGTTGGGACATGGTAAGCGGATAGTGTTGTTTGCTCTCCATGGGTCGACGATGTGTCCGGTCGCTTGCATGGTTGCGTTCAAGCCACGTGGTGAGGTGCCTGAGTCACCATTGCTCCGCCATGAGAATGGCGCGTTTCTGTCTAGGTATCAATTTCATGCAGTATTCAGAAAATGCTTGGCTATGGTTGGAGTTGGGGACGGGTGTTATTCGTCGCACTCGTTCAGGATCGGCGCGGCTAGGGAAGCTGGGTGTTGGGGGTTGGATGACGAGGGTGTGCGTCGCATTGGCCGCTGGGAGTCTAATAGGTTTAGGACTTACGTTCGCCCTCATTTGTTGTGAGTTGTACATTGTTTCTGATGGCCTTTCTGTGCGTTTGTTGTCCTTTCATCACAGATCATCGCCCATGTTTAGTTTGGCTGTTAGGACATTCTTTTGTGCACTGGGGGGCACTGCGGGCGGACGTTCGCATTCCGCGGCAAGATGCGGTTTTACATTGGCTGGGATTTCGAGGTATGTTATGGAGCCGGGTACTGGCCGAGTTTCAAACATATGCTCAGCTGGATAGAGTCCCGGAGGTTTTGGTGTCTCACGTTGGGGGGAACGATCTAGGCGTATGCCCCTTTCGTGAGCTAGTGCGGGATATAAAGCATGATTTGTTGTGTCTGTGGGCGTCTTATCCGTCCTTGGTGATTGTTTGGTCGGACATAGTTCCGAGGAAATTTTGGCGCTTGGCAAGGTCAGTGGAGAGGGTCAATAAGTCCCGCATTAAGGTGAACCGGGCGGTGTCACGTTTCGTTGCCAAGAACGGGGGCATTTGTGTTCGACACAGGGATCTGGAGTCTGGGGTTGGAAATTATTGGCGGAGTGATGGGGTACATTTGACCGAGGTTGGAATTGATCTGTGGAGTTTGGCCTTAGCAGAAGGAATTGAGAGGGCGGTGGTGGTGTGGAGGAACTCACAGGCTTAAGGTAGTCAAGGCCTGTTTCGCTGTGGCGGGGGGAGTCCTTGAGGTTGGTCAGTACAAAATGGTGGGGGGGTCGGATCGGGGGTATGCGTCCCCCAAAAAGGTATATCATTTGAAGACTTCATAGGGTGTTATTCCTTTGAAGTGGTCTTCTGGTGGTTGGAGCCATCTGCAGAGGTGAGCGGTGCCTCCGAGCTGGTTTACGGCTGGAGGTAAAGAGTTGGTGGTGGTTTGCAGATGGCTAACTTAAAGGAAATCCGGTTTAAATGGCTTCAAGGACTTCCCCTGCTCTGTTAAGTGTTAATAATGTTGACTGTTATTTCTGATTCTGACCCATGTTGGGTCATGTGAATTATGGGAGGAATTCTCTGGTCGAATTCCTAAAGGAGTTATCCGAATGTTTCGGATTTAAATTTCATTTAAAATAATGTAAATAAATAAACGGCTGCTGTGGCCATTTCATATCCAACCTCGGTTGTCACGTGTCGTTATTTGGTGGTGGGCAAGAAAAGGGGGAATAAGGTTAAATGGTTTAAATAACACATGACTCTACTTAGGCCAGTCATGTACAGTGTGCACAGCTTGGATAAACCTGACACATCTTCCGCCGGCCTGGTCTAGTTTTAAGCTGTCTCAGTTTAAAACAGTAATAATAAATCTGCCCCATTCTGTGCAACATTATAGGACAGTGATCTCCAACCTGTAGATTGGGACCCACATATGGGTCATGGGCCCATCCTTTGTGGCTTGCATAGTGGTTCACATATTTCTATTTATTCAAAGCCAGTGTTACTTTAGGTCTGTTCCTCCCCTGAAACATTTGTTGCCACTCCCAATGACTATGATCTATATATAGGGTTGATTGACCCTAAATTAAAGGAGCTTCCTGACTATATACTGATCATGACAGTCAACATTAAAATGCATAAAAGTTTGCAGTTCGGTTGTCGTTAATCACTTCCGTCGGGCTTACTGAACAATATGGCATTTTGCATGAAGAAATGGAGTTATATGTGGGAGGGGGCTTGTCACCAGAGAAAAAAACTTGAATCTTGAAATCACATTCGATCGCAGAAAATTATAGTGTGACTACTAATGGACCTCCAGATTTTAATGTGGACCAGTTATAGAGTATGTGGCTATATTAAAGAGAAGCTCGACCTCTGAAGCCACTTTTTGCATTAAGAAAATGCATTGTGAATGAGCAATTCCACGATGTGCTGCCGAAGATCATCCGAAAAGCCATTCTGTCCATTCACAGTCCTGTGAGGTTTATTAATCTATTCAGCAGTTTCTGAAATATCTTGGCCTAACATTGTATCTACTAGTGGCAGCCATCAGGGTTCCTACATGAACTGTCATCTTGCTTAGTGCCATTGTGACATTGTTAGGGCAAAGCATAGGACTATCTGTGCACTATCTACTGCATGCCTTACGTATTTGGGCAGGATGTGGCATTTTCTGGGCACTGCAAATATATACATTTAGGCATTATATGTAATATTTACCTTGGTACTGTATTTGTCTAGGAACTATGTGTACCATCTGGTACCATATGCGTTATAGATCGTATGGCACCATCTGGGCTGTGTATGCACTTTTCATTTGGGCAATTTGTACATGTTTTTTTTTAACACTGTATGTATTATTTGTCTGAGTGCTGTGTGATGCTATCTGGGTATTGATTCACTATTTATCTGGGCAATGTGTGGCTCTATTAATTGTTCACTATAAGGCCTTATTCAGACGAACGTTGTATACTTCCATGTGCTGTCTGCTAAAACAACGGACAGCACATGAATAAAAAAATAAATAAATGCACCAACACTGACATCAAAAACTGATGCCACACGGAACAAACACTGATGGCACACGGATCTGCAACACATGAAAATCACTGAGTTTTTTTACATGCCCAAAATGGACACGTGAATCAGGCCAAAGTCTGAAAAATTTGCCACTCTACGTTAATGGCATCGCACCTAGGCTGTCCCTCTTTTCTCACTCCGTAACTTGGAAGATATGGAAATATACAGATATGGCAGAGCTGAATTTATCATGTCCCTGTTTCTTTTTGCTACATGATAAGCTGCGGTTCTTTTTCTACTTAGATCTAAATTATAAATATGTCCTGTCCTGTCCTGTCCTGTCCATACTGATGATTACATTTATAATGGGCTGGAGAAAGGATTCTTGCTCTTCTTGCATTCCTAGAAAACTGTAAGAGTCTTCCTGTAATTTGTATTGATCAGGCTGATTGGCTGACAATAAATTCTTCTTTTGCTCGTCTATTTATAATATACTCCGCCATGCAAACAGGACTTGGAAAGCATTTGTGCCTCTGTGCAGTTATTTTCCCTATCAGTCTGGACAGAAATCAATGTCAAATCAAGGACATCAACTCACCTGGGGCCACTTACCTACCGCGCGCTACAGCAGCTCACAGCCTCAGTTTCCAAAGTAGGTGAACATTAGTGTATATCCTAAACGTGTATATATATATATATATATATATATATATATATATATATATATAAATACAGATTTGGTTTTAACTGGACTGTAGTGGCTGAATCCACAAAGTTTCATTAATATTCCGAATATTAGTAAAACAGATGTTTCTCTTCTTGCGGCCCCTGTCCCCTTAGTCTTCAGTATTGAACAGGGTGTGTGAGTTGAGTTCTCTGAACAGCCATTTAAATTTAGCCTTTATGACTAATAAGCACAAATTCGGTACAGGCATCTAGATGTACAGAATTGGTCACAGGAAGTTGTGCAAGCAATGGGCGTAACTATCCGAGGCGCGACACTTGCACCTGCTTTGGGGCCCGGTAGCCAAGGGGGCAATTGACACAGAGGTGAAACGCAAGAGTCAAACGCAGCATTGGAAAAATCTAATCTGGTTTTCAGGAACACCAAGTAATGGAGTATTATGGGACACAGTGGAGACAAAAATAATCATAAACTTTTAATGTCTTGAACTAATGTGTTGCTGATAGTGTTCATGGCGGACTGGAGCCCCATTCTAAGTTTTACTATGGGACCTTACAGTTACGTGTTATATTATATATTATACTTTGTTCCTCCATCTGTATCTTCAGAAAAAAGCATGGAAGAAAACAAACATGTAAGACAAGGGGGAAAAACTGCTGAAATAAGAGAGATTTCAAGCCGTAAGCTATCTGTGGACTTTTGATAAGATGCGGAAACACTGGTATAAAGCCCATAGCGGCCAGTCACATATTTCCTTATATTTCCCAATCTATCTTAGACAAAATTTAAGCTGTAGTGTGATTGGTTGTTATACAAATTCTTTATGTGCTAGTTGTACATCTCCCAACATCTCATAGTACCTTTAATGCCATATGATGAGCCATAGCCACCCTATGTGCCGCCATATGGTCCTTCTGTGCAGCACAGTAGAATACCTCCATAATAGGGCAGGAGGAACATGGCAAGCTTTTTCTTTCGCGCATTCCATGTCATTCCATGATAAAAAAAAACGTATGCCTCTGAATGAAATTGAAGGCTTATAGAGGTACAGTATGGGCCCAAAGTAGTCTGTGGGTGTTATATTATGGATCCAAACCCCATAGATCCATATTATGGCCATGCCATGGACTCTAATAATCGGAACAAAACAGTAGATTGTCAGGCCAGTGGCTGAATGGGCCTCAAATTGGGCTTAAAAAAGACAACTATTATTCTGGATAAGAAATATGCTCAGATTCGATGTCTATTTTTTTCCGTACATTCTCTTGGTTGCTTATATGAGGGGTATGGCTTGGCAAGGGGAAACAATGAGCACAGAGAAAAAGTCCACCCAAGAGAATATCAAATCTGCATGATGGGGGTTTAGCAGCAATCCTCCGGGATTGTCTGAACCACTGATTGACCGCTTCAGACAATTGCTTTTTGTTTGTAGGGTCCTGCTGTTGAGGCCCACAGCAATAAGCTGTAATCTGTACAAAAACCAAGTAGCAAGTGTTGCATTCCCCTATAACAACACCACAGGGAAAATCAATGGGCTGTCCATGTATTGTATTCAAGTGCCAGATCCTCCAGAGTGAGAGATGCTCCGTATAATAGGTGATGGTTCACCGTTAACTCAGAATTTCCTAATCGGGCATTTAAAAACGGATCTTTTTCTAAGCCAGACAATCCCTTTAGGCTAAGTTCAGAGGAGGCGGATACCCGTACACAGCGTATCCGCCCCAGTGGCCGCAGGGAATTCCGGACGAATAACCGCACCAATTTGTGGTTCAGTTTATCGCCCGGAATGTCCGCTGTGGAAAAGTGCAGCATTTAGCCAGCCGGTTGGTAGGTCCACCTCCTGGGATGACGTTTCATCCCAGGAGACCGCACAGGCTGTGATTGGTTGCAGCGGCGGTCACATGGGGTGGCGCCATCCAGTCCGGCCTCTTGGGATGACGTTTCATCCCATGTGACTGTCGCTACAGCCTCTGATTGGCTGCAGCAGTCACATAGGATGAAACGTGATCCCAGGAGGCAGGCCTGCAGAACCTCAGTGTGACGTCTATGGCCACGGCCCGTAGTTCTGACTTACCCCTCGACAGCCGTGGCCATGGACATCTGACTTGTGTGCAGCATCGTCCTCCTGTGAGGCACCCCCACTCACTTCCAGATACCGAGACTGTCTCCGGAGGGCGCGCGTGCACGGTCTTAAAGGGCCAGTGCGCGCATATTGCAGGAAGTCTGCAATCTAGCCCAGGATGCTCTGGGCTATAAAAGGGGATCTGCCCTCTTGTTCCTTGCCAGAGCGTTGTTTGTTTCCCGAAGTGATCGTGCTAATGGTCTCCTAGTGTCTTCCAGTACCCTGTTTCTGTATCCTGTATCCTGTTTCCGTGCTATCCTGTTCTAGTGCCGTGCTGAGCTGTTGCCGTATTGTGCTGTGTTCTGCTGCGCCACACCTGACGTCTACCCGCTGCCTGGTCCCAGACGTGTCTGCCTTGCTACTGTCTACGTTGCCTCAGGTATCCTCTCTGAACTATTGACTCTGTACTTTACCTGTTTGGCCAGCTGTCATCCTGCTAAGCGGTACAGCCCAGTTTGTCCACACCCCGCATCTGGCCATTGACTCCGCTGCTCAATTCAAAGGCATGTCACCTTCCCAAGCCATGCAGGCGGACCTGCTGAATCTCCGAGCTAGACAAGATCAACTTCTTGTGGCAGTGGACTCTATGGCACAGCAGCTAGGGACGCTAGCTGCTTCTCTTCCTGCCTCTATGCAAACTCCTCAGGTCGACCCTTCTGCTACACCTCCTGGCAGTTCCGGCCCTCGGTTCTCGCTGCCATTGCCCTCTCGATTCTATGGAGACGCCAGTATGTGTCGGGGTTTCTGAACCAATGCTTTATTCATTTTACCCAGCACGCCTGAGCATTTCTGTTGGACGGAACCAAGATCGCATTCAATACTTGTCAGCAAGGCCTGGCGTCGGCGAACCCTATCTGGGAACGTCAAGACCCGAGACCCAAGATTTCCAGGGGTTAGTGCGGTTATTTCGACTGTTTTCGAGGAGCCAGGGCGAGTCTCGTCGGCAGCCACTGCTATCTTCAACCTTCGCCAAGAGGACACCTCTGTGGGCGAATATACCATCCTGTTCCGGACCCTGGCAGTAGAGCTATCCTGGAACAATGAGGCCTTGGTGGCATCCTTTTGGCATGGTCTGTCGTCCGAGATCAAGGACGAACTGGCTGCTCGAGATCTGCCACCTGCCTTGGACGACTTGATTCTGCTTGCCACTCTGGTAGACATAAGGCTGAACGAGAGATCTCATGATGTTCGTCAGGAGAGACTGCTTCCTGGACTGGCGCCCAACTTCCAGCAACCCCTCTTGCCTGCTTCTATTGCTTTGCCCGAGGTTCCGATGCAAGTGGACCGGCTAAAATTATCGGTCCAGGAGAAACAGCGCAGGCTCACCTCTGGACTCTGTTTATATTGCGGCCTCGCTGGCCATGTTGTGCCTCTCTGTCCTCAGTAGCCAAAAAAATCCCAGCGCCTAGTTTTTGGTTGGAGAGTCAACCCTGGGCATCACTGCATTTAATCGTGAACTCTCTTCCAAACTATTCATTCCCGTAACCATCACTACTGGCGAGAGGTCCCATCCGGTCTCTGCCTACCTGGACTCTGGCTCCGCAGCCAACTTCATCTGCCAAGACCTTGTGGATCTCCTTCAGTTGCCTACTGTCCAGCTAGAAAGGCCGTTGATCGTTGCCTCGGTGGATGGACTGCCATTGCCTGACCCAGTTGTGTCTGTGACCAAGCCGTTGAGACTCCAAGTGGGAGCTCTTCATGCTGAGCTCATCTCTCTGTTTGCCCTGTCCAAGGCCGTCAACCCCGTGCTGCTGGGTTTGCCTTGGCTCCGTCTGCACGCCCCTGTCCTGAATTGGAACTCTGGAAAGGTTTTTCAGTGGGGCCCGAAGTGTCTTGACCGCTGTCTGGGTCATATCCAGTCACTACAGCCTTCTCCGCTTCAGTCATTGGCAGGGTTGCCTTCTTGTTTCTCCATGTTCTCCGATGTCTTCAATAAAAAAGAGGCTGAGACCTTGTCGCCACACTGGGCTTATGATTGTCCGAACGACCTGGTTCCTGAGTTGTATCCTCTTAGCGGTAGTGTGTACCCTCTCTCCTTGCTAGAGACCCAGTCTATGTCGGCCTACATTAAGGAGAATCTGGAGAGGGGCTTCATTCATAAATCCTCATCCCCGGCCGGAGTGGGGTTCTTCTTTGTCAAAAAGAAAGATGGATCGCTACGACCTTGCATTGACTACCGAGACCTGAATCAGATCACGGTGAAGAACACGTACCCTCTGCCTTTGATTTCTGAACGTTGCCTCCGGTATCCTCTCTGAACTATTGACTCTGTACTTTACCTGTTTGGCCAGCTGCCATCCCGCTACATGGTAGCGACAGTCAGAGGTAAGTTAGACAGTCAGAGGTAAGTATATGGTATTTTTTTTCTCTAAGTTGCGAATTTTACGGAGTAATCGCTGTGATTCCGCTGCGATTCCGCTGCGATTCCGCTGCAAAAGTCGCAACACCTGACTGTTTGTTGTAAGTTTTAGATTCCCACTGTTTTCAATGGGGAAAACCCGCAACAAACTACTGGCGATTCCGCAACCACAATTGACATGCTTACCAAAACCGCACCGCAGGTGAATTTGTGCACGGAATCTCCGCATATCACGTACGCAGTGTGTGGATGAGATTTCTTGAAATCTCAACCACTCCTCTGCTACTGTATTATGCTGCGGGTTTTCCGCAATGAAATACGTTGCGGAAAATCTGCAGTATTTACAGCACGTGTGGACTAGCCCTTATGTTTTTACCCTCCACCCTTTCATCCAGATAAAAGCCGCTGACCATTTTTCCAAAAATGACATTGAATTGCCACAAAGGGAAGAAAAACTTTCCTCTTATTTTCTTACTTCTGCTGGGATGTTTTCGGGACACATTATAATGAGGCAGTACAGGCCACTAATATGGTCTAAAGCCAGTGAATCACTATCATTGTGTTAGATTAGAATGATTTACTGACTAGATGAATAAATGTTTCGTGATATTGTGCAGTATCAGGCTGTCACATTAAATGAGGCCATTTTTGTGATGGACTGAGTCCTTGTACACTATATTACTATTTTTATACATAGGGCAGGCAAATGTGAATTCTAGACCATAGGAGAGCAGTGCGCTGTGCTTATGATTACGCATTAAAATGTAAATGCACATATTTAATTCAAATGCAATTATGTAAATGTAGACCTCTGAGGCACAATTTATTGAGTGAAAATATGTAAATGAGAACTAGAACCCCAAGGCATATTTTGATTTTGCATAGGAAATTTGCACTTCTTGGTATGAGGCACAAGATTGTAAAATTATGCAAAAAATCTTACACTTAAATTGTGATATTTGGGATGCAATTTTACAAACTGTATATTTAGATAAATATTGTGTTGATTCACAGCAATTATTAATACTTAGAGAAGACGCCACTCATAATGGAATATGTGGTGACCGCTCTTGGAAGGCTTCTCGAGCTCCTCCAGTTTAGAAAAGTCACTTTCATATCTTATCGTTATTTTCCTAATGATAGAAACTTCTTCAGTGGAAATCTCATTTATTGCTAAAATGGGCCATATTTATGTCTGCTGGTTTTCGACCATAACACAGCGGACACATTAACCCCTTAACGACCAAGCACGAAAATGAACGTCCTGGTCGGCTGCTAGTTCCCGCACCATGACGTTCATTTTCGTCCGCATTTCAAACTGTCACTCTGTGTAAACACAGAGTGACAGACCCGCGCTGACAGCTGTCCTAGACAGCTGAGACATCAGTCTCGCCGGACAGCGGACCATCGCCGCTGCTTTCGGAAGTTAACCCCTTAAGTGCGGCGACGGATTGCCGTCGCCGCATTTAAGTGGTTTGAAGCACATCAGCAGCCCCCACGAAGTGATCGTGGGGGCTACCGATGCTTGTCACAGCAATCGGAGGTCAGATAATGACCTCCGGGTTGCCATGTACGGAAGCCTCGGAGGAACCTGTCAGTGTGCCAGTCACGTCACAATGACAGTTAGAGTACATTACACTACGTGTGTAGTGTAATGTACTCTAGCAGCGATCAAAGCTGCAAGACTAAGTGTCCCCTAGTGGGACAAGTTAAAAAAGTAAAAAAAAGTAATAAAAATGTTTTAAAAAAAAGTGTAAAAATAAAAGTTATAAGTTATCTAAACACAAAATGCTTTTTTCCCTATAATAAGACTTTTATTATAGAAAAAAAATGAACACGTTAAAAAAGTACACACATCTGGTATCACCGCGTTCGTAACGAACCCAAGTATAAAACTGTAATGTTATTTTTCCCGCACGATGTACACCCCAAAAAAAATCAATAAAAAACTACGACAGAATCGCAATTTTTTTGGTCACCACCGCTCCCTAAATAAAGAATAAAAAGTGATCAAAAAGTCGCATGTACCCGAAAATAGTACCAATAAAAACTTCTATCCGTCCCGCAAAAAACAAGCCCTTACACAGCTTTTTTGACTAAAAAATTAAAAAATTACGGCTCTCAGAATATGGTGACACAGAATTTTTTTTTTTTATAAATAAGTCATTTTATTGTGCAAACGCTAAAAAAAAGGACCAAACCTATATACATCTGGTATCGCCGTAATCGTACCGACCTGCAGAATAAAGTAAAAATGTCATTTATAGCGTACGGTGAGCGCCGCAAAAAGAAAACCTAAAAAACGGTGTCAGAATTCCTGTTTTTTGCTCAGGATTGCAAAAAAATGGAATAAAAAGTGATCAAAAAAAATCGCATGTACCCCAAAATGGTACCAATGAAAACAACAGATTGTCCCGCAACAAATAAGCCCTCACACAGCTCCGGTGGTGAAAAAATAAAGAAGTTCTGGCTTTCAGAATATGGCGATTCAAAATGTGCAAAGTGTCCAAAAGCGGATAAGATCGGGCGCCATTCACTGGCGTAACTATAGGGGTCGCAGCGGTCGCAATTGCGACCGGGCCCCGAAGCCAGGGGGGCCCACGGCCCCCCGCACCACATCAATAAAAAGTTACTATAGTAACTCGGGCCACGGGCCCCTGTTACTATAGTAACATACTTTACTTACCTTCCTGGTTCCGGATGGCAGCGGAGGTCCTGACGTCAAGCGCTGTGCGCAGCGCATGACGTCATAGCGCTATGCCCCGTGCACAGCATCGAGACGACAGAACTCCCGCCGCGGCCGAAGAGGAAGGTAAGGTTATCCCTGACTGGCGGGGTCCGACTCCCGGGACCCGCCAATAAGCTGTTTTGAAGGGGCCGCAGCACTCCTACGAGAGCTGCTCCCCTTCATTCCTGTCACTTCATTCCGGTCACACTGTGAATCAGTGTCGGCGATTCACAGTGTGGGCGAGTAGTGAAATGAAGGGGAAGCAGCTCTTTTACGAGTGCTGAGGCCCCTTCAAAACAGCTGATTTGCGGGTCCCGGGAGACACATCAGCTATTGATGGCCTATCCTGTGGATAGGCCATCAATGTTTAGGGACTGAACAACCCCTAAGCCTACGATGTATCAGGCTTGGGGGGCCCATGAGACAGGATCACAGATTGTGTGATCCTGTCTGCTGGGCCCTGTATCTAAGCCAATCACATGGTAGGCTTAGATACATGGCCCATGTGTGATCCTGTCTGCTGGGCCCTGTATCTAAGCCAATCACATGGTAGGCTTAGATACATGGCCCATGTGTGATCCTGTCTGGTGGGCCCTGTATATAAGCCTACCACACTGTAGGCTTAGATACATGGCCCATGCGTGATCCTGTCTGCTGGGCCCTGTATCTAAACCAATCACATGGTAGGCTTAGATACATGGCCCATGTGTGATCCTGTCTGGTGGGCCCTGTATATAAGCCTACCACACTGTAGGCTTAGATACATGGCCCATGTGTGATCCTGTCTGATGGGCCCTGTATATAAGCCTACCACACTGTAGGTTTAGATACAGGGCCCCAGCACACAGTAATCTTATACTGTATAAGATTACGGTCTGCTGGACCCTGTATCTAAGCCTACGTTGTGGTAGGCTTAGATACAGGGTCCCACAGACAGTATCACACATGGGCCCTGTATCTAAGCCTAACACATGTGTCACTAATCATTTTTTGTGTGTTTTCTTACAGGTTCGGTCGTTGGACTGTGGCGGATTCCAGGACGACTTCGATGACAGCTTTTTTCTTATTATCAATAAAATGGTTAATGAGGGCTGTGTGGGTTTTTTTTTATTTCAATAAAATATTTTTTCTATGTCTTTGTGTTTGTTTTTAAACTATATTACTACCGCCTTAGTAATGGCCGCCGGCTGATTGACAGCCTCCATTGCTAAGGCGGGGCTTAGTGTTAGCCGATGCAGAGGCCAACACTAACCCCCTTTATTACCCCGGTACCCACCACCACCAGGGGTGCTGGGAAGAGCCGGGTACGATCTAGTACCTGACCATCTGTAGTGATGGTCGGCCACTGGGGTGGCCGCAGGCTGGTAGTATCAGGAGGGGAAAGGCCAAAAACAGTGGCCCTTCCCACCCTGGTAATGCTAGGCTGCTGCTGCGTTATTGTATCTGGCTGGTTATGAAAAATGGGGGGGACCCCACGTCATTTAAAAAAAAAAAAAAAAATAATTGGAAAGAACGATGTGGGGTCCCCCCCAATTTTCATAACCAGCCAGATACAACACAGCAGCAGCAGGCAGCATTACCAGGGTGGTAGGGGCCACAGTTTTTGGCCTTCCCCAGCCTAATACTACCAGCCTGCGGCCACCCCGGTGCCTGCCCGTCACTACAGATGGTCGGGTACTGGTTCGTACCCGGCTCTTCCCAGTACTCCTGGTGGCGGTGGGTACCGGGGTAATAATGGGGGTTAGTGTAGCCTCTGCACCGGCTAACATTAAGCCCCGCCTTAGTAATGGAGGTTGTCAATCAGCCAGCGGCCATTACTAAGGCGGTGATAATAAAGTTTAAATAGATACAAGCACATAGAAAAAATATTTTATTGAAATAAAAAAACACAACCCTCATTAACCATTTTATTGAGAATAAAAAAAACGCCGTCATTGAATCTGAAGTCCAACAACCGAACCTGTAAAAAACCACAAAAATAATCAGTAACACATAAAGAATCAAAATTATTATTCTTACCTGGCCTGGGTCCAGCTGGAGCCGCAATGTCAGCGAGCTGGCCCCTGTATCTAATCCAATCATGTGTGATACTGTCTGCTGAGCTGTGTATCTAATCCTATCATGTGTGATACTGCCTTCTGAGCCACTGTATCTAATCCTATCATGTGTGGTACTGTCTGCTGTGCCACTGTATCTAATCCAATCATGTGTGATACTGTCTGCTGAGCTGTGTATCTAATCCTATCATGTGTGATACTGCCTTCTGAGCCACTGTATCTAATCCTATCATGTGTGGTACTGTCTGCTCAGCCCCTGTATCTAATCCAATCATGTGTGATACTGTCTGCTGAGCTGTGTATCTAATCCTATCATGTGTGATACTGCTGCTGGGCCATGTACCTAATCCCATCATGTGTGATACTGTCTGCAGGGCCCTATATCTAATCTTATCATGTGTGATACTGTCTGCTGGGCCCTGTATCTAATCCTATCATGTGTGATACTGTCTGCTGAGCTGTGTATCTAATCCTATCATGTGTGATACTGCCTTCTGAGCCACTGTATCTAATCCTATCATGTGTGATACTGTCTGCTCAGCCACTGTATCTAATCCTATCATGTGTGATACTGTCTGCTCAGCCACTGTATCTAATCCTGTCATGTGTGATACTGTCTGCTGGGCCACTGTATCTAATCCTATCATGTGTGATACTGTCTGCTGAGTCTGTATCTAATCCTATCATGTGTGATACTGTCTGCTCAGCCACTGTATCTAATCCTATCCATAGTTTATAGGGTCGTAGTGCTATAGATATGCTATGCTGTCTCCTATACACACTTTTTTTTGGGCGGACACATATGTATTGGGGCTATTTCCCTGACATTTTAAGCCCTGAGGGTATGTTCACACGGCAGCGTCTGTTACGGCTGAAATTACGGAGCTGTTTTCAGGAGAAAACAGCACCGTAATTTCAGACGTAATGGCATGTGCAGGCGTCTTTCGCTGCGTCCATTATGGACGTAATTGGAGCTGTTTTTCTATGGAGTCCATGGAAAACGGCTCCATTTACGTCTGAAGAAGTGACAGGCACTTCTTTGACGCGGGCGTCTTTTTTACGCGCCGCCTTTTGACAGCGGCGCGTAAAAAAAAATGACCGTCGGCACAGAACATCGTAAGACCCATTCAAATGAATGGGCAGATGTTTGCCAACGCTTTTGAGCCGCATTTTCGGATGTAATTCAATGCTAAAACGCCCGAATTACGTCCGTAAATAGGGTGTGTGAACCCAGCCTTAGTGACGCCCCCGGCTGCTAGTGCTGCATTGTTGGGTCACTTAGGAGACCCAGCGATGCAACTGAAAGCTGCGGACCGCCGGGCATGAGAAGTTTGTGGGGGGGGGGGCCCAGTAAGAATTTTTGCATCGGGGCCCATGAGCCTTTAGCTACGCCCCTGGCGCCATTTATCAGTGCGACACCGGCCACATAGCTATGAATTATTATTTATTTACCCCATTATTATACCCTCTTATTATACCCAGATGTTCTCCGCACAGATTACATATGCCCCCACATTATAAACTGAAATACCAGCGAAACCCAAAACAGAAAAACTACCAAGCAAAATCTGCGCTCCAAAGGCAAAATGGCGTCCCTCCCTTCTGAGCCCTGCAGCGTGCCAAAGCAGCAGTTTGCGCCCACACATATGGCGTCGCCATACCTGAGAGAACCCGCTTAACGTTTTATGAGGTATTTGTCTTCTGTGGCACAAACCGGGCACAACATATTATGCACTAAAATGGCATATCAGTGGAAAATTGCAATTTTCACTTTGAACCATCCGCTGTGCATTAACCCCTTTGCGCACTATGACTTAATTGCCGGTCATGGTGCGGCGGTTGATGTATGGAGCCGGCTCACGTGCTGAGCCCGCTCCATACGCTGCGGGTGTCGGCTGTGTATTACAGCAGGTCCCCTCGGTACTAACGGACAGGTACAGCGATCGCTCTGTTACAGGAGCCTGTAAGAATAACAATATACTGCAATACATTAGTATTGCAGTATATTGTACCAGTGATCCAATGATCGCTGGATCAAGTCCCCTAAGGGGATTGATTAATAAAATGTGTAGAAGAATTATAGTTATTAGTAGTGAGAATTTTTTTTTTTAAAGAGGCTCTGTCACCAGATTTTGCAGCCCCTATCTGCTATTGCAGCAGATCGGCGCTGCAATGTAGATTACAGTAACGTTTTTATTTTTAAAAAACAAGCATTTTTGGCCAAGTTATGACCATTTTTGTAGTTATGCAAATGAGGCTTGCAAAAGTCCAAGTGGGCGTGTTTAAAAGTAAAAGTCCAAGTGGGCGTGTATTATGTGCGTACATCGGGGCGTTTTTAATACTTTTACTAGCTGGCCGTTCTGATGAGAAGTATCATCCACTTCTCTTCAGAACGCCCAGCTTCTGGCAGTGCAGACACAGCGTGTTCTCGAGAGATCACGCTGTGTCGTCACTCACAGGTCCTGCATCGTGTCAGACGAGCGAGGACACATCGGCACCAGAGGCTACAGATGATTCTGCAGCAGCATCGGCGTTTGCAGGTAAGTAGCTACATCGACTTACCTGCTAACGCCGATGCTGCTGCAGAATCAACTGAAGCCTCTGGTGCCGATGTGTCTGACACGATGCAGGACCTGTGAGTGACGTCACAGCGTGATCTGGCAGAAGCTGGGCGTTCTGAAGAGAAGTGGATAATACTTCTCTTCAGAGCGCCCAGCTAGTAAAAGTATTAAAAACGCCCCGATGTACGCACATAATACACGCCCACTTGGACTTTTACTTTTAAACACACCCACTTGGACTTTTGCAAGCCTCATTTGCATAACTACAAAAATGGTCATAACTTGGCCAAAAATGCTCGTTTTTTAAAAATAAAAACGTTACTGTAATCTACATTGCAGCGCCGATCTGCTGCAATAGCAGATAGGGGCTGCAAAATCTGGTGACAGAGCCTCTTTAAAGTTAAAAAAACAAAACACCTTTTCGCATTTTTCTTCTAAAGTAATGTAAAAAAAATGAACAAAATTGGTATCGCTACGTCCGTAAAAGTCCGAACTATTACAATATACCAATATTTAATTTGCACAGTGAACACCTTAAAAAAATGTCATAATTGAAACCGCCAAAATCGCTATGTTTTTTTTTTTGTCACCTTCGCTCTAAAAAAAAAATGTAATACAACTTTTGAATCACTTTTTATGTACCAAAAAATGGCACCAATAAAAACTGCAGCTCCTCCCGCAAGAAATAAGCCCTCACACCGCTCTATTGATGGAAAAATAAAAAAGTTATGGCTCTTGGAAGGCGGGGAGTGAAAATCTAAAATATGAAAGCAAAAAATGGATCAGTCCTGAAAGGGTTAATTCATTTCTAATGAAAAAACTTTTGACCACATATGGGGTATTTCCGTACTCGGAAGAAATTGCTTTATAAAAAATGGTTGTTTTTTTCCTCCTTTATCCCTTGTGAAAATGAGAAAATGCAACATTTTAGTGGAAAAAATGTTGATATTAATTTTCGCGCCCTAATTCCAATAAACTCTGCAAAAGACCCGTGGGGTGTAAATGCTCACTATACCCCTAGAAAAATTCCTTGAAGGTTTTTCCAAAATGGGGTCACTTTTGGTGGGTTTCCACAGTTTTGGTCCCTCCAGTGCATTGCAAATGCGACATGGCACCGAAAACCATTCCAGCAAAATCATAAATCCAAATGGCGCTCCTTCCCTTCTGAGCCCTGTTGTGGGTCCAAACAGCAGTTTATTACCACATATGGGGTATTGTCGTAATCGGGAGACATTGCTTTACAAATGTTGGGGTGCATTTTCTTCGTTATTCCTTGTAAATAATAAAAATGTCTATGTTGTTTCAGAAAAAAAGTACATTTTAATTTTTACAGACTAATTCCAATATATTTAGCGAAAAACCTGTGTGGTCAAAATGCTAACTATACCCCTAGATAAATACCTTAAAGAGGCTCTGTCACCAGATTTTGCAACCCCTATCTGCTATTGCAGCAGATAGGCGCTGCAATGTAGATTACAGTAACGTTTTTATTTTTAAAAAACGAGCATTTTTGGCCAAGTTATGACCATTTTTGTATTTATGCAAATGAGGCTTGCAAAAGTACAACTGGGCGTGTTGAAAAGTAAAAGTACAACTGGGCGTGTATTATGTGCGTACATCGGGGCGTGTTTACTACTTTTACGAGCTGGGCGTTGTGTATAGAAGTATCATCCACTTCTCTTCAGAACGCCCAGCTTCTGGCAGTGCAGATCTGTGACGTCACTCACAGGTCCTGCATCGTGTCGGCACCAGAGGCTACAGTTGATTCTGCAGCAGCATCAGCGTTTGCAGGTAAGTAGCTACATCGACTTACCTGCAAACGCTGATGCTGCTGCAGAATCAACTGTAGCATCTGGTGCCGATGTGGCCGACACGATGCAGGACCTGTGAGTGACGTCACAGATCTGCACTGCCAGAAGCTGGGCGTTCTGAAGAGAAGTGGATGATACTTCTATACACAACGCCCAGCTCGTAAAAGTAGTAAACACGCCCCGATGTACACACATAATACACGCCCAGTTGTACTTTTACTTTTCAACACGCCCAGTTGTACTTTTGCAAGCCTCATTTGCATAAATACAAAAATGGTCATAACTTGGCCAAAAATGCTCGTTTTTTAAAAATAAAAACGTTACTGTAATCTACATTGCAGCGCCGATCTGCTGCAATAGCAGATAGGGGTTGCAAAATCTGGTGACAGAGCCTCTTTAAGGGGTCTAGTTTTCGAAATGGGGTCGTTTATGGGGAGTTTCTATCGTTCTGGCAGCTCAAAGCCTCTCCAAATGTACAGTGGGGCCTAAAACATTTTCAAGCAAAATATGAGTCCTGAAAGCCTCCGGGTGTTCCCTTCCTTTGGGGCCCTGCCGTGTGTCCAAACAACGCATTAGGGCCACAATGTGGGTATTTTTGAAAACAGGAGAAAGAGGGTGATAGATTTTGGGGTGTGTTTCTTCATTTTCATGTTTGCTTTATAAAGATATCGGTCTTCAAACAAATACTTTTATGAAAAAAGTGAAATTATTATTTTTTTCACCTGATATGCATTAAATTTAGCAAAGAACTGTGGGGTCAAAATAATTACTATACCACTAAATAAATACCTTATGGGGTCTAGTTTTCTAAATGGGGTCGTTTATGGGGAGTTTCTATCGTTCCGGCAGCTCAAAGCCTCTCCAAATGTACAATGGGGCCTAAACATTTTCAAGCAAAATATGAGTCCTGAAAGCCTCCGGGTGTTCCCTTCCTTTTGGGTCCTGCCGTGTGTCCAGGCAGCGCATTAGGGCCACAATGTGGGTATTTTTGAAAACAGGAGAAAGAGGGTGATAGATTTTGGGGTGTGTTTCTTCATTTTCATGTTCGCTTTACAAAGAAATCGGTCTTCAAACTAATACTTTTATGAAAAAAGTGAAATTATTTTTTTTTTCACCTGATATGCATTAAATTTAGCAAAGAACTGTGGGGTCAAAACACTTACTATACACCTAAATAATTACGTTATGGGGTCTAGTTTTCTAAATGGGGTCGTTTATGGGGAGTTTCTATCGTTCTGGCAGCTCAAAGCCTCTCCAAATGTACAGTGGGGCCTAAAACATTTTCAAGCAAAATATGAGTCCTGAAAGCCTCCGGGTGCTCCCTTCCTTTTGGGTCCTGCCGTGTGTCCAGGCAGCGCATTAGGGCCACAATGTTGGTATTTTTGAAAACAGGAGAAACAGGGTGATAGATTTTGTGGTGTGTTTCTTCATTCTCATGGTCGCTTTACAAAGAAATTGGTCTTCAAACTGATACTTTTATGAAAAAAAGTGAAATTTTTTTTTTTTCACCTGCTATGTATTAAATTTAGCAAAAAACTGTGGGGTCAAAATACTTACTATACCCTTAGGTAAATACCTTAAGGGGCCTAGTTTTCTAAATGGGGTCATTTGTGGGGGTTTCCATCACTCTGAGACCTATGAGCCTCTGAAAACCTGGCTTGGTGCAGGAAAACAAAATGTACTTCAAAATGTATAAAATTATTATTCAATTTGTAAGTCCTATAAATTGCTGAAAATTTATTTTATTTTTTCAAAAGTGCTGCCAAAATAGAGTAAAGAGATAGAAATATATATTTAATTAAAAAAATTGTACAGTATGTGTGTACATATGTGACATATTGCAGTTAAAAATAGGGGGAAATGGTAATTTTTACAAAATTTGTTCCATTTTTCTATTTTTTTATTAATTTCTGCAAATCGTATCAGTCTACTTTTACCACTAAAATAAAGTACAACATGTGACGAAAAAACAATGTCAGAATTACTTGGATATTCAAAACTTTCACAGAGTTATTCTCTGATAAAGTCACACATACCAGATTTGACAAATCTGGCTTGGTCATTAAGGTACAAACATGCCCGGTCATTAAGGGGTTAACCCCTTCCACTGGTTGCATTCTGGGCCTTAATGACCTAGCAATTTTTTTTTTCTTCGGCACATTCCAAGACAAATAACTTTTTTCTTTTTCTATCGACATAGCTGTATGAGGGCTTGTTTTTTTTGGGACAAGTTGTATTTTGTTGATGGCACAATTTTGGGGCACGTTTAATGCATTGAATAACTTTAATACATATTTTGAGGGGGGGTAGAAAGAAAACAGCAAATCCGCAATTGTTTTAAGGGTTTTGTTTTTGCGGCATTCATATGTAGTATAAATAACGTTTATTCTCTGGGTTTATTGTTCGTGTAATTAAAGGGGTTAAATGGTTGTGATCAGAGGTTCCTAGAGCAGTCATAAAACAGCCGAGCCCCTGCTCGAGCCCGCATATAACACCCGTCGCAGCACTTAGACTAGAGCGTAAACCTAAAGCCCCTTAATGACCGCCATAAAAAGGATTAATGGTGGTTATTAAGTGGTTAAAGATGTTTCCCACAATAGACTTTTATGACAAGCAAAAATAATGGTGACCCAACAGCTGGGTCCTGGACTGATCTTAAAGAGGCTCTGTCACCAGATTTTGCAACCCCTATCTGCTATTGCAGCAGATAGGCGCTGCAATGTAGATTACAGTAACGTTTTTATTTTTAAAAAACGAGCATTTTTGGCCAAGTTATGACCATTTTTGTAGTTATGCAAATGAGGCTTGCAAAAGTCCAAGTGGGTGTGTTTAAAAGTAAAAGTCCAACTGGGCGTGTATTATGTGCGTACATCGGGGCGTTTTTAATACTTTTACTAGCTGGGCGCTCTGATGAGAAGTATCATCCACTTCTCTTCACAACGCCCAGCTTCTGGCAGTGCAGATCTGTGACGTCACTCACAGGTCCTGCATCGTGTCAGACACATCGGCACCAGAGGCTACAGTTGATTCTGCAGCAGCCTCGGCGTTAGCAGGTAAGTCAATGTAGCTACTTACCTGCAAACGCTGATGCTGCTGCAGAATCAACTGTAGCCTCTGGTGCCGATGTGTCCTCGCTCGTCTGACACGATGCAGGACCTGTGAGTGACGTCACAGCGTGATCTGGCAAAAGCTGGGCGTTCTGAAGAGAAGTGGATGATACTTCTCTTCAGAGCGCCCAGCTAGTAAAAGTATTAAAAACGCCCCGATGTACGCACATAATACACGCCCACTTGGACTTTTACTTTTAAACACGCCCACTTGGACTTTTGCAAGCCTCATTTGCATAACTACAAAAATGGTCATAACTTGGCCAAAAATGCTCGTTTTTTAAAAATAAAAACGTTACTGTAATCTACATTGCAGTGCCGATCTGCTGCAATAGCAGATAGGGGTTGCAGAATCTGGTGACAGAGCCTCTTTAAGAACTATAGGGTTTATATCCCCTTTTTCACTAGAGAGGACTCAGCGGTAATCAGCCAATCAGAGGGCTCAGTGGCATTATGCCAGAAATACAATTCGTCAGCGCTGAGTCCCAATGAGTCCTCTGCTTGGCTGCAGCGGTCACATACTGTATGCATATAAACAAATACCAGGAGTGCCGCCGAAGAGTCAGCACTGGATCGCCAGAGAAAGGATAGGTAAATACTGTTTATTTACCTAATTTTTAGCCATTACCAAAAAAAATTCAGGACCCAGTTCCACTCTTAAAAATACCTTGATATCGGTCAGAGCTCTGTATAAGTAACAGTGTTTAAATCCGCTGCATTGACATAGAGTTCAATGATAACAATTTGTTTGCCTGCAGCTACCACTAGGGGGAGCTTAAGAGCTTACTGCATACTGAATATACATTGAACACAATAATAAGAGTATAGTCGTTCTCTTCTGTGTTTGTATTTTTTAAATCTGTTCAGCCAATCCTTTACCACAGTCCATAACAACATTGATGAATTATGCTTTATTCTGTGTGATAACAATATGAGCTATGTTTTTACATTTATATTATTGGGCATAGGATCCAAATAAGGCAAAAAAAAAAAAAAAAAATTAAAAAAAATATTTCATCCATTCCAAAATGGCATGTGGAAAATAAAGTGGTGTCTAATTGAAAAGGTTTTTTTTTAGCAATGTTTTTTTATTTTGTAATGAAAAGTTATGCAACTCTCGAGATCTCTGCTTGTAGTCATTGAATGGGACATTAATTGCTGGTCATGTGTCCTGGTCATGTAACGATCACACAGGTACATAACTAGTTACAAGACAGAGCTCTGATAACTGTACTGTAATGAATCATGCACATGAGAGAATCAAATTACTAGGACAGATTTTCACCTCTGGTAGTAAACATTTCTGCTCGGAAATTTTACGCAGCGTGTGGATGAGATTTGTTCAATCTCAGCCACTTTGCTGCTACTGTATTCTGCTGCTGATCCACAATTCCGAATGGAAAATATGCTGCGATTCCGCTACGTGTGGACAAGCCCTAATGCTATATACCTTGTGGTAGGCTTAGATACAGGGCCCAGCAGACAGGATCACACATGGCCTCTGTAGCTAAGCCTACCACATGTGTTACGAATAGGGTTTTTTTTGTTTGTGCTTTTTACAGGTTTCGTCGTTGTATTATGTCGGATTTAAGGACTACTCTATTACTATTTTTTTATTTTCAATAAAATGGTTAACGAGGGTTGTGTGGGTTTTTTATTGGAATAAAATATTTTTCTGTGTATTTGTGTTTTTTTTTAAACATTACCACCTTAGTAATGGCCGCTGGCTGATTCACAGCATCCATTACTAAGGTCCGGCTTAGTGCTAGGTGGTGTAGAGGCTAACACTAACCCCCAAAATCCCAGTACCTACCGCCACCAGGGGTGCCAGGAAGAGACGGGTACGATCCAGTACCCGATCGTCTGTAGTGATGTCTGGGTACTGGGGTAGCTGCAGGCTGGTATTATTAGGCTGGGAAAGCCCAAAAACAGTGACCCTTCCCACCCTGGTAATGCTTGGCTGCTGCTGCTATGTTGTATCTGGCTGTTTATGAAAAATGGGGGGGAGCCCACGTCATGATTAAAAAAAATAAAAAAATTGTTGGAAAAAACGATGTGGGGTTCCCCCATTTTTCATAACCAGCCAGATACAACATAGCAGCAGGCTAGCATTACCAAGGTGGGAAGGGCCACTGTTTCTGGCATTACCCAGCCTAATAATACCAGCCTGTGGCCGCCCCTGTGCCCAACCATCGCTACAGTGGTGGGTACCGGGGTAATACTGGGGGGTTAGTGTTAACCTTTTCACTGGCTAACACTAAGCCCCGCCTTAGTAATGGACGCTGTCAATCAGCCAGCAGACATTACTAAAGCGGTAGTAATACAATTTTTAAAAAAAACAACGACATAAAAAAAATATTTTATTGAAATAAAAAAAAATTACACAACCATCGTTAACCATTTTATTGAGAATAAATAAATGCTGTTATCAAAGTAGTCCTCAAATCCAAAGAAGTCCAACAACCAAACCTGTAAAAAAACACAAACACAAAATAAATTAGTAACACATCAAAAACCAAAGCAATTCTTATACTTACCTTTCCTGGGTCCAGCGCTGTAGCCGCAACGTCAGCGAGCTGGGCCCTATATCTAATCCTATCATGTGTGATACTGTCTGCTGAGCCACTGTATCTAATCCTATCATGTGTGATACTGTCTGCTGAGCCACTGTATCTAATCCTATCATGTGTGATACTGTCTGCTGAGCCAATGTATCTAATCCTATCCATAGCTATAGGGTGCTAGTGCTATAGATATGCTGTCTAATATATACACATATACATACACGCGCAGACATTTGTTTGGGGGGGACATATGTATTGGGGCTATTGCCCATCATGTTTTAAGACCTTAATGACGCTCCTGGCTGCTAGTGCTGCATCATTGGGTCACTTAGGAGATCCAGTGATGCAGCTGAAAGCTACGGGACGTTGGCCATGAGAAGAATTTGGGGGGGCCCAAGAAGAACTTTGCACCGGGGCCCATGAGCCTTTAGCTACGGCGCTGCTCTGCCCCAATGATGCAGTGCGATGATTGCAGCTTCCCTCCCGATGGGCCAAGCAAGTCTCCTCTTGCATTCTCCGGTCTAGTGATGCGGTGGGCGTGCACCCGCGTTCAGATGATTTCCAGTGCATGTAAGTCCAATTTGTGGTCTTTTCAAAGGGGTTCCACCTGAAAAATTTGCTTAGAAAAGTGGTCTTTAGTTGGATTAGGTGGTGGTCTGATTATAGAGGGGCAGCTTCCATAGACTATAATGGTAGTGAAAATCGGTCACAGAAATGTCTGGTCTGGTTGTGGTTCTTCTCAAAGAGGAGGTCTTCTAGGGAGGTCTCACTGTATTTTATGACAGTCATTCAGATAAATGGCCATCCATGCAAAACATACATGGCTCGATTCTGCATGTACGGCTCATCGAAGGAGTCCCGAGCAGGTGACAACCTCTTTGACTTCCATATGTCCAAATATGGCATATGGACTGGAGTTGTCTCCATGAGATAACCCCTTTAATTATCCTGTCACCCACCTTCACCATCAATCTCTAGCGTTCTAATTCATAATACACAATCCCCATTGTAGAGCATTTTTTTCTTATTCATGAATCGCTCCCCCCTGAAGTGGTACTCTAGACCGTTATCTACTATGCCCACCCCTTGTCCCAGCAATACAGGCAGGTTTTGCGGAAGTTTATTTAGCACTATGACTTTGTTTTACCATCACATATATAAATCAATACTAAACAGCAGGGATGAAGGAAACTTAGCAGACAGGTCATTTAAACATTATAGTAATGTGTATCTGAGGGGGGACGTAGACAGCATTATACATTAGTGCTTCTTACTGAAGGAAAAATTCAATAGTTACCTAGCAGGATTTTCAATCATTTGAATCATTTATCTTGCTCCTCTTCCCAGTGTAATAGTCATTTGTCTTTGCTGGATTTAGGCCTTGTTCAGACTTGCAGTATAGTCACTTATGCCATTTTACTGTATTGATGTGAGTGCAGTAAAGTGCAGCAGAAATAAATATCTGAAGGGCCACATGCATGTGTATACAATGCAGCCGCTATCTGCTGTGACATCATGCTGCGGTCAAGTGACAATATAATCCTATATGTCAAGCTGTATTAACCGCACTACATGATATCACAGCAGAAGGAAAGTAATCCATAGAAATGTTTATGTATCTACTGAAATGTGTTTACATCCAGGACAATGCTTTTAAGTGGTTGTTGATTGGTTGGATATCTATCTATCTATCTATCTATCTATCTATCTATCTATCTATCTATCTATCTATCTATCTATCTATCTATCTATCTATCTATCTATCTATCTATCTATCTATCTATCTAACTATCTATCTATCTATCTATCATCTATCTATCTATCTATCTATCTATCTATCTATCTATCTATCTATCTATCTATCTATCTATCTATCTCATATCTATCTATCTATCTATCTATCTATCTATCTATCTATCTATCTATCTCATATCTATCTATCTATCTATCTATCTATCTATCTATCTATCTATCTATCTATCTATCTATCTATCTATCTATCTTATCTATCTATCTATCTATCTATCTATCTATCTATCTATCTATCTATCTATCTATCTATCTATCTCATATCTATCTATCTATCTATCTATCTATCTATCTATCTATCTATCTATCTATCTATCTATCTATCTATCTATCTATCTATCTATCTATCTATCTATCTATCTATCTATCTAATCATATCATATCTATCTCATGTCTGTCTATCTATCTCATATCTATCTATCTATCTATCTATCTATCTATCTATCTATCTATCTATCTATCTATCTATCTATCTATCTATCTATCATCTATCTATCTATCTATCTATCTATCTATCTATCTATCTATCTATCTATCTATCTATCTATCATCTATCTATCTATCTATCTATCTATCTATCTATCTATCTATCTATCTATCTATCTATCTATCTATCTATCTATCTATCTATCTATCTATCTATCATCTATCTCATATCTATCTATCTATCTATCTATCTATCTATCTATCTATCTATCTATCTATCTATCTATCTATCTATCTATCTATCTATCTATCTATCTATCTATCTATCTATTATCTATCTATCACAGTGGTTCTTAACCTGGGTTCGATCGAACCCCAAGGGTTCGGTGAGTCAGTCTCAGGGGTTCGGCGGAGGTCAAGACACATATCCGACTCATATGATTTGTGATGACACGCCCTGCTTGGCCATCATTGGCTGCAGGTGATCACGCTACATCGCTTGGCCTATCTGTGCTGCAGGGAATTTGGTACGCTCAGTAGTCGACTTGTGACTGTCATGATGGTACGTCGTGTGATTTCTTTCTTAAAATTTTAATCCCTTCATACTAACTATGTCAAGCACAAAAAGAAAGTGGTCGTACGAATATGTACAATATGGATTCAGATGTATAACGGAACGTGATGGGAGTCAGCGTCCTAACTGCATGATTTCCAATGCCAAGTTGAGCAATTCTAGTCTAGCACCGGCAAAACTAAGAGAACACTTCCTTAAGCTGCATGGAGATGGAAAATACAAGAATACAACACTCGCTGAATTCAAGGTGAAGAGAGCCAGAGTCGATGAAAAGGCTACTCTGCCTGTTCTTGGCTTCGTACCCATCAACAAACCGATCCTCACAGCATCGTACGAAGTTGCTTACCTGATTGCAAAGCAGGGCAAACCACACACCATTGGTGAAACACTCATAAAACCATGGCGCAGATGGCGAATATCATGCTGGGAAAAGATTCTGAAGTTACTTTTTCCCAAATTCCTCTTTCAAATGACATCATCAGCGACAGAATAGAGGACATGAGCAAAGACATCTTGACTCAAGTAGTTGCATATCTGATTTCAAGCCCGGCAAAATTCAGCCTTCAACTCGACGAGACCACAGACATTTCCAATCTAAGCCAGCTTGCTGTATTTGTCCGCTATGTGAAAGACGACGTGATAAAGGAAGATTTTTTATTTTGTAAGCCTCTTACAATAACAACTAAGGCAGCCGAAACTTGTGGATGACTTTTTCAAAGACAACAATCTTTCGTGGGATATGGTTTCTGCAGTTTGTTCGGACGGAGCTCCAGTCATGCTGGGAAGAAAGTCTGGTTTTGGTGCGCTAGTGAAAGCCGATGCACCACACATCATTGTTACGCATTGTATTCTGCACAGGCATGCGTTGGCAACAAAAACCTTGCCTCCAAAACTGGCTGAAGTATTAAAAATTGTAGTGGAATGCGTGAGCTATGTGCGAAATAGTGCTCTGAGGCACCGCATCTTCAGTGAGCTGTGTAAAGAAATGGGCTCTGAATTCGAGGTACTTCTGTACCATTCTAACGTTCGGTGGTAATCCCGGGGACAAGTGCTGAATCGTGTTTTTGCCGTGCGTGTGGAATTAGCCCTGTTTTTGCAAGAGCACCAATATTGTCATGCAGATTGCTTCAAAAATTCTGAGTTCATTCTCATTTTAGCGTACATGGCTGATATCTTCGCAGCTCTCAATCATCTCAATCAACAGATGCAGGGCGGTGGAATCAACATCATCGAAGCGGAAGAAAACCTGAAGGCTTTTAAAAAAAAAAAGCTACCGTTATGGAAACGACGAACAGAGAATGATAACTTCGC
Source organism: Rhinoderma darwinii (assembly GCF_050947455.1). Classification (NCBI taxonomy): domain Eukaryota; kingdom Metazoa; phylum Chordata; class Amphibia; order Anura; family Rhinodermatidae; genus Rhinoderma; species Rhinoderma darwinii. The sequence goes on along the minus strand of NC_134691.1, from coordinate 37,964,216 downwards.
AAACTTTCCCCTGCTGGACGACTGTGTAAGTAAGATCGAAGATGTATCTGGAATCTGAGACATTTCTGTACCCGCGGAACTGAAGCAAGCAATAGCCACGCACTTAGATGAGCTTGCAAAGTCTCTCGACGGATACTTCCCTACAAGAGAGTCATATCCAGCATGGGTGAACAACAACGCTCCCAACATTTTGTCAACAAATGGTAACGTGCCCTGTTATTGCTAAGAAAGCTCTGGAGATTTTCATACCGTTTGTTACAACATATCTTTGCGAGCAATCCTTTTCGAGGATGCTGGACTTAAAAACGAAGAAAAGGAGCAGACTTTGTTTTTGCGAAAATGACATGACAGTGGCACTTGCCAAGGTGAAGCCGCGCATTTCTGAACTGGTCTCTGAATGGCAGCAGCAGAAGTCACACTGATTTGCAGTAAATATTCATTATTATGTTTTTGTGTGAAAATCATGTTTTGATGGTTTTGGTCTTTGAAGACAGTGATGTTGATGCACGGTTCATTTTGTGCACCAGTAAAATATATACCTATGTTTTGAATTTGAAAAAATCATATTTTATTTTTCCAATTAAGAAGGGTTCGGCGAATGCGCATATGAAACTGGTGGGGTTCAGTACCTCCAATAAGGTTAAGAACCACAGATCTATCATCTATCTCTCTTGCCACTTACTATTTGTTTTATTTCCTTTTTGTGTGAATATGTGATGGGAGTCAGCTTGTGAATACCTTCTATTTTAAGGACTGCCAAACTGTCTTGAGAAAGGGGACGTTTGGTACATTTAGGCCTCCTCATCAAATCTTGCTACCTGACTCGATATAGTGCTCCCCAAGTTCTGCATTCATATAGCCATGGTTTCCATATCTTGCACCAATGAAGGCTAATAAACCCAAAACAGCTGTATGCAAGGTGGAGTAAATAGCTCTGTACTGAGGATGCAGATACAGTTGAAACTGGAAAAAACCCCGAAATAAACGAAATGCGCTAGATGGCCTTGGTTATCTGCACTTAATTTCGTTTTTTTTTCCGATGAATTGCTCAGCCCTACTTCAGACACACTTTAGGACCTGAATGCGACTGCGATCCACACGCCCGTGGATCGTCCACACTTTATAGTGCTAGTACTTTTCCTTACCCACACAGATGGGATCCTATTGCTTTGCCGAACGTAAATATGAAAGTAATGTTATCAGCAGAAAAGTTCAGCAAGTCAGAGGTAAAATCCACCCTCAAATAATTTTTTGACAAATGACAGTGACATTTCAGAAGACGTTGTCAGTGGTGGTTCATGAGTTTCCACCCATGCCAAGACACAGCCATATTTCTATGATGCTCAATAGTAACTGTTCCCTTGACCTGGAAATATCAGACGACAGCCAAGATGGTTTCACGGTCTATTAGGCTCTCCAGCCCCTTCAATTTGAGTGTCACTGAGGGTCTGAGCTCACAGACATCTACTAATAACAATCACTGCGACCTGTCAGAAGATTCTCTAGTGTGGATTTGCCCTTTGAAATACGCTTTTTTGAGAATGGTCCCTTAAAGGGACCTGTCACTTCTCCTGACATTTCTGTTTTAGCAACTCCTTGCATTTCATATAAAATAACTTTGCTGGAACATCTTTTCTTAGAACTCTGTGACGTACTATTCTTCTGTTATTCCTCCTGGAAATGTATGAATAAATTGACAACTGGGCGTTACCATTCCCCTTGTCAAAAAGGTGTGTACCTAAACACATCGGCAAAGTCAACACTGATTGGATAGTGTCAGAGTGGGTAGGGACACAGCCCCCCAACCTGCAACACACAGTTGTGAATTTATTCATATGTTTCAAGAAGGAATAACACAAGAACGGCACAACGCAGTATTCTAAAAAAATATATATTCCAGCATTGTCATTTCTTGGGGAAGTATGTACTAGAATAGACATGTCACATGTTTATCAGTGAGCTCTATCTATCTATCTATCTATCTATCTATCTATCTATCTATCTATATACTCATATATAATATATTCTGATGTCAGATACAATCTTCCATTCCTAGTCGGAGTTATTTTTTTTTCTTTCTGTACAATAACACGGCTGTGTTGACACTCATCTCTGTCGATGCAAATTTTCTCTGTGATGACAGTGAATGTGACTCGCCTTTTAGATGATAAAAGTGTTCTGCATTACTTAGCAATAATATGTACTGGATGATAGGGATTTAATCAGATCCATCTTAGACAGAATTGAACTCTTAATTCTTCTTCCTGACATTATCCCAGCAAAGCAGCTTATATAACAACTCCTCTCACTCTTTCATTTTATCTTTGTATTTTTTATTTGGAGTTTCAGCTTAATAAATTGCTTTTTTCTCTAGATATAAGCATTGCCTCCGTCTCAGACTTTACATCATTTTACCTCCTGGGAGCAAACAATCTTTGTTCTTCTGGCAGCAAGTTACTGAATTGTCATTATTTCTTGTTTACTGAAGGCATTGAATTTCACAGCAACTTCCTCTAGCAAAAAATGACTTATTTTACAAAAAGAAGGATTAATTTGGGATGTGAAGCAAATACACTAAAGTAAAACCAGCTAGACTTTCATTCACATGGGGCAAATACCCTGACCAAGGCAGAGTGGCTGTTTGGCGCCCACCTGGCACCTGAGACACATTCCCCACCAGTACCCCCTAACTAGTCCCCTAAGAATCACATTACCCTCTATCATTTACTATATTCATTTATTATTTTATTCAAGAATTAATTTAAATTAAATCAACAGTGGTTTCAATAGAACTTCACGCAGAAGATTTTCTGATAATGTATTAATTCTATGCCCTGCTTGATTTTTTTGCCTTGAAGTTCTAGATTTTAATCCCTAGGGTGTCATACATCAGACACTGCATTAAATTCCATGTAAAATCTAAAAGGAAGAGCCACAGTGAACCAAAAATATGAGGAAGGGGGAAAAAGAAAGAGACCAGGGAAGATGCATTTCTTTGAAGCCTGGGTGACTCTGTGACTCAATGATAATTTAGGAAATTTATAATGGCTGCTATAAGTTAGCTACTTCCTGGTCCAAAGCAGAAAAGGCTGCATCCAAACTGACTCCACAAAAATTACTGATTCGAGGTTAATTAAAACTGTGCCCAGGGGAGTAACTATAGGGGGAGCGATTGCCTGTTTGGGGCCCTGTTACAGATTTTGCCTTGGGGATTCTGACTGTCCTAGTACATGTTTGTATAAGACAGTAAAATTGTTATCCCCACTGCAAACAGAAACTGAATGGGGACTGTTTGATGTATAGCGTTGTATAATATACAAAAAATATATATTAATATATCAATATAGGCAGTATGTATTCTATTCCAAAAACTAAAACAAAACCAGTTAGCATAAATCACACAAATAATTCCTTGTACAGTACTTCGTCTTTTATATGATTCAGTTCATAGTCTGCTATTATAAGATTCTTATACAATTCTTATGGAATTTTTATTCAACTGGAAATTGGGACATATCGAAAAGGGATATTCTATTAAAAAAGTGAAATAATGTATATACCGTATTCAGGACAGAATGTAATTGTGATGACGTTGCCGCTGCTGCGTGATCTTATTTAATTGAGAACTCAATGTCTTGTATTTTTCAGGTCTAGCAGACAAGCCAAAGACGATCAGTCGTGAATGTGAGAAGAAGAATTGATCAAAATGTTCAGCAGCAGAAGGTCAGGTTATGACTTTATTTTTCAATGTGTTTCCAAAATCTGGAAAAAGACTTTGTTTGCTCCTTTTTAGTAATTACTATATAGGCTGAGTTCATTTACGGTTTGGGCTGTGTTCAGTATCTCACATTAACTATCACTCACGCCAAAAGTTCGTTAGTGAATGGAAATGTATACATTTCTTGTAATTTTCATTAAAATAGGTGGCAGTACATTGTAGATTTGATCCCCTTCTGCTCTATCCCTAGAGTGTTTGCTGCAGATTATTACCATTGACTATAATGGGAAAAATTGTAGGGCCATTTTCTATACAGTTTTTCAATTCACTTATATTATAGATCAATAGCGCAGCCAGCTTGATCTTTGTGAAAATCAATCGAAAAAAATCTTCATTTGCTCTTGGGCTTTTATGCTTTGAGCATTATGTATTCTTTAGATGTACCTCAATATTGTATTAAAGGTCAATGAATTTCAATTGATCTACATATGTAAAGGCGTATTTCTGAAGAAAAATAAGAATAAAAAGTAAATCTGTGCTAGTTACTGCAGCTTCTTTGCGTGTTTTATGGGTATTCCAATTAATATTAGCCTGCTTTAAAGTAATTGTTTTGAGCCTTGGACTGGATTCACACGAGCATGTTCGGTCCGTAAAGAACGGAACGTATTTCGGCCGCAAGTCCCGGACTGAACACACTGCCGGGAGCCGGGCTCCTAGCATCATAGTTATGTACGACGCTAGGAGTCCCTGCCTCGCTGCCGGACAACTGTCCCGTACTGTAATCATGTTTTCAGTACGGGACGGTAGTTCCACGGAGAGGCAGGGACTCCTAGCGTCGTACATAACTATGATGCTAGGAGCCCGGTTCCCTGCACTGTGTTCGGTCCAGGACTTGCGCCCGAAATACGTTCCGTCCTTTACGGACCGAACATGCTCGTGTGAATCCAGCCTTGCTGTGTTTTAGGATATTTTGGCCACAGGGTGGCACTGTGCTTGATGGAAGTTCTTTCACTGTACCTATCCATTTGAATTTTTTCTATGTCATTTGGACATAATTTGATTGTGTCTGCTGGATTACTTACATGTTCTGTGTTTAATAAAAAATATTTAGTAAGAAATTATAGTTACACTATAACTGTAGTACTATAAATTTGCTTATATAAAGAGATGTATGGTTATGCATTTTACTAAAAAAATGTGGGGAATAATAACACCCAGGGTAAGAGCACATGCCAAATCCAATGACCCAGTACGGTGGCACACAGAGTCTCTATTGGCCCGTATTACCGACTTATTGCCACTCTGTGTGCTGACATGTGGTACTATACCTCAGTCCAAATAGTACCTCTGTTAAAAAAAAACATGCAATGGGGCATGCCCAAAAACTATGAATGCACAGCACAGGCCTATAGCAGGCTCCGGATCTGTCATATGGCCATGTGCATAGGCCCTAACTCTTGTAATACTGAGGCCTTTACTCCATCAACTCTGCCATGTGTATTTGCTTAGCAGGAGCTTTTAATATCCTAAGTCCGATGGTGTAGACAAGGTGGATAACATACTGGGTAATTCTTCTTTACATTGACTCCTGGGCAATAGATGACCCCCAACATGCATTTTTACAGGCCATCCATTTATTTTTTAGACCAAGTATACAGCTCCATAAGGCCTACGAGAGCAAGTTGATTATAATATAATGGCAGGGTTTTCGCAATGTCAAACATGTTGTCCCAGAGGTGTAGGTAGTCCTGCTGTCCCTTTGGGTAGCACTGGCTGCTGCCATATTGTCTATAGATGTTCCCCCGAAAGTTCTACACTTCCGCTCCTTACCGATACTTTTTTTGAATAATTTTCCAGAACTCAGTTTCTGCAAATGAAAACAACAGGAAATGAAATTATAATCCCAAAGAATCATAAATCAATTTGTTTTCATCTCTTAAAGTCCCTATTAATTTTTGCTTTAATTAGTCTGAATCTTTAAATTATGCCGTGCCAGAACACAGGAACGCTTTGCTGTGTCTTTCCAATTGCCGCTGGCACAGAATACTCCCTCTACATGTCTTATTATAACATTTTGTCAACAGTATTTTTTTTATCCTCTTGTACTACTTTATTATAAAAGTAGCTGCTTGTTATACATTAGAGGAGATTAGGGAGGTATTTATTGTACAGATACAATACTCAGACTCAGTCATTTAACTCTTTGAGTGCATTTTCCATTAAAAACTCTAAAACAATGCTGTAGATTTACCTGCAGTCCTAAGTAAAGCCGTAGAAAAAAACATTGTGATATCACAACAAATTGGACCACATGGCAAATTTAGTCCTGCTGCATCTTAAATCTGTGCAGATGTAGCAGAGCTGAGAATATATTTGGCACATCTTATCATGATATCTTGATGTAGTTAACTTCATTCTTTTACATGCGTTCCCATGTAAAAGCCACAGATAACACATTATCTTAACGCAAAAAAAAACTGTGCAACCTTTAAAGAATCAAATGACAAACTCAACTCACCTATTGATAAGAAAAATCGATACTATTTAAAGGCTATGGAAACCTTTAACCGCTTAACGACCCAGCCATTTTTTGTTTTTACGTTTTAGTTATTCACTCCCCGCCTTGCAAGAGCCATAAAGTTTTACATTTTCCGTCAATAGAGCAGGTGCGAGGGCTTATTTTTTGCAGGAGGAGTTGTAGTTTCTATTGGCACCATTTAAAGTACCATATAATGTACTGGGAAACGGCAAAAAAATATCTTTGTGGGGTGGAATTGGAAAAAAAACTAAATTCCTCCATATTTTGGGGGTTTTGTTTTTACAGTAAAAATGACAACTTAACTTTATTCTGCATCTCAATACGATTACGGTGATACCAAATTTATATCGTTTCTTTTATATTTGACTACTTTTACAAAGAAGAAACTATTTGTTGAAAAATAAAACAATTGTTCTGTTTTACCATATTCCGAGAGCCATAGCTTTTTAATTTTTCAGTGGATTGAGCGGTGTGAGGGGTCATTTTTTGCAGGACCAGCTACAGTTTTTATTGGTACAATTTTTTGCTACATATGATTTTTTTGATCACTTTTTATTTAATTTTCTTTAGCACTAAGGTGACCAAAAAACAAAGATTCGGGTGTTTTAGTTTTTTTTATGCCGTTCACTGTGCGAGTTAAATAATGGTAAATTGTAATAGTTCGGACATTTACGGACGGGGCGGTACTAATTTTGTTTTGTTTTTACATAGAAAAGTTGTGGGTATTTTTTAACTTCTAATATTTTTGTATTTTTTTTTGCACTTCTGAAAAACGTATTTAACTCTTTTTTACACGTTTTTTTAGTCCCCCTAGGGGACTTGAACCAATGATCGCTATCGCTGATACAATACACTGATATACAAATGTATTGCAGTATATTGTCATTTTACAGGCTCCTGCTAAGCCCTGCCGGAGGCTTAACAGAGCCAGACAGAAGGCAGACCTGGGGGCCTTCATTAAGCCCCCGGGCTGCCATGACAAACATCGGTGCCCACCGATGGCGCTGCGGGGTGGCCGTTGGGCTGTCAGGGGGGCCTCCCCCCTCCTTCTAATCGTTTAAATGCTGCGGTCACTATTGACCACGGCATATAACTAGTTAAACGGCCAGGAATAGCACGATCGCTGTTCCTGGCTGTTAGAGCAGTGTGTCAGCTGTAATACACAACTGACAGCTGCGGTGTACGGAGCGAGGTCAGCGCGTGAGTTAAAGACGTGAGTTGAAATCAATTTGAGGCAGAGAAAGCGTTTTTCACTGCGTTTTTTGCCCGCGGCGCTCAATGGCCGTAACCGAAAAATACAGCGAAAACCACGGCAAAATTTTGAGGCAGATTTTGACCAGCCTGCACTTTCTTTGTTGACACTTTTGCTGCGTTTTTCACAGCGTTTTTGGGTCACGGCCATTGAGCGCGGCAGGCAAAAAACGCAGTGAAAAACGCTTTCTCTGCCTCCCATTGACTTTAATGGTTAACTGGTTCCGATTTGGTTTCCATGTCAAAATCAGCATAACAAAACTCTGTGTGAAATGGGCCCTCCACTGATTTCAATGGGTGGTAGAGTTTTCTTTTCCTGGACAATTTTTGTCCACTCTCGGAAAAAAAAAAATGTCATGCCTCATTTTGCAGCAATACCGCTTCTGAACCTCAATTGAAATCAATGGTTTGCGGGGAAAAAAATGTGCCTTTCATTTGGAGCGGTGTTTGACCAAAATCCAACCGCGGCTTTTTTATTTGCTTAGTATAAAAAAATAATGTGAAATGCGTTAAAAAACGAATAAACATCATGTAAAAAAAATGCTTGCATTTCAAAATCTGCCTCAAAATTCCGGAAGGACAAAAAACCTCATATGTGAACATACCTTTGCATCGGACAAACTGTACTTTTCTACATCTGTGAAGATGCAGCAGAGTTACACCTGTCAGATATATCAAACCTAAGTCTGTCAATTGGCACAGTTTATTGTGATAAGATATAGCAGTATTTTATCTGTGCTTTTACATAGGGAATGCATGTCATGCCATATATATATATATATATATATATATATATATATGTATATATATATGTATATCGTACCTTGATACAATAATCCGCAAATCAATGCAGGTGCATATATTTATTTTTATATATATATATATATATATATATATATATATATATACATATATATGTGTACAGACATCAATAGTTTTGAAGGAAAGAGGCAATTAAAATACAGGTTGTGAGATTTTAATATCAGGTGACTCACTTGAGAGCGGGTTCGGAAGCTCAGAAGATCTATGTAATAAGAGATTGTTCTGCGCTGACATGTATTTAGTTTCTTACAAACCCTTGTGTGGCCAGTCTTTATGCTTGCGTTGCTTCTGCTAAGTACACTTATGGGAAAGCTGTAGAGTACTTTACGTGGCTTGAGATAAATATCATGAATACGTTGCTTGTCAGCGTAAATATTTCCCTCTATTCTAGATGCTCTAGTTACTAAGACGAACATTGGAAGGTAAATCATCTTATTAGCCAAGGCTGGTACATGTATAGACGGGGCGCTACAATGACCACAGTGATCTCTTCAAAGGGAGGCTCAGGCCAGGATCACACACGCAGTTTTAATGCAGTTTTTTACTCCATTTTTTTCAGCCATACATAGGAGTGGGCACTAAAGAAAGGAGATGCATCAGTCTTTTCCTTTTGGACTCCTTTCTCGCTTTGGTTAAAAAAAACTGAGCCAACAACTGCATGTAAACTGTGTGTGTGATACTGGCCTTACCGTCACAATGGATCTGAGGTTTTTTTTATTTTATTTCAGGGTGTTAGAATGCAACTTAGGGCATATTCACATCTAGTTTTTTCCTTCCCTTGGAGTTTATGACAGGCGGAATCCCGACTTAAACCTCCAACGAAAGGTAACCATGTATCTCTCTGTACACCGTGTTCCAAATTATTATGCACGTTGGATTTAAGTTAACATTTAATTATTAGTTTTTAAATTAAACTCATGGATGGTATTGTGTCTTAGGGCTCTTTGGATCATTGTAATCAATCTCAGACACCTGTGATAATTAGTTTGCCAGGTGTGCCCAATTAAAGGAAAACTACTTAAGAAGGACGTTCCACATTATTAAGCAGGCCACAGGTTTCAAGCAATATGGGAAAGAAAAAGGATCTCTCTGCTGCCGAAAAGCGTGAAATAGTGCAATACCTTGGACAAGGTATGAAAACATTGGATATTTCAAGAAAACGTCGGCGTGATCATCGTACTGTGAAAAGATTTGTGGCTGATTCAGAGCACAGACGGGTTCGTTCAGATAAAGGCATAATGAGGAAGGTTTCTGCCAGACAAATTAATAGGATTAGGAGAGCAGCTGCTAAAATGCCATTGCAAAGCAGCAAACAGGTATTTGAAGCCGCTGGTGCCTCTGGAGTCCCGCGAACCTCAAGGTGTAGGATCCTCCAGAGGTTTGCAAGCGTGCATAAAGCTATTATTCGGCCACCCCTAAACAATGCTCACAAGCAGAAACGTTTGCAGTGGGCTCAGAAATACATGAAGACAAATTTGCAAACCGTGTTGTTTACTGATGAGTGCCGTGCAACCCTGAATGGTCCAGATGGATGGAGTAGTGGATGGTTGGTGAATGGCCACCATGTCCCAACAAGGCTGGGACGTCAGCAAGGAGTTGGCGGAGTCATGTTTTGGGCTGGAATCATGGGGAGAGAGCTGGTAGGCCCCTTTACGGTCCCTGACGGTGTGAAAATTACCTCTGCAAAGTACGTAGAATTTATGACTGACCACTTTCTTCCGTGGTACAAAAAGAAGAACCGTGCCTTCCGTAGCAAAATTATCTTCATGCATGACAATGCACCATCTCATGCTGCAAAGAATACCTCTGTGTCATTGGCTGCTATGGGCATAAAAGGAGAGAAACTCATGGTGTGGCCCCCATGTTCCCCTGACCTCAACCCTATTGAGAACCTTTGGAGCATCCTCAAGTAAAATATCTATGAGGGTGGGAGGCAGTTCACATCAAAACAGAAGCTCTGGGAGGCTATTCTGACATCCTGCAAAGATATTCAAGCAGAAACTGTTCAAATACTCACAAATTCAATGGATGCAAGAATTGTAAAGGTGATATTAAAGAAGGGGTCCTATGTTAACATGTAACTTGGCCTGTTAAGTTTTTTTTGATTGAAAGAGCTTTTGATTTCTGTAAATATGACCTTCTGATGCTGCAAATTCAACAAATTACCATTTTAGTTCTCTTTACAACCTTTAAAATATTTTGATCTCTGTTGTGCATAATAATTTGAAACAGTGCATTTTGAGTTTTTTTACTTCTAAAAAAAAATCTGTTATCATTAGGAGATTTGTTCAATAAAATTTGCATTATACTCCAATGGTTGATGGCTTGAAGATTATACTGACTGTCATTTGCATCGACTATTTAGGAAAATCAGCGAAAAATAACATTTGCATAATAATTTGGAACGCGGTGTATAGGCATACAGTGGGATACATCGGCTGAACTCTCTGGGCACAGAGCTACTTGAAGTGCTGTGCCATGGGGAAGACCCTGGCCTTCCCCAGGAATCCCCAAGGTAGCACTCAGGCCGGGGATTCAGGCCCTGGAAAAAGACCCTGACATCACTGTCCATATATGTTAGGGGCTTTCATCTACAGAGTCCCTGGCCAGAGCATCGCAAGCACTCTTGCTTCGGACTCCTGTCCTGGGAAAGCCTTTGACATCACTGTCCATATATGGAAAGTGATATCAGGGGATTTAAACTATGGAGTCCTCGGTTAGAGCGCTCCCAATGCTCTGGCCAGGGACTCCGTAGTTGAATGCCCATGACATCACTGTCTATATATGGACAGTAACATCAGGGGCTACTCCAGTCCTGTAGACCCTAGCCAGAGCACTACTGATGCTCCGGGCAGGGACTCCATAGTTGTACGCCCCTGACATCACTCTCCATATATGGACAATGACGTCAGGGGCTTCCCCAGGGCCAGAATCCATGGCCTGAACGCTAGCTGATACTCTTGTTGGTGATTTCGGCCCTGGGGAAGCTCCCTGAGGTATATGTTTGAAGAGTTGGCACTTCAAATAGAGACAAACACCAGTAGGATTCTTGCTTGATCTGTATAGTTTACTGAGCGATCAGTGCATACTGTCACAGGGCGGGTTAGTGGAACCACTAGGCCGTACGCCGTAGCGGGGAGGCAGCTGGCAAAACAACAGGAAACCCCAGTAATACAATGTCCCGCACAAGGGAACCTGGATAGTCCAGACAGTGGCCGCAGCTCTGGCACTGATGGAGATGGGTGCAGCAGATAACGCCAAATGTGGCGGATGACACAGGAGCCGCATGTTGAGCCAGACGTGGCGGATTCCTCCGGACGTGGAAGATGACACAGGTTGTGACGGATTCCTCCGGACGTGGCAGATGACAGAGGACGTTGCAGATTCCACCGGTTGTGGCAGACTCAATACTAAAGGCACAGCACGGGAAACAGGAACAGGTAACAAGGCACAGGTAACAACTGGAACAGGAAACACTAAGGGACCATTTGCAAGACAGACTGGGAAAACTAACAACGCTCAGGCAAGGATCAGAAGGCCTGGGGCGTTCTTATAGACCAGGAAATCGTGGCAGTTGATAATGATGACGACTTCCTTTGTGCGCGCACTGGCCCTTTAAGGCCGGGCATGAGCGTGCGCGCGCACCCTACGGGATCCAGCAGTCCAGAGCGGAAGTGAGCGCTGGCATCTCCTAGGAGAGAGATGTGGGCCAGCGCTCACGGATTCAGGGCTGCGGGCGTCGGGAGGTGAGTAAACCCGACGGCCCGCGGCCATGGACGTTACACATTGACATGTTCACAGAGTAGGTTAATGCAGAATGACAACATTATGATACAACTTCATACTTGTTATACACTAAATTTTGGCTTTATCCCAATATTCTAAACCAAAACATAGAAAGTGAAAAAGGACATAAGTGGAAAGCTCCACAAAAATTGACAGAACATATCCTCATTATAAATGAATAATAGTTCCTGAAGTGAAGGTTATGATGACCGGTCAACGGAGTCAAACAAAGATCACAGATGTACAAGAAACATAATATCTCACCCAAAAATGTTGTAGCATAATTGTGGCAAAACTGCAATTACTTGATATAAAAAGTTGTATATTAACTCTTAATCTGTATCCTTATTTCTTACACTATAGAGGTTATAGAAAATACCAAATTACAAGGATATCTATATGATTATATAAAGGTTATATTAATTGTATTGAATACATATTATGTGAAGACACTTCTTTAAGGTTCTTCAACAATAATACCAATACTGTAATTCAGTGGAAACTTGAAAGACTTGAAGGCCTGGACACATCCAAAGATACAACTGCATTTTGTCTCTCTACTTATCAGTCCCTCCTGTTGTGTCAGGTTTGCCTTTAATCTCCAGGGAAGTCGCTACCATCTCGTAGATATTTGGTTCAATTGATGTTTGCAGTTGTTGCAATTCCACAGGCGCATAAGGCTTTGTTCACATCTGTGTCAGGGCTCTGTTCATGGGTTCTGTCTGAGCTTTCCGTCAGGGGAAACCATGAGCGAAACCCTGACTGAAACAAACAGAAACCATAGGTTTCCATTTGCATCACCATTGATTTCAATGGTGACGGATCCGGTGCAAATGGTTTCCATTTGTCACCGATGTGTAAGGGTTCCATCGTTTTGACGGAATGAATAGCGCAGTCGACTACGGTATTGATTCCATCAAAATGACGGAACCCTTGCACCTATGGTTTCCGTTTGTTTCAGTCAGGGTTCCGTTCATGGGTTCCCCTGACGGAAAGCTCCAAAGGAATCCATGAACGGGGCCCTGACCCAGATGTGAAAGAAGCCTAAGATGTATGACAAGAATAAAGATTAGGAAGGCATTTGATCAATAATACAAATCATACAGAGCAATAACAATGTGGAGGCATCTAGCGTAAACTCACCAGGGTAAAAAGTAAACCATATATCCTTTTTACACCTCACCACATATGACTATATATATATTTTGGGATTTTATTAACAGAAAATGTACCACTAGGGATATAACAGGTCGTGGGCAGCAGGTAATGTCACATAACATAACTTCAGGTTCTCATAGCTGCCATGTACTTCTTACTTATCAGTGACAACAACCAGTGACCTTAACATCATAACTCCACACTTTTGATAACTTTGTTGTTACACTTAGGGTATGTGCACACGATAACTGCATTTACGTCTGAAATTACGGAGCTGTTTTCAGGAGAAAACAGCTCCTACATTTCAGACGTAATTGCTCGTACTCGCGTTTGGCGAGGCGTCCATTACGGACGTAATTTGGAGCTGTTCTTCATTGAAGTCAATGAAAAACGGCTCAAATTACGTCCCAAGAAGTGTCCTGCACTTCTTTGACGAGGCTGTTATTTTACGCGCCGTCTTTTGACAGTGACGCGTAAAATTACAGGTCGTCGGCACAGTACATCGGCAAACCCATTGAAATCAATGGGCAGACGTATTGGAGCCGTGTTTTCAGGTATAATTCGAGGCGTAAAACGCTCCTCGTTTACGCCTGAAAATAGGTCATGTGAACCCAGCCTTAGGGTCACCCACTGAATTGTGGAGTCTGACTGTATGGTGGGGTCCAATTATATATTATTACCCACCTCCTGGTCACTTACTTGTCTCCCGCTGTGAACAATACTTGGATGCTGCTGACTGGTTCACCTTGGCTCCTCGCTCTTTTCACTCGGGTCTTCGTCCTTTTTGCAGTGTAAGATGTGGATCCAGGTGGATTTCTCTTTTACCTTGACACTGGTTGATGTCATCAGGACTTTGTATGGTCCTTCTCATCTGTCAGAGTGGCTTGTTAGTGTACGTCACAGGGCTGTATACAGCATCTCATACTATGAGCCCGGGGTGAGTTCCCTCGTAGGCTGCTACTTTTCTTGCTGTTCATGGCCCTATTTTCTCTAAAACTGGACCTGGCAGTGTGGTCAGCACTGGCAACGCTCTACATCTCTCTCTCTTTTGCATGGATGTTGGAAACTGGTCCGGCCCAGACATCACAATAGTTTGACTGGAAATGCCCCAGAAGTTGGCCACCACCTGCCATGTAAAATTGCTAATAATGGTGTCTCCCATGTCTCAGAGGGGCTTTCGGGCCTCTTACAGTACCAGAATCTGGGTGTGACTTCTCCTTCTGCCCCACTTAGTAACACCACCTGACCAAAAGAAAACATTTGAGAAGACCCGCTTTGTGGCAAGCACACCCTTGGTTAATTCCAATGTCCTTAGGACTGCACCTTATATCATATATATGTTACCTATATTAGAGCTGGCCGATTATGATCTAAATCAAAATCATGATTAATTGAACATGCAACCTGGATTACGATTAATGAACAATTATTTAGGCCACACCCCTTTCTGCATGTCACGCCCCCTATTTGCATGCTACGCCATTGAATTAATATTTATCCCCTGAGCCTGTTTTGCACCACTGTATATAATATACCCCGATACTGCCCCACACAGTATAATGCCCCCATAGTGCTCTCCACACAGTATAATACCCCATAGCTGCCCACACACTGTATAATGCCCCCATAGCTGCCCCCACACTGTATAATGCCCCTATAACTGCCCTCCACAAAGTATAATGCACCCATAGTGCTCCCAACACTTTATAATGCCCCATAGCAGCCCCCATACAGTATAATACCCCCTAAAACTGTCCTCCACAAAGTATAATACCCCCCATAGCTGCCCCAACACAGTATAATACCCAATAACTGCGCTATAGCTGCCCTCCATGGCTCCCTGCCCTACCATTGGATTCAACTGCATCCTCAGGATGCAGATACAGTTGAAACCGGGGGGAATCTAACGGAGATGACGCCAGTTAATTGCGCTGAATTTCGTTTTTTTTAAATTAATTTCCCAGCTCTAACCCATATATTGATGGGCATTCTGTGACTATAACTCAACTGCTGCACAAATTGCTGTGTAAACGACATCTACAGAATATGAGGACATTTTCTTCCAAACCGCTGACTGATCCATCAGAAGTATAGTCAATGTGGTGACCTCGGATACGTTGCAGCAGCATGTTATTTTCTACTAGAATTGTATGTCAAAATTATTGTATACTCCTTAGAGTTATATCCGTACGTCCTATGTTACTATGATAAACAGCTCCCTCCTATTATTCACTGAACTTGGCTTTCTCATTTCTTAAAAGAGCTCAAGACACATTGCGGTGCTCCTCGACAGACTGTAGTAAACAGATAAATCACAGCCCCGCGCTCTTACATTTCATTTCTCTTACTTATAAGCAGCAGGGCACAGAATGTAAATGGCAGATAATACAAAGCCATTTTTTTTTCCTATATAAAATATATTTGGATGTATTCGGGGTCCGACTGGCCCATCAGAGTACCAGAGGATTCCACAGTAGGCCCAGATTCTGACACGATAGTGGATCTCATAGGGCCAGCAGAAGATAATCCCATTTGGAGGTGAATTTGGAGCCGAACACTAGGGTCTATTTCTTATGGGATGATTGACAAATAACCTACTAGACATTATAGAGGACATGTCCTGTGTGTACACTGATAACAAAGATTATGAAGCAATATAAAGTGGATGTGGACATGTTCTGTATAGATGGAGGGTGAACCCTCAGAATAATTTCCTCTGGTGGGCCCAGTCCGACAATGGAAGTATTAATGGCATGTTTGCCAAGGTGGACAGACATTAAATCGCTGTGAGCAAGTTTTTATATAGCCCCATTAAATCAATTACCAGTTATTACCTGTGTTTTTTTTTTTTTTAACTGCAGCATACCCCTCTACATACCATAGAGGCAGATCATATGGCAGCCATAGGACCCTTAGAGAGGGAGTGCCCAGTCTAGTTGGTCCCATTTTTTTTATTATTGGGTGGTAAGGATCTCTGCAGGATTAAAAATATATTTTAGATATAAAATATCATTACAAAAAAAAGATACAAAAATTCAAGACTGTTACTGAAAAAACTGATTTGCGAAAAAAAATCACAAAAAATATAAAAAAAATGTATGTGTCCTGGGTGAGGAGTATGACCATACCAGGGGTGTATAACATTACCAAATCAGAATGGACAGAAAAATTGATTATTCAGCAACAAAAAAAAATAAAATAAAACACACCGCCTTCATACAACTTTGATCCAAGAAGTAATTCTTAAAAAAAAGTATAAATATATATTTTCCATGAAAATTCCGACATGTGACTGAATCTCCCAGCCATACAACAAGAAACAATACAGTACAAATAACATAACAGGAATCAGCATAGTGCAGGATATAAGGACTCTATCGTGGGAATATTAAGTGCCATCGGCGTCAGACCGCAACACTCAACCCACATTTAAATTCTAGAGAGTCAGCAGGACATATATTAAAATACAGGTAGAAGCCCCCCCGACATGTTTCGCCATGATGTAGCGTCTTCAGGGGTATCGGGGCCAATGTCAGCAATGGACTTTAACTTTTAACCTCTATGTAGTCTGTCTTTTGTTGCAAATCTAATAAAAACTTTGTTATTTTGCTGAATGATAGTTGGAAAACAGGGTTTTCCTTGTCGGCAGGCAATTTTTTTAATTTAACTGTTCTAGAGATAGGTACGGATCCCAGAGGTGGGGCCCGCATCTATCTGACATTTATGACATATCCTGTGGATATGTCAAAAATGTCCCTCATGGGAAAACCCCTTTAAATGGGAGCTGTATAATATCCTAGGCAGTGAGCTCCCCCTAGTGGTGACTGGAAACAGAATTTTATCATGTAAGTAAATGTCTGTGTAAAGGGAATTCTATATCATAAAAGCAGACCACTATAAAGAATTTGACCTATTTAGATTAAATAGAATTAAATTGTAGGCCCATTTTTCTTGCCTAACCAACCTCCATTCACCTCTACACCATCTTTAACCGCCAGGGGTCATTTTTCTGTCTGCAATGCGCTCAACAATGCACTTGGAAACCCCCCTTTAAATATTCTGTGTTTGCCCCTGCAACATCATTAAAAATTTATCTGCTTATTTTGAGCAAGAAAAACATTTAAAAGGAAACAAAAAAGACAAAATTATGGATTTGTTATTCTTTAATAAGAAAACTAAAATGATGACATACAAGAGTTTTAAAGAGGAATATAATTATAATAATCTGACCCTTTCCCCTGTAGTAAGGGTCTGTATAAAGAAACTGTTGGCGGAGGCTCTTCATTCTGTCTTATAAAGGAGCGGGTCACGTTTGTGCCAATCAGGGCAAATGAAGATGTTCAAAATGGGACACCCTTTTAAATAAATAAAACCTTTATCTACAATAAGTCACTTGATGAAAAAATTCAGCTTAAATGTAATTATTTTTTATGACCCTTCTCTGATTCCTCCCCCTGTTGGGTGAAAGCACATGTAAAATTTCTGACTGGCAAATAGAAAGTGGACCCAGAATAATGGTGAAATTACTGTTTCCTTTCAGGTTATCGTCAGATCAGTCCTGATGATAAAGGAGTTAATTCAGTAATAACATAATATGACAGAAAAGGCAATTTATATATATTCCTGATGAGGAGCTTGACTTTATCATTACTAGACACCAAAGTGGTTATTATATAGACACTATGCTTTTGCTCCCTCTAGTGGACACAATGATATCTGCAACCTTATTGGTCTCAGGGAGCTAACAAAGACCCATTGAGATTATTGGAAATAGTTTCACTCCAATTTTTTTAAAATAAATGTATAATCCCTGATTCCTGAAAGATAGGTAGATACCTGTGGAAACTGATATTCAATGCATTTGTCTTTTTAATTGCAAGTATAATAGTTAAAATAATGTATAAGAAAAGTCTGAAAGGTAATACGCTAATACCTCTTGGCAGAAAAAACGTACCTGCGCTGGAAATGGAGTAGTTATATTAATACACAAAGTGGCAGAACGTAAACTAGTCAAACAAGACAAAATGTGTGATGCAGAACACAAGAGCTTTATTCTATTCTATCAGAATCACAGTCGGAGGAGAGGTTTCCGGCTGGACTCTCAGCATTACATGTATTTGTATATAGAGCATGGGGTCTTTCTCATTGATATGGATGTACGATGTATTTATAAATGATGGCAGGTGCCAGACTTCAGAAAGTATGGAAATGTCTCTTCTATGAATGGTACCCTTCATGGATGGAGTTTAATGGTGGCGCCATCCGACAGACTACAGGGATGGACTATATCCAGGGGCGGACTGGCCCGCCAAAGGATCCTCCGATGTACTCAGGCTCTGACACAATAATGGGACCAGAAGGTCCAGCAGAAGACAACCCCATTTTAGGGCTGCCTTTGCTGCCGATCACTTGCCATTGGGGCCAATATTTAACGGGCTGATTCTCAAATACCTATTAGAATTTATTGAAGATATGTTCTGTGTGTGCAATGAAAACAACAAAGATTACGATGCAATTAACTAGTTGCCGACACATGGCGATCACACTTGTCCTGCTGACGGCACAGCAAGTGCGCCCATGTGATCAAGAGTAGGGCGACAGCTGTACTACACAGCCGCAGCAACGCTCTCTCTTCGGAGATCAGAGAAACCTATGATCGCATTGAGTAGTGGGGGGGGTCCCCCTTTTGATGGTGTCACAGGATATTCCTGTGATGCGATCGAGGCCCATACTTTATATGGATAGACAATATAGGGTCCATATTTCCTTTTGTTAGGATATACTTAGGTATGGCCTAACAACTGCCTGTGCACTATAAGTACACAGGCTAATGTGCTAACATATGGTTACATGCCAGCACATTATAGGTAAAAAATAAAAAGCAATCTTAAAAATTCCCCTATGGGATTAAGAAAACAGTAAAATTAATTTAAAAATGTCATGTTAAAAATAAAAAGTAAAAGACATAAATGTGCATTTTTTTCACAACAAATAAACTTTATTAAAAATCACGTCCAAAACATAAAATAATAAACACATATTAGGTATCGTCACGACTAACAATCTGCACATTACATTTTTCTAGCATCATTTATGATGATTGGTGTATGTTAGAAAAGAAAAGAAAAACTGCAGCGGAACTGCTGTTTTTTTGCACTTTTGTATATATATATATGTACCAAATGTCTATGTGACAAATAAGGGTACCTACATAAAGTACAACTCGTCCCATAAAAAACAGTCTCATATAGCTACGTTGAACAAAAAAGAAAAAAAGTTATGTCTGCCGGGATGCAAAGACGAAAAATAAAAAAAATTGGCCCAGTCCTCATGTTCTATATAAGAGATGCAGGTAAAACAAATGGATCTATATCGGCGCTGCTGCTTAATGTGGACGAGGTAAGTATCCAGAAGTCAGGTTTGAGTTTAGGTAAACTGTTTATTCGCAACGCGTTTCAGCGCCGAACTGGCGCTTTCATCAGGCATAGGGATACAGAGAAAAGACACATGTTTATATAGGGCCAGTTCAGATTAGACAATTAGGTAAAAAACTGCGAAAAAACATCGGCGGGTCAAAGTTCACATGGAGCGATAAATGGACACAGCCAGGCCAGAAATGCTGAAACGCGTTGCGAATAAACAGTTTACCTAAACTCAAACCTGACTTCTGGATACTTACCTCGTCCACATTAAGCAGCAGCGCCGATATAGATCCATTTGTTTTACCTGCATCTCTCGTACCCAAGCGGTCACCCCGGTGACCGGCCCGGATCTGGCAGCAGCTACCCCGTGGACCCCAGCGCTGAACTCTTCCAAACCTCACGGTGAGCATATATATCCCCTTCCCCTTCTCACCTCCAATTTCCTTGATCCACACCAAGTGGCGCCGTGGCGCTTTTTTTCTCCTTATCTTATCATGTTCTATATAAAGTTTGGGCTCGTTTCTTAGGCTGACTAAATCTGCCAAAATCCTACCCGTCACCTCTTCTTATGGAGACCCTTACACTTTGGCAGCAATCGTTCTGCACTGGTGTGAAATGAGGCATATATGGCGACCGAAGACGAAATTGTGCGGTGTCTTAAAGTGCAACGTGATTCAGTTCTTCTTAGTGAAACGCATCATGTGTATAAATAATTTTTACAGTATCCAGACAGTTCACGGACCTGGTGGCGTATGACCTCTAGACCGCCATTAGCAGACACCGTCCAATTAGAGTCTTAAGGGGATTTCAGCTGAAGTTAAGGTGACGAGTTCTTATGCAGTTTCTTGATCCTCTCAAGTGACGGCAACTAATGAAGGGCAATTATTTCATGGCTGTGTCCTCGGCGTCTAATCACCATGAACTGCAACTAATGGGGGTCATGTTCTTCATTCTCGATAATCCTTCTTGTCCCTCCATTATTTCGACCAACGTCATAACTCTGCCTTTCTCCAAGATAAATGTGTGTGACACATATGTAATAAATAAAATGGCCATCTAAATGGGGCAAATACTTTTTTTCATCACAGTAGACATATTCTCTAACATAGTCAGTGCTCAAATATCTTTGTTAAAATATTAACATATGAAGTATTTTTAAAAATACTCCATGTTATACTAAAACCTTATACCCATATATAACTGGTCAGGGGCGGAGATATAGGGGGTGCAGAGGTAGCAGTCACACCCGGAGCCCAAGGAGCCCCAATATCCCCTCAGCCGCATAAGAAGACACCAGTATTATAAATGATTTATGGTAGATGGGGACCCTGTTATAGATTCGGCATTGGGGCTCCGGAGCTTCAAGTTGCGTCTCTGTAACTTGTTATTCTGTATGTCTGTACCTTAAATACTAGGTTAACACCTGGCGTCCATTGCACGTCTGCAGACATCATGTAATAAATAGGTCATTTATGTAATACAAGCCTTTGTTGTATGTGATCCATTCCTAGCAGCACAGCTTACACCGGCAATCCATCTGCTGTACAAACATTACTCTTCTCACCTTGATTCCCAGGGACACGGGGTGCCGGGCTGAATCACATCTGGCGCCAATTCCAAGGTGAAAATGCTATCATTTGTGGGATGTGATTTCCAGTGCCTGCATTATCAGTGAGCTCTATCTATCTATCTATCTATCTATCTATCTATCTGTCTATCTATCTCATATCTATCTATCTATCTATCTATCTATCTATCTATCTATCTATCTATCTATCTATCTATCTATCTATCTATCTATCTATCTATCTATCTATCTATCTATCTATCTATCTATCTATCTATCTATCATCTATCCATCTATCCACCTATCATCTATCTATCTTGCCACTTACTATTTGTTTTATTTCCTTTTTGTGTGAATATGTGATGGGAGTCAGCTTGTGAATACCTTCTATTTTAAGGACTGCCAAACTGTCTTGAGAAAGGGGACGTTTGGTACATTTAGGCCTCCTCATCAAATCTTGCTACCTGACTCGATATAGTGCTCCCCAAGTTCTGCATTCATATAGCCATGGTTTCCATATCTTGCACCAATGAAGGCTAATAAACCCAAAACAGCTGTATGCAAGGTGGAGTAAATAGCTCTGTACTGAGGATGCAGATACAGTTGAAACTAGAAAAAACCCCGAAATAAACGAAATGCGCTAGATGGCCTTGGTTATCTGCACTTAATTTCGGGTTTTTTTCCGATGAATTGCTCAGCCCTACTTCAGACACACTTTAGGACCTGAATGCGACTGCGATCCACACGCCCGTGGATCGTCCACACTTTATAGTGCTAGTACTTTTCCTTACCCACACAGATGGGATCCTATTGCTTTGCAGAACGTAAATATGAAAGTAATGTTATCAGGAGAAAAGTTCAGCAAGTCAGAGGTAAAATCCACCCTCAAATAATTTTTTGACAAATGACAGTGACATTTTAGAAGACGTTGTCAGTGGTGGTTCATGAGTTTCCACCCATGCCAAGACACAGCCATATTTCTATGATGCTCAATAGTAACTGTTCCCTTGACCTGGAAATATCAGACGACAGCCAAGATGGTTTCACGGTCTATTAGGCTCTCCAGCCCCTTCAATTTGAGTGTCACTGAGTGTCTGAGCTCACAGACATCTACTAATAACAATCACTGCGACCTGTCAGAAGATTCTCTAGTGTGGATTTGCCCTTTGAAATACGCTTTTTTGAGAATGGTCCCTTAAAGGGACCTGTCACTTCTCCTGACATTTCTGTTTTAGCAACTCCTTGCATTTCATATAAAATAACTTTGCTGGAACATCTTTTCTTAGAACTCTGTGACGTACTATTCTTCTGTTATTCCTCCTGGAAATGTATGAATAAATTGACAACTGGGCGTTACCATTCCCCTTGTCAAAAAGGTGTGTACCTAAACACATCGGCAAAGTCAACAGTGATTGGATAGTGTCAGAGTGGGTAGGGACACAGCCCCCCCAACCTGCAACACCCAGATGTGAATTTATTCATATGTTTCAAGAAGGAATAACACAAGAACGGCACAACGCAGTATTCTAAAAAAATATATATTCCAGCATTGTCATTTCTTGGGGAAGTATTTACTAGAATAGACATGTCACATCTTTAGTGATATATTAATCACAGAATGTTCTGCTGCTGGGACTCCCAGTGATCAGCTATAATCCGTGGGGGCATCCTGCAGCAAGTGCTTAATTTCTCTTCAGCGCCCCCACAGGCGAAATGAAGCACTACATGGTGGCCAATAAAATCAATATGTAATACAAGACATAGAGCTGTAAACATTGATTTCAATGGTGATGGATCTGGTGCATTTGTCTCAGTTGTGCATGGGTTCTATCATTTTGACAGAATGAATAGCGCAGTAGACTACGGTATTCATTCCGTCAAAATGACGGAACCTTTGCCCAACTGAGACAAACGCCATTGATGCAAACAGAATCCTATGGTTTCCGTTTGTTTCAGTCAGGGTGCCGTTCTGACGGGAAGCTACGACGGCACATCAGAACAAAACCCTCATGTGAACGAAACCTTAATGTTCTTTGTTGGAACTTTAATTGGTGAACGGTGCTAAACGTCTTTCGCATAAATAAGGAGAATGGCCTCCTTGATACTATGTACGTTAACAAAAAGCAGCCTTCAGTTTGCAGAGACTAAAGCAATGGTGTACATCTCATAGATATATCCCATGCAACTAGTACGCGGCTCAGAAGAAGAGAGCGCCCTGCGCAGACTAGGCCTATTTCACTTTCTTATATACTGTTTGAACCTGCATAGGCCTCCTCTTCTTCAGAATCAGGCCGGATTCGAATTTACTAGACCAGACAGGCAAAAACTGCGCCAAACTTATCACAATGGCAAAAGCTGTTTGATAAAGTTGGCTCAACTCACAAGACATGTTAGATGGCTACGGTTTTCTAAATTTGTCAGTTGTGGTTTTTTTATGCATTTTATAAGGCATATTAAAATACCATTGAAGTCTATGTTCACACTGCCATTAGAGGCTCCATTTGGAGATTCTGTTGGTAGTCCCTGAAGATGTGACGGGAAGAATAGCGCTGCATTATTCTGCCCTTCAAGGAGACAAAAACCGCAACGGAACACAAAGCACCAGTGGTATCCATTGTGTGACTGACCCAGCTACGCGCCGTCGTGTCCGTTATAAACTGATTCATTTACATAATCCCTCCCCTTTTGAGATCCGTCTGACAATCCTGTGGTTAGTTAGGAGGTATGCCTTAGATGATGCAGTCAATTGCCACCGCAGCACCTGAGGAGTTTGGCAGAGGGACAAGGCTTCCACTATCAGGCCATCAGCACCCCTGTGACGTGATCACAAGATGCTTGTGGGTTACCATGGCAGCCGGGTAGCCTAACAAAGGTCACCAGGTCTGCCATTGGTATAATCCTATTATAAACCTCATAAATTGACTGTCACTGTAATACTGACAAACAATAATGCTTGGGAATACTAAGGCCTAATGCACACGACTGTGGTGATTTAGCGGTATGCAGAACCACGGATCCGGTGTCTGTATTTGCGGTCCATTTGTCTGCTAAAACCTTCCGTAGTGCATCCATGTGTCATCGGTATTCACGGATCGGCAAAAAAAAAAAAAAGGAAGGATAGAATTGATGTCAAATAGGGACTGTAAAATGACATGTCCTGAGTTTTTGTAGCCTGGACTCGCAGCCCTCACATGGATTAGTGAACTTCACGGTTGTGTGCATGGTGCCATATAAATAAATAGGTCCGTGTGCTATCCGCAAAATCGCAGAGAGCACACGGACAAAAAAACACGGTCGTGTGCATTAGTCCTAAGTATTCCAAATCATAATACAGGCGATCAAAAGATCGCAGCTTCAAGTTAAAAACGTCAAATAGAGTGTAATAGAAAAAAACTCTCTCTGGCAGCCCCATAGAAAATGAACAGAGCGGTCCCTGAGCATGCGCAGTAGCGCTCCATTCATATTGGGCACACAGGGACGGCCAGGTAAGCACATTCTCTGGATCGGTGGGGGTCCCAGCAGTTGGACTCCCACCGATCACATATATATATGACCTATCCTGTGGATAGATGACAAATTTCAACTATGAGAAAACTCCTTTAACTGTTTGGACGTGAATGTAGATAAATAGTAATTCCAGGTTAGACAATCTCCTTCCATAAGCACTATTAGAGACGGCCACACGGAGCAGCCCTGACACGGTCGCAACGCGGCCAACAACTGCACTGGCACTATGTGGGAGCGGCTGGCAAATACTTAGTTAAGAGGTATTTCGGTTACATGCGCATGCGCACTGCCGCTACATTCATTCTCTATGGGAGCGCCGCAGATAGCCGAGAGCAGTGTTCGGCTATTTCTGGCACTGCCATAGAGAATGAATAGGAGGTAAGTTTTTGTAATTTACAAAATCGTGCGGCCATAAAGGGTGTATTAATTCATGGCCACACGATTTTGCAGATATAGAGACGGTTTACCCATGTTAACATGCGGCCACTAACAGGCTGTTTGACGGCCACACCGAACATGGTGCCGGCGCGGTTGTTAGCTGCGTTGCGACCGTGTCAGGGCCGCTTCATGTGGCCCTACCCTTAGAGCATATGGACATCATAGAGGAGGGTTACCCCTCGAGTTCTCTCTCTGTGAGCCATAGTAGAAAGCCGCTGAAAACAGCAACTTCAGTGAGAAAAATTTCTGCAACAAAGCTGCTGTGTGTGAATATACCCAAAGAGTGAGTTTACACGTAGCGGAAATACAACGGATCTTTCACAACGGATTTTGTTGCGGAAAATTCAAAGCATCATACAGTAGCAGCTGAGTGGATGAGATGTGAACAAATCTCATCAACTTGCTGCGCAAATGATAACTGGAAAAACGGGAAAAGCTGTGATTACGCAGCAAAAATCGCAACTCAGAAAAAAATGAAAATCTTATACTTACCCAGAATTATGTGCTTCTTCGTCTCGGCCGGCCTCCTGGGATGACGTTTTATCTCATGTGACCACTGCAACCAATCACATACTGCAGCGGTCACATGGGATGAAACATCATCCCAGGAGGCCAATCTGCAGGACGTCAGAGGGTAAGTTTACTGTAATGGTACGGGGTGGGGAGACGACAGGTGAGCCCTAATCTACCCGCAACTCAGTCCCTGCCTACTTGCACTGCCCGTCCTAAATGACGGCGTACAACTGGGCGACGGTCCCTACGCTCAGTAAGTGCAAAGACAGACAACACAAGACAAGGGCACACAGAAGCAAAGGGGAGTAAGGGCAGTTGCCCACGGAAAACCATGAGCAACAGGCAGTGGTGAACAAGCCAAATCAAACCAGGAGAGTACGTAGTAGCAAAACAGAGCAGGAGAATAGTCAGGCAAGCCAGGGTCAAAAAGATACAGAGGTCAATCAGGTAAATAGCAGGAATAGCAGAGCCAGGAAACAAGAGAATCACAGGCAGGAGCTAGAACCGTCAGGCCAGGCGGTGATAGGTTCTTCTTCTCCTCAGTCTGCAAGCCTGAGTGGTAACAGATCGCGTCACTCTAGCAGACCTTGGAGCTGATGAAGGCTGATTAAGCCCGGGCGTTGACACAGAACCTGTGTCTGGCAAACCCTTTACATATACGCAGTTTTTTTCTTTCCTCTTCTGGAAAGCGTACATTCTGGCCGAAAAACGACACCACAATTTAGTGCGGCTGCCAGGGCGGATATACTGTGTACCATTCCGCAGCGCACCCGCCCTGTGTGAACATAGACTAATTATGACCATCAATACAATTATTCCAGGAATTTTTCATTACATTTTAGGTAGCCCATCCCCCTTTAAATGATAAAAGATTAAAAAAAATACAAAATTATACATAATCATGAAATCCAATTTATTTTTATCTTCTAGTTATACAAAACTTAAATTAATAAATAATTAGAAAAAAGACAGATAATGAAATAATGTACTGTATATTCATAACATGAGTTACATTAGGATCCAGTATTTGTTCTCCAATGACTATTTTATAGTTAGTGATAATTAATTTTACATTGTCATAATAATGATTTCCCAATCTTGGTGTACGATATTTTTATCCTTGTTTTTTAATCAATGAGATGCATAAAATAATAAAAAAAATCACATGTAGCAGAAAACATGCAAATGAGATGCAAATTCACAGTTTAAAGATGAATCATGATGCAAACTACAGAGGACACCCACACACCAGTCTGAGCACATGAAAAAAACGGGGAAAAAGTCCTAAGCACGTATGCCCAGCAGCCAGATGGCTTCAGTAGCGTCCAGGCTTTTTTGGACCTTCATACATTATCAGTAAGTCCACGTGTAGCGTAAATACTGAAGATTTTCCACAATGGATTTAATTTATGAAAATCTGCAGCATAATTCAGTAGCAGGAAAGTGGATGAGATTTCAACAAATCTCATCCACGCACTGTGTAAAAAAACCTGCCAAAAAAATGTTCATAAATTGACCGCGTTTTTTTAAATTATGCTGCGGAATCGCTGCTTTTCTGTTGCAGGTTTTCCCCATTGATTCAATGGGGAGGTAAAAGTTGCCCTGAAGGTTCAATCAGCAGAGTCGCTGTATCGGAACTGGTGGAATGAATAGAGTTTGGTGCCGCCCTGTGATTTAATCGTCAGTGACCTCTTTGGCGCATGTGCTGTGACATGTCCCTCTGGACCACGGGATGAGGCATAAGGTGACGCCGGCGCCTAACGGTACAATAAAGACAACCGACCCGAGGGCAGGAGGCAGCGTCCACCGCGCATGCGCACGACGCAGACATAACTAGAAGTGCCATAAAAGATGAACAACACCAGGGGGAGTACAGCGGAGCTAAGTTAGGGATGGGGGATGCATGAATAGACTTGTAACCACCGGGTTATATAAAGAACAGTTTGGCAATACATAATAAAAGTGTAATAAACGCTCTAAGGGCGGGTTCACACATGGCGGAATTTCACTTAAATTCCGCTGCGGACACTCCGCAGCGTTAATCCGCAGCGGAGCCGTTTCTCCATTGACTTTCACTTTAATTTAGCAGTGTTCGTTTACACGATGCGTACAATTCCGCTGCGGAGCATAGGCTGCGGAGCGGAATTTGGTGTCCGCAGCATGCTCTGTCTGTTGCGGAGCGGTGGCGGACTCATGGCGGAATTTCTCCATTGACTTCAATGGAGATTCAAAGTTCCGCAATGAAGTCCGCAGCTGTCATGCACATGTCATGTGTGCTGCGGATGCGTCTTGCTTTTTTAACTTGACATTTCTTCATTCTGGCTGGACCTATGTATTTCTAGGTCTACAGCCAGACTGAGGAAGTCAATGGGGCTCCCGTAATGACGGGAGCGTTGCTAGGAGACGTCAGTAAATAGTCACTGTCCAGGGTGCTGAAAGAGTTAAGCGATCGGCAGTAACTGTTTCTGCACCCGGGACAGTGACTACCGATCCCAATATACATGTATCTGTAAAAAAAAATGAAGTTCGTACTTACCGAGAACTCCCTGTTTCTGTCTCCAGTCCGGCCTCCCAGGATGACGTTTCAGTGTAAGTGACGGCTGCAGCCAATCACAGGCCAAGCACAGGCTGCAGCGGTCACATGGACTGGCGCGTCATCCAGGGAGGTCGGGCTGGATGCCGAAGGAGGGACGCGTCATAAAGACAACGGGCGGTAAGTATGAATTTCTTTTACTTTCACTAGGGAAAGTGCTGTCCCTTCTCTCTATCCTGCACTGATAGGGAGAAGGGAAGCACTTTTCCCGCAGTCCGCAGCAGCTAGTCCGCATCAATTTTCTGCACATTTTGTGCAGATCCGCAGCCGTAATCCGCAACCCGGATTAGGTGCGGCATTGATGCGGACAGTTGCGGAGGAATTCCGCCATGTGTGGTCATGCCCTTATGCAGTGGCGTAACTACCGCGGTAGCAGCAGTAGCGGCTGCTACGGGGCCCGGGGCTTGAGGGGGCCCGGTGGCGCCGCTAGCAGCCGTTATGGCTACTACAGCGGTAGCGTCGCTACTGTGGGGCCCGCGACGCCGAGCCTTACACAGGCCATCTCATGCCTGTAGGTGTCGCTAGCACCGGAGGGGGCCCCAGTGCTAGCGGCAGCCAAATACATGAATGGCCGGGCATGTTCCGTGCCTGACCATCCAGTGCCTTACAATGACACTGATTGGCTAGCGGCGCGATGACATCATCGCGCCGCTTCCATGCTTGGAAGGTGCTGATTGGCGGGGCAAGTCATTCTGCCCCGCCAATCAGCGTCATTGGAGGACGCTCGTTCAACTCCTGCAGACATGCTCAGAAGAGAGCATGTCTGCATCGCCAGTGAACAGCGTGGGAACCGGAGAATGTGAGTATGTCAAGTTTTTGTTTTTTTTCCCTCATAAAAATGTGAATGGCATTATCTATGGGGGGGGGGGTCATCTTTATGTGGGCTATTATATATAGGGGGTCTATATGTGGGGCAGTAGCTACAGGGGGGGTCTATATGTGGGGGTGTGGGCCATTATATACAGGGGGCTCTATATGTGGGCCATTATATACAGGGGGGTCTATATGTGGGGGTGTGGGCCACTATATACAGGGGGCTCTATATGTGGGCCATTATATACAGGGGGCTCTATATGTGGGCCACTATATACAGGGGGGTCCATATGTGGGCCACTATATACAGGGGGGGTCTATATGTGGGCCACTATATACAGGGGGGTCTATATGTGGGACACTATATACAGGGGTGGGTTACCTGTGGGGCACTAGCAACAGGGTGGCTATATGTAGTGCACAGTCTACAGGGGTCGGCTATATGTGGGACACTATATACAGGGGGAGCTATATGTGAGACACTATATACAGAGGTGGGCTATACGTGGAGCACTAACTATAGGGGAAGCTATATGTAGGGCAGCACGGTGGCTCAGTGGTTAGCACTATTGCCTTGCAGCTCTGGAGTCCATATGTGGGCACTATCTACAGGGGCTTCTATGTAGGTCACTATCTACAGGGGACATGTTGTGTGTTTGTGACAGTTATATTTAGATGTGTTGAGAATTTTAACTTCGTTTTATAGGTGCAGAAATGTTTTAAAAGTGAGAAGCTGAAGACATCTAAACGGAAAACTGCAGAAATGGGTCATGGCCGGGAGAAATCCATCATAGATGTCTGAACCGGAGGGAGAAGAAAAGAACTAGAATCTGAGACGTCACCGGTGAGTCACTTAATGTAAATGTTTATTCTGCCTCTAATCAGTATTGTAGTCACTGTATGATCTGCAGCGAGATGATGGTGATAGGATTTTTTTTGTGAAACCGCATCTCCCAGCATATCCTTACCATTGTTCCGGCCATGCTGGGAGCTGTAGTTTTACGCCGTACAAACTTATACGCAGTGGCGTAACTACCGCTATAGCAGCCGTAGCGACTTCTACAGGGCCTGCAGCATGAGGGGGCCCGTGCCACCCGCCGGCACGGCCCCCTCCCATGGCCGCAGGCTCCGCTAGCAGCCGCTATGGCTGCTACAGCGCGACGCCACTGAAGGGGTTGTTCCTACATAAGACATGTATCCCCTATCCACAGGATAGGGGATACATGTGTGATCGCTGGCAGCGATGAGGAGAACGGGGGACCGAAAGTCCCCCCTAAGTTCTCCATGACAAACCTCGGACTTCCGGGGTCTGTGTCGGCAGCTCCGTAGAAATGAATGGAGCGCCGGTCGCGCTTGTGCGCATGCGTGACCAGCGCTCCTTTCATTTTTATTGAACTGCGCAGACGCCGGAAGTCCGAGGTTAGTCATGGAGAACTTCGGGGGACTTTCGGTCCCCCGTTCTCCTTATCGCTGCCAGTGATCACACATGTATCCCCTATCCTGTGGATAGGGGATGCATGTCTTTTGTAGGACAAACTATAGGACGTTTTTTTTGGGGGGGGGGCTATATAGCGTTATCTACAGGGGGGGCTGTATGGCGTTATCTACAGGGGGGCTGTATGGCGTTATCTACAGGGGGGCTGTATGGCGTTATCTACAGAGGGAGTCTGTATGGCGTTATCTACAGGGGGGCTGTATGGCGTTATCTGCAGGGGCTGTGTATGGTGCTATCTATAGGGGGGCGCTGTGTGGTGGAATCTATAGGGAGGCACTATCTACAAGGGGGGGGGGTTGTGTGATACCCAGCAGAGGGGGGGCCCCAGTCAAAAGTTTGCTATGGGGCCCAGTCTTTCCTAGTTACGCCCCTGCCCTTATGCACAATCAATTACCAGTAATACAGAAATCATATCCAAAACCAAAATAGCCTATAATACAATAGTGATCAAAATATGCCCCAATAGGCAATAAGATAAATGAATAAATGTATGCAGAGAACGATATATATATTTGATGTAAAAATAAAGTGAGCAGTGAGTGCGTGATGCCAATGACAACAACATTGATACAAACCAAATTGTGTGAATTGAAAAACAGAATGAATGAAATGGAAAAATGTTGAAAATGTGAAACCCAAATACTATGTAATAGTATGAAAAAGGCATATATCAATCAATCATGTGGGCATGGACACGCAAATATATGCAAAAGGCTAAACAAGGGGTGTTTCTATTGTACAGGTCAACCACCCGTTAAAAAGAAATGATCAAAAAGGTGTATATAAATGATACACCTTAGGCCGGATTTACACGAGCGTGTGCGTTTTGCGCGCGCAAAAAACGCTGCGATTTGCGCACGCAAAAGACACTTAACAGCTCCGTGTGTCATCACAATATGATGCGCGGCTGCGTGATTTTCGCGCAGCCGCCATCATTATGACACGCTGTTTGTATGTTTGTAGCACGTGGTGCTTTTCTGTTTTCATTCATACTTCTTACTGCTGTTGCGAGAATCACGCGCGTCCCACGGAAGTGCTTCCGTGTGGTGCGCGTGATTTTCACGCACCCATTGACTTCAATGGGTGCGTGATGCGCGAAAAATGCAAAAATATAGGACATGTCGTGAGCTTTACGCAGCGGACACACGCTGCGCAAAAGTCACGGACTGTCTGCACGGCCCCATATGCTAACATAGGTCCGTGCGACGCGCGTGACGCGCGTGTATTACACGTTCGTGTAAATCCGCCCAAAGTTGTAACCATTGTTTACGAGTTGACCCAACACAAGTATGTGTAAAATGACGACAATAGCCAAGAATAAGGGTCTGCTCACACGTTGCGTAAATATTGCGGTTTTTGCCGCAGCAGAATTTGTTGTTGAACATCCGCAGCAAATACAATAGCAGCAAAATGGATGAGATAAAACAAATTTCATCCACACGCTGCATAACTTCTGAGCGGAAAAAACTTTATTCAGAACTTTATTCCGCAGCATGTCAATTGTATTTGTGTTAACGCTGCTTATTCGTTGCAGGTTTTCACATTGAATTCATTGGGGAGGTAAATCCTGCAACAAGTAGCAGTTGTTGCATTTTTGCTGTGGGTTTGCAGCGATCCCGCCGCAAAAAAACGCAATACAGAAAATAAAAAAATGTCATACTTACCCAGAAGCCTGTGTTCCTCCCTCCAGCGCGGCCTCCTGGGATGACGCTTCATCCCTTGTGACAGCCGCTGCAGCCAATCACAGGCTGCAGCAATCTCATAGGCTGAAACGTCATCCCGGGAGGCTAGCAGGCCGGTAAGTGCAGCGGACATTCCTGGTGAAAAACTGCACCACAGTTTGGTGCGCTTTTTAGCCCAGAATTCCACGCGGCGCACAGGGCGGATACTAAAATCTGGAGAAATATAGAAATGTGCAGCCATAATTAAAACAATGTCTCTACTTATTGACCAGATGCTCCTTGTCTGCTGTATGTGAGACGGCTCCCAAAATAGTTACTGTTAAAAATTGTTTAAAACTGTCTAAAATCCCTACTGCTGTATAATTCATAAACTGAACCTTACAAAATCAACACAAGACGAGGAGGGAATACAGATCACAATCCAGCGCAGACATGTAGTGTTGATTCTGAGAAGTGGATGGAATGAGTTATGTCTGAATATTGGGATTAGTGACGGAAAGGTAGACTTCTGCCCTGGGAGATTTTAAAAATATCACCGGTCTTGGAGGACGTCTTTTTGCCATACTGCAGTCTAATTATATTGCATTAAATGTTCTCCGTTGATCAAAACAGACTGTTATCTGCCAAATGACTTGAGCCGCTATTTTCTCCCGGTTACTGCTGCCAACTTTCAGAAAACACTTCAAGCAATACTGATCAAAACAAATTATTAAAGTCAGGAGTATAATAAAGAAGGGAGGTATTTGTGAAAGATAAAAATAATGTGATTACATTCACAGCCAGCAAATACCGGTCGATAGCCACTATAACTGGGACTATGTAAGCTGTGATAGCGGTCTAGAAAATTTTACGGTTTTGGGCAACTAAATGGTGACTGAGGCCTGATGCAAACGGCAGAGGGTACACGGATGCACACGGAGTCCACCATGGGGATCTGTATGGCGCCATGTTACAGAGTTATTCTCCCCTAGAAGCAATGCTCTGTTCATTATGAACACGACAATTTTTTTTTTGCCATGCACCTTCCAAAATTCTCTGGATAAACTTAGAGGCTTACGGACGTACAGTAGAGCCCCATAGAAGTCTCCTTGGAGGTTGTATGAAGGCTTAAACATGTTTTACCATCTTAGAATCAGCTGAGCTCGCTGAGCTATGCTGTTTCTGAAAACTGAAACTCGGAAGCTATGGAAACAGCTTAGTTCGCCATGCTACACTGTTTCCATAACTCCTATTCAGTTCTCTGGGAGTTACGGAAATAGCTTAGGTCAGCGAGCTCGACTGTTACCGTGACTCCTGACCATCTAATCAGGATGCAGCAGGAGCAGAGCAAGGTAAAACGGGGTTTAGGGGGCCCCATTCTAGACATGTATTCGGGTCCCAGATTTGGGACCAGCTTCTATCGGACATTTATGGCATATCCTATGGATATGCCATAAATGTCCAAGATGGGAAAACCCTTTTAATACACTTGTGTGCAAGAGGCCTTTTAAACTCCTATTAAACTCCCTTTTCATGGCCCCAACATTTCGGAAACAATTTGATCTGTGGACTGGGGTGTCAATGAAACATCTGCCTGCCCGGGCTGATATTCTGCAGCGGCATACATCTGAGGTACACGTTGAGAAATACTGCTAAACAAAGCCTATGAATAGACATGGGCAAACTCTTTTTTCTAATCCTGGACAATCCCTTTAAGGAGATAAAGATCCTGTTGGATGACGAAAAATGAGGTTTTACATCCAACGGTTAATAAAAATCCTATAATACTAGCAATGTGACATTTTACACTCTACCGAAGACACATAACTAGACCCATTGTTTCTGGTCACAATAACCTTACTGTGAGAGCAAGTACTGTATGTATCTGGACTATGATCCTTCTCTTTGTGCCAGCTCTACCCTCATACTTATATGACATTGAAGACAGTGTCATTAAATTAGAGCACATATTGGTTTCTAAAAATACGTTCATTGTTAGACCAGCTGCTGCATTGTGATACAGTAGCATTCAATATCGTGTCATACCGTCACTTTTTGAGCACTAGAGGTCTTTAGCTTAGAGAATATGATAATTTTGTTATTCGACTTTTGAAGTATTTGTTGGAGCACAGCAATTTCCCATCTGGGGAATCATTTAGCAGCAGCTATCGGTGGATGAAATTGGAGATGTTCGTGTCTAGAAGAGGCTGGACGCAGCTGCAGGCTTGAGGGAAGCCGACATGACCGTCCTGGTAGGGAAAGGGTTAATGTTAAGAGGTGAGGGAAAGGTGAAGAAGCTGAAGGAGGGACGGGGAGGAGCTAGGGGGGACGGGGGGGCCGTTACCGCGCTTCCCGCTGTTTCTCGGCATTGAGCCGGAAGCAGCGGGAGGAGTAGTACACAAGAAGCAAAGCTCCCCGTTGCCCGGCTTTTTAGTATGGCAGAGGCCCTGATTTTAGAGCGGCTGCGTGCCGCTGCTGTGCACCACGGTCCCGGATGGCTGGAGGAGACCGTGGCTGCATTAACGCGGATCCCGGACGCCGTTTCGCCACGTCGGGCACGGCGTTCGGGGTCTGTTGTAAGGGACAGGCTCCCCTCCCCCGGCCCCCCTACGAGCATGGCTATGGCGGCGGGGGGGGAGTCGGCAACAACCGCTCCTGCGCTGGGCAGGCAGAGAGCGGTAGCAGGGGTGACGGCGATGCAGGCTGTGTCGACCCGTCCCTCTCGGCGGTCCCGACCTCCAGAGCGCCTGAGTCCGGAGGTAGTCCCGCGGACACGGCGTCGCAGAGGGAGCCCGATCCCGGACGCTGCAGGCCAGGCAGCTGGGAGGACCGCCCCTTCCCAGGCCCTGCGTCCTGGCAGGAATCCCAGGCCGCGACGGGGTCCGGCGGTAAGCAGGGAGTCGCAGGCCGGGCTCCCTGTCACCCCTCCCCCATCAGATGGAAGATGTCAAGAGCAAGGTACGGCCGCCCCGCATGGTGATGTTCCGGCCAGGGGGCAGGCTTCGTCAGGATCGTCTAGACGGACGACTAGATCTGCAGCGACGTCGAGGCAACAGGTCCGGTCGGAAGTCTGGGTCCCGGCGGTCGGGCGGCAGGTTGCCGGCCCATCGGTCAGCGCGTCCTCATCCCCTTTCCGAAGAGGTCGTTGGGAGGGACAGTCGTCGGCGAGAGAAGAACTGGAGGAAGGTGAACTGGACGTCTATCGTCGAGGTCAGGATGGTCCGGCTGACGGGAACACAGCGCCTGTGCAGCCCGGTGAGTGTATAACTCCTTTATTGTCTTATCCAGCGATTTTTATGTCGGGTGTCGGCGGGGGGGCTGCTAGCATAGCATCGGGGGCCGGTAGTGGCGCGGGCGGACGCGACGGAGCGGGTTTGGCAGATTTAGTGGGTTGCTTACGGGAGCTGGTGGGGCGCCTGGATAGGGCCGCGGCGCCGGTAGTAACGGAAGTGTCCCCTGCGGTAGTTTGGGAAGGCCCCAGGGAAGTGGGATCGTTGCAGGCGCGTCCTGTGGTGGCGGTTAGAGAGGCGGTCGCGGTGTCGGTGCAGACTGAGGCACAGAAGGACGGCGATCGAGTGCGCATGGACGATCGTGCTCGGGGGGAGGTGTATGTTTGTTTTGAGGGTCCGTTGGGGGCGCATTTAAAGCAGGAGGTGCGTGATCGGATCTGGAAAGATGAATATGTTGAAATTTTTTCTCTCTTGCCGCTGGCTAAATTCAATTTGGATAAGAGCAAGCGGGATGAGAGTAAAAAGGACGAGGAGGAACGGCGGCGGTATAGGCTTATCCCGCAGACGTTCGTTAATTGGTCGCAGGCGTTCGCCATATTGGCTAGTGTGATAGGGGAAAAGGCGCCGGAAAATTGTTCGGCGTTATTTTGTTATTTTGATGCTATTGGGGAGGCTCATAGGGCGTATGGGGGTCAGGCGTGGCTGCGATATGATGAGCAATTCCGTCAGCGGAAGGCGGTTCGGCCGGCGATTCGGTGGGACCAGAAGGATATTGCTCTCTGGTTACGGGTTACGGTTCCGGTTAGGCAGCCCTTTCCCGGGAGCGGTGGCCAGGGAGGCCAGACTAGTCAGAGTGGACCAAGCGGCGGGGGAAAGGCGGGGTTTTGCTGGCAATTCAATGAAGGCCAGTGTAAGTTCGGGGCCACGTGCAAGTTCAAGCACGTGTGCTCCGAGTGTAATGGTGCATCACACGGGGCGGCAAAATGTCTGCGTAAAAAGAGGTCCGGGAACCAGCACGGGGCTGGTCAAGGGGGTGTCGCCGGTGAGGGTGGAAAGGATGGCCCCTTATCTAAATGAGTATCCGGATAGGGCGGCGGCTAAGTTGCTTTATGAAGGGTTTAGTGTTGGTTTTGTTATTCCTCCGCCTCCTTATGAGGTTCCGGTTACGCGGAGAAATTTAAAATCGGCTTACGTGCATGCGGAAGTCGTGTCGGAAAAGTTGTTAAAAGAAGTTTCGTTGGGGCGCATGTCGGGGCCATTTGTGGAGTCGCCGGTGAAAGATTTAGTTGTGTCCCCTTTGGGTATTGTCCCTAAACGCGAGCCCGGAAAGTTTCGTTTGATTCAACATTTATCGTATCCCAAAGGTTCGTCGGTAAACGACGGGATTGATCACGAGTTGTGTTCCGTAGTTTATACCTCATTTGATAAGGCGGTGGGGTTAGTGCGGGCTGCGGGTCCGGGGGCGCTGCTAGCAAAAACCGACATCGAGGCGGCGTTCAGGTTGTTGCCGGTGCATCCAGAAAGCCAACGGCTGTTGGGCTGTTTTTGGAATGGGGCCTTTTACGTGGATCGGTGCCTTCCGATGGGGTGTTCTCTTTCTTGTGCATACTTCGAGGCGTTTAGTAGCTTCGTGGAGTGGGTAACGAGGGGAGTATCCGGGGTCGATTCGTTGATCCATTACTTAGATGATTTTTTGTGCGTTGGCCCGGGGGGTTCGCCGGTTTGCGGTAACTTGCTTCATGCCCTGCAGAAGGTGGCGAGGGATTTTGGGATCCCTTTGGCGCCGGAAAAAACGGAGGGCCCGGTAGCGACGATTTGTTTCTTGGGAATCGAAATTGACTCGGTGGCAATGGAGTGTCGGCTCCCGGCGGATAAGCTGGGTGCTTTGAGGCTGGAGGTGCGACGGGCTTGTAGAAGGAAGAAAATGTCGCTGAGGGAGCTTCAGTCGCTGCTGGGGAAGTTGAATTTCGCCTGCCGGATTATGCCGATGGGGAGGGTGTTTGGTAGAAGGTTGGCGGCGGCAACGGCGGGAGTGCGGGCGCCGCATCATTTTGTGAGGCTCAAGGAGGAGCACCGAGCTGATCTTCAGGTTTGGGATGACTTCTTGGGCCAGTACAATGGTCGCTCGCTATGGATGGCCCCAGCGCAGGATACGAGTGATCTGAATATTTTCACGGATGCGGCTGGGGCGGGTGGCTTTGGAGCTTACGGGGGAGGTCCGTGGTGCGCAGGTCAATGGCCGGCTAGCTGGGTGTCCAGTGGATTGACGCGGAATCTGGCCCTGCTCGAGCTGTTTCCCATCGTGGTGGCGGCTACCATTTGGGGGGACAGGCTCAGGGATAAGAAGGTCCGTTTTTACTGCGACAACATGGGTGTGGTGCTTGCCATTAATAACATCACGGCGTCCTCTCCTCCGGTAGTTCAATTGTTGCGACATTTAGTGTTGGTGTGTTTGTCGCTGAACGCGTGGGTGGTGGCGGTGCATGTCCCGGGTGTACGGAATTGTGTTGCTGATGCTCTTTCTCGCTCGCAGTGGGACCGGTTTCGGCAATTGGCTCCGGGAGCGGAACGTATTGGTTTGGCGTGTCCGGATCATCTATGGGATCTGGTATCGGTCCCGTAGAGCAGCTGTTACAAAGGTCTTTGGCGGGCACGACGTGGAGGGCTTATGCTGCTTGTTGGAGGCAGTGGGAGGAGTGGGTAAGAGAGTTGGGTGATGTCAATACGGATAGAGACAGGTTGGTGGCACTTTTGTATTGGTTAGGGGATGCCTGGGAGGCGGGGTTTTCAGTAGCGAAGGTGAACCGGTTTGTATCCGCGGTGGCGTTTGGGCTTAAGTTGCGGGGCTTGCGGGATGTATCGAAGGAATTTCTGGTATCGCAGGCTTTGAAGGGGTTGCGCAGAGGTAGGGTGGAGGCGGATAGTAGAAGGCCGGTGTCGTTTGCTTTGCTGGGCTTGTTGGGTGGTTCATTGGCATCGGTATGTCGTTCTTCAGATGAAATGGGTTTGTTTCGGTTGGCTTTCTCGTTGGCGTTCTTCGGAGCATTTAGAATAGGTGAGTTGGTGTCGCCAAGTACTAAACAGGCAGGGGGGCTGAGATCTGGGGAGGTGAGCCTTTTTGCAGATCGGTTGGAGGTATGGTTGCGTAGATCAAAAACTGACCAATTAGGGAAGGGAAAACTGATAGTTTTGTTCGCTCTCCCGGGGTCGGTCATGTGCCCAGTAGAGTGCATGCGTGGTTTTACAAAAAACAGGGGGTCTCCAGATTTGCCTTTGTTATGTCATGTGGACGGGTCGTTCTTGTCCAGGTTTCAGTTTGGAGCTGTTTTTAAAAAATGTTTGACGGCGGTTGGGGTTGCGGCAGGCTCATATTCATCTCATTCCTTCCGGATTGGCGCAGCAACGGAAGCAGGGCGCTGGGGGTTGGATGATGAGGGGGTGAGGCGTATTGGTCGTTGGGAGTCTAAAAGGTTTAAGTCCTATGTCCGCCCCCATATGTTGTAATTTTGTTGTTTATGCTTGCAAATGTATATGGTGGTGCCTAACTGTGTTTTCCGTTTCAGATTCGCCTCCTTGTCTGGTGTGGTTGATGGGTCATTCGTACGTGCACTGGGGGGCTTTGAGGGCGGACGTCCGCCCGGATGGTCGCCAGTTGCGCATTCCGCGACAGGATGCGGTTGTGCATTGGCTGGGGTTTAGAGGTATGTCGTGGAACAGGGTGTTGGCGGAATTCCAGACATATGTGCGGCTTGATAGGGTTCCGGAGGTTTTAGTGTTGCACGTGGGTGGGAATGACTTAGGAGTCCGCCCTTTTCGTGAGTTGGTGCGGGATATCAAACATGATTTGTTGTGTTTGTGGGTATCTTATCCCAAGTTGGTGGTAGTGTGGTCGGACATAGTCCCAAGGAAGCATTGGCGGTTAGCTAGATCGGTGGAGAGAGTCAATAAGGCTCGGATAAAAGTTAACCGGGCGGTGTCCCGTTTTGTGGCAAAGAACGGGGGCATTTGCGTGAGGCATAGGGATTTGGAGTCAGGATTGGGGAATTTCTGGAGGAGTGACGGGGTTCATCTGACCGAGGTTGGCATTGATATTTGGAGCTTGGCTATAGCAGAAGGCATAGAAAGGGCGGTGGTGGTGTGGAGGAACTCACAGGCTTAAGGTGGTCAAGGCCTGTTTCGCGGTGGCGGGGGGAGTCCTTGAGGCCAGTCAGTACAAAATGGTGGGGGGGTCGCATCGGGGGTATGCGTCCCCCAAAAAAGGTACATGGTTGAAGACTTCATCGGGTGTTATCCCTTTGAAGTGGTCTTCTGGTAGAAGGTATGTCACTTGAAGGCTTCATCGGGTGTTATCCCTTTGAAGTGGACTTCTAGTGGTCGGTATATCACTTGAGGGCTTCAACGGGTGTTATCCCCTTGAAGTGGACTTCTAGTGGGTGGAGCCATCTGCAGAGGTGAACGGTGCTTCCGAGCTGGTTTACGGCTGGAGGTAATTAGTGGTTTGCAGATGGCTAATTCGGTGTGTTCTTGAAAGGAACATCTGAAGGGGCTTCAAGGACTTCCTCTGCTCGGGTTAATGTTAACGTTTAATGGTTATTTATGATTCTGACCCATGTTGGGTCATGTGAATTATTAGGAGGAATTCTCTGGTGGATTCCTAACTAGTTATCCGAATGTTTCGGATTTAAATTGTTTTTATAAAACTGTGAAATTAATAAACGGCTGCTGTGGCCATTTCACATCCAACCTCGGTGTCATGTGTCGTTACTAAATGGGGGTGGGGGATAGTATGGTTTAAGGTTAACACACGACTCTACCTAGGCAGGTCAAGAAGAGGCTGGACGCAGCTGCAGGCTTGAGGGAAGCCGACATGACCGTCCTGGTAGGGAAAGGGTTAATGTTAAGAGGTGAGGGAAAGGTGAAGAAGCTGAAGGAGGGACGGGGAGGAGCTAGGGGGGACGGGGGGGCCGTTACCGCGCTTCCCGCTGTTTCTCGGCATTGAGCCGGAAGCAGCGGGAGGAGTAGTACACAAGAAGCAAAGCTCCCACCCTCCCACCCTTGTTTTGTTACTCCTTAGGTCTTCTGTACGTCCGTATATGAGCGTTGTGTTTTATTTTGTGTGTTTATTTAACATGTTTTTCTTTTTTCCGGAGTAGGTTCTGTTGTCATGGCAGCTGGCGGGGGGAGTCCTTGAGGCCAGTCAGTACAAAATGGTGGGGGGGTCGCATCGGGGGTATGCGTCCCCCAAAAAAGGTACATGGTTGAAGACTTCATCGGGTGTTATCCCTTTGAAGTGGTCTTCTGGTAGAAGGTATGTCACTTGAAGGCTTCATCGGGTGTTATCCCTTTGAAGTGGACTTCTAGTGGTCGGTATATCACTTGAGGGCTTCAACGGGTGTTATCCCCTTGAAGTGGACTTCTAGTGGGTGGAGCCATCTGCAGAGGTGAACGGTGCTTCCGAGCTGGTTTACGGCTGGAGGTAATTAGTGGTTTGCAGATGGCTAATTCGGTGTGTTCTTGAAAGGAACATCTGAAGGGGCTTCAAGGACTTCCTCTGCTCGGGTTAATGTTAACGTTTAATGGTTATTTATGATTCTGACCCATGTTGGGTCATGTGAATTATTAGGAGGAATTCTCTGGTGGATTCCTAACTAGTTATCCGAATGTTTCGGATTTAAATTGTTTTTATAAAACTGTGAAATTAATAAACGGCTGCTGTGGCCATTTCACATCCAACCTCGGTGTCATGTGTCGTTACTAAATGGGGGTGGGGGATAGTATGGTTTAAGGTTAACACACGACTCTACCTAGGCAGGTCATGTTGATTGTCTACCTTTTCCTGGGGTGGTGGGAAGACTTACACAAAGACGAAATATGTCTTCAATGAGGAAGTGGCACTATGTGCTTCACAGTTTTTAGGAAGATATTTAATATATTTTAGGCTGTGTTCACACGACCACTTTAACGTCCGTAATCGACGGACGTATTTCGGGCGGAAGTCACGGACCGAACTCAGTGCAGGGAGCTGGGCTCCTAGCATCATAGTTATGTACGATGCTAGGAGTCCCTGCCTCTCCGTGGAACTACTGTCCCGTACTGAAAACATGATCACAGTACGGGACAGTTGTCCTGCAGAGAGGCAGGGACTCTTAGCATCGTACATAACACCTCTGCAATCATTTTTATTTTTATTTTTCCAATGCATCTAAAATGAAAAATGAAGCTGCTTTACAAAAAATCTTCATTAAAAATATCCAAGTCTTTTGTTTCTTTTACTCTTTTGCATATCTATGTATCTCCATGGTAACAGACAACACACAAACACTGTGTAGTCTGATCCTGCAATCATCTTTTCTTCCATCTGCCATCCACTTAATTCTCATCTACCAAATACATGTTACTAAGAAGAAGGCGAAAGATAGAAGGAGGTGTGAGGGTGTGATTCAGACTTCTTTAGAGTCTCTGTAGCTATTTAAGTCTAGTGAATTATAGGGAGAGGTCCGCTGTACTATTAACTTAAATGGCACAAAGACATTTTGTGCTCTTTGGTTTATAGAACCTAAGATAGAAGACAGCTGAGTCTGACTGATGGCTGCCATGTCTACAGGCAGACACAGCTTCTCCTGACATGTTCGCTTTATTAATTGCTTGTGTTCCTCATATAACAGCAATTCTGAGGAATCTTTTTTTTAGACCTCTACGTAAGCTATCCCTCTGTTATTCCTCCTGGAATTGTATAAATAAATTGACATCTGAATGTTACAATTTCCTGTGTGAATGGGGTGTGTCCCAACATACTTTAACACGTCCAATCAATGCTGACAGTGTCAGACTTTGTAGGGACACACCCTATTGACAAGAGAAATGGTAACACCCATAAATTTCTAAGAGTAATAATAGAGGAATAACACAACGCAGGTCTCCGTGAAAATATGCTCCAGGGTTATTATTTTATGGAGCATGCAAGTACTGTAGCTACTAATAGAGACATGTCAGGAGCAATGACAGGTCCTCTTTACGCTCACAACTGGACAGTCTCTTTAATTTCTAGATCTCAACATTATAGGAAGGCAACGACCACCAATAGGTGAGTATTATCATCCTTATGGCCACTATTATCGAGAAACTGGCCTCAGAAATATAATCCTATTGCAAATCATAAATGTTTATTACATGGCTTTGTCAGTTGCAAAAACAGAAGGTGTTGTCTATGTGTCATCATGTACTTTTTTATGCCTATATAATGGCAAAGAAGTTAGCCACACCAACACTGCATCATACATCTTAAGATATATAGCATAAGCACAATAAATATTGGGGCAGATTCACCTACAGTATTACACAACTTGTACAGTACATTTTATTTAAATGTGGATCTGAATGTCAGTTCAGTGGCTTTGAGATGTTGTAAAGTGGTC
The DNA here is from genome assembly GCF_050947455.1 of Rhinoderma darwinii. Lineage (NCBI taxonomy): Eukaryota > Metazoa > Chordata > Amphibia > Anura > Rhinodermatidae > Rhinoderma > Rhinoderma darwinii. The sequence goes on along the minus strand of NC_134691.1, from coordinate 37,921,288 downwards.
CTTTAAGTGCATTCCCCTTAAAAAATGGAAAAACAAGTTTCTTAAAGAGAATGTATCATGTATTTGAGTTTTATAAATTTTCTATTTTTTAAAAAAAACAACAACTGCATTGCCTGTGTATATATAGTGCAGCAGTAAATATGTTCTTTATGGCAGCGACAATAAGGGTATGTTCACACGAGGGCGTCCGTTACGGCTGAAATTACGGGGATGTTTCAGCCTGAAAACATCCCCGTAATTTCAGCCGTACCGGCATGTGCAGGCGCTTGAACGCCGCGTCAATTACGGCCGTAATTAGCGCTGCTATTCATTGGAGTCAATGAATAACGGCTCTAATTACGGCCAAAGAAGTGACAGGTCACTTCTTTGACGCGGGCGTCTATTTACGCGCCGTTATTTGACAGCGGCGCGTAAATTTACGCCTCGTGTGAACAGACAAACGTCTGCCCATTGCTTTCAATGGGCAGATGTTTGTCAGCGCTATTGAGGCGCTATTTTCGGGCGTAATTCGGGGCAAAAACGCCCGAATTACGTCCGTAAATAGGCCGTGTGAACATACCCTAAATGAGAGTTGGGGTATGTGCACACGTAGTGACCAAAAACGTCTGAAAATACGGAGCTGTTTTCAAGGGAAAACAGCCCCTGATTTTCAGACGTTTTTTGAGCAACTCACGTTTTTCGCTGCGTTTTTCGCGCCGTTTTCGCGGCGTTTTTTACATCCGTTTTTGGAGCTGTTTTCATTGGAGTCTATGAGAAAACGGCTCCAAAAACGTCCAAAGAAGTTTCCTGCACTTCTTTTGACGAGGCTGTATTTTTACGCATCGTAGTTTGACAGCTGTCAAACGACGACGGGTAAATGACAGGTTGTCTGCACAGTACGTCGGCAAACCCATTCAAATGAATGGGCAGATGTTTGCCGACGTATTGTAGCCTTATTTTCAGACGTAAAACGAGGCATAATACGCCTCGTTTACGTCTGAAAATAGGTCGTGTGAACCCAGCCTTAATGGACTGAAAAATGTCTTAGGGTATGTTCACACCTAGTCAACAAAAACGTCTGAAAATCCAGAGCTGTTTTCAAGGGAAAACAGACCCTGCTTTTCAGACGTTTTTTTACCAACTCGCATTTTTCGCGGCGTTTTTCAAGCCGTTTTCGCGGCGTTTTTTACGTCCGTTTTTGGAGCTGTTTTCATTGGAGTCTATGAGAAAACAGCTCCAAAAACGTCCAAAGAAGTGTCCTGCACTTCTTTTGACGAGGCTGTATTTTTACGCGTCGTCGTTTGACAGCTGTCAAACGACGACGCGTAAATAACAGGTCGTCTGCACAGTACGTCGGCAAACCCATTCAAATGAATGGGCAGATGTTTGCCGACGTATTGGAGCCGTATTTTCAGACGTAAAACGAGGCATAATACGCCTCGTATACGTCTGAAATTTGGCCGTGTGAACATACCCTAAAGGCTAATACTGTCTCCAGGAAAAAATGGAGTACTGCTACTCCACCAGAGACCTTAGAGTGGCAGAGGAACTGCATACAGAGCCTCATTGTGTATAGTGCCACTGTGTCTCTATTCTTCCTTACCTGAGCCTCAGCATTATGATAGAGCCGTCATCTGTCATTTCTAATAATGAGATCACTCTGCTGATCCTGTCCCAGTCTATGCAGAAAAGCTGAAAATTAGCTTAAGAAAACAGGAAATGTCAGCCTGTTGTGTCCTAGTTACTAATGTCATTTTTTTTGTTTTTTATATGGATAGTCACAAAATAAAAAATAAAATGATGTGTGTCTGTACGTGTGAGTATGTTGTATCTATGTACTCCCTTTTTTATCTCTTTTATCCTTTTTTTTTTAAGTCACACAACTGATATTGGATTACAGTACTGACTGCCCTATGAATATAGCTCTCCACTCCCTCCTCTCTTACCTTAATTCTAGCATTCTATTCATGAAACAGGAAGCTCAATATGAACAGAACTATAGGTCACTTTTAGATAGAGAAATTAGTGCACACATAGAATAGTAATAGGACAAAGATAAAAGTAAACCAAAGGCTATGTTGCCACTGTAACGTTTGGATGGCAACCTCAATGTTTCCTTATCGGGAAAAGCTGTGAAATAATTACAACAACTTTGTAACTTTTAGACACTAAAGTTGTCCGTGCGTCTTGCATGTGACTACGTTTTGTTGTGGAGTCCAAGCCTACGGTAAATGTTAGGAAGAATGAATTTTTGAAAATAAAATTTATCTGTAACTGGTAATCTATGAGGCTTCTCGGAAAAGCTGTTTAATTATAGCCAAATACTCTGATATCTTCTTTCAACATGTACAGAAATATCTCACAGTACAACCGTTGCAGATGTATCTATTCCATCGCTAAATATACCTCCATGTGATAAAGGATTTAACCTTTTATTGCTGGTTATGTCACAATTAGCCGTGTATATTTTTAGAAAACCAGGACACCCCCACCCCCTTTATATTTATATGTTTAACCGTTACAAAAACATAAAAGCACTTTGAGCTCGGCTGGCTTTCTTGCCCGAGATCATCTTTGAAAGCCTTGTGAGTTTAGCTAATGGCACCTTAATGAAGATTTTTAATTAAATGCATGTCTGTACATGCTGAGCAGAAATCAGCGGCTCACAAGGAACTAATTCATCGCACGCTGACTATAGGGACATTTGTAGGGCGTTATGCAGATTTCATCAACAAATACATGCTTCAAGTGTTGTTTCAAAAATGTTTGGCGCATGTTAAAGGAAGATATGTATGACAATAGATATTACTTAGTAATTATATTACTTGGTTGATTCGGCATTGGAGATTATTTTTTTCCTTTAGGGTATGTTCGCACTTAGCGCATTTTCTGCGGACTTTCCGCAACGGATTTCATTGCGGAAAATCTGTAGCGTATTACAGTACCATCAAAGTGGATAGGAATTTAACAAATATTATCCACACGCTGCGGAAAAAATCTGCTGAGAAAACATTCATAAATTGACCTGTTGTGCGTTTTTTTAATCCGCAGCATGTAAATTTATGCTGCGGAATTTTGTAGCGGGTTTTCCCTTAAATTCAATAGGGAGGTAAAACCTGCAACAAAAAGAAGCAACAAAGCGAAAAATGTTGCAATTTTTTGCAGCAGAAAAGCTGCAATTCCTCTGCAAAAATTGCAAATTAGAAAAAAATATTTGTTTAAAATTATTGTTTAACCCCTTCGGGGCGAAACCATTTTTTGATTTTTCATTCTTGTTTTTCACTCCCCGCATTCCAAGAGCGATAACTTTTTTATTTTTCCGTCAATAGAGCGGTGTGAGGGCTTATGTGGGAGGATTTGTAGTTCCTTTTGGTACCATTTATAGTTCCATATAATATACTGGGAAACGGCAAAGAAATTTAGTTTTGAAGAGTTTCGTTTTTATGGCTTTCACTGTGCGGTAAAAATGACAACTTATCTTTATTCTGTGGCTCAATACGATTACGCTGATACCAAATTTATATAGTTTTTTTTTTATATTTTACTACTTTTATTGATAATAAACTTTTTGTTAAAAAATAAATGTTTTGTGTTGCCACATTCTGAGAGCCGTAACTTTTTTTATTTTTTCACCCATTGAGCGGTCTGAGGCCTTATTATTTGTGGGACTAGCTGTGGTTTTTAAGGGTACCATTTTTTGGTATGTAGAACTTTTTGATCACTTTTTATGAATTTTTTTTTAGAGCTAATTTTACCAAAAAACTGCGATTTGGGAAAATGGGAAAAGGTTTTTTTTTTAAAACTTTTAATATATATTTTTTTCACTACTAAAAATGTTTTTTTCACTTTTTTTTTACACACTTTATTAGCCCCGTTAGTAATCATTAGATCGCTGTTACAATATACTTATTACTATACTATATCGTCATTTTTACAGGCTTCTGTTAAGTAGAGTGAAGGCAGTCCTGGGGGCCTTCATTAGGCCCATGGGCTGCCATAACAACCGTCGTCACCCCCCGATCTCACTGCGATGAGCTGTCAGAGGGGGCCGCCCCCCTCTTTTCAACGCCTCAGATGCTGCAGTCGTGATTGACTGCAGCATTTGAGAGGTTAAACAGCCAGGAACAGCACGATCGCTGCTCCCAGCTGTTAGTCCCGGGTGTCCGCAGCATATGGAGCGCGCTCAACGTGTGAGCTTGCTCCAAACATCACCCCCCAGATGTAATAGAAAGTCTGGGTCTGCGAAGGGGTTAAAAGCTAATACTTACCCCCGGGCATTGTCATAGCGAAGTGTCCCCCTGTTTTTCGTGCAGCCCAGACTCCTGTGATAATGATTTATCCCATGTGACTGCTTAAGCCAATCACGAAATGCAGCGGTCACATGGACTACAGCATCCTCCCAGGAGGCCGGGCTGCACAGAGAACAGAGGGACGCGTCACTATGACAACACCCGGGGGGTAAGTAATGGCTTTTTTTCTTACAGCAGTGTTCCGCAGCAGAGATTCCACTAAAAAATCTGCACCACAATTCGGTTCCGTTGTTCGGTTGGAAATCCCTGCGGGTCCTGGGTCAGATAAGCTGTGTACTTTTATGCAGCGTATCCGCCCGGTGTAAACATACTCTAATTTTGTTGTCAATTGTGTTTAGAGATATCTTTCTAAATAGTACAATACACAAGAGAAGTTCTAATGCTGTCCACAAGTTGCAACATCAGCAAGTCCCACGTCTCCTAATTACTGGCAAAGTTACAGAGTTGAAAAGATTGATAGAAATCACAGGTCCATAAAGTGCAACCTATAAGCTTACAGTGCTGATCCAGAGGAAGGCAAAAAATACCATATGAGGCAGTAGCCAATTGCATAATATTAGGGGGAAAAAATATTTGCAGACTCCAAATATCGTAATCAGAATAAATCCCTGGATAAGCGACCCATCTTCAGAAATCTAGTACATACTGTAGCGGCACAGTGGTGAAAACTGTAGCTTTATCTCAATGGGAGAATGGTTTCCAACAGAATGGGGTTAACATCCGCCAAGAGCTTGTACAGCAACTCCAGTACTCAAATTGCCTCACCATACAGCAACGTTGGTTGCCAAATGATTTAATGTACACCTTCCAAACCATTTTTTTTCTATCGCTTAAGGCATCTAAAAAAAAAAAAAAAAATGAAACAACTTTGCAAATACTCTTAACGCAAAAATAAAAACTTCTATCGTTTTGAGTCTGCAGCTCCTATGCAGACTGATGTGTCTCTGTGGTTACAGACTACAAACAAATCCTATGTAGTCTGACCATGCAGTCATACTCCTTCCATCTGCCCTCCTCTTCTTACGAACCTACTGAATATATGTTATCAAGGAGTAGAGAAGAGATGGTGTGTGACTGCAGAATCAGACTACATAGGCTTGTTTGTAGTCTGTAACCATAGAGACACTTATGTCTACATCTCCTATGCAGACCAATAAGAATAGATTTTTAATCAAAACTATATGCAAAGTTGCTTTTTTTTTATTTTATTTAGATGCATGTAAAAATGGTTACCCAGGTGTACAGTACATAAATCCTTAAAATCCTTGATCTTAACCAAGTTTTCTTATTTTTCTGAGACCTTACTTACCGTTTTTCTTCTGGTTCTGCACTTTGGTTCTGATTTCTTAGGGTATGTTCACACGCTAGACTAAAAACTTCTGAAAATACGGAGCTGTTTTCAGGCGAAAACAGCTCCTGATTTTCAGACGTTTTTGTAGCAACTCGCCTTTTTCGCGGGGTGTGTTACGGGCATTTTTGGAGCTGTTTTTCAATGGAGTCAATGAAAAACGCCTCCAAAAATGTCCCAAGAAGTGTCCTGCACTGCTTTTGATGAGCCGTCATTTTACGCGCTGTATTTTTACAGTGACGCGTAAAATTAAGCCTCGTGGGAACAAACAACCGTAAAACCCATTGCAAGCAATGGGCAGATGTTTGTAGGCGTAATGGAGCCGTTTTTTCAGGCGTAATTCTAGGCGTAAAACGCCCGAATTCCGTCAGAAGCCAATGCGTGTGAACATACCCTAACTCAAGTATGACTCTTGGCTTCCTTAACTGTGTCCAGGTTCTATATACCTTTATCTGCAGTAAAATTTAAACAGGTTCTATGGTGCAGTGACTGTGAACGCACAACGAACTACTCCTTTATCATGGTATAGTGTAAAAAGTGTGAGGTGTTACATTTAGGGTATGTTCACACGGCCTATTTACGGACGTAATTCGGGCGTTTTTGCCCCGAATTACGTCCGAAAATAGCGCCTCAATAGCGCTGACAAACATCTGCCCATTGAAAGCAATGGGCAGACGTTTGTCTGTTCACACCAGGCGTATATTTACGCGCCGCTGTCAAATGACGGCGCGTAAATAGACGCCCGCGTAGAAGATGTGACCTGTCACTTCTTTGGCCGTAATTAGAGCCGTTATTCATTGACTCCAATGAATAGCAGCGCTAATTACGGCCGTAATTGACGCGGCGTTCAAGCGCCTGCACATGCCGGTACGGCTGAAATTACGGGGATGTTTTCAGGCTGAAACATCCCCGTAATTTCAGCTGTTACGGAACCCCGCCGTGTGAACATACCCTTAGAGTGTTGATCTACTATGAGGAGTGCCTCTTTGTCTAGAAACCATGGCAAACATTATATTATAAGATCGATTGCATGTATTAATCTAATCTTAAATATAATTCCACTGAAACTGCAATGCCATAATAATATGTTGGTATAGGTCATCCTGATGTTGGAGAGCTGTTGGGGTGTCTCCTGGGACGAGGTCCAGACATGCATCTTCATTACTTTTTCTGATTGTTTTTTCATTGTAGTTTCATTATTCATCGGACAGCCAGCAAGCGCCCCGCTGAGTATTATTTATCATTAAATATGACATATGGCAGCGTGACATATGGTAGCTGAAATGAAAGATTATGTCTGTATCACCAGCAGATGAATATTTTTTAATTCTATTTTTATTAGAAGATTCAGGTTTTACAGAAAAGCAAACAACTACATAAGAAATATCCTGACAATAAAAAGTCCACTCAAGGGCACCGCTCATGGGCACATCTAACCACAATGCCACAATGAAAGGGGGCATATGATAGGGCAGTAATTAGGAAAGGGGGCATGGAAAATGAGAGGGGAAAGAATGAGATTAAGGGTCATTCCTGCTCGGGTTCGAGTGTCGATCGATGAGAACAGGAAGTTGATCGGCCTTCATTTGCTCCATTTACATGGAGCAATGATCTTGAGTATAGGAACAAACGGTGGTAAATACGATCGTACGACCCTATAGAGTTTGCATCTTATCAGCAGCACATCCTTGTTTACCCCAGGAGACGTGCTGCTGACAAATGATCATTTTCTTTGGCCGCATAATAGATGGGATTAGCTGACAAACTAGTGTTTTCTTGTTTTTTTGGCTGATTGCTACCATGTTTACACCGGGCAATGATTTGGAACAAGTGTTCGTACAAGCGGTCATTGAGTCAATCATCTGCTCGTGTAAAAGGTCCTCGGAAAAAGGGCCTATACAAGGAATATTTTAGCCGTTTGTCAGAGAAAATGCTGTACAAAAATGTATCACCTTTAATGAGAAGCTGTCAGGAGTTTGGAATAGCTATATACAGGGTGGAGTGTACAGCACAACCATACCTATGTTGTTGGTAATGTAAGATGCATGACCGAGAAATCGCAGTCGCACGTGCCACGCAGCGCTGCCAGCCCCTCTGCTCTGAGATATGGCTATAGCATCCATTCAGGAGACAGCTAGAACCGTCACTCAGAGCAGAGAGTGGCACTTACAACCGTGGGAAAAGAGACTTCAAAACAGAGAATTCATTGGTATGGTTATGCTGCACTCCCCACCCTGTATATAGCACTGTCAACAGTTTTGAGGACTCAAAATTGCTGACAAGTTCACTATAAATCCAATTGGGTGGAAAACTGGTCTACTGTATGCAAGATTTAAATTTTTGTGAGGGGATTATAAATATAACTAGTGAATAAAAACCCACTGTTCTATATTATTGTAGATATAACTCTGGGCTAATTCCTAAACCTTTCCCATCATTACAGAATACTTTTTATACATTGAAATCAATATTAAAGCAGTCTGCAGTAAGCTCCTCAGCTCCATCTTGTGGTGGCAGAAATCAGACAGAATTGTTTCAGTTAACTCTTTGTCTATGCAGGGGATTTGGAGCTCTGTATCAGAATATAGAGTTCTGATCGCTATAAAGATATATTAAGAAATTAATCAGCACAGAATTTTGGGCCTAAAACAACGTGATTATAAAAGGTGGAGGCTTACTTTAAGTTTTATGTAAATGAGATGGAGCTGGATTGTGGAGCAGCACTCTCTGAATACAGCTGTGAAATAGGTGTTTAAATATCTGAAAGCTTATATACTGTATAAGGGTATTACATTATATAAATATCCTTAATATGCCTTCTATATAGCAGAATTTCTAATAGCAGGGCAACCAGTCGGATGTAGAATTCTTATAAATTGGTGGCTAACCATGTAGCAAATGTATTTGTTTCCTTATTGTTCAGTGGCCTTTTGATAAAGCTCCTCTTTCTTGATTGATCATATAGTTGCATAGCTGTGAGGATGAAAATAGATATGTGACTAACATGTTAATCTGTCCTATTGGCAAACCCCAGATGAATTACCTGTCTACCTACTAGCATTTGGACACAGTCCTAGATCAACATTCGACATTGCTTTATAAATACCCATAAAGGTCTGTTTACACAGAGTAATTATTGTTCGGATCCTAATCATTATGAACATTCAGAATAATAATTGTCATGTGGAAATAAGCAAAATGATCAACAATGAACAATAAAAGTATCACTCGTCATTGCAATTAATCGTTCGTACATATTTGGAATCCTGTGCATGCAGAAGTTATAGTTACAATAATTAAGTGGAAACAGAAGTCTGGATGGAAATACAAAATTGCTACTTGGTGATCGCTTCAATAAAGGGGCCTCAAACCTGTCATTTTGGGTCTGTCAAGCATGCTGGGAGTTGTAGTTGTACAAAAACGGAAGATCCATGGGTTGGTGATCGCTGTCTTAAAGGAATCTTTCAGGCAAAACGGATTCACTGTGTTATACTTAGTGTAGGGCCTGAAGGGGCTTGCCAGAACACATACATTTTCTCTTTGGTGCATTAAATCTCTGTGTCATGCTCCGCCCCCTCAGGCCCTGCTGTACCACAGTGTTTTGCATGGAGTGTACCTTTAAGTCAAGATGTTGAAAATAATATTCCGCTGTTAGCTATACCTGGTTTTTACCAATGTTTTCCAACAGTGTAAACAGTATTAGTGGCCCCTGCAGGCGGATTTTTACATTCTGGAGTCCGGGAAACTGATATAATTGCAATATAGAAATTGTATTAATTTGATAGAAATAGTAAACTTTATTTTATTTTAAAGTGATATGTTCTTTAAGAGGACTGTCAGCTTTCCTGGGATGTCTGATTTGGTAAATACTTGCATTCCCCAAAAAAATAACAGTTCTCTGACATCTCTTCTTAGAACTCTATGTTGTGCCATTGCTCTGTTATTTCTCCTGGAAATATATGAATAAATTGACAACTGGTTGTTACCATTCCCCTTACCAATGGTGGGTGTCCCAGCATACTCTGTCACCGTCTAGTCAGTGTTAACACTGTTAGACCATGATGAAAAACCTCTGATTCCCAAGGGAAATGGCAATTCCGAGTTGTAAATTAAGTCATGCATTTCCAGGAGGAATAACAGAGGAACATTATAACAGATTATAAGAAGTTATGAGTTGCTCCAGAATTGCTATTTAAGAGGAATATAGGTATTTACTAAAACAGACATGTCAGGAGAGCTGACGGATCCTTTTTAGGGCCTTTTTAATGCACGCAAGGATATGTAGTGAACTACACTCCCCTAAAAGCATTATTTCTAGGGAAAAATATAGTGCCTCATGGAGTCATGTGGAGTACCTACAGCTCCTTTATATAGAACTATATGTAAAGTACAAGCTCATTGTACATTGGTTTGTCATGTTCTTAAAGGGGTTTTCTGAGTTAACACTTTTTTGAGTCAGTGCTTTTAACCTTGGAATGTGATTTCATTTGTAATGCACTTACTGCATCAAAATTGGCCCTGTTTCCTGAAGCTGCCATGGGGCACATGACATGTGACGTCACTCTTTTTGCCCGCTGTTTACCAGCCGTATACCTATCACGTGGTTAAAATGTTAAAAATTTCTGGTGTCAAAAACACAATAATAACCAATAGTACATAATACAGCACTATCCAGTATATTAAAATACTTTATTAGACAAAACTATAGAAAACATATAGGCCATCAAACATTTAAATAACACACAATAAAATGTGGTGGTGGTGAAGGGACCATAATGCATACAGTTACATACACAATCAACACTAGGGTACGGTATATCAAAATAGAATAACAATACATAAATATACACCTCAAAAATCACTAGTATGTAAATACATTTATCACTAGAGAAGGGGTATAAATATGCAAATAACAAGGATCAAAACCCAAACTCAGTCAAATACCAACCTGTGTTTTGCATATTGATCACCCAAAACACAAACCAGACACAATAAATGCCCCAACACGCATTTCGCCCTCAGCTTTTTTAAGGGGTAATGAGTAGTGAGAGAGCTTGGTCTTAAATAGGAAGACGATTTGCTGCTCTGGGATGGTGAGCTTGGTCTTAAATAGGAGAACGCCCCGCTGCTCCGGGACAGTGAGGTCAGGGCGACGTAGTTCACCATTACTGGTATTACCTGGAAGGTGCGTAGATAATTGGGGCTTTATTTATATAACACCTGCATGGAACAAGCATGAAATGCCCTGATTGGACTATTTGACCTTATCCCTCCTATTTAAGACCAAGCTCTCTCACCACTCATTACCCCTTGAAAACGCTGATGGCAAAACGCGCGTCAGGGAAATTAACTGTGCTCTGGTTTGTGTTTTGGGTGATAAATATGCAAAACATGGGTTGGTATTTGACTGAGGTTGGGTTTTGATCCTTGTTATTTGCACATTTATACCCCTTCTCTAGTGATAAAAGTATTTACATACTAGTGATTTTTGAGGTGTATTTTTGTGTATTATTATACTATTTTTATATACCACACCCTAGTGTTGATTGTGTATGTAACTGTATGCATTGTGTTCCCTTAACCACCACCACATTTTATTGTGTGTTAATTAAATTTTTGATGGCCTATATGTTTTTATAATATTCTCTAATAAAGTATTTTGATGTACTGGATAGTGCTTGATTGTGTACTATTAGTTATTTTTGTGTTTTGGACACCACTATGTCTGTATATATTTCTATAGGTACTCTATCTCTGGTGTTGATATATATATATATATATATATATATATATATACGCTCATTGTTGAAACTTTTTGTTTGCCTTGGACTTATATAGGTATTAATGTTAAAAGTTTCTGCCTGGTAGACGGCACGTCACTAGTGACGTTCCGATTATGAGCAGTTCTGTTATACAGCCAGGAACAAAGATGCGCGGTCCCTGCTGTTCTCTGGTTTGTCCGCATGTACATACCTGACTGTATAACAGAACAGCCCATACACGGCACGTCACTAGTGACATGTCGTCTACCAGGCAGAAACTTTTAATAGTTTGACCATGTGATAGGTATATGGCTGGTAAACAGAGCGGGCAAAGAGAGTGACGTCACCAGTCATGTGCCCATGGCAGCATCAGGAAATGGGGCCAATACAGTAAGTGCATTACAAATGTAATCCCATTCCAAGGTTAAAAGCACTGACACATAAAAGTGTTGACTCTGAAAACCCCTTTAAGGCCTTAGCATAGTATTTTCTAACTTTATTATCTAAAGGGAACCCCTGAAAATGTTTGTCACTCCCAGAGAACCCCTTCTTTCATTACTGTCTCAAAGAAGCGTGGTGTTGAGGAGAGTAAAATAATTATTGCCTAGCTGTATATAATGGCCCAGATTTGTTCACTGCTTAGCCAAGCATCTTTGAGCAGGATGAAATGAGTCCATCCCTAATATAACTGTTCTCTGGGGTACCCCTGACCACCTTCCAAGGAACCCTGGTTGGGAAACACTGCGGTACAGGTAGAATTCCCCAGTGTAAATGTTAGTATAGGAGCAGAAGGTAGAACATGATTATTATTTCTGCTCAGCTCGGAGCCGGCAGATGTAGCCCGCCAGGTTTATTTTCTGCATGTAAAACGCTATCTTCAAAGAAAAAGTTCAGAAGGCTTTGGCTGTGTAATGAAGCAGGGAGCAGTATATCGTTCACTGTCTTGTTTTGTCACAAGCAGTTGCTGCAGATCACTGATCATATGGCTCTGTGCTGCTGTTATAAGTCTTTTTATAGTATCACACAAGTCAGTGTTTGCTTCTAGGCTGCATTCGTTGTTGTTGCTGTGGCATATACCTGATTCTCTAATGAGGTCAGTGGAATAAATCATAGGACAAAGAGCATATGCGTTATAAATGACCAGCAATGCAGAGGTGTCTAGAGGACCCACCAAGTCTGTTTTTGCATTATCTTTTATATCCCTTATGTTACACTAGCCACATAAACATATTTAATACAATGTGATCTTATTAGTGTGAGGGTATGTTCACACGGCTGATTTACGGAAGTAATTCGGGCGTTTTTGCCCCGAATTTCGTCCGAAATAGCGGCTCAATAGCAAACATCTGCCCATTCATTAGAATGGGTCTTACGATGTTCTGTGCAGACGGTCATTTTTTTTACGCCCCGACGTCAAAAGGCGGGGCGTAAAAAAGACGCCCCCGTCAAAGAAGTGCCTATCACTTCTTCAGACGTAAATGGAGCCGTTTTCCATTGACTCCATGGAAAAACAGCTCCATTTACGTCCGTAATGGACGCAGCGAAATAGCGCCTCAACATGCCATTATGGCTGAAAACAGCCCCGTAATTTCAGCTGTTACGGACGCTGCCGTGTGAACATACCCTTAGGCTGGGTTCACACAACCTATTTTCAGGCGTAAACGAGGCGTATTATGCCTCGATTTACGCCTGAAAATAGGGCTACAATACGTCGGCAAACATCTGCCCATCCATTTGAATGGGTTTGCTGACGTACTGTGCCGACGACCTGTAATTTACGCGTCGTCGTTTGACAGCTGTCAAACGACGACGCGTAAATTGACTGCCTCGGCAAAGAAGTGCAGGGCACTTCTTTGCAACGTAATTTGAGCCGTTCTTCATTGCATTCAATGAAGAGCAGCTCAAGATTACGAGCGTCAAAGACGCCTCGCATAATGCGAGGAGGAGCTTTTACGTCTGAAACGACGCAGCTGTTTTCTCCTGAAAACAGTCTGTCTTTTCAGACGTAAAAGCCAGTTCTCATGTGCACATACCCAGGGGCGTAACTAGGAAAGACTGGGCCCCATAGCAAACTTTTGACTGGGGCCCCCCCCCTCCCCTGGGTGTCACACAACCCCCCCCCCTTGTAGATAGTGCCTTTTTTACAGCCCCCCCCCCCCGTAGATAACGCCATACAGCCCCCCCTGTAGATAACGCCATACAGCCCCCCTGTAGATAACGCCATACAGCCCCCCTGCAGAGAACGCCATACAGCTCCCCCCTGTAGGGAACGCCATACAGCTCCCCCCTGTAGGGAACGCCATACAGCTCCCCCCCTGTAGGGAACGCCATACAGCTCCCCCCTGTAGGGAACGCCATACAGCAACCCCCCTGCAGGGAACGCCATACAGCGTTCCCCCCCTGTAGGGAACGCCATACAGCGTCCCCCCTTCCAAAAAAATGCGACCTACAGTGTGTCCTACAAAATACATGTATCCCCTATCCACAGGATCTCCACAGGATTGGGGATACATGAGTGATCGCTGGCAGCGATAGGGAGAACGGGGGACTGAAAGTCCCCTGAACTTCTCCATGACTAACCTCTGACTTCCGGCGTCTGCGCAGCTCAATAAAAATGAAAGGAGCGCTGGTCACGCATACGCACAAGCGCGACCGGCGCTCCATTCATTTCTACGGAGCTGCCGACACAGACCCCGGAAGTCCGAGGTTTGTGATGGAGAACTTCAGGGGACTTTCAGTCCCCCGTTCTCCCTATCAATGCCAGCGATCACACATGTATCACCTGTCCTGTGGAGATCAAGTGGAGATCCTGTGGAGAGGGGATACATGTCCTGTGGAGAGGGGATACATGTCCTGTGGAGAGGGGATGCATGTATTTTGCTCTATTTTGCGCCTTCAGGACCAGACACCGTTTAGCCCTTTTTAGCACGTGTTAGTTAAATGGCTATAACTTTTTTATTTGTTGGGCTAACGACGTGATTTTTGCGACGTTTTTTCCGTAGACAATGCAGGTTTCATTTTTTATCGTTTTTATAAACACCTTTTTTGCTATTTTAGAATTTTTATTCATAAAGTTTGAAAATAATAGTAAAAAAATAAGCTTTTTTACGTTTCAGCTATTTTTTTTGGGTAATAACATAGTTTTACCCTAAAATAGACCTTTTATTTGTGATCGTCATTGTCTACCGTAAATTTTTATATATTACATGTCTATATTAGAGTAATTGGGTCAGCGCTAGCGTTACAACAATGATTGGCGGGGGGAATGTTTTTTTTTTGGGGTGGGTATTTTATGTGTATTTATAATTTAAATTTTTTTTGCACTTTACGTTACTATTTTTTTTATTACTATGGAACTTTATATATTTTTTTCCTCTCTTTTACACCATGTTTTTTCACTGTAACTGGAGCTGCACAGCAGCCCCAGTTACAGGGGAAATCAGCCCTCTCATAGTGACGATTGTCACTAATAGGGCTGTGCAGGGTCTAGTAAGACCCAGCAGCAGCCTGCCACTAACGGCACCCGGCGATCATGTGACCAGTCACATGATCACCGGGAGGAATAGAGACAGCGCCGCTGCTGCTGCTGTCGTCTCTATTCCTGTACACAGCGCGCATTCAGCGCTGTGTACAAGTGATCGGAGAAGACAGAAGCAGCAAAAGCTGCTTCTATCCTCTCCTCAGGGTCCCCGGCAGTCATTGACAGCCGGAGACCCGACATTCAGCTGCCCGATCGCGCGGGGAGCATGTTAAAACCCGAGCCGTAGAAAGTCTAGGGCTCGGGTTTTAAGGACCCGTCCCTGACCGCTGGCCGTAAAAATACAGCCAGCGGTCGGGAACCAGTTAATGGCAGAGCGGGGAGATACCTCCCTGCTCTGCCGTACTGTTCAGTGGCGTCCCGCTGTAGCAACCATAGCAGCTGCTAGCGGAGCCTCCGGCCATGGTGGGGGCCCGTGCCGGCGGGCGACACGGGCCCCCTCATGCCGCGGGCCCCGTAGCAGCCGCTACTGCTGCTACGGCGGTAGTTACGCCACTGCACATACCCTTATGGTTGCATCTTTAACCTGTCTGCTGAAGAGCTAACAGGAAAGCAGAATGCAATATTAGTCCTCTATGGCTTCTCACTTTGCCACAATCCAGCTTTCTTGCTCCTTACTGGCATCTCTACACTCCCTGTGGCATCTGTTTGTCATGTTCACCAATGCGACTCGATGACGTTACAAAAGATGTTACCAAAGGCGGTCTATACTAAATCTCCTGGCACTGCTATCAGTCGTCACATTAATATTCTGTTGTATTACGTGATTCCTGGTTATGACCGTTAACTATGTCTTGACCTTCACTCCTGCCTTGATTCTTCAGATTTACACCTGTTACCTTCCTTGCTGGTCTTCCTAAAATTAATCTTGGCTCCCTCTTCTGGTTGCATTTTAAATGTTCTCTTGTACTTCTCCCAGGCTCTGACCATCTTCCTGGTACTGATCCTTTGCTTCTTGTGACCACGGCATCTGTATCTATCTCCACCTCCTTCCTTCCTGACTTTTTTAGCAGTCCATTTGCGACTTATCAGTGACTACTCTGGGGGTTGTGGCCTGAGGATCCTATTAGTGAAGTCCTTAAAGGGGTTAAAGATAAAGAACGAGTGGATTCCTTAGACTGCAATGCCAAACTGACTGAGACACTAAAAGGTTGACTATTTTGGCAAGTACCGTAACATGCATCGTACAGCGCCCTACCTAGAATGTAATTTCCAGTGTAACCCTCACCACACACACACACACACACACACACACACACACACGTTAGAGCCATCTTGGTACAGTGTAATATTTAATCTGCAAGTATTTATGGACTTTTAGGGGAAACTTTGAATACCTGGATAACCCCCTGCCACCTGTTTTTGGGGGAGATTATTTTGCAATGAAAATTTTATGCACCTGTTCAGTTGAATGCAATCTCCATTGTTACAGGTATTTCAGTCATGTTATCAAACCACATGTGGCTGTCAGAACATACTGGGAGTTGTAGTTTTGCAATGAGCCGGAGAGCCACAGGTTGGAGACCACTGCTTTGAGGCACATTGACTAATTCTGGCGTACCACTCCTTAGTACTTCAGCCCTGTTGGCGCATGCTACTGAATAACTGAAAGCAAAGCCACATTATCCTCATACAAATTAGAATTGTCATACAGATGTAGCCATTTTTAATTAGACTTTTAACACATTAAATATACAAAGGGAAGAAACTTTAACATGACTTTTTAATGGTTTTCAATGGCTTAAGTGATGAGTTATCACACTGCAGCAAGATATCAGTCAAGATAAGGATTGCTACATCTGTAGGTTTCGGTAAAAGTTGCAGGGGAGGGGTTCTTCATGAATATGTGGGGGTTTTTTCAATGCAATTACACAAAAAAATTTGCATCGTTGCAATGATAAATCAAGAGTCGTCCAGTTCTATCATTAAATCAACTCGTTTCAGCCTTTTCAGGATGTGGGCTGTTCTCTTGTGACAGTCCATTATGCTTGAATGGTAACATTTGCTGTACATTACTTGTTCACAAATAAAAGCAATGGACCAAGAAATGCCTCTGGCTTGGGTTGACTTTTTCAGTATATGGCGGTAAGTGAGGAAGTGATTTTGTTTTTGGTATAGGAGCAATTAAGATGTTTGAAATATGAAATTCAAGGATTTTTTTGAGAGGACACAATAAGAATACTTAAATACCTTGCAAGATCTGCCCGGAGCCATGTCAATCATAATGGTAAGCTCTGAATAACCAACATTGTGTTCTTTTTCTGAGATCTCAGCTCTTCCTTTCTGGAGTTTATTTTATTACTTGTTATTTATATAGAACCTACAGTGCTAACATAGAATATATTTACATTCATCCAGTGTGCATAACTACCGCTATAGCAGCCGTAGCGGCTGTTATGGGGCACGTGACATGAGGGGGCCCGTGTCGCCCGCCGACACGGGCCCACACCATGGCCGGAGGCTCCGCTAGCAGCCGCTATGGCTGCTACAGCGCGACGCCACTGAACACTACGGCAGAGCAGGGAGGTATCTCCCCGCTCTGCCATTAAACAAAAGACATGTATCCCCTATCCACAGGATAGGGGATACATGTGTGATCGCTGGCAGCGATAGGGAGAACGGGGGACTGAAAGTCCCCTGAAGTTCTCCATCACAAACCTCGGACTTCCGGGGTCTGTGTCGGCAGCTCCGTAGAAATGAATGGAGCACCGGTCGCGCTTGTGCGCATGCGTGACCAGCGCTCCTTTCATTTTTATTGAGCTGCGCAGACGCCGGAAGTCAGAGGTTAGTCATAGAGAACTTGGGGGACTTTCGGTCCCCCGTTCTCCTTATCAATGCCAGCGATCACACATGTATCCCCTATCCTGTGGATAGGGGATACATGTCTTTTAGTAGGACACACTGTAGGTCAGACTTTTTTGGGAGGGGGGATGCTGTATAGCGTTCCCTACAGGGGGGGGCTGTATGGCATTCCCTACAGGGGGGCTGTATAGCGTTCCCTACAGGGGGGCTGTATGGAGCTATCCACAGGGGGGGGCTGTATGGCATTCCCTACAGGGGGGGCTGTAAGGCGTTCCCTACAGGGGGGGCTGTAAGGCGTTCCCTACAGGGGGGCTGTAAGGCGTTCCCTACAGGGGGGGCTGTATGGCGTTCCCTACAGGGGGGGCTGTATGGCGTTCCCTACAGACCCCCCTGTAGGGAACGCCATACAGACCCCCTGTAGGGAACGCCATACAGACCCCCTGTAGATAACACCATACAGACCCCCTGTAGATAACGCCATACAGACCCCCCTGTAGATAACACCATACAGACCCTCTGTAGATAGCGCCATACAGCCCCCACTGTAGAGAACGCCATACAGCCCCCACTGTAGAGAACGCCATACAGCCCCACTGTAGATAGCGCCATACAGCCCCCTCTGTAGATAACGCCATACAGCCCCCTCTGTAGATGGCGCCATACAGCCCCCCTGTAGATGGCGCCATACAGCCCCCCTGTAGATAACGCCATACAGCCCCCTTTGTATATATCTACAGAGGGGGCTGTATGGCGTTATCTACAGGGGGGGCTGTATGGTGTTATCTACAGAGGGGGCTGTATGGCGTTATCTACAGGGAGACTGTATGGCGCCATCTACAGAGGGGGCTGTATGGCGCTATCTACAGAGGGGGCTGTAAAAAAGGCACTATCTACAAGGGGGGGGGGGTTGTGTGACACCCAGCGGAGGGGGGCCCCAGTCAAAAGTTTGCTATGGGGCCCAGTCTTTCCTAGTTACGCCCCTGCATTCATCCCTTTCTCTAGAAGGATTCTAGAGACAATTTAGTCTCAAGCACAATGCCAATTTTTTGGGGAAGATTGTTAACCTAAGTGTGTTTTCTGGAGATTGGTAGAGAACCTTAGGAAAAACATGACCAATATACAAACTTAACATTGTCCTGATTGGTACCTAATATCTAAGTGCTGCAAAACACTACAATGTCTTATTTTGCTTAATATAGTGAAGATATACATGGTGCACACATACTTAGTGTAAGAAAGTTGGCCATAGTCACAAATGCAAATAACCAATAAGACCTATCTCTATAATAAAGATATCAATTGTCTAGTTAAAGGAGTTGGGTTAAAAAACATGGCTTCTTTTTTTCATAAACAGCGCCACTGTTGCCCAAAGGCTGTGTGTGGTACTGCAACTGAGCCCCATTCAAGTGAATGGGTAACTCTGTTCTTTTCCCTGTAATGCCACCTCTCTCTTCAGTTCTGCCACTTACTGCCCCCTCACACATAGAATCCAATAAAAATTATTTACTTTAACCTACAAAGCCCCATACAATTCTACTCCATCCTTCTCTAATCCACAGATACCACAGTACATGCAACCCCCGCTCTGCCAAAGACAACTTTCTCTTCACTAGTCTAATTACCTCCTCCTGTATACAAGACTTCTCTTGTGCCTCCCTTATGTTCTGGAACTCGATCCCCATTTCATCCAACATTCTCCAACTCTACAAACCTTCAAATGCTTTCTAAGACCTTACCTCTTCCCACAACTGTATAACGTGTCCCCAAGAGTCCTCCAACCAGTACTCCAACACTGCCTCCACCTGACATATCTAGAGCTGCTGACTATTTTCCCTAACCTCCTCCACCTATTCCATATCCCTTATAGACTGTAAGCATGTATGGGCGGTGTTCCTACCTAATGGATCCTGTAAACACTGTTTCATTTATTCGTACCTCACTGTCTTTTGTAATTGTTACAATGTCTTAGGCTTTGTTCACATCTGCGTCGGAGGCTCCGGTAAAAAATGCTGCACAAAACAGTGCTATTTTATCAGGTAAAATGACAGACACCATAACGGAAACCCAATAAAACTAATTAAAGTCAATTAATTCCGTCACGTCCCGTTGGTGTTCGTCATGCAACGGATCCGACCATTCCAATATGGTAAAACAACAGACACCATGCTGAAAACCTGATGGAACCCATCAAAGTCAATGGGTTCCATTGGGCCCATTGGCATCTGTCATGAGACGGAATTGGCCCTTCTGGTTTTTGGAAAACCAGAACGCAAATTTGAACAATGTCTTACCCCAATATTACGAAATGTAACATGCTAAAGAAGCTGATGGCACTATATAAATAACAATAATAATAATAATAATAACATGCAAACAGTCACGTTGATCCTGGAAAAAAATATCCATCTCATACAACCCCTTTAAAACCTACATACCTTGGAAAATGCTGCTGAAGTTGTGGGAAACTGCCTCATAGATCTTTTTCACCTGCACAGTGGGACATGTGGCTTTGATATCCACTTGGTTGACTAATAATTCACAATGAGGTTTATAGCCCATGTGAAGAATATTTATACATATTTCCGACATAGCTCAGTGGCCCAACCAGCAGATTCCTCACCGTGAGGAACATAATAGTAATTCTAGCGGCCCATTGTTTAATTAGAACTAGGAATGGCCTGGTCAAACTCGCGGAAACCTATCAATGGAAATGCTTTCTAAATCTTTTCAACTGTGTTCTCGCTCCTGCTGGGAAAGAAATGAATTTGTAATGGCCTGCAGATTATTCTTTAAGTGTAATCATCTTATTATGCATGTTGTTATACTTGCGTTTTCCGACCTCTCATGGGGATGTTCAAGGACTAATACACAAGAAGTATATGCAAGGGAAAAGGCAACAGAACCAACTCTACATAGTCATTCTGGTCGTTCTCCACTACCTGGTTTGTAGGTATGGGGTACAGCACCTTTTTCCTCAGCGCCAGTTTTCATAAATGTTATTCTTCTTCTGCATTTTCTCCCTGTCGCTGCTTAAATGCTCTTACCTTTCTTGAGAAGGTAATTGATCTCATCTGGGAGGAATTAAAGGTTCATCTCATTCTATTCTTACCATGATCTCTTTTCGATGACAAGGGCTTTAAAAGGTACTTTCTCCTACTTGTATCCAAGGAAGATTAAAGGCGATTAGAGGTGTGCTATATAAATGTAGATGGATGCGATCTCCAGCTTTAAATAGAAGCA
Organism: Rhinoderma darwinii; assembly: GCF_050947455.1. Classification (NCBI taxonomy): domain Eukaryota; kingdom Metazoa; phylum Chordata; class Amphibia; order Anura; family Rhinodermatidae; genus Rhinoderma; species Rhinoderma darwinii. The sequence continues at coordinate 37,900,309 of NC_134691.1, read as the reverse complement.
CAGAGAGAAGCTGCAACCCTAATGTCCAGCATTTAAATCCTTCCCAAATCAAATACAAAAATAGTAAGTGTGGAAAAGTCACAATGTGTATAATGTGATCTGCTATACTGATACTTGTGGTTCCGTGAGCCATAGGTTGCCCATAGAGAACTTCATTGTTAGTATGCGAGGAGCTGGTAAATGAAAAGCATGAGATTATACTGGAGTAAGCGGGCGCTCTCCGTGGTGCTGATTACTTAAATTCACTCTTCTTTCACACACTCAGTGCTTTTTAAATGGTTTGCAAGAACAGGACATGACACGAGAGCAATGAAAAAATGCTTAGAGTTCCTTCTAAAAGTATTCAACTTTTTGGAAATGTTATATTTATTTATGTAACAATATTTGATTTTGACACTGATCAGCAAAAAAAGACTCTTCAAAGAATTTTTCAGGAAAAGACATTGATTGCCTACCGTAGTACCGACCTGTCACACATTGATGGCCATCCATACAGATGTAGCCAAGTTTATCTTGACTCCGATAACTTGCTAAGGGTGATAGCACACCACAAAAGCCATTGAAAAAGTCAAGTTGCAGTTTCTTGCCATTGTGTATTTAATACGTTAAAAGTCAAGATACAGATGGCTACATCTGTATCTTTCCTCAGAAAATGTTTTCATTTAATGTGGCATTAAAAAGTCGGAAATTTGGGTTTACACCATATTTGCAATACAATTTGTGTTTTTTTTTTTTATTCCTCTCACCACTCTTCAAAAGCTTAAAGATTTTAACTTGTGAAGAACGGACAGCCGCAAATACACGAAATTTATTAAGAGACATGCACCTCATAAAAAACTTGGCGCGTTTGACTCAGACGAAGTTTGTTTTAAGATTGGCGTATGATAGGTAAATCTTGTATAAATGGACATTGTATCTATCCATATCCCAAAATTACTTAAAGTGAACATCCACCATGTCATTTTAGGTCCAACATTTAGGGCATGCCCAGACGTGGCGGAATTCTTCCACTACTGTCCGCATCAATGCCGCACAGACTCTGCGTTGCAGATTCTGTTGCGGCTCTGCCCAAAATGGGCATTAAATTGATGCGGACTAGCCGTTGCGTATTGAGGTGAAAGTACTTCCCTTCTCTCTATCAGTGCAGGATAGAGAGAAGGGACAGCACTTTCCCTAGTGAAAGTAAAAGAATTTCATACTTACCGGCCGTTGTCTTGGTGACGCGTCCTTCTTTCGGCATCCAGCCCGACCTCCCTGGATGATGCGGCAGTCCATGTGACCGCTGCAGCCTGTGATTGGCCTGTGATTGGCTGCAGCCGTCACTTGGACTGAAACGTCATCCTGTGAGGCCGGACTGGAGGAAGAAGCAGGGAGTTCTCGGTAAGTATGAACTTCTATTTTTTTTACAGGTTGCTGTATATTGTGATCGGTAGTCACTGTCCCGGGTGCTGAAACAGTTACTGCCGATCGCTTAACTCTTTCAGCACCCTGGACAGTGACTATTTACTGACGTCGCCTAGCAACGCTCCCGTAATTACGGGTGCACACACGTAGTCACCCGTAATTATGGGTGCACACACGTAGTCACCCGTAATTCCGGGAGCCCCATTGACTTCCTCAGTCTGGCTGTAGACCTAGAAATACATAGGTCCAGCCAGAATGAAGAAATGTCATGTTAGTAAAACCAATACGCTCCGCAGCACACATAACATCTACATAACATCTGCAGACTTCATTTTGACTCTCCATTGAAGTCAATGGAGAAATTCCGAAATGAGTCCGCAACAAGTCCGCTACACGTCCGCAACAACCATTGTATGCTGCAGACACCAAATTCCGCTCCGCAGCCTATGCTACGCAGTGGAATTGTCCGCAACGTGTAAACAAACCCGACCACAAAGCTGTGGAAGGCAATGGAGAAATGTGTACGCTGCGGATTTCCGCTGCGGACTGTCCGCAGCGGAATTCCAGAGCAATTCCGCTACGTGTGGTCATGCCCTTAGAGCTCAATTTTTCTGATACAAAAGCAAAAGACATCTAGTTAAATGATAAAATACTGGCAGCCTGCAGATGTCACTAGGGGGAGTATAAGAGCTGACCACATACTGTTTTATAATTAGATGTAAATGTTACACAGTAAGCTCCTCCCATTCACTGCTACAGCCACCCAGATTTTTATTATTTAAAGGGTTTGTCTGCATTGGAAAAACTCTTTTGTCCTGAAAGACTATCCTTTCCTCCATGTGCGGACATATTATATGTGCATTTATTCACGTGCTGCTGGACATGGGCCCAGCAAGTAGGGGGACTTTTGACAACCAATTCGTCTGCAAAAAGTGACTGCCACAGGAAGCCAATATTAAAAGAAACATAATTACCAAACTTTGGCTACTGCTCTAACTTCTGATATACTTGTAAATGGCCAATTTTACATTTTTGGGTGGAAATCAACCTTAAATAAGAATCTACGAGGTCCGTGTATGCATAATTTTAAAAAGTTGCAGAATATGAGTTGAGATAAAAATCCCCTTGGACAGTCCCCGTATCTTCTGAGAAATGATAAATGTGCTTCCTAAACAAGATTAAGCATCTGTTCTCATCTGAGACATCCGCTGACATAGAACGTTTGGCCACAACTGTTAATTACATCTGTAATTGGGATTTTAGAAAATGTCCAATCTCAGTTTGAGTTCATTATAATATGGATCAATGGCCCAGTACTAATGATAATCGTTAAAATTGATTGGTGACCGGATGGAAGAAAAGCGGTCGAAAGAAATTTGCAGACAATTCTTTTAGGAGAAATATTGAAGATACTTGGGCAGATTTACTAGTGTTTGGGGCAAGAAAGTTTCGAGAAACGTGGTCAATTTTTAAGCAAATTGGTGCAGTTTGGCGCAAATTTTATGTTTGCATCTCACTAGACACTTTTTAAACGTCTACCAAAGTGGGTGGGGCTAATCATGGAAGGGGTGTGGCTTAAAATTCACTAAAATTCTAGCACAAAATAAGCCATATCAAAAGTGGCATAAGGAAGAGAAAATTGTCTAACAGGTCATGCAAGTCGCGCCAAAATTATGCAGCATGCACCACTGCAATAAATTTGGCGCATTTTGTGCCTAGCTGGTCTAAGTTTATGTTGGCTAACTATTAGACAGCATGAGCAAATATTGGCCACTGTGTAGGCATCAAATTTAGCCGTGATTTTATTGCTGTTTTATTTTATTTGGGTAGTCATGTATGTAAACCATTCCCTTTGTAACGTTGCTGTGGTACATCTCTTGATTCTCTCCTGTTCTGTGGGATTGTAATGAGAGCGTCTGCATTATGTAACCATGTTCTTGTAAGATTAGGATTAAAGAAAATTAAAGGTAAATTAATAGTCAGAGACAGCAGTAAATGAGATCTTGTTTATCTGGTCTACCCGATGTGATGCCCCTTTTATTTACAGTCCATTCAGAAAGTCTTCAGACCTTTTCACTTTTTTCACATTTCGTTATGTTGAGGCCTTGTGCTAAAATAAAACAAATTCAAGTTTTTCCCCAGAATACCCCACAATGACGAAGTGAAAACAGAATTTTAGCATTTTGTTAAAAATGAAAAACTCACATTTTGCATGGACATAGTATTCAGACCCTTTGCTATGACACTTGAAATTTAGCTCTGGGGCCTGTCATTTCTCTAAATCATTTTTAAAATGTTTCTACACCTTAATTGGAGTACATCTGTGGTAAATTCATCTGATTGGAGATGATTTGGAAAGGCACACCCCTGTCTATATAAGGCTAGAGCTGGCCAGCTCACCAAACTAAGTAATCGGGGGAGAAGGGCCGTGGTAAGCGAGGTGACTAAAAACCCAATGGTCACTCTGGCTGAGCTTCAAAGATCCTGTGTGCAGATGAGAAAAACTTTTAGAAGGTCAACCATCACTGCAGCACTCCACCAATCTGGGGTTTATGGCAGAGTGGCCATAAATAAGCCTCTCCCCAGTAAAAGACACATGAAAGCCCACCCGGAGTTTACAAAAAAGCACCTAAAGGACTCTCAGACTGTGAGAAACAAGATTCTGTGGAATGATGAACAGGATTGAACTTTTTGGCCTCAATTCTAAGCGTCATGCCTGGAGGAAACCCGGCACTGCTCATCACCTGCCCAATACCATCCCTACAGTGAAGCGTGGTGGTGGCAGCATTATGCGTTGGGGGTGTTTTTTAGTGGCTGGGACATGGTAACTGGTCAGGGTTGAGGGAAAGGTGAATGGAGCAAAGTACAGAGATATTCTTAACGAAAACCTGATCCAGAGTGCTCTGGACCTCAGACTGGGCCGCAGGTTCACCTTCCAACAAGACAATGACCCTGAGCAAACAGCCAAGACAACACAGGAGAGGCGTAGGGACAACTCTATGAATGTCCTCGAGTGGCACAGCCAGAGCCCTGATTTGAACCCAATTGAACATCTTTGGAGAGACCTGAAGATGGCTGTCCACCGATGTTACCATCCAACCTGACAGGGCATGAGAGAATCTGCAGAGAAGAATGGCAGAAAATCCCCAAATCCAGGAGTGCAAACCTTGTGGCATCAAACCCAAGAAGACTGGAGGCCGTTATCACTGCCAATAGTGCTTTCCCTAAGTCCTGAGTAAAGGGTCTGAATACTTATGTCAATGCAATATTTTTTTTTTCCTTTTGAATAAATTTGCAAAGAACTAAGATTCTGTTTTCACTTTGTCATTATGGGGTATTGAGTGCAGAATTTTCGGGAAAAACTTGAATTTTTTCTATTTTAATACAAGGCCTCAACATAACAAAATGTGAAAAAATGTAAAGGGTCTGAAGACTTTCCGAATGCTTTGTATGTATTGAATTTCAGTTGCTATAAGCCAGTTTTGTGGGGTGACAGTTTAGCCATAGGGTTAAACTTTATTTTATTCCTTAAATCCTTAAATCTAAATATATGGAAAGGCTGATGAATACTCTGACAGATAGTCATAAGGTCTATCAAACTACAATATCAGCAGTTAGAAACAAAAAGTAATGTATCATCCAAAAAATAATGATATAAAAAATTGAACTTGACTTTTTCAATGGCTTTTGTTGTGTTAAGCGATAAGTTATTACGCTGCAGCAAGTTATCGGGGTCACGTTAAAGTCTGCTAGTTCGGTACTAAGGGAACTGATCATAGTATTCAGTTTCCTTAGTTCCCAAGCGAGCAAACTACGATAGAGAAAGTCTTCACAGAGAGATCATGCAGTCTCCAGGGAAAGGAACTGTTAGTTTAGTAGTTGGAATTCAGCTATGATCTATCTAAAGTTTCCCTAGGGAAATCTAAAGTGAAACGTACTGTTAGTAGTGAAGAGGATTCAGTAGTCTTTAACCCCTTGAAGTCCAAGCCATTTTTTGTTTTTTCATTTTATTACGCCTTCCAAGCCAATAGAAGTGTTTTGATTTTTCCGTTAATGGATTATTTTTAGCAGGAGGAGTTGTAGTTTCTACTGGCACTATTTAAAGTACCATATAATGTACTGGGAAACTGAACAAGAAATATTTGTGGGGGGAATTTGAAAAAACTATGACTCCTCCATAGTTATTTTTTTTTTTTTTCGTTATTACATCTTTCACCCTGCAGTAAAAACAATAACTGCAATAATACGATGACGGCAATACCAAAGTTGTATAGTTGTTTTTATTATGTTTTACTACTTTTACAAATAATTTTTTACAAATTCTTTTGGTGTTGCCATATTTTATTTTTTTGTCGCCAGAGTGGTGTGAGTTTTTTTGTTTTGCGGGACGAGTTGTCGTTTTTATTGGTACCACAATTTGGTGCATTCGACTTTGTGATAATTTTTTATGAAAAAAAAAAAGGAAGGGCGGGTTCACACATAGCGGAATTTCACTTAAATTCCGCTGCGGACACTCCGCAGCGTTAATCCGCAGCGGAGCCGTTTCTCCATTGACTTTCACTTTAATTTAGCAGTGTTCGTTTACACGATGCGTACAATTCCGCTGCGGAGCATAGGCTGCGGAGCGGAATTTGGTGTCCGCAGCATGCTCTGTCTGTTGCGGAGCAGTGGCGGACTGGTTGCGGACTCATGGCGGAATTTCTCCATTGACTTCAATGGAGAGTCAAAATTCCGCAATGAAGTCCGCAGATCTTATGTGTGCTGCGGAGCGTATTGGTTTTACTACCATGACATTTCTTCATTCTGGCTGGACCTATGTATTTCTAGGTCTACAGCCAGACTGAGGAAGTCAATGGGGCTCCCGTAATGACGGGAGCGTTGCTAGGAGACGTCTGTAAATAGTCACTGTCCAGGGTGCTGAAAGAGTTAAGCGATCGGCAGTAACTGTTTCTGCACCCGGGACAGTGACTACCGATCTCAATATACATGTATCTGTAAAAAAAAATATAAGTTCATACTTACCGAGAACTCCCTGCGTCTGTCTCCAGTCCGGCCTCCCAGGATGACGTTTCAGTGTAAGTGACGGCTGCAGCCAATCACAGGCCAAGCACAGGCTGCAGCGGTCACATGGACTGGAGCGTCATCCAGGGAGGTCGGGCTGGATGCCGAAAGAGGGACGCGTCACCAAGACAACGGGCGGTAAGTATGAATTTCTTTGACTTTCACTAGGGAAAGTGCTGTCCCTTCTCTCTATCCTGCACTGAATAGGGAGAAGAGAAGCACTTTTCCTGCAGTCCGCAGCGGCCAGTCCGCATCAATTTTCTGCACATTTTGTGCAGATCCGCTGCAGAATCTGCAACGCAGATTCTGTGCGGCATTGATGCGGACAGTTGCGGAGGAATTCCGCCATGTGTGGTCATGCCCTTAGCGCTAAGGTGACCAAAAAACAACAATTCTTGCATTTACATTTTTTTTTTTACAGCATTCACCGTGAGGAGTCCGGGTAAGGAGTCCAGCAGCATCGGATACATGCGTAATGTGCACATGAAACCAAGGACAGTACATCTTGCTTCACTGTGCATGCGCAGTATACTGACATTGGCTTAATGTGTGCAATGCAAATGCGCCCAAAGCCACTCTCGATCATGACACAGTAAAGTTCTAACTTATTTTACAAATTATTTCCTCAACATCTGGTTTTTGAGGCAGGCACGTTTGGAAAACGAAACCCTAGCTGCATAGTGGCAGGCTGGTAGTTTAGTGGCTCCATAAGTACTGACGGGTTCGCTCCAAATTAAATGCATGACACATTATAGAACACATAAATGTCACGTACTCCCTTCCTGCTGCTCCCTCGGTCCCCAGGACGTCGAGAGTTACTCGCTCCGGCGTCGCTCGCCCGGCCTGGCAGACTGAGGCAGTCTGCAGCCAATAGGAGCTCAGGAACGTCAGGCCAATCAAAGCCTGACTGATGTTTCTGAGCTCCCGCCCTCTCCTTATTTAGTTCAGCCTGGGGTAGTGGGTCTTTGCCTATAATTAGAGCTACCTAGCCTGGTGCTTTCCCTTGTTTCTGACTCCCCAGAGCGATTTGCATTTTGACTCCTTTGTGTACCCTGATCCCGGCTGGACTCCTGACTTTTCTTTGCCTTCTGACTCTGTTTTTCCGCAATCTCCCGGTTTGACCCTGCCTGCCCGACTCCGCCTTTTGCGCCCAGACTTGTCCGTGGCGCAATTGCCCTGCCTTTCCCTCCGTGTACTTCCCATGTGACCCTTTGTTATTTCGTACTGTCTCTGTCTTATCCGTTTGTCAGTTCCACTTGTACTAATATAGGGAACGCTGCCCAGTTGTGCACCGTCGTTTGGGTCGGGTTGTACAAGTAGGTAGGGACAGAGGTTTGGGAAGAACAGGGACCTCACAGTTTTCCGTGTGTTTGTTCGTGACAATAAAGTAGAAATTACACATAAAAAATGATATCCTCCGCCTCTCTTTTGATCTCCCTTCTTACAAACCTGTGTCTGACTGTAGGACAACTGGCTGCAGAAGGAGCCCTCCTCTATTGCTCTGTCTACAATACGAGACCAGAAAAACGAAAGGGGGTTTTCACATCTTACACATTTATGGCATATCCACAGGATATGTTATAAATGTCTGATAGATGTGAATTCCAGCTCTGGGACCCGCACCTATCTTCAGAACACTGGTCGTTACATTCAGGCTGCGGCATCCAGGCGAAGGCTCAGTAGCCGGGCCTACAGAAACAGAGGATCTCGCTGTGCTTCTCTGTTTCTATAACTTCCATTCACTTCTTTAGGAAAGTTACGGAACAGTGTATGTGAGAGAGCTTTGTTTTTTCCGTAATCCTGGCCACCTTGCTACTGAGTCCATGTCTAGATGCAGTGGTCAGCGGATGCCTCGCCAGGCAGGGACAGAGTCAGGGGATCCCATTCTGGACATCGGTGTGGGTCCTAGGGCTGGGACTCACACCTATCAGAAGTTTATTGCATATCCACAGGATATGCCGTAAATGTTTAAAATAGGAATACCCCTTTAAGACCAACCCACCAGGTTAAGTCTTTAATGGAGTAGGAGAAGGTTAACCTCTGGGTTCTCTGTAACATTTCTTCAAGACTGTTAGGAGCTGCAGAAAATTCTTCAAACAGACAACCACTATGTGTAAGTTTATTGGCTGTTTACATTTATCATTCATTTCTAGGTTTAGTGGGTTGTCTCAAGATTGACCCTGACCATAGGATAGGTGATAACATGCTGATTGGTGGGGTTCCGACCGCTGGAACGCCTACCGATCACGAGAACGGGGGTCCCATTCCTCCGAATGAATGGAGCAGCAGGTCCCGCATGCGTTTATGAGACTGCCGGAGATACGTAGCCGAGTATAGCGATCAGCTATCTCCGGCAGTGCCACAGAGAATGAATGGAGCAGCAGGGCACATGTGCAACCTGCCACTATATTCATTCGGAGGAACAGGACCCTCGTTCTCGGGATCAATGGGGGTCCCAGTGGTCGGAACCCGACGGATCAGCATGTTATCACCTATCCTGTGTTTAGGGGATAACATTTTATCTTGAGACAACCCCTTTAAATTTTAAATTATCACTATCTTCTTCCTAAGCTTAACAAGATCACTGTTTCTAGGGTCAACCAAAACTGATGCTTGTGTTAAACATTTTCTTCCATTTATGAAAATGTCCTTAAAACATTGCATCTATGCCGAGCTGTAACTTCGAGTTTCTGGGCCCCAATACAAAATCTGCAACAAGGCCCCCCTCCTACCATGTGCTATTTATAATACTGGTGTCTTCTTATGTGGCACCATTGTCAAAGGCAAATTAAAGTAGCGATATAAAGCAGCTATTCCATTTAAATGTCTTTTAAACATGGCTGTTACCGCATCATTGTATGAAATAAATGTCTTGTATTGTATGTATTGTATGAAATATTTTTTTTTTTAAATAACGTGATTTGTGACCAATGTTTTATGGTGTATAGTATTGTGTGTGTGGAGTTGCAACTCAACCCCATTCACTTTAGCTGCAATTCCAGACATAACCTACGAACAATTGTGGCGCTATTTCTGGAAGCAGCCATATTTTTCTAATCCTGTACAACTCCTAATATTCCATATGAATATGAATAAAGCATCATTTTTTTAATTTGACTGCAATTTATCTAATGTGTAAATTAAAATCACAGCCGTTCTTATAAATATAATTTCAGCAACATAAAATGTTTTTTTATAAAACCTGCCCATAAAATAAAAACTGTTAGGTCAAACTGCAGTCACACGTAACCCCATCACTGAGCTATTAATGCTCACATCCCCTGCATATTATGCATTGTTAGCACATAAATATTCATTATGCTAATTAAAGTGATTTTTCCATCTGAGTGCAACTTATTTTAAAGATGCAAAATAAACAAATGTGAAATAAAACGACGGGAATTAACTTAAAGAGCCTGGAATGGTGCTAGGGCTGTTCTACGAGGAGGCAGCCCGCATTTGGCTCAGTAAATGGAGCAGCAGAGTACACTCCAGGCCAGCTGAGAGGACGCCAGTAACTGCTATAGGATGTGCTCAGCCATTACTCAAAAAGATGCTGATGCCCAGCGCATCCTGAAATCTTCACTACGCTGCAAGTACGCCAGCCTCAAATTAAAATGTAGACCTAAGGTGGCGTATGACAACTTGCTTTAAAGATGAATTCTGTGATATGACAGTTCTCCAAGGCTAGAACTACAGCGCTGCAAATTATTTCTACTTCTTTTTATGCTAAATAAACAAAGGCAACATTATTCATATTGTGAGCAGTGAGGAAAATAAGAATTCTAAAAAAATATTTATAATAATAAAAATAATAATTGTAGTAGTAGTAGTAATTCACATACATATAAAAATATATACATGTCAAAGGGAATGTGTCATGTATTTAATTTTAGTTTCATTAAGTAGATCTAAGTAAATAGATGATAAATTATGTGTTTATTCTCTTCTTTTTTTTTTTTTTTTAAACATTGTAGCTCTTTATTTTTTATATATAAAGTCTTCCCTGGAGGCGGCCATATTGGAGAAACACTTCCTTCCTGTATTTCCTGTATAGCCGATACAGCAGGGTGTGGGTTTTATCGCAGCAAAAATGAATGGGAGTTAATTGACAGAGAAATGTTATAGATTATTACAATCTCCAGGAAGTGATGGAGTACAGCCCACCACAAAAAAGTAGGGAGTGACGGAGTAGCTGCAGACACAGCCTTATCGGTATGCATAGTGTATAATGTGGCTATCCTGCCTTATCAGTATGTATAGTGTATAATGTGGCTATCCTGCCTTATCATTATGTATAGTGTATAATGTGGCTATCCTGCCTTATCAGTATGTATAGTGTATAATGTGGCTATCCTGCCGTATCGGTATGTATAGTGTATAATGTGGCTGTCCTGCCTTATCAGTATGTATAGTGTATAATGTGGGTATCCTGCCGTATCGATATGTATATTGTATTGTATATGTATATTGTATAATGTGGTTATCCTGCCTTATAGGTATGTATAGTGTATAATGTGACTATTCTGGCTTATTGGTATGTATAGTGTATAATGTGGCTATCCTGCCTTATCGGTATGTATAGTGTATAATGTGGCTATCCTGCCGTATCGGTATGTATAGTGTATATTGTGGCTATCCTGCCGTATCGGTATGTATAGTGTATAATGTGGCTATCCTGCCTTATTCGTATGTATAGTGTATAATGTGGCTATCCTTCCTTATTTGTATGTATATTGTATTGTATATGTATATTTTATAATGTGGCTATCCTGCCGTATCTGTATGTATAGTGTATAATGTGGCTATCCTGCCTTATCAAACCTCCTGCAGTACAATAGAGCTGTTATCTGTCATAAAATCCACTGACCTCTTTTCCCAGTTTACATAGCAAAACTTCAAACGCGAGCTACAGAAAACAGAAAGTGTCAGCTTATTGTGTTTGCTTTAATTGCTTGTGTGAAAACTGGAATATTTCTGCATTTTTTTCTTATATGGATAGTCACATAAAAAAAAAAATATAATATTAAAAAACTATTTACGCTAAAAAAATGATTTAAACATTATCTCTGATGATACATTCCTTTTAAATGATGTGGCCCTCCAATAGTCACATTCCCATATGTTTTAACATCTTACTGGTAAAGTCACGAACACTAATATGAAATTGCTCCCTAGTTCTATAACAATTTCCCCCCATTTTGAAACATGGCTTTCAGATACAAGAGCAGAGCGAACTCCAGATGTATGTGGTCCTATCAGCAATAGTGATAGTGGGCCACCTGTCTGCTCAAGCCTCTACTTGATAAGCATAATGCATGTTTACCCAGATCACCACGGGCCTCCTAAGCCCACTGGGTCCTGGCATTGGCCCAGGTTGGCCAGCTGCTGGTTTTGACCCTGTGCAAGAGCAATAGTGAGGTCAGGCACTGACGTTGGGCAATAAGACCAGGCTTGCAGTTGGTGTTCCAACTTTTTGAGATATTTAATAGGTTTGAGGTCAGGGTTCCATGCTCCCCAGCCAAGTTCTTTCCACTAAACCATTTTTTATTGACCTTGCATTGTGCATTTGATTTTCTGTCAATGTAATGAACGGGCACAGCGCAAACTATGAAAGAAAGCTCTAGATCATTATTCCAAACGTTCTAGTTACCACTATACATTTGGACAAAAATAATTTGACTCCTGTCCATCAAAACTACTTATTCATTATATTATTAGAGAGATCATGTTTCCACTTCTCCGTTGTCAAAAGGCAACATGCTTTACTCCATTTTCCGATGCTTGGCATTGTCCATGGTGATCTCAGGATTGCGTGCAACTTCTTAGTCTTGCAAAGCCAATATAGAAAGTTCCCGAGCAACAGGTTTTGTGCTTATGTTGCTTGTAGAGACAGTCTAGAACGTAATTGTGGTTCCAGATAACGTGAGTGTCACAACAGATAGAGGGGAATGTCTATGCTCTCTATGCTTTAGCCCTTGGTGGTTCTGGGTTTGTAATGTATTGACTTCTCAGCAATAGGTGTGACTGAAATTACTGAACCCACTAATAAGAACGGATGTCCACAGATCTTTTGCCATGTAGTGTATAGTATATACAGTTGTAGCAGAGCAGATGCTGTAACGCCCAGTTCACACTGAGTTTTTTATGCTGATTTTGACGCGGAAACCGTGTCAGAATCAGCTGCAAAAGACAGCTGAAGCCGCCTCCCATTGATTTCAATGGGAGGCGGAGGCGTTTTTTTTGCGCAATGGTTTTTAGCCTCTCGCAGTAAAATACAGTGGCATGCTCTTTCTTGCTGCAGTTCCGCCTCTGGCCTCCCATTGAAATCAATGTTAAGGCAGATAAAGCGTTTTTCGCAGGACTTTTTGCCCGCGGCACTCAATGGCCCGCGGGGCTCTTCCGGCAAAAAAACCTCAGTGTGAACAGGGCCTATGTTGTTCATGTATCCTGATAATTCTGAGCACACATAATTCAACAGGCTACCTACAGTCCTGTGTAAAAGCACAGATTATTTTAAACCTGAGACATTTCCAGGAATTTAAAGTCAGTATTTTGTCTCAGGTTTAATATATTATATAATCCATGTCTTCTCAGTGACCGCATATTTTTTTTTTTACTTTGCATGATTCAAGAAACAATTTTTACTAGGATTTAATGTTCTCCAGGCTTCCTAATTTAATATTCATTAACTAGAAACAAAGAAGTATTTTATAATGAGATTCAGTAACCAATTAATTGCATGAGCTGGAGTAGAGAGCTGCTTCAGTTTTCTGAGAAAGTGATACTGGGTGTGATAGGCCGAAATATAACTAGTACTACTAAGGGTATGTTCACACGATTAACAAAATACGTCTGAAAATACGGAACCGTTTTTTGAGCAACTCGCGTTTTTTGCTGCGTTTTCACTGCGTTTTTTACGGCCGTTGTTGGAGCTGTTTTCAATAGAGTCTATGAGAAAACGGCTCCAAAAATGTCCGAAGAAGTATCCTGTACTTCTTTTGACGAGCCGTCATTTTACACGCCATATTTTGACAACGACGCGTAAAATGACAGCTCGTCTGCACAGAACATCGTAAGACCCATTGCAAGCAATGGGCAGATGTTTGCCGATGTAATGGAGCCGCCTTTTCAGGCGTAATTCGAGGTGTAAAACGCCTCAATTACGTTTGAAAAGAGGTCGTGTGCACATACCCTAACTGCTATCTTCACTTCTCATACTACTGCTTTCAAACCCTTTTAGACTTGGTTTGTGTTTCTGTCACAACCAAACACTTAAAGGGGTTGTCCAGGAATACATTTTATTTAGATTTTAACTTAATTGGACATATTTAATAACACTTCTAATATAGTGTCTGTTTACCTGTGCCAGCGTTACCCTGTTCTTATCTGCGGTCACGTGACTGCACCCAGGGTACATTTTTTATTTCCTGTGACGTATCGTGTCTTTGCTCAGCCAGCATTCCCGGTGGAACAAAAGCACGGCGCATCATCAACTACATTTACAGTGGGCCGGGCGGATGTTTCATGAGCTCTTCAGAGCTCTGCCTCCTCTGGTCCCGCCACCTGTAGACCTAGTTGATGACGCGCCGTGTCTCTACACAGTAGGAAGTTCTGGCTGAGCAAAGACACGGAGCGTCATCAATCATAGTACACGCCCCCTCCTGTCTTGTTGTCCACGCCTCCTCCTTCTGCACTCTTGGAGCACCCGCACTGAAGTGCATGTGAGAAGGAGGAGGAGCGGAAACCTTAGTCCCCGGCCACAGCGTTGCCGAAGCTGTGGCCGGGGATTACGTTCCTGGAGAAGTCCCTGACTTCACTGTCCATATATGGACACAGTGACGTCAGGGACTTCTGAAGCGGAATCCCCAGCGCTGTGGCCGTGGATTCTGCTCCAGGTGAAGTCCCTGCCTTCACTGTCCATATATGGACACAGTGACGTCAGCGAGTTCTGAAGCGGAATCCCCAGCGCTGTGGCTGGGGATTCCGATCCAGGAGAAGTCCCTCACTTCACTGTCCATATATGAACAGTGAAGTGAGGAACTTGATCCTGTGAGCATAGAGGGGCGTGGCATTATGCAAATAGCTGAGATGCTGTGGAGGGAGGAAGGGTGGGAAATGCAAGCTGTCTCCTCAGATGCAGCAGGGGATCATGGGTATGGTAGGTTACAAGACAGGAAACAGCCAGGACCAGAAGCAAGAGATGTAAACAAACAGGAAGAGCAGGAGTGACGATGGAGATCAAACAGAAACTGGTTAGGAGGTTAATACGGGGTATTAGGGAAGGCAAACCAAGGCTGGGGGATACTTTTCAGCAACAAAAAAAATTCCTGGACAACCCCTTTAAGTCTTCGCTCCATCTCCTTTTTGTTCTTATCGCTGACAATCTAGCTTAAAAAAATTACAAAAACAAATAAAAGTGGTGCTTCTGCAATGTACAGACAAAGTGCAGTGTACTAGTGCCACCACAGTAAGGGTATGTTAACACGGCCCGAAAAACGGCCGAAAAATCGGAAGCAGAATGCCTCCGAACATCTGCTGATCTGATTTCAATGGGAAAACGGCGTTCTGTTCCGACGGAGCGTTTTTTGCGGCGTTTTTTTTTTACTCGTAAAAAAACTGCAGCGAAAAAGAAGTTCAGGTCACTTCTTGGGATGTTTTTGGAGCCGTTTTTCATTGACTATCGAAAAAAGCTCCAAAAACGGTCGTAAAAAACGCAGCGAAAATCGCAAGTGGCTTAAAAAACGTCTGAAAATCAGGAGCTGTTTTCCCTTGAAAACAGCTCCGTATTTTGAGAAGTTTTTGCTCACTGCGTGTGAACATACCCTTAGAATCACAATCTCATAACTGTCCATATCATTGTGCCCACTCCACAGAATTACCCTAGATGTTGTGCTAGCCACATAACCATGTCCATAAAATAATTGAGATCACATAGCAATGCCCAAAGAGTAGTTACTGTTACAAAAGGGTTTAAAAAAGTGTGTTAACCATAGTAGTGCCCATACAGCTATGCCAGTCACAATGCCCCTACAATACAACATGCTTTTCTCCTTCATGAGAATGGTTTTCTTTCAACTCTTTTAACAGGAATTTACATGTAAGAAGCCAAACTGCATTAACTTAAAGTGAAGCTATATGCCAGTTTTAGGCTGGCACTGGAGAAGACAAGTCGGGCAGAATTATAAATGTAGACTGTCTCAATAAATTCTAGAAACTTGGGATAGAGTTGGGTAGCCAGAAGCCCTATAAAAGAGACCTGTAAGGTGTATGTGGCCCTGGGCTACCCTTCCTTTAATATCTAGAAGCCATAGTGGCATGCCGTGGTCAATAGCATTATGAACACTCCGGTAAAATGTTTTATCTTGGTCCCCGTCTGGAAAGAGAGGACGTAATCCTCTTACCGTGGCGCTTTATTTTTGAACCATCTCCTCTGTTTTGGGCTACCGTTGCGTCACATAACGCGCACTATGATTCTCCGAATGCCACAGCGTCTGGAAGTCACTTTCACAATGCATTCCTATAAGACGCTCAATGTGAGTCTTATGGGAATATATAGTGAGAGTGACTTCTGGTCCACATAGCAAACGCTGTAGGGTTCGAAACAGTCACAGTGCTCATCACATGACCTAATGGCGGCCTAAAATGAGGAACGTAGTCCAGCAAAAAAGCGCCCGGTCAGAGGATTACCTGCTCTATCTATTACTGGGTGTAATTTCCAAACGGTGGCCAAGAGAAAACCTTTTCCACTTTAAAACATGTGACCTTCCCATATTTAGAATCCGTTTTTAGAGCTCTATATAGCCTTCATCTGCTCATATACGTACATGAGAATTGTCATATGCCCACAGATTATTATTCATATCACTGCATATCTCAGACAGCAAACTATTTTTATTTTTTTTTGGTTGGGATTAAAGAATTAATTTGACACAATGTGAAACATGCAGTGTTCCCAGTAAATCTGAACGGTATAAGTAATGAGAGCAATAACAAAATGTACTATGTGAGGGAAGACGCTTGATGTATTAGAGATGGATTTGAAATGACACAGAGACATCTGTAGCGTTCTAGAGATTACATGATTGATTTCTCAAAGTGTTAGCTGCATTGGAAGAAAGTTGTTCATTGCTGAGCGTATGGCAAATGAGGTGCTGCAATCTCGGCAAATGTCACGTCCTTGGTGATTTGTTTTTTATATAACTAAAGAAATTGAAAAGAATATTTTTTTTATCCATCTTCTGCTGATCTGCTGGGGGGAGGGGGTTGTTACGGCAAACCGGGACACATGGCCGAATTTACAGACATTGTAACATCAGGATCACCCCAATAGACAGTCATTCACTTGAATAGCCTCATATAATACTACATTTCCCTAGTAGTGACTGGTGCAGAGAAAATGAGCAGCCAATTGGCAAAATCAGCAGTAAAACCGGGGATCTCAGGAGCCGTACTCGCAACGTACTGTGGATTACCGCAGAAGCTCTCATATTAAGGGGGTTGTCTGTGAGAAGAACGCCCCTTTAACCATTATTTCCAGAAAGCTACATTTTAAATGTACTCTTAGGGTATGTTCACACGGGCTATTTTCAGTCGTTTTTCGGGCCATAAACTTCCCGAAAAATGGCTGTAAAATCGGAAGCAGAACGCCTACAAACATCTGCCCATTGATTTCAATGGGAAATACGGTGTTCTGTTCCGACGGGGCATCTTTTTTTCCAAAAACGGCACGTAAAAAGACGCCCGCGAAAAAAAAAAATGCGTGTCACCTTTTGGGTCGTTTTTGGAGCCATTTTCCATTGACTCTATAGAAAAACAGCTCCATAAACAGCCGTAAAAAACGCAGAGAAAAACGCGAGTTGCTCAAAAGACGTCTGAAAATCAGGAGCTGTTTTCCCTTGAAAACTGCTCCGTATTTTCAGACGTTTTTGAGTTTGTGTGTGCACATAACCTTAGGCCTAATGCACACAACCGTGGTTTTTTGTCTGTATGTAATCGGCAATATTTGCGGATAGCACACGGACCCATTTATTTATATGGCCCCATGCACACGACCGTGATGTTTATGGATCCGTGGGGGGGGGGGGCCGCGAGTCCAGGCCTCAAAAACTCAGGACATGTAATTTTACTGTCCGTATTTGCGCCACAGACTCGCCCATAGATGTATATGGGACCATGAAAATTGTGCACGGCCTACAGGTTGCCGTCTGTGTTTCGTCCGTAATTGTGAATATGCTGCCAAGTGACGCCAGGGAATTCATGTGATTCAGTGATCATGTGACCTACTCAGGGGGTTGGGACAAACTGGGAATACTGATGACACACGGAGGCACTACGGAAGGTTTTTTGCAGACAAACGGACCACAAATACAGACAACAGATCTGTGGTTTTGTTGACTGCAAAATCATAACGGTCACGTGCATTAGGACATAATTGATGATGAGACATATTACACAGATGTAGTAGAGCTGTGTTCCCAATTTGTCATTTGGCACAATTTATTATGATATCACAATGATTTTAATATTACATCAGGTAAGCCCCTACATTATCTTATTTTATCACAAAGGACAAAAGAAACAAATGACAAATTCCTTTCTGCTGAATACTTGACCTAGTTTTTTAACTGGCTTCATTCTCTTGAATATTCTTTCAACATCACGGCTGCTCACTGTAGACAGATTTATATAGCTCCCATTGAGTTCAAATATATATAAATCCATATGCAGTTAGCGTCCCCTACTGGTGGCTGCATACATCCAGAAATATATTATCTATTAAAGATAATCTGTCACCTCTCCTGACATGTCTGTTTTAGTAAATACTTGTATTCCCCATAAAATAACAATTCTGGAGCATCTTTTTAGAACTCTGCGTTGTGCCGTTCCTCTGTTATTCCTCCTAGAAATGTATGAATAAATTGATAACTGGGTATTATAGTTGGGGTGACCCTACACAGGTCTTATGCAGATGACCGTGCAATATTTACAGTCAGTAAATACTGCATGTACGGGCTGCGGAGTGTCCTCCGCATTTGTGGACTGTGGTCACAGTAATAAGTATAGGAGCATGGCCCGTAAATGCAAAAAATAGGACGTGTCCTATTTTTTGCGGCTCATTTTATAAAAAAATTTCATATTCAAAATTTTTATTGATTTTAATACAAAAAATTACACACACAATCGGAAAAATGTGTCCCCATAATAAAAAGAACATGACGTTTTCCACCTACGAGGGATAACCGATTTGGCGGCTTGGAGGAGATGTCTAATTAACCAGTTCAGGACCGGGCTATTTTGAGCCTTCAGGACCAGACACCGTTTAGCCCTTTTTAGCACGTGTTAGTTAAATGGCTATAACTTTTTTATTTGTTGGGCTAACAACGTGATTTTTGCGAAGTTTTTTGCATAGACAATGCAGGTTTCTTTTTTTATCGTTTTTATACACACTTTTTTGCTATTTTAGAATTTTTATTCATAAAGTTTGAAAATAATAGTAAAAAAATAAGCTTTTTTTACGTTTCAGCTATTTTTTTTTGGGTAATAACATAGTTTTACCCTAAAATAGACCTTTTATTTGTGATCGTCATTGTCTACCATAAATTTTAATATATTACATGTCTATATTAGAGTAATTGGGTCAGTGCTAGCGTTACAACAATGATTGGCGGGGGGGAACGTTTTTTTTGGGGTGGGTATTCTATGTGTATTTATTATAAAAAAAAATTTGCACTTGACGTTACTATTTTTTTATTACTATGGTCTGTCCCTCAAAGGTCAAAAAAGACCTTTGGGTAACTTGATATTTTTTTTTTCTTTCTTTTACACCATGCACAGCAGCCCCAGTTACAGGGGAAATCAGCCCTCTCATAGTGACGATTGTCACCAACTGGGCTGTGCTGGGTCTAGTAAGACCCAGCAGTAGTCTGTCAGTAACGGCACCCAGCGATCATGTGACCAGTCACATGATCACCGGGAGGAATAGAGACAGCGCCGCTGCTGCTGTCTCTATTCCTATACACAGCGTTCATTGAGCGCTGTGTAAAAAGACATCAGAGAAGACAGAAGCAGCGAAAGCTGCTTCTATCCTCTCCTCAGGGTCCCCGGCAGTCACTAATAGCCGGAGACCTGACATTCAGCTGCCCGATCGCGCGGGCAGCAAGTTAAAACCCGAGCCGTAAAAAGTCTATGGCTCGGGTTTTAAGGACCCTGACCGCTGGCCGTAAAAACACAGCCAGCGGACGGGAACCAGTTAAAGAACATTTGTAAATGGGTAGCGTCATAGGGAACATTAATAAAAGGACCGCCTCAGGGGAATTAGGGACCGAAACCCCAGTAACTTCCAATATAATTTTAGGAACCGCCTCCCAAAAACCACATGGAAGCCCCCGACGCCCCACACCGAAAACACTCGTCAGGTACAGACGGGTACCATTTGTGCAGGGCAGCAGGAACTCGATAAAACCTAGAAATAATTTTGTAGCTAGTTTCCTAGGTTCGGATGGCTATTGAGGCCTTCTGGGAAAGGTAGAAACACTGTCTCCAATGAGCGTCAGAGAATGACGCGTCCAATTCTGTCTCCCAGGCCCTGCAGAAGGATGGGAGATGAGGGGATCGCTGGGATAGGAGTAGTTTATAGAGTGTGGAGATGGCGTGTGCAGGGGACCGGGTGGAAACACATAACCGCTCGAAGTCAGTAAGCGGCCGATTAAGATGAGTCCGACGCTTAGTGACACTATAAATATGTTTTAACTGGGAGTATGCAAATATGTTGCGTGGCGACGGTGTATCAGCGGGGCAGATCGTGGCCAGTGGGAGCAGAGATACATCAGTGAGAACCTGAGTGAAGTACTTGGGGTTGGTGGAAGACCTACCCAGGAAGGAGAGACGCACCTCCCCGGCCGGAAAGGCGGGGTTGTCAGTGACGGGGGTCAGAGGACCGAATGGGTCAACTAGTGAGCCCATCCTCCCAGAGGATCGCAGTGCCAAGAGGGTATGGAAAATGACAAAGGAGGCGGAAGTCGGTCTATTCCCAGGCAGGGTCCAAGGCAGAGTAGAAAGGGTACGAGTACACAGCTGTTTGGCTAAACAGACCCAGAGTTTAGAGTCATGATTGTGGAAAAAGTCTAGGACACGATCATGAGTTGACGCCAAATAGTAAAGGCAACAGTCCGGCAGAGCAACCCCACCTGCACCCATGGAACGAGTAGGAATCGTCCTACTCAAACGGGGACGACCCGCTTGCCATATGAAGGAACCAAAGCATTGTGGGATACGTAGCCAATAAGAGGATGGGATGGAGATTGGGATAGTCTGCAGGAGGCAGAGCAGTCTAGGGAGAAGTGACATCTTAATAATATTAATACGGCCAAACCAGGAAAATTCCTTTTTATTCCAAGAGGCGAGGTCTGTGAGAAATTTGGCTAGAAATTTGGCTAGTAAAGGGATAAAGTTATTGGGGAACAGTTGGGAGAGATCAGAGCTTATACGTGTACCCAAATATGTTATACCCCTAGCAGGTCAGGAGAAGGGGAAATTATTTTTGAAGAGCGATAGTGTAGAGGATGGAAGGGATACATTCAACGCCTCAGACTTGGAGAAATTAATCTTAAAATTTGACCATACTCCAAAGCGGGACAGCTCGGACATCAACGAGGGAAGCGATACTTGTGGGTCCGTGAGATAAACCAATAGGTCATCAGCAAAGGCAGAACACTTATATCCAGTCCCACCTATGACTACGCCCTTAATATCCGAGCTGTTCCGAATGGAGGCCATAAGATGTTCCATAACGAGGACATACAACAATGGGGATAGAGGACAACCCTGTGTGCTACCATTATGAATAGCAAATGGAGCAGAAAGGGAGCCGTTTACTTTTAGTTGGGCGGATGGAGAATGATAGAGGGCCATTATTTTACTCATAAGGGAAAGTCCCAGTCCTATATGTTGAAGAGTTTGGTGAAGGGCAAGCCAGGATATTCTGTCAAACGCCTTTTCGGCATCTAGGGACAGGATCATGAGGGGTATGTGGTGAGTCTGGGCATGGTGGACAATATCAAAGATTTTAAGAGTATTATCTCGCGCCTCCCGACCCGGCACAAACCCCACCTGATCCGGGTGGACTAATTCAGAGAGATGTTTATTCAGCCTGTTAGCTAACAACGTGGCATAAATTTTTAGGTCGACGTTGAGCAAGGAGATGGGGCGATAACTGGAGCAGAGCTGGGGATCTTTACCCGGTTTAGGGATAACCGTTACATGGGCCAAGGTGGAGCCAGGGGGGAACAAGACGTCAGGTGAGATCGAATTAAAGGCCTGGAGCAGAAGTGGCGTTAAACCGTCAGTCAATGATTTATAAAATTTGGCAATATATCCATCTGGCCTGGGACTCTTTCCCCCTGGGAGATCCTTTATAACAGCAAGGACCTCCGATGAGGTAAAGTCAGCCTCCTTTGCGGCTCATTTTTATGGGAAGGTGTCTGGCCGATATAAATTAATGTGTCCGTATTTTATCTGCAATTACAGATCCATAATTGCGGATAAAAAATATGGTCGTGTGCATGAGGCCTGACACTGTCCAATCAGTGGTAACAGATTGAGATTGTATAGGGAAACACCACTTTGACAAGGGCAATGGGAACACGTAGTTGTCAATTTGTTCATACATTGCTAGGAAGAATAAAAGTGGAACGACACATCATAGAGTTGTAAGAAAATATGTTCCAGAATTGTTATGTCATGGTGAATACAAGTATTTATTAAAATAGACATGTCAGGAAAGGTGACAGGTCCTAAATCAGAGAGTTCCTCTAAAAACATATATTATGAAATTAATTAGCACACAATTCTAGACCTAAAAATACAAGTAGGGACATTACCTTTTAGTACATTTGACAGAGCTCTCAGTGGCGCATATTCTATGTTTTGCTATCCTTTCTGTGTATACCCCTTGTCAGAGGCGTAGCTAGCTTCTCCTGAACCAGGGCAAAGATTCAGATTGGCGCTTCCCCCCAACTTCTTTCCCGACATCTCCTTCCCCCTCGCCATGTTTGTTTTCTTTACCAATCAATGAGATGTAATATTTTTTCACTTTTTGTTAATGTAACCATTTGTACATTTTACAAGCAGTATAGTTATATAAGGGAGTTACCATAACAATAAATTAAAATAAAATAAATTTAAGAGGTCACACACAGCCCCCTGTAGATAGCGCCACACACAGACCCCTGTAGATAGCGCCACACACAGCCCCCTGTAGATAGCGCCACATACAGCCCTCCTCTCGTATATAACACCACACAGCCCCCTGTAGATAGCTCCACACAAAGCCCCCCCTTTTCGATTTTGCCACACAGCCCCACTTGCAGATGGTGCCACACAGCCCCCCTGTAGATGGTGCCACACAGCCCCCCTTGTAGATGATGTCACACTGCCCACCTGTAGATGCCCCCTGAAAAATTACTTACCTAGCCCCGTTCCCTGCTCCGAGACCATTGCATAGGCCAGCGTGATACAGTGACGTCATCACAGCGGCCTGCACCTGGACTCGGTCCCAGCGTCTTATAGGCTGCAAGCCTAATATGGCCTGTAGCTTAGTAATGGTGGAGCAGGGAGCTGTCCACCATAGTATTAAATTTTATCTGCGTCCTGAGAAAACAGATACAATTGAATGTGGCAGTCGCTAGCAACGGTGCCCTCCCCGGTGCTGGCAACACCAGCGGGCATAAGGGGGCCCATGTGGCCCCGGCCCATAAATGTAATGCGCCGGCCGGTGCGGGCCCCGTAGTGGCAGGATGCCCTGAGAGGATGAGACCGCCGCTGAGCAGCCATTTTAAAATAGCTGATCGCTGCTGATAGGCGCCCTGTATGCCGGGCGGCTGCAGCGGCGATCAGCTAGCTAATCGCCTTCGCTGCCGCATGGCATACAGGGCACCTATAAGCAGCGATATATTTATTTTCTTCTTCTCCTTACTTTTATTGTTCTTGTGTACATTGTACCTAACTAACACAATTTGATACATGAAAAACAGAAAATGTGATTTACACCAACGGCTTTCAGTAAGAAAGGTCAAACACGAATGGTTACGTTTACTCATACTGGAAAATCTTCACGAGACCGAAGATCTGTGGCACACGCTATGTCCATGTGCACTGAAGGACACAACAAGCCTTTGGGCTGCGGCAGAAAGGTCACCGGTGTCCCTCAGAATCATATCGTTTTTCCGAATCAGTACACAAAATCCATCAAAGTGTATGATTGAATTTCACAATGCTGATAATCCTGTAATGTTATGTTCATGTTATACATTATGAATGGGTCCTTCCTTCTATATCCATCTTTCTGGAAATTGGAACATATCGGCATTAGATCATAATTTAACCCCTTCCCACAAAGTCATGTACAGATGTAGCCAAGTTTATCTAGACTCTGATAACTTGCTGGAGAGCGTGATATCACGCAAAACAAAAGCCATTGTAAAAGTATCGTTAAAGTTTCTTGCCTGACTTCCAGCTGCTTATTTTAACCTACGGTGACCACTTCAGGGGAAATGTAGTATTACATTTTATACATAGACCGGGTTAGTCAGAGCGAGAGCATTTATCTGCTATAGCTCATGGAGTGGACATATTGAAAGGGGTTGTCGAAATGAAGTATATGAGAAGGTCACTGTGGCCTGCTCGTATATTTTATATGAAGGAATTGTGGGTGCTTCCCTGTCACTGATCATTGATATGACTGCGTGAGTGGTTCCTGATTGTACATTATGCAGCTCAGGGATATTTATCAATGTGAGAATATTTTTCTTCACTTTTTACAATGACGTCTTTGTAATGTAGAGTACGCCTAGAATGAAGAACATTCACGTCAGAACAGATGGAGCTTCTATTCATTCTTGCAAAGACTACATTTATAAATCCAAAGAGGCTGTAATTATAGTTTCATATGCAAATTTCTTTCCAAACTATATATTTATTTTCACATATGAATCACTTGGTGGAAGCTGCACAATATAATGTTAATAAGCAGCGTTTTACGTCACGGTGCTTGACACTGAATACATGAGAATTCCGAAATTGTAATACGTAGGCTTTATAATCCATGCGAATGGCAGAGCCATTTGCAGGAGGTTTTACAGAGGCACAAAGGGTTTCTGCGGCTCCATACTACAAAGCCATAGGTACCCCGTGTGCCACCATATGGAACTCCACCCATTGCTGTATAACATTGTTATTGTATTGCGGCGTAATGCTTCTAGGCAGGTACACCTCCATAATCCGACGACCAATGTGACATGTCACGATTATACGGGATCTAACATAAAAACTTCAGTTTGACTCACGGACCCTGTGTACCTGACTAGGTGGCGTCTATATTTTCTTGGTGGGTGCTCCGAATAGGCAGGGTGAGAGTAGGGTGCACTAGGTTGTATGTTAGCCATATTTTCATTACTAACTATTCTGATTGAATGATTCTCGTGTAGTAACTTATCGGTTATTAAAAGTTACGTTGTATCTGTATATTATCCTAAAGACCAGTGCTGCTGTTTTCTGTGACTTCTGGGCTGTATTACTCCTGGCTTTGTACCTGGTTTCCCAATACCTGAAGTTATTGTATCTGTGATTATTTGAATCCACATAGACTCGGATTAGTGGAGATTAAACTATATTTTATCAATTGTAATCTCGGGACAACTCTCGTACTGTACATGTAGTAGAGCTGCTCATACCATAGTGCACTTTACATGAACTCAGTAATCACGTAAATCCCTTCAGACTCGTTAGGTGCATTTATTAAGATCAGTCTATATATTAATTCACATTCCTGCAGTTGAGCTGACAAAAGAATTGTTGGAAAAGATGATATTTGGCAATTTTCTATTTACTCCTTTATTTCCTATGATGTTACTGCAAATTGACGTATTATTACATCAAGGCATTGGTGCAGGCACAGCTGTACCCGTACCATTATAAGTGGGTACCGGTTGTAGCTAACAGCCAACATCCTTCTATGACGGCCGGGATCGGAGATAACTCCCATCCCAGCCGTTTAACCCCTTAGATACCATGGTCAAGAGTGACTGTGGCATCTAAACGGTTTGATGGAACGAGGGACTCCCTCTGTCACCCCCACCTAATCCTGCAAGTTATAGCGAGTGGCCAATGGTTAGACATAAAGGAGCCCAGGTCTGCCATCTTGGCACACATTTATAGGCGTAATGCTGACAGGCATAACACACTGCAATACAGACATGGCAGCAATAAATATGTTCATCTCATCCCGCAACTAACAAGCCCTCACACAGCTTTGTCGTTGGAAAACAAAAATGTAACAGGTCTCAGAATTTTGCAAAACTAAAACTAAAAGTACTGTACATATTGTCAAAAAAAATTGAACATATATATATATATTTGGTATTGCCATAACTATACTGACTAGAATAAAGTTAACATGTCAGTTATACCATACAGTGAACGGTGAACGGCGTAATAACGAGACCTAAAAGCAATGGTTGAATTGCTGCTTTTTTTCCACCCCCTGCAAAAAAGTTACAGTACAAAAAGTTCTTCACTACATTATATGTACACAAAAAAATACAACTCAACCCTCACAAAACAAGCTCTCATACAGCTACCTCAAAGAAAAAGAAATGAAAAACTTATGGTACTCAGAATGTGGGGATGAAAAAAAGGGGGAAAAAAATTATGTGTCCTGAATCCGTACGGGTCAATGCACACGATGCGTATTACGTGCGGTTTTGCAGTGCGTATTTACATGCGGCAAACCCGCAGAGTAATACAGTACCAGCATAGACAATGAGCTTCCAGGGAATCTAGTGTCCACGCTGCGGTATTTTTTGGGACCTAAATTGACCCCCGGTGCGTATTTTCGAAACCGCAGCATGTAAATTTATCCCACGATTCCGCATGTGAATTCTATCCCTGTAGTTCTACAGAAATACGCAGCAAAACCCGCAGCATGAAAACGCTGCGGTTTCCTGCGGTTTTTCTGCCTATTTCCTCAGCAAAATACGCAACATGTGCATGTAGCATAAGGGGTTAAGAAAGGTAATTGAACATAAATGATAACATTCAAATTCAGAATAGTAGAATTTACTTTCTTGATTTTGTATTGGCCAGTAGTAACATAGAAATAAATATTACATACATAACATGCACCTATATGTGGGAAGTTAAAGAATCCCATGTCTATGACAGCAAAATTTAATGAGGGGTTTTCACTTAAATGGTCACTAACTTTTCAACAAATTTTGCATAATTCACTAGTGAAAACAAAGGGTATGTTCACACGCAGTGAGCAAAAACGTCTCAAAATACAGAACTATTTTCAAGGGAAAACAGCTCCTGATTTTCAGACGTTTTTTGAGCAACTCGCGTTTTTCGCGGCGTCTTCGCAGCTTTTTTGGCCGTTTCTGGAGCGGTTTTCAATAGAGTCTATGAGAAAACATCTCCAAAAACATCCCAAGAAGTGTCTTGCACTTCTTTTGACGAGCAGTCATTTTACGCGCCGTATTTTGACAGCAACATCTGCACAGAACATCGTAACCCATTGCAGGCAATGTGCAGATGTTTGCCGACGTATTGGAGCCGTCTTTTCAGGCGTAATTCAAGGCATAAAACGCCTCCGTTAAGTCTGAAAAGAGGTCGTGTAAACCCAGCCTTAGGGTATGTTCACACGATATCGGCAAATAGGTCTGAAATTACGGAGCTGTTTTCAGGAGAAAACAGCTCCTGAATTTCAGACGTAATTGCTCGTACTTGTGTTTTTCGCGGCATCAATTACGGACGTAATTGGAGCTGTTTTTGAATGGAGTCAATGAAAAACGGCTCCAATTACGTCTCAAGAAGTGTCCTGCACTTCTTGTGACGAGCCGTCTTTTTTACACGTCGTCTTTTGACAGCGACGCGTAAAATGACAGGTCGTCGGCACAGTACATCGGCAAACCCATTGAAAGTAATGGGCAGATGTTTGCCGACGTATTGGAGCCGTTTTTTCAGACGTAATTCGGGGCGTAAAACGCACGAATTACGTCTTCAAATAGGTTGTGTGAACCCAGCCTTACTGTTCACTCACTGTGAATTTACTGCTAAATCCCTTTCCTTAAAGAGGCTCTGTCACCAGATTTTGCAACCCCTATCTGCTATTGCAGCAGATCGGCGCTGCAATGTAGATAAGAGTAAAGTTTTGTGTTTTTTTAAAACGAGGATTTTTTGTCAAGTTATAACCATTTTTATATTTATGCAAATGAGGCTTTCTAAAGTACAACTGGGCGTGTTTAAAGTTATGTCCAACTGGGCGTGTATTGTGTATGTACATCTGGGCGTGTTTACTTGTTTTACTAGCTGGGCGTTGTGAATAGAAGTGTATGATGCAGACGAATCAGCATCATCCACTTCTCTTCGTTACCACCCAGCTTCTGGCAGTGCACAGACACACAGCGTGTTCTCGAGAGATCACGCTGTGACGTCACTCACTTCCTGCTCCAGGTCCTGCTGCTGCAGAATCAACTGTAGCCTCTGGTGCCGATGTGTCCTCGCTCGTCCGACACGATGCAGGACCTGGAGCAGGAAGTGAGTGACGTCACAGCGTGATCTCTCGAGAACACGCTGTGTGTCTGTGCACTGCTAGAAGCTGGGTGGTAACGAAGAGAAGTGGATGATGCTGATTCGTCAGCATCATACACTTCTATTCACAACGCCCAGCTAGTAAAAGAAGTAAAAATGCCCAGATGTAACACACATAATACACGCCCAGATGTACTTTAACTTTAAACACGCCCAGTTGTACTTTAGAAAGCCTCATTTGCATAAATATAAAAATGGTCATAACTTGGCCAAAAATGATCGTTAAAAAAAAAAAACTTTACTCTTATCTACATTGCAGCGCCGATCTGCTGCAATAGGAGATAGGGGTTGCAAAATCTGGTGACAGAGCCTCTTTAAGACAAGACTGACTATCAGCTCACTGAGTGATCAGGTTACACCTGCCCATAAAGCTCTATGGAGGGGGGAGCAGGAGCAGAGTAAGGGCTTGTCCACATATAGCGGAATTGCGTACGGAAAATACGCAGCAGAATACAATAGCATCAAAGTGGGATGAGATTTAACAAATCTCATCCACACGCTGCGTAAAATTTCCGAGCAGAAATTGATAAAAGTCATATAATTGCCAGAAATCATGTACACACCTACCGTGTGACACCTTATTCTGAAAAGCCACTGGCAAGAGAGTAGCAAGAGAGTAGCAAGGATAGCACCAGTCATGGAACCCAACAGCTGAGACGACTCCTCTCTACTGTTTAAAAAGGTAAAGGGGAATTCATGGAACCGGGGAGGAATCTGGTTGGGGATGGAGAAAGGAAGATCTAATATGCAGGACAAGGTGTAGAAAGGCAGCAGATAATACAATGTATAGGAACGGTAATACGCTAGGAAGGCCAAGAAAGACACTGGGCTTAAGACCATAAAAATCCAAACTTTTCAGTCTTCTGAACTTACTGTTACCCTTAGCATAGGCCATTAATGTTTGATCAGTGGGGTCTGACCCCTGGGCCACCCCCCAGTCATCAGAATGAAGTGAATGAGACAGAGCTGCAGTACAGATAAGCTGCTGTACTGGGCAAACAATAAATGGGCCGCGGCACTTCATTTTTTTGTTCAGCGGGGTACCGAGGGTTGGGCCCCTACCAATCAAACATTGATGCCCCTACCAATCAAACACTTTGTCATTATCTATATTAAAAAAATAAACCTAAAAACTGGCAGTTTTCACGCTGACCACTTCCTGTTCTGTAGAGATCACTTCTCAGCAGTCATCTCATTTTTATCACAGGCAGGATTACAATGACAGGTAACAGCTAGATATAGATAACACAGGATCCACCATTGACAATAGGCGATAGACACAGCTCCCCTCCTATCCCTTCCTGCATAATGACCTCCGCACAGTTCATAGAGCATGCCCACAACACTCTCCCAAGAGGTCCCCTCCTGTTTACAGGTTCCTGTGGTCTATATGGTTGTTGTAAAGCATATCTCTAAAAACTGTCAACAGCAGCTCAGAAAACATGGCTGACCCCATAATAATGTACAGAAAATAGAATTAAACAAAATCTACAATTAAATAAAAACATATTTAGAAAAAGATTGTTTCACTTTCTGGTTTTATTAGGAAAACAATATAGGTGATACCTATAACTGTATAGTAGGATGACCAAATACTGTAGCTTCACATTTGACATTGATTTAAAGTCAATGGTAAGTGTTTAGAAATGAGGGGAAGATTAACAACTTTTACTTGCCTTTAATATGACTTGCCTGCTTAGGCTGGGTATCAATTTAGACCAAAAAAGTCTTATGTATGTAAAGTAGTCATTTGCGGAGTTGATACTGATTACAGCAGCTATAATTAAAAGACTTAATCAATGCATCGCTCTGTTTTATTCATTTGTCTTGTAAATAATACATGTGTGACTGGTTTTCACCATGATGGATGCACTGTGTAAGGTGAACTCATAAGATCAATGTGCCATTCTGTAAATACATATCTAAATGGAAAGATCTGGGATCTGCAGACGTCTACATTACTGGACACTGTTTCCAAAGAGAAATATTGGCTAAAGTATTTTTGCCGTTTGCAAAAATGGTGCAATTTCTAGTATGTGACACTGGGCCGGACGATGGCTGCCGTTTCAGGTGACTTTTCAGAATAAGCTGTTATGTGTGTGTACATGAGGGATAACGCTATATCTGACCATTTTATAACTTGTATTCTGCATTTATTACCAGTTGTCCCCTTTTTAGGCTCCATATCTAATCCTCCCTTTTCCCGGAACTGAGCTCCAGAGTGGGTGGAGACTAGACACTATGATGTCTCCCATACACAGAAAAAAGAGGAGGTCATGCTCCCCTATCCCTCTTTCACCCACAAGGAGAGGCAGCAACAGCATGAAGGACATTATACAGTAATAATGAAGCAGCAGCAGTTCAGTGTCTCTCTCTGTCTTTCTCCCTGCAGCTGCTCCCTCCTTCCCCTCCCCTCTGCGTAGACTTCTATGGGCAGCAACTGTAACCTGATCCCTTAGTGATCTTGTAAGGTCTGGGACGGTGTATGGCCCTTGCAAGTTAGTCGCTGAAGAGATGAAATGGAGGCCAGGAGCTAGTGGCAACAAAAATGTATGAGTAGCACAGACTTTTACCAGTAGTGGTTCAGGCTGGTGGTTGATAGCTGACTGGCTCACTCTTTCGCTGGAAAGAGTCAAGGGCACACCCACCTGATGCAAGGAATGTCATATAAATTCAGGTCTACTAGTCGCAACTTGCTGCATTAGCTGTGCTGCTCCACTGTCATTTTATCAGTGAAATGTGAGTGATCAGTGCTGCATGGTGGCTCAGTGGTTAGTATTTTTGCTTTGCAGCACTGGTGTCCTGGGTTTAAATCCAACCAGGCGCAACATCTTTATGGAGTTTGTATGTTCTTCGTGTGTTTGCGTGTGTTTCCTCCAAAAACATACAGATGGGGAAACTTAGATTGTGAGCCCCAATAGGGGCAGTAAGGACAAAATCTGTACAGTTCTGTGGAATATGTTGACGCTGTATAAGTAACAGAAATTAATAAATCAGTGTGGGGGAGGGGGAGAATAGAAGTCTGATAAGTGGAGAAAGAGGCATTTTTCTGTAATGAGATTTATCACAAAGTTTTTTATCACCGCTTGTACTATGGGAAAAAATTGAAACTACGGATATCCTTGAAGTACTGTTGTCTTGCAGCACTGGGTGAGAATGTGACCCGGGGCAACATCTGCATGGAGTTTGTATACTCTGCCTGTGTTTAGTTTCCCCCAGGTTCGGGTTGCCCTAAAAGAACCGTCTGAAGGGGTTTGGATGCTCTGTAGAATACTACAGTCTGTTTATTTTAGGAGTCTAAGATATTGACCCCTAGTGCCATGCCAATGTCATGGTTAGAAATGTCTATATGACAAGTCACATCTCTGTTGTGTTCTGGACGTCAGGCTGATAGTTCTTACCTACACTGACGCATTGTAACAAAATACAGCTGTGTTAAAATGGCTACGTCAGAAACTGATTTCAGTTGGAATTCCCATTGAAAGAGGTTCTCTGGGATGTGAGATTTGTAGCCTAGCCTTAGGATTTGTAAGTGAGGCTGAGTTGTGGCAGAGCTGCAGTACCAGACACAGCCTCAAAGATGAGAATGGTGCGGTGTCGGGTATTGCTGCTGCTGATTGGGCCCCATAGCAAAATTTATATGGGGCCCCACTTTAACATGAGCGTCAGCAGCAAGCGAGTATGGTTACCTGTTACTCTCCTTTATGTGAGGAATATGAAAAAGTGTTGGTCAGGTGATGAAAATTGAGCCCCATTCGTGAAACTCATGACATGTCCTATATTTGCCCGTGTTTCACGCAGCACGCACCCATTGAAGTCAATGGGTGCGTGCAAATCGTGCTCTGGAACACAGAAGCACTTCCGGGTGCCACGCGTGATGTAGTAAAAACTATGAATGAAAACAGAAAAGCACCACGTGCTTTTCTGTTTGTAAACATGAAAACAGAGTGTCATATTGATGCCGGCTGCGCGAAAATCACGCAGCCACGCATCATATGCTGAAGACACACGGACCTTTTGCGCGCGCAAAACGCATATACTGTATGGGGCACCTATGGGGGGCATTATACTGTATGGGCCAGCTATGGGGGCATAATACTTTATGGGGGCATTATACTGTATGGGGCAGCTATGGGGGTATTATATATTATGGGGGGGCATAATATGGTATGGGTGCATTATACTCTATGGGGCAGCTATGGGGGCTTTATAGTGTATGGAGCAGCTATGAGGGCATTATATTTTATGGGGGGCATTATATTGTATGGGGTGCATTATACTGTATGGAGGCATTATACTGTATGGAGGCATTATACTGTATGGGGCAGCTATGGGTGGCAATATACTGTGGGGGCAGCTATGGGGGCATTATACTGTATGTGGCAGCTATATGGGGCATTATACTGTGTGGTGGCATTATTTACTGTGGGGGCAGCTATGGGGAGGCATTATACTGTGTGGTCGCATTATACTGTGGGGGCAGCTATGGGTGGCAATATACTGTGGAGGCAGCTATAGGGGGGCATTATACTGTGTGGGGCAGCTATGGGGGCATTATACTGTATGGGGCAGCTATGGGGGCATTATACTGTGTGGGGGCAGCTGTGGGAGGCAATATATTGTGTGGTGGCATTATACTGTGGGGGCAGCTATGGGGGACATTATACTGTGTGGTGGCATTATATTGTGGGGGCAGCTATGGGGAGGCATTATACTGTGGGGGCAGCTATGAGTGGCAATATACTATGGGGCAGCTATGGGGAGCATTATACTGTGCGGGCAGCTAAGAGGGGCATTATAATGTGTTGGGCAGCTATGGGGAGCATTATACTGTGTGGGGGCAGCTACTGTCTGGAAAGCTATATGGGGCATTATACTGTGTGGGGGCAGTTACTGTCTGGGAAGCTATATGGGGCATTATACTGTGTGGGGGCAGCTATGGGGGGCATTATACTGTGTGGGGCAGCTACTGTGGGGGAAGCTATGGGGGGCATTATACTGTGTGGGGGCAGCTACTGTGGAGGAAGCTATGGGGGGCATTATACTGTGTGGGGGCAGCTATGGGGGGCATTATACTGTGTGGGGGCAGCTATGGGGGGCATTATACTGTGTGGGGGCAGCTATGGGGGGCATTATACTGTGTGGGGGAAGCTACTGTGGGGGAAGCTATGGGGGGCATTATACTGTGTGGGGGCAGCTATGGGGGGCATTATACTGTGTGGGGGCAGCTACTGTGGGGGAAGCTATGGGTGCATTATACTGTGTGGGGGCAGCTATGGGGGGCATTATACTGTGAGGGGGCAGCTATGCAGGGAATTATACTGTGTGGGGCAGCTATGGGAGGCAATATACTGTGAGGGGCAGCTATGGGAGGCAATATACTGTTTGGTGGCATTATACTGTTGGGGCAGCTATGGGGGGCATTATACTGTGTGGCGGCATTATACTGTGGGGGCAGCTATGGGGAGGCATTATACTGTGGGGGCAGCTATGAGTGGAAATATACTATGGGGGCAGCTATGGGGAGAATTATGCTGTGTGGGCAGCTATGGGGAGCATTATACTGTGTAGGGGCAGCTATGGCGAGCATTATACTGTGGGGGCAGCTATGGGGAGCATTATACTGTGTAGGGGCAGCTATGGCGAGCATTATACTGTGGGGGCATCCATGGGGTCTGTCGGGGAAGGTGGCTGGGCATTGGCGTGTGCAGGGGTCTGGTGGTGTTGGGGAGAGGTAGGGGGGCCCAAGCTGAATTTTTGCTCCAGGGCCCATGAGCCTTTAGCTACGCCCCTGATGCCCTATCTACCTCATGCCCCTCTCCATTGCTCTTACTATTGTACCACCTCTGCCTGTCACAAGGTGACATTTTGGCAACTACAGTATGCAATTATACCAAATCCTCCAAGTCTGCAAAATGAACACCGACATAAATGATCTAGGGTTATGAATAATTCAAGATAATTTCATTAGATTTTTTTTATAATTAAATTTGTTTTTCAAAATAAAGCAATTTTTCCCCAATTTCAATTTATCAGCTCAGTTGTTTGCAAACAGATTAGCCAGCTGAAATCCACTGATATGAATTGTAGGAATGTGCCAAGTCTTTCTTCTCCACCTTCAGTAAACTTGAAAACTGCACAACTACAAAATCCCAACTATATGTACAGTACAGGTTTATATTCACAAATTATCACAACCTACATAAGTCTGGAGGTAAACAGGGAGTCCAGAAAAATCCCTGCCCCCGTGATCGCCATCTTACATATCTACAGAGAAGCTCCAGAAACACATCTACTAGTATATGTGCACAGTCGTAGATAGGTTTTCCATCACTGGGGCAGAGACTCGGATCACTAGTCTAGTCATTTATCTAAATATGGTTATAGTAGAGTGGCTTGATGGCGCCCCCTGGTACTGAGCATCCAAGGCACATGCCCTGCCACCTTCTCATCCCCTTCATACTATATTAGGCTGTTTACTGTATGTTTAGTGCTCCAATTACCATGGAAAGTTCTGATATTCCATAAACGTGTGATAGTAGGGGCCTGACGATTGGGACCCCCACCGTTATTGAGAATGGGGCTGTATGGTCTCTAATTCCTGGCAGGGAAGTGAGCAAGCGAGCACAATCACTTAACATTAATATCTATAAGATACATCTCATAGACAATCATGAAGAGTGAATATGGATTAGCCGACTTTTCTCTGCCAGGGCACCCTCAGTCTATGGATGCGGAGGGTGTGGGTGGGGGGGTATAATTGTATATTTTACATTTCTATGGCAATATAATATAATTGTCTTTAATGGAAAATGCCTGTTACTGATCCGGATCCGTTTGACCACAATACTGATTAATCCAACCATCTGCAACCTGACTGTGTATTGGAGACTTTCCTGGGGGCTGCTGCATCCTGGGAATCCTATCTGCAAAGTCTATAACTCCTTGCGAGGGTTATGGGCGAAGAAAAAGGCGATCCCTTAGACACAGCAACCCAGTTTAGCTTGCGCATACTCAATAACGGTCTATGTCATTAATTTTCCTTGCCTGCTACTAAATTTCTCCTGCGCTGGAGCACAATTTAATGTCCGCCAAGTGTCACTGAAATCTGTTCCTGTTATTCTGTGCTACTCTTCATCTCTGCTTCTCAATCATCACCCAAGTTCTGCTTTACGCTTCCCGTGGACCACCATTCAGGCATGGTCTTGGGCTTATAGTCAAATACGGAGCGTTATAATATTAGTAGACAAAACAGCTCCCTCTAGTGGCTGACTAAAAAGACTAAAATATTCTTATCTAACTTTCTTTTAATGTCAAGTCACTTTCAATTTACATGAATAGTGTTTCTCCAGAATGTGTTGATAACATGTTTTCTGTTTCGCTTCTGTAAGCTTCTCATTGACATGTTCATGATTTATGTAATCACATTCATCCATCTGGTCATCCTCTTCGCATTGCAGGATTTGGTATACATTATCAGTGGGTTAACACAGGATTAAAGGGAATTCTATTAAAGTTATCTTTTACTTGTCACAATGCACTTACAAAATTCTTAAGCAGCACATTCAGCTCTGCTACATCTGTAACTGTGCTGTATGGTGTTCCTGCATTCAGTAAATACCAGGCATTTGTGGCGTATATTCTTCACTGCCAGGGTAATGATTGTAATAGAGGCATTGTGCTTTGGTATTCTGCTCACTATTGTGCCATCCGACAAGATCTGACATCTTCCCTACTGCAGGAAACATTCTGAGGAACTAAAGTGGCAAATATCTCAGAGAGGAAATTGAAATAGGTGCTGATGGTGGAATCACAGTCCCAGATCTGCCCAGACACACAGAGCAGGAAAGTCATTCCCTGACACCTGATTTATTTTTTAGTGATTATAGGATTTAGATGAGTGGATAAGGGAAATAAGAAAAATAAACAGAAGAAAATCTGAGCAATCAAAATTTGCCACTATATTTGGTGTATAGTCATATTATAATACTGCCCATAATAGGAACATGTCTGCACAAACTTTATACAGTAACACAATAAAATAAATAAATGAGTACAGTACCAGGAGTTATATATCACAGCAAAACTCAGAATAATCCCCTCCCCACGCCACTGACAGCTCTTAAAAAATGTTTTATGCCGAGTTAATGCAACCACCACTAGGGGGAGCTAGGGGCAGCTAGTATAGAAACCAATGGAAGCCGTATAAAGTGTCAGGCCCCTCCCACTATGCGCGGTGCCCTATGGTAGGTGTGCCACTGCCATTATGTACAATTATTCATATATTTTTATCAGCCATATAATTTCTACATGCAGAAATCTTTAAAATGAGCAACCAACATAGCCCAATGTGCCCTGGCTACGGCGGCAAGGGGTTAAATAAACAAGCCCTAATATGGCTATGTTGACGGGAAATGAAAAAAATTAAGGTTTTTGGAAGACGAGAGCAAAAAAACTAAATGAATAATGGCCTGGTCCGGAGATAATATGAGCTGGATATTACTTTCCCCTTATTACAGATGTGTACAGCGCCCCCTATATGTAAATTACACAAACATTTATGCTACTTGCATCTCTTCTGTGCATCTGTCTCGATAATCTTCTAGAAACCTTTGTAAAGTGGGTGATTATCCCTTTAAGAGGACATTATGCACAGTGGTGGACCTTACATTTTCAGTTCAGCAAGCTGCAATGAGCTAAGGAAACTCTAACATCGCATTTTGTGTTCTATATTTAGCACATAACCATTAAATGTAATGTATAATATATCCTGCAGATTTCTCTCGGCTAAGGCCGTAATGCTCGACTTCCACAATACGTTGTTTTACAAATGATGTTTTCCTCCAGCAACATAAATACATAAGATATCGCCGCACTGAGATCTCAGGCCGGGACTTACTTTTGGATGATTACAGACTCACATTGGACCTTCAGTGAGAAGAGAAGTTTATTCTATTTCCAGATTGAATACATTTTAATTGATGTGTTTTTTCTATAGCGGACACAATAATCTAACAATAAATATGCCTGCTATGTTTTCTTACGTAGGTTGTTAGTGAAAGTGTTCCTGTATGAGTGCTCCCACACGTGCCAAATAAACCGTCATTTTTTTAGCCAATTACTACTTGACAAAACCGCATGTGTTTTACTGCAAAATTGCTGCGTTTCTGTGATGCAGTTTTCGGCTGCACGGCTTCCAGGTGAAATAAGTTAAAAAGCGCACAGTTTTGCCGAGTAGTAAGGGTGCAGTCACACACGGCATAAATATGTGCTACAATATACCCAACAGTGACTCCGCAGCACATTCTGCAGCAGAATTACTGTTGGTTATTTTGTGGCGAGTTTGCTGCGTATTTGTGTTGCGTATTGCAGTGCAGAAGTTTACACAGCATTGAAGTCAATGATGAAATTCTGCATCCAAAATTGACAACACATACAGGAAACTCTGCGGATAGACAGCAGAAAAATTTCACGTATATACAAAAGTGGATACAAAAGAAAGAAGATGCATCAGTATTTTCTATGTATCTTTCGTTCCTTATGGATCCACTTCTGGCTTTGGCTCAAAATACTGAGCCAAAAACTGTACCAAAACTGTGAGGGTATGTTCACACGCTTAGTCAAAAACGTCTGAAAATACGCAACTGTTTTCAAAGGAAAACCGCTCCTGATTTTCTTCTGTTTGTAATCAAACTTTTA
The DNA here is from genome assembly GCF_050947455.1 of Rhinoderma darwinii. NCBI lineage: Eukaryota > Metazoa > Chordata > Amphibia > Anura > Rhinodermatidae > Rhinoderma > Rhinoderma darwinii. The sequence goes on along the minus strand of NC_134691.1, from coordinate 37,862,497 downwards.
CGTTTTTTTACGGCCGTTTTTGGAGCTGTTTTTCTATAGAGTCAATAAAAAACAGCTCCAAAAATGGCTCAACTAGTGACATGCACTTCTTTTTCGAGGGCATTTTTTTAAAGCGGTCATTTAAAAAAAATGGCCACATAAAAAAAGCCGCGTCGGGACAGAACACTGTTTTTCCCATTGCAATCAATAGGCAGTAGTTTGGAGGTGTTCTGCTCCCGATTTTTCTGCCGTTTTTCTGCCGTTTCCGGCCCTAAAAGCAGCCGAAAATAAGCTGTGTGAACATGCCCTGTGTGTGATTCTAGCCTTAAGGTGATTTACATATAGCGTTTTTGGAAACACTAGGAGGCCAATGCAGGTAAAAAATCTTTACTGGCAACAGCAAGTGCATAATCAGACAGGTTGAGGCCAGGGGCGTAACTAGGAAAGACTGGGCCCCATAGCAAACTTTTGACTGGGGCCCCCCCCTCCCCTGGGTGTCACACAACCCCCCCCCCTTGTAGATAGTGCCTTTTTTACAAACCCCCCTTTTGATAACGCCATACAGCCCCCCTGTAGACAACGCCATACAGCCCCCCTGTAGATAACGCCATACAGCCCCCCTGTAGATAACGCCATACAACCCCCCTGTAGATAACGCCATACAGCCCCCCCTGTAGATAACGCCATACAGCCCTTTGTAGATATCTACAGAGGGGGCTGTGTGGCGCTATCTACAGAGGGGGCTGTATGGCGTTATCTACGGGGGGACTGTATGGCGTTATCTACGGGGGGACTGTATGGCGTTATCTACGGGGGACTGTATGGCGTTATCTACGGGGGGACTGTATGGCGTTATCTACGGGGGGACTGTATGGCGTTCCCTACAGGGGGGACTGTATGGCGTTCCCTACAGGGGGGACTGTATGGCGTTCCCTACAGGGGGGCTGTATGGCGCTATCTACAGGGGGGCTGTATGGCGCTATCTACAGGGGGGGATGTATGGCGCTATCTACAGGGGGGGGCTGTATGGCGCTATCTACAGGGGGGCTGTATGGCGCTATCTACAGGGAGGCTGTATGGCGCTATCTACAGGGGGGCTGTATGGCGCTATCTACAGGGGGACTGAAAGGCGCTATCTACAGGGGGAACTGTATGGCGCTATCTACAGAGGGGGCTGTATGGCGTTATCTAGAGGGGGGACTGTATGGCGTTATCTACGGGGGGGGGCTGTATGTCGTTCCCTACAGAGGGGGCTGTCTGGCGTTATCTACAGGAGGGACTGTATGGCGTTACCTACAGGGAGTCTGTATGGCGTTCCCTACAGGGGGTCTGTAGGGAACGCCATACAGCCCCCCTGTAGGGAACGCCATACAGCCCCCCTGTAGGGAACGCCATACAGCCCCCCCTGTAGGGAACGCCATACAGCCCCCCCTGTAGGGAACGCCATACAGCGTCGTCCCCCCTGTAGGGAACGCCATACAGCGTCCCCCCCCTGTAGGGAACGCCATACAGCCCCCCCCCCTGTAGGGAACGCCATACAGCGTCCCCCCCCCTGTAGGGAACGCCATACAGCCCCCCCCCCTGTAGGGAACGCCATACAGCATCCCCCCTCCAAAAAAAATGCGACCTACAGTGTGTCCTAATAAAAGACATGTATCCCCTATCCACAGGATAGGGGAGACATGTGTGATCGCTGGCAGCGATAGGGAGAACGGGGGACCGAAAGTCCCCTGAAGTTCTCCATGACTAACCTCTGACTTCCGGCGTCTGCGCAGCTCTGTAGAAATTAATGGAGCGCTGGTCACGCATGCGCACAAGCGGGACCGGCGCTCCATTCATTTCTACGGAGCTGCCGACACAGACCCCGGATATCCGAGGTTTGTGATGGAGAACTTCAGGGGACTTTCAGTCCCCCGTTCTCCCTATCGCTGCCAGTGATCATACATGTATCCCCTATCTGTGGATAGGGGATACATGTCTTTTGCTTAATGGCAGAGCAGGGAGATACCTCCCTGCTCTGCCGTACTGTTCAGTGGCGTCCCGCTGTAGCAGCCATAGCGGCTGCTAGCGGAGCCTCCGGCCATGGTGGGGGCCCGTGCCGGCGGGCGACACGGGCCCCCTCATGCCGCGGGCCCCGTAGCAGCCGCTACTGCTGCTACGGCGGTAGCTACGCCACTGGTTGAGGCCCTATTACACAGCCCGACAAGACAGCTCGTTGATCGGCACTCGTTTGCTCTTTTCACAAATAGCTAGTATCGGGACGAGCACTCGTTACTCCGATTACTTGTCCCCATATATTTTGATCATGTCGGCAGCACATCTCCATGTTTACACAGAGAGATGTGCTGCCGATATTGATATTTCATGTTGCCTAAAAGATACAATCAGCTAATGAACGAGCATTTGCTCGTTCATCAGCTGATCGTTGCCCTGTTTACACAGGGAAATTATCGGGAATGAGCATTTTGTGCCAGATAACTGGCCAGTGTAAAAGGGCGCTAAGTCCCTATTTGCCAGGCCCACACATCCCTAGAGACGTCAATAGCATCAGGAGTAGGTCAAGTAGGAGTAGTGTTGGACTAGGATCGCATTGGGCAGAGAGCTGGAGACATTCACATTCAGCTGTCGGATATGTTCACACTGCTTGCACAGCCCCGAGAGTCAAGAGCGGAGCAGGAGGAAGATATGGAGCCATAGGGGAGGTTAATTAAGAGTGATGTAAGGTTCGCCTAATTCATTAGGAGACACGCGCCTCTTAAGAAATTAGGTGCCTCTCTGGCTGTGTGTGTGCGCCAGAGAGTTAAATCCACGCCAACAATGAGAAGGCGTAGATTTGCGCTATAATTGACACCAGCTTCTAGCGTAACTTATAGTAAATTTGTTGTGCCGTAGTAGCCCCGCTCCCTTCTTCTTAGCTCCATCCAGTATTTAGAAAAGTGGCGTGAGCGGAAAAAAACGACACAAAAGTCACAATTTTTCCCGCAAATTGCAACTTTTGTGCCGTTTGCAACTTCACTAAACCAGAAAACTGGCGTAGAAAAGTTAATTCATTCTCCCCATTGTCTGCCTGAGGCTCCCAGTCCTTACTTCACACACTTTTTACCATTGGTAAAAATTAGGAAAAGCGCCACAAAACTGGCACGTGTAAAAACACCCAAAACCCGGCCAGTATATTTGATTGCAAAAGGTGGCAATTCTACTATAGCTGTGTTATGTAGGTATTGTCCGATAAAAGCATTGCTTCTAGGGGAGAATACGGTGCTTCAAGAAGGCAGCATACAGGTGCACGCAGAGTGCCACGGCTGTGTAATGCAGACCCATTGCCACTCTGCGTGCCACCAAGAAAGTCCATACCTATAGCTTTGCTGAGTGCATGAGTTCTTCAGTTTATTTCAGAAGTGAAACTCCTGTTAGTACATTGCATTCTGCAGCAAGGTATGAGATCTCCAGAGGACCCGTCTTGTCTGTTACAAATAATTTTCACAAAGCAATCCTGGTAACTAGATGGCATCAGGGAGATGAACTGTCACCAGCGGCTGCCGAGTAGATGTCACTATCGATTCCAGGGCTCTAACATGTGACATGCAGTTGGGACTTAGTGGAAGAGCCTGGTAAATAAATAGACACTTCTCCGTTAATAATTCACTAAACCCTCATTATACAGGAAATTAGTAGATGATTTCAAATAATCTAGAAAAGGTCCGAAGCTGAAATAATCTCACTCTTACTTGGTATTTCTACTTTTGTAAAATGATACCTTAATTTTGCAGATCATTGCTATCTCAGTTGTTCTTTTGAATGCAGCTTGTACTAATAAAAAAACATAAAGATATGCCTATGGGCCTGCCAACCCTTTCATCCTCATTGACGGGACAGTTTTAAGCCCTATCCCGATCCACCCAGAAATGCCCATTAATCTTCTCAGAAACTCCTGCTTTTGGTCATATTTGCATATTCATCCATTTTAGGTTTATTTTTCTGAACATTCTCGCAAAAAAATGGGACAGTTGGGAGGTGTGCTTAACCGACAATATATATAGATGTTTTATTATAAAAGAGGTGGTCCCATAAAACAAAATCGGGACCTTCTCTACATAGTATTTATTTCAGGACAGAAGAAATTTTTGCTTATTTGCTCTACTTTTCCCATCCTTTGTAGGAACAATGGGTGGTCAGATGCTCAGATCCAAGGGTGTACAGTATGAACCATAAAGGCAGCCCATGCAGTAGCTATGAGGCCCATGGAGAGAGGGGGACCAGCCCAATTGCATTCTTCTCCACAGGCCCTATAATGTTGGCAAACAAGGATGTTGAGAATTAACCCAGGATCATGCAAAGTAGATGTGGACAAATAAGCTCTAAGTCCTCCTGTCTCAGGTGGTTAGGGGTATTGTGGTGCTAAGCAACACCAAAAATGGTAATATTTTTATCTCTACTATGAGGCTCTCTCAGCTCTATGTACATCCCTGCTCAGATGTACATAGGTTTACAAAGTCCAAAGATGTTGGACCAAATTGGGGTTACAGGTACAGGATTAGAAAAACATGGTTGCTTTCTTTCAAAAACAGCACAACACCTGTCTATGGGTTGTGTCTGGTATTGCAGGTAAGCTCCATTTAGGTACATAAGACTGAGCAGCAATCCCACACACAACCTGTGGACAGGTGTGGCACTGTTTTTGGTAGGAAGCAGCCATGTTTTTCTAATCCTATACAATCCCTTTAAGCACCCTGTAGCGTCCATGGCCACGGGCCGTCGGGTCCACTCACCTCCTGACGCCCCCGCATCCATGGATCTGTGAGCGCTGGTCCCCATCTCCTTCACAGGAGACGCCAGTGCTCACTTCCGCTCCGGTCCGCTGTGTCGCTCTTGCCCGCTCTTAAAGGGCCAGCGCACGCACATGTAGGAAATCATCATCATCAACACACATGATTTCCTGGACTATAAGAGGGCCCCAGCCCGTCTGATCCTTGCCTAAGCGTTGTTAGTAATTCCCAAGTCTGTCTTGCAAATGGTCCCTTAGTGTTTCCCGTTCCAGTTGTTACCCGTGCCGTTACCTGTTTCTGTATCCCGTGCTGTGTTCTTGCTCCTGTGCTTACTAGTAGGAGACGTGTCTACTGCCACGTCCTGTGTCATCTGACATGTCCAGAGGGATTCGCCACGTCTGGCGCAACCTGCGGCATCTGTGTCATCTGCCACGTCTGGCGTTACCTGCTGCATCCATCTCCATCAGTGCCAGAGCTGCGGCCACTGTCTGGACTATCCAGGTACCCTTGTGTGGGACTTTGTATTGCTGGGGTTCCCTGATCTTTGGCCAGCTGCCTCCCCGCTACGGCGGTACGGCCCAGTGGGTCCACAAACCGTGACACACCCTTTCTTTGAGTCCCATAGAAGTATGTATGCCTTTAGGATCTTCTAACACAAGCTTTCTTATAAGAAAATGTCATATTATGTAGGTAGCACAATGTATAAACATCATTTGAAGAACATCTAGACATTTTCAATTATTTCCAGTTGCTCCAAGGTACAACTGAAATGGATATTTTATAATGCATCAAAATGGCAAAATTATTCTTCAGACAAAAAAAACATTTATCATAAATCTTGCCGAAATTCTTGTCACTTTTTAGTATAGTGTTTAGCATTTCTGCCTTATACTACAATGTTTATGGGTTACTTCCAGTATGGAGTTTGTATGTCCTCTGCTTGCCCTTGAGCCTAAAATACTGGTAGGTTGTAATGAAATTGTTCATGTTCACGTTAGGTGAATTCGATTCTAAACTTCAATGGCAACAGGCTGATAAGGATGGATGCACATTGAGTTGTATGAATTTTCCTACTCATTCCTTGTATCATGTATTGAATATAATGTGGGTTGAATTATTTATTAATAAATGTATTATCTGCAGCATGTTACTGATCTCAACCCAGTTTATTGCAGACAGAATATACTGCCAGTATTGTTTTCATAGGATTAATTTTACAGATTATTTTATAGACTGGATATGCTTACCCCTTGAGGAAGCATACCGCGAAAGGCGCGTTGGGGTTCACCGCACGTTTGTCAGACTCTCCTACTAACTTCAAATGGGTAAGAGTTTCTGGAAGTAAGGGGGAAGGGTGGATTTATCAGTCCTTTGACTGATTGTTACTTGCTACTAGCACTTGACTCTAGTTCTGTCTATCCGTATGTACTACATGTATAAAGACAAGGTATGCTAACTAGAGTTCATTATTATCTTCACCACTTATACCCCATACTTATTTCCTAGATCGTTTGTTAAATTCCCTTATATGCCATAGGAAGTCTGCCATTCATGCTTACACTGGAATGTTACAGAGTCCTCTTGTCCTTTTTGTACCTTTTTAAACTTTTTTTTATGTGTGTAACTATGTGATCAATAAAGCTGTTTATTCTTACTATATGGCTTTCATGCTCCTTTTCTTCTCTTTTGTATAAATGTATATATAAGAGTTGCCTTTTCTGTTACCTTGGGATTATGCTCTACCTTAATAGCATCTAGCCCCTTAATTAATTTGCAATAGGAGTTATTTTGTATATATAAGACTGGATATGCTGTAGTTTTAGATCTTATGCACATGGGTGTATTACGGCTCCGTACAACCGCCAACCTGTACAGAGCCGTAATGTGGCATTCAAAGCAATCTATGGGGCCATAATGTACCACGAAAAATCATGATATGCTCCATCTGATGCCATTGTTTAGAAAGGAGAATATCTCCATAATTTAGTGCCCTATGGAGGCATCATTGGGTGGAAACCTGGGTGCCTATGGCTTCATACTGCACATTTGAGGGATGGCCTTGCCTAGGCAGTGCCTGAGCGACAGTGGCAGATTAAGTAGACTATAGGCGCTGTGTTGTTACCCAAACTTGGACCCCCCTTCTCTCCCGCCACGCAATAACACTACCTTTTTGTGAAAGCATTAACAAATGGGTGTTACGATTCCCCCTTGTCAAAGGGCTGTGGCCCTTCATACTGACAGTCTCCAACCATCGCTGACAGTATCACACTGTGCAGGGACACATCCTCCTGACAAGGGGAATGGTAACACGCATTTGTCTATCAGTCCTGGACTGCCCAAAGACTTATTGTGAAACACAAGGATTTCCTATAATAAACATGTCAGGAGAGGTGACAGATTCTCTATAAATCTAGTGACTCACAGGTGACGACTTCTTCGATTCTGGTAACTTTTTTCCTCTTTTCTTCTCCATCCAGTCCAGACTTCATGACGACTTCATGACCCATTTCTGCAGAATTTGTCACTTAGATGTCTTCTGTTTCTCACTTTTCCAACATTTCTACACCTATAAACGAAAATAAAATTATCATGGTGCCACACAGTGTGCCTCTAAATATAATAGCACCATACACTGCACCCCTGAATATAATTGTGTCAAACACTGTATAGTAAAGCACCACATGCACAAAGGCCACTGTAGATAGCGTCTAACACACATCCCTCTGTAGATAGCGTCACACACACAGCCCCTGTAGATAGCATCACACACACAGCCCCTGTTGATAGTGTCGCACACATCCCCCTGTAGATAGCGCCACACATATACCCTTGTAGATAGCGTCACACACGCAGCCCCCTGTAGATAGCGTCATACACATCCCCTGTAGATAGCGTCACACACACATCCCCCCTGTATATAGCGTCACACGCACAGCCTCTGTAGATAGTGCCACACACAGCCCCTGTAGATAGCACCACACACACAGCCCCTGTAGATAGCGTCACACACACAGCCCCTGTATGTAGCCCCACACACACGGCCCCTGTAGATAGCGTCACACACACAGCCCCTGTTGATAGCGTCACACACACAGCCCCTGTAGATAGTGCCACAAACACATCCCCCTGTAGATAGCGTTACACACACAGTCCCTGTAGATAGCGCCACACACATAGCCCCTGTAGATAGCGTCACACACACAGCCCCTGTAGGTAGCGCCACACACACAGCCCCTGTAGATAGCGTCACACAGCCCCTGTTGATAGTGTCACATACACAGCCCCTGTAGATAGCGTCACACACACAGCCCCTGTAGCTAGTCCCACACACACATCCCCCTGTAGATAGCGTTACACACACAGCCCCTCTAGATAGCATCACACACACAGCCCCTGTAGATAGCGCCACACACACATCCCCCTGTAGATAGTGTTACACACACACAGCCCCTGTAGATAGCGTCACACACACAGCCCTTGTAGATAGCGTCACACACACAGCCCCTGTAGATAGCGTCACACACACAGCCCCTGTAGGTAGTGCCACACACACATCCCCCTGTAGATAGCGTTAGACACATAGCCACTGTAGATAGTGTCACACACACAGCCCCTGTAGATAGTGTCACACACACAGCCCCTGTAGCTAGTCCCACACACACATCCCCCTGTAGATAGCGTTACACACACAGCCCCTCTAGATAGCATCACACACACAGCCCCTGTAGATAGCGCCACACACACATCCCCCTGTAGATAGTGTTACACACACACAGCCCCTGTATATAGCGTTACACAGACACAGCCCCTGTAGATAGCGTCACACACACAGCCCCTGTAGATAGCGTCACACACACAGCCCCTGTAGATAGCATCACACACACAGCCCCTGTAGGTAGTGCCACACACACATCCCCCTGTAGATAGCATTAGACACATAGCCACTGTAGATAGCGCCACACACACAGCCCCTGTAGATAGCATCACACACACAGCCCCTGTAGATAGTGCCACACACACACATCCCTCTGTAGATAGCATTACACACACACAGCCCCTGTAGATAGCATTACATACACAGCCCCTGTAGATAGCGTCACACACACAGCCCCCTGTAGATAGCGTTACACACACAGCCCCTCTAGATAGCATCACACACACAGCCCCTGTAGATAGCGCCACACACACATCCCCCTGTAGATAGTGTTACACACACACAGCCCCTGTATATAGCGTTACACAGACACAGCCCCTGTAGATAGCGTCACACACACAGCCCCTGTAGATAGCGTCACACACACAGCCCCTGTAGATAGCATCACACACACAGCCCCTGTAGGTAGTGCCACACACACATCCCCCTGTAGATAGCATTAGACACATAGCCACTGTAGATAGCGCCACACACACAGCCCCTGTAGATAGCATCACACACACAGCCCCTGTAGATAGTGCCACACACACACATCCCTCTGTAGATAGCATTACACACACACAGCCCCTGTAGATAGCATTACATACACAGCCCCTGTAGATAGCGTCACACACACAGCCCCCTGTAGATAGCGTCACACACACAGCCCCTGTAGATAGCATCACACACACAGCCCCTGTAGATAGCATCACACACACAGCCCCTGTAGATAGCGCCACAAACATATCCCCCTGTAGATAGCGTCACACACACAGCCCCTGTAGATAGCGTCACACACACAGCCCCTGTAGATCGCGCCACAAACACATCCCCCAGTAGATAGTGTCACATACACAGCCCCTGTAGGTAGTGCCACACACACATCCCCCTGTAGATAGTGTTACACACACAGCCACTGTAGATAGCGCCACACACACAGCCCCTGTAGATAGCATCACACACACAGCCCCTGTAGATAGCGTTACACACACAGCCCCTGTAGATAGCGTTACACACACAGCCCCTGTAGATAGCGTCACACACACAGCCCCTGTAGATAGCATCACACACACAGCCCCTGTAGATAGCGCCACAAACACATCCCCCTGTAGATAGCGTCACACACACAGCCCCTGTAGATAGCGTCACACACACAGCCCCTGTAGATAGCGTCACACACACAGCCCCCCTGTAGATAGCATCACACACAGCCCCTGTAGATAGTGCCACACACAGCCTCTGTAGATAGTGTCACACACACAGCCCCTGTAGATAGCGTTACACACACAGCCCCTGTAGATAGCGTCACACACACAGCCCCTGTAGATAGCGTCACACACACAGCCTCTGTAGATAGCGTCACAAACAGCCCCTGTAGATAGCATCACACACACAGCCCCTGTAGATAATGTCACACACACAGTCCAGTCCCTATAGATAGTGCCACACACAGCAGTGATGAAGGGAGGGAGGGAATGATGGAGGGATGAAGAGAGGGAGGGAGTGATGGAGGAATGAAGAGAGTGAGGGAGTGATGGAGGGATGAAGGGAGGGAGTGATGAAGAGAGGGGGTAATGGAGGGATGAATTGATGAAGAGATGGAGGGAGGGATGGATGAAGGGATGGGGGTTTGGAAAAGCACTCACCAGCCTGGAGCTCTGTGTAAAGACCTGACTGGTGGGCGGGCCTTCTCCCCTGCAGATATTCTGCTTCTTCACTGTGGTAGAAGGACCTGATTGGTGGGCGGGGTCAAATGGGCATGATGTCATCAAAGGTCCTTTAGCCTACTATTCGGAGCACATTTATGTAGAGAGGTGTAACTTGCACTATCCCGGCTAAGCCCGCCCCGAAGTGCTCTCCCTGCACCTTGTCCCCATCTCTGCAGCGACAGTTACCAGTTTGGACAGCCATGGGCCCCCTGGGTGCCTCGGGCCCCGGGCGGCCGCCCGAACCGCCCATATGATGATCCGCCATTGCTAAGCGGTATGTTTCAGCTTTCATTTCTTCACATTTGATCCAGCAGTGCTCTTTCGGATATCTAAATGCTTGGATATTACTTAGTAGCCTTTTCCTATCTTGTCCATGTGTATTATTTTATCTGTAATTTCCTTGTTTTTCTTTTAGAGCCTTTCCTTTAGATTCATAATTTGGCCAATGCGGGTCTTTTATTCAGAAAATATAACCTTTTTAATCATTTATAGGTAGAGACCAATTGTAAGCCAATTGTTACAGTATTATTTTTCATCTCTACAAACTTGGAGCTTCCACAGCACAGGGGTTGAACACTCATGCACTTATCATATTTTCATTTTAACAAATCTACTGACGATCTGTTAACAATTTAGTGATAGCAGAAATCTGGATACAGACTGATAATAGATAACTGCACGCAGGCTGGTAGCGGATAGCTGGATACAGACTTATAATAGATAGCAAGTGCGGACTGGAATCAGATGCAAACAGGAAACTTTGCAGGACAGAACTAGGTTGCTGTTAAAGGGCTGGTATAATGGTGGATTTCACTTGCTTGTGTCAACCACCATTACTACCTCCTTTATAATCAGGGTCACAAGGGTTATGTCTAGTTCCCCTACCTTTTCTTGTATTAACGTTAATCTACTTGCTTTGCTGCTACTCAAGGGAATAAGACCGTACAGTAAATACAATTGTATAGTAAATAAAGGGTAATATTTATTACTAACAATAATCACACTTACATATAAAATACACCAAACACAGAACACAGTAACTGATCATAGTATAGAATCAGTATACTCCAATACATATAACATATTAATATATATTGAGTATACTCACACTATACGTAGTACAGTATAAACAAGGTATCACAATCCTACATTATACCACCACCCACTTACCTAAACATACATAGAAGTTATGTTACAATACAATACACATATTCACTGTTTCTGTCGCACTTTCTCCTAACAATAAATAGCCCTGTACACTAAGGGTTAATCAGGTAGCAAGGATTACTAGGGACAGCAAGGGTTACTTAAGGACAGCAAGGGTTAACAGGGACAGCAAGGGAGTGGAGTCTGTTGGTGGAGCCGGGGAGCAGGAAACAAGAGAGGCTGAGTGTGGGACAGTTGACCTTCTTATACCTTGTCCGTGCACATCTGTGTGACATTACATGCTCATGCACGTGCAAGGGGGGCGGGCATGGGCTTATGGCTCCCTCATGGAATCTCATTACCTGGTGAGGGAGATGGAAGCAGTTGGAACTTCCTGCTTCCTCCCCAGAATCTCGAGGGGGAAGGGAGGTAAGTTAATCAGTGGGAATGTCCTGTGGTACATGAGTGTATCACAGGATACATCCCCAACTACCTCTCTGGCCCCCTGCTGAGTAAGGACACAGGAGATCAAAGGCAGCATCTCCCGTATCACTCTCTGCTAATCAAATCAGGACAATTACTAATTGTCATTGTCTTCTTTTGAGTAGATTCCTATGACCAATCCTGTGATTCTACAGACCTGGCTCCTGGGACATCAAGATATACATATTATATATATATATATATATATACATACATACACTACACATACCCCCCCCCCCCCCCGCTCCATCTCCATTGAAAGGGGACACTTCCCCTTATATTCCCCCTGTTGTCAGGAACACAACAATGAAATTTGTTGAAGTGTCTGCTCTGTATTACCCCCTTAACCTTGTTACTGGTAATGGTCGTAGATGGAATGAAGTGTAATTTTGGATATAGGTACTCCAGACATCACTTAGCGCCTCCAGGACACCTTCCTGCCAGTCCTCAAACTCAAAAGTCCATATAAACGCAAAGCCCATTGAACTAACCTCAATGTCCATAGACAGAACCTCAAAAAGTTTATAGAAACTCAAAGTTTATAAGAAAACTCAAAGTCCATAGAATGAAGCTGAAAATCCATAGAAACTCAAAGTCTATAACCAAACTCAAAGTCCTTGATCTTCTTTCTTGGATCTTGATCTTTCTTATGAATCTTTTCCTCTTTAGCGGCGTCAGCAGGTCTTTTTAGCGGCCGATCCCATTTTAGCATGCCGACCCATGTAAGGCTACTTGTGTCCTCACACGTTCAGCCTTAGAATGGCTTAGCCCGCCTTTCGACAACCTTTGTACGCAATCCGTTAACTTTCCAAATCTTTTCAGTATCTTAATTGAAGACGAAACAATTTTTGTGGGCCGATATCCATGTCTCTATCACGACAGGTTAACATCCCTGAGGAGAAGGAGGTGATGTCTTGGTACCTAGATATCTAATTGTGGGGCAGAACATCCTTCCATTTCCCCTCTACCTAAACATTCAATCCATCATCTTATGAAACATACCAGTTCTAAGGTTGAGGTGGCAATTACCTACAAGGTTGTGTGTGTATCTTACCTGTCCCTAAGGGTTCCTACACACTACCCAATCATACACACAAAATGTAAAATAATCAAACATACAAAAATATTCCCCCCAAACCATAGGTACATATAGAGATTAATTCTCAAACAGCATCTCTCACTACTCCTCCATAAACACATGCAAGGTACACATGCAAATGGGGCAACTACAGGCTGTAACTATATGCCCGCCTACACGTGCACACTCACTCACTGTGAGACAGGCATGTCCTCACTGAGTATGCCTATGTTGCGGACACATATTTACACCTAAAATGTCTATATGTACACCTAGAAAGTTTTTGTACGACACATTGATTCATATTACATTACACAAATATATATATATCATAAACCCGACGATTACAGGTCACAGGACAGTAGTGGTATTATGTCCTTAGTCCAAGTTCATTCTTTTACGCCTGACCTAGTTTACTTGGTCGGCAAGTCCTTTCACCCATCAGTACTGTCACAGGGTGGATGAGCAGGTTGAAGAACAATATTGCTTTGGGGTTGTACCCAAACAGAATGGGATGGAGGCTCGATTCTCAGACTCTTTAAGCTTCTCCACGATAACCTCTTCCACACTGAACTCAGGATCATCTGGAGTCTTATAGGAGCATCAGGGCGAATATCGAGCCTCTACTCAGGGGTGACTGGAGTTCTTCTGTTCTGCTACATCGATACCTGTGATAATACAAAAAGGTACAATGCTCCTTGTAGGAGTATTCCTCTTCTGGTGCAATTAGTCACACAGATGGTGTAGTAAACATATTGCACTCTGTACCAACTTCAATACCCTTGACCCATGTATCTTAAGCTTAAAGATAGTATTGGGTTGACCTTCATCTCATAGGTCCCTTCAGTATCTCAACACTGGTGTCTAAGAACCCGGTCCTAACTACCTTGGCAGAGGATCGCATCCTCCTCCTTTCAACATCCATCTGTACAGATATGGATGGCTGCCCTTATAGGTTAGGATATCTGAGGGGAGCTGTAGATGAAGTACCATTTTGTGGATCTTCACAATTCTCATGTTTGTGGAACTATATCCCCATCTTACCAAACCCATTATCTTAAAATCAAGATATGGGTGTGCTGCCAGGATTACCACCCCGTCAACCTTTCCTAAAGGACCACTCCAGTCAAACACAAAAGAATCAGCCATACTTTTATTCGCTGTTTTTAATTGCACTCGCAGTAGGCCTCAGATGGAATTGTGTTAAATAACAATTCCAAAGTTATTATCCCAAATAGAGAGCAATTAAAACATTTTGCGATTATAGATATAAATGCGTTACCATCCTGAACTTCAAGGTGTGGGTGCGCAGTATAACATAACACTACAAGTGAACTTATGAAACCTGTCCGCACGTCTATACCTAATATTAGTTCACAGAACAAGCAAATACATCACTATTCATTGGCTGATTCTCCAGTTGTTTTCCTGGAGTGGCTTTCTTATGTATTATAAATACAGGCAACACCCATATAGTATAACTACATAGCTACTGATAACCAGGGATACACTACAATAGAATATGTTAAGGAACCACAAAAGAAAACACAAATGACAACAAAAGAACTGGGAACAAACACAACAGACCATAAACACACAGTACAGACATCAAAGAGATAACACCTAACTGTGAATATGTAAATTATGGCCTACTTAAAATTCACAGCTGAATTCCACCCCAGTTGTGGCTCGTTATTCAGATCTTTGAACACTTGACTGGAAGAGCTTCTCATGCAGCCATTTTGTCCTTTCCTAAATCCACCATTTGATGTAATGTGGCCATTTTCTATTGCTTCATTACTATGCTTTCCACGGTTGCTTATACCATGGCAGTTCCTAGAAATATGTCCCATCTGACCACATTTAAAACATTTAAAATGACCACATTGCTTAGTACCCAAAGACTTGCAGTACTTCGCAATATGGCCTGAGCCGGCACATGCAAAACATTTAACAGTACATGCTCTGCTGGACTTAGGGTCGTCACACTGCATGATCTCTTAAAGTTCTGCATGGCTAGGAATGCACTTCTGATTATCGTACGCTTACATATGCGTAACAATTTGGTAACCTTGTTACCTTCAGGTTTCTGGATGTGATCACGATTTGGGGCCTCTGATCCATCCCTCATTCTACTCCCCCCTTTTTGCCCTGTAAAGGTCAAACTTACAGCAGAATCAGACCTTGAAAAAGACAAGGCCGGTAACATTTTTGAGAAATCTCTCATTCAAATTGGCAATGATCTCATTCGTAGATGCCGCCTTAACCTACCTTAAATGCATTGATCACAGCATAAGACCCTGTCAGATTTGCATTAATATCATCACCATGATTTTTCTAATCTATCAACTGCAATTCAACCATGCAAATTTGCTTATCTCTACATTGGGCATTCTCTACCAGTTGTGCCTGCAAATCACAAACCAGTTTCACATTGTTGACACAACACTGGCAGTGAAGATTTGGGGAATCACTCTTTATTTCTGAGTGATCAAGCTTCTACGCTTCCTCATATACACAGATTAGTTTAGCGAGCATCTGGAGAGGTTTGGAGGTTTTGTTAAGAACCCTCCTCTTGCTAATACACAACTTATCATGTGCATAAGCCTCATCCAACAGAGTGGACCACAGCATTCCTGCTGACTTGTATGTTGTACTGGATTAAATGTAGTGTTTTTAGCGAGGTGTTTAAGTATGGAGAAATCCATACTCACTCTATCAGAAGTCATCTCAGTCTGCAATGTCCTCCTTGTCCCCTGCTGCATGAAAAAGGTCCTTTACTCCGGAATGCCTTTTCCCGACCAGCTGGAATTCACCTGAAGAACATCGACATCGATATTTATCTATCAGAAATCATCTCAGTCTGCGTTGTCTTCCTTGTCCCTTGCTGCATGAAAAAGGTCCTTTTCTCCAGAACGCCTTTTCCCGACCAGCTGGACTTCACCTGAAGGACACCGACGTCGATACCTCTAAATCTCTTGTGTTGCTCGATCGCCCGACGATTCGTCGCTGTAGAACAGCACACCGCATGGCAAAACAAAACATGTTAATACCTCAGAAAAGAAAACAAATAAACAATAGGTTCGCTGATCTCAAGTGTATCCTGTATCAAGCCTTAAATAAAATTGTGTTACTCGTCCAAACTTCAAGGTCTGGGCGCACAGTATAACACGGCACTTCACGGCGTACGTATGTTATCTGTCCACGCCTCTCCTTCTATCTTAGTTCACATTTTAACACAATTTTATTGTACAAAACACAGAAATAAATTGACAACAGTTGGGCCTTGGCTCGCCATATGTAAAAGAAGTTGCATATATATATACATATACATATATATACACATATAACCTCCTGGCTGGCTCGCCATATGATAGAGGGCTGAAGTAATGGTGGATTTCACTTGCTTGTGTCAACCACCATTACTACCTCCTTTATTATCAGGGTCAGTAGGGTTATGCGTAGTTCACCTACCTTTTCTTGTATTAACGTTAATCTCCTTGTTGAGATATTTCAGTGAGTAAAGAGCTGAGTTGTATATTTGGTTATTAACGTTAATCTACTTGCTTTGCTGCTACTCAAGGGAATAAGACCGTACACTAAATACAATTGTATAGTAAATAAATGGTAATATTTATTACTAACAATAATCACACTTACATATAAAATACACCCACCACAGAACACAGTAACTGATCACAGTATAGTATCAGTATACCCCTATACATATAACACGTTAATATATATTGAGTATGCTCACACTATACGTAATACAGTATAAACAGGGTATCACAATCCTAATGTTATACCACCACCCACTTACCTAAACATACATAGAAGTTACGTTACAATACAATGCACATGCTCACTGTTTTTGTCCCACTCCCTCCAAGCAATAACTATCTCTGTACACTAAGGGTTAATCAGTAAGCAAGGGTTACTAGGGACAGTAAGGGTTACTTAGGGACAGCAAGGGTTAACAGGGACAGCAAGGGTTAACAGGGACTGCAAGGTTAACAGGGGTATGGGTATGTGCACGTAATGAGGGGGTTGGAGGAAAGGGTAACTTAGGGAACAAGGGGTATGGGAATGTGCAGGTAGGGTGCAGGTAATGTGGGGGTTGCAGGAAAGGGTTACTGGGGAGGTATTAGCTCGTTGTATAGGAGGAGAAGATACTTAGCGCTCATTGTCCAGGGGATCGTTGGTGGAGGGGAGTCCATTGGTGGAGACGGGTAACAGGAAACAAGAGAGGCTGAGTCTGGGACAGTTGACCCTCTTATACCTTGTCTGTGCATATCTGTGTGACATCAAATGCTCATGCACATGCAAGGGGGGGAGGGCATGGGCTTATGGCTCATGGAATCTCATTACCTGGTGAGGGGGATGGAAGCAGTTGGAACTTCCTGCTTCCTCCCCAGAATCTCGAGGGGGAAGGGAGGTAAGTTAATCAGTGGGGATGTCCTGTGGTACATGAGTAAATCACAAGATACATCCCCAATTACCTCTCTGGCCCCCTGCATAGTAAGGAGACAGGAGATCAAAGGCAGCATCTCCCGTATCACTCTCTGCTAATCAAATCAGGACAATTACTAATTGTCATTGTCTTCTTTTGAGTAGACTTCTACGACCAAGTCTGTGATTCTACAGACCTGGCTCCTGGGACATCAAGATATACATATTGTGTATATATATATATATATATATATATATATATATATATATATATATATACACATACACTACCGATCAAAAGTTTTCCATGAAAACTCACAATTATATTTATCAAATGAGTTGCAAAATTACTAGAAAATATAGTCAAGACATTGACAAGGTTAGAAATAATGATTTTTATTTGAAAAAATAATATTCACCTTCAAACTTTGCTTTCGTCAAAGAATGCTCCATTTGCAGCAATTACAGCATTGCAGACCTTTAGCATTCTAGCTGTTAATTTGCTGAGGTAATCGGGAGAAATTTCACCCCATGCTTCCAGAAGCCCTTCCCACAAGTTGGATTGGCTTCATGGGCACTTCTTGCGTACCATACGGTCAAGTTGCTCCCACAACAGCTCTATGGGGTTGAGTTCTGGTGACTGCGCTGGCCACTCCATTACAGATAGAATACCAGCTGCCTGCTTCTTCCCTAAATAGTTCTTGCATAATTTGGAGGTGTGCTTTGGGTCATTGTCCTGTTGTAGGATGAAATTGGCTCCAATCAAGCTCTGTCCACAGGGTATGGCATGGCGTTGCAAAATGGAGTGATAGCTTTCCTTATTCAAAATCCCTTTTACCTTGTACAAGTCTCCCACTTTACCAGCAACAAAGCAACCCCAGACCATCACATTACCTCCACCATGCTTGACAGATGGCGTCAGGCACTCTTCCAGCATCTTTTCAGTTGTTCTGCGTCTCACAAATGTTCTTCTGTGTGATCCAAACACCTCAAACTTCGATTCGTCTGTCCATAACACTTTTTTTTCCAATCTTCCTGTGTCCAATGTCTGTGTGCTTTTGCCCATATTAATCTTTTCCTTTTATTAGCCAGTCTCAGATATGGCTTTTTCTTTGCCACTCTGCCCTGAAGGCCAGCATCCCAGAGTCGCCTCCTCACTGTAGACGTTGACACTGGTGTTTTGCGGGTACTATTTAATGAAGCTGCCAGTTGAGGACCTGTGAGGCGTCTATTTCTCAAACTAGAGACTCTAATGTACTTGTCTTGTTGCTCAGTTGTGCAGCGGGGCCTCCCACTTCTCTTTCTACTCTCGTTAGAGCCTGTGTGTGCTGTCCTCTGAAGGGAGTAGTACACACCGTTGTAGGAAATCTTCAGTTTCTTGGCAATTTCTCGCATGGAATAGCCTTCATTTCTAAGAACAACAATAGACTGTCGAGTTTCACATGAAAGCTCTCTTTTTCTAGCCATTTTGAGAGTTTAATCGAACCCACATATGTAATGCTCCAGATTCTCAACTAGCTCAAGAGAAGGTCAGTTTTATAGCTCCTCTAAACAGCAAAACTGTTTACAGCGGTGCTAACATAATTGCACAAGGGTTTTCTAATCATCCATTAGCCTTCTAACACAGGAGGCAAACACAATGTGTTAGAACACTGGAGTGATGGTTGCTGGAAATGGGCCTTTATACACTTATGTAGATATTGCATTAAAAACCAGACGTTTGCAGCTAGAATAGTCATTTAGCACATTAACAATGTATAGAGTGTATTTCTGATTAATTTAATGTTATCTTCATTGAAAAAAACTGTGCTTTTCTTTAAAAAATAAGGACATTTCTAAGTGACCCTAAACCTTTGAACGGTAGTGTATATATATATATATATATATATATATATATATATATATATTCATACACTACACATGTCCCCCCCTCCATCTCCATTGAAAGGGGACACTTCCCTTTACAATTGCACCAATGTTGCTCAGGCACCAGATGAAAAGTGGAGGTGCCTTAAATAGTCCAGGAGCAAACAGAAATTGTTTTTAATTCCATGTGCACTGGCCCTTTAAGAGGCAGCCAGAGCGCGCACAGTAAGAACCATATGTCCACGACCAGCAGAAGACACGCACAGCAGACACTGGCAGCCAGGACAAGCAGCATGACCAGGTCACTGGCGGGAAAGGTTTGAAACCCGGCCATGGGGATCACCAGCCGGAGCAGCACCCGCCACCGTCATTACACAATCTGTGTAATCAGACAAAGCTACTGACTTTTTTAGGGGGTGAATACTTTTGCAAGGCACTGTACATGCATAGGTAAATTAGATCTTTTAAGGGAATATAAAAATATAGATTCACGGATCTTTGGATTTAGTTTTAATCTCAATTCTGTGCTGGTTACAGTCATACAAGACGCTAGAAACAGCTACAGGAACTAGGGTAGGAGAAAGCCCGGAGATATAGAATCTTCTCTGCAGGTTCTGAAAAAAAAGGCTCAGCGTTAAATCAGTTCTCTTCATATGTATTGATGTGTGTGTTTGCTGGAGGGAGGAGAGATGTGCGTCTTTCAAGATCAAGCATTACAGCCGCCTCAAACACACTGAAGTCAATGTCGTAGTCTTCGTAAAAATCTACAAATGGCAAATTGTCAAAGCAGACAAATATTACACAATCTATTATTCCCAGTTGCTTGTTTTTTCTGTTGACTGGATGCTGATGGTTTTTCTTCATTTTAAATATTTTATTCTCGAAAAACAGAATTTGTTATATTATACCGCTGCAGGCAAAATTTCATTTCGTTTTCCAGGTACGGATGTTTATTTTTTGTAGTTTGTTTTTGCTCTCTTTCAACTTTCACTCAATACATTTCTTTATTGTTTAGGCGGAAATTTGTGCATTTCAGGAACATGCTCAGAATCATAAATTTGGATGCCATTAGTCACAGCAAATAGGTGCTTGCTGGATATATGACAGGATATAGAGGACGCATTGCAGGACAGAGCTGCCCAACTGGTGAATTTCTAAACTACACTAAATGGCCAAATGTATGTAGACACCCCTCCTAATTATTGAGCTCAGGTGTTTCAACGACACCCATTGCAAAAAGTTGTATAAAATCAAGAACACAGCCATGTAATCTCCATAGACAAATATTGAGCAGTATGGGTGGTACAGAAAAGCTCAGTGACTTTAAACATATCACAAAAATTCAAAAGACGACCCCAGTTGAGTGCTTAGGCATATTGACTATTTCTATACAGCTTGCCCTAGGGCAAATGCAAGTGCCTATTATTGACCTCAATATGGAAGTGAAAACATAACTAATTTTATTAGGTCAGGTTAAAACTCAAATAAATTCCCTACACCACAATGGTAATTTTTAAAATTAGCTGTCCCCACCCTATCTCTCCTGATACAATTACTAGTGTTAATAAATTGAAATGATTTTCATTCTAAGTCTCAGGAGTACTGTGATATATATTGGATCACTATTAGGACTGCGTGTCTGCAGTACACGCCATCGCTTATAGATTAATTTGTTTGTGCATGAAGAGGGCAGGTTAAGATGCAGATCTAAAGAAATCAACAATAGCAAAGCCCCCCAACATTTTTCACCATTTTCCGGGGTTTTGGGGCTTATATCTGACCCCTAAAGATTCTGGTACAACCCCTTTGATAAAATTCCATCTATCTGTAGCCACCACTGGTGGGCGCTTAAAAGCTTACTGCATACTACCTATACATTGACTTCAATAATAAAACAGCATGCAGTAAGCTCCTAAGCTCCCCCTAGTGGTGGCTGAAAGTAGACAGAATTTTATCATTTAACTCTATGTCTTTGCAGGGAATGATCTCTGTGTCAGAAAAATGGCGCTCTGGGGGCTATTAGTATTATTATTTGTTTTAAAGCGCCATTAATTCACATGAGACAGTAAAAACAACAAGTACACTATACATGAGCTTAACCCCTTAAGGACACGGCCAATTTTGGCCTTGAGGACAGAACAATTTTTTTAGATTTCGCTCTTTGCATCCCGACGCTCATAACTCTTCTATTTTTTTGTACGACGTAGTTGTATGAGACTTTGTTTTTTGCGGGACGAGTTGTACTTTATGTAGGTACCATTTTTTGGTACAATTACATTATTGTTTAATTTCTATAAATTTTTATTTTGGCGAAAATGCAGAAAAAAAGCAGTTCCATAGCAGTTTTAATATCTTTTTTTTACACCATACACCGATCATCATAAATAATGTTATACATTTCTTGTACAGGTTGTTACGGTCGGGGCGATACCAAATATATCTATATTATTTCATGTTTTTGGACATATTTTAAAAAGTTTATCTATTATAAAATAAAATGTGTTTCTGTGTATTTTTTTACTTTTTATTTATTTATCTATCATTCATTTTTTTTACATTCATGTAACTTTTTTTTTTTTAATCCCATAAAGGGATTTATCATTTTTATTCTTATTTTGTAACTGCAATGTACTGGCATAGATCTATATGCCAGTACATTAGCCTGTTACTGATTGTACACAGGCAGTTGTTAGGGCATACCTTAGTATGCCCTAACAACAGGAAATATGATCAGACAGCCCTGGGGTCCTTCAATGGACCCTGGGCTGTCTGGCCATACAACTTGTGGGCTTTGATCGCGTCACAGTTATCTTCTGTGAAGCGATCAAAGTGAAGTCCCCCCTCCTTGAACGCCACGATCAGCTTTCATCGCGGCATTCAAAGGGTTAATAGTGGAGAGAAGATGTTTCTCTCCTCTCCGCTGTCAGAGCGGGGCCGTGGTTGTGTATTACAGCCGTTGCCCCGCTCTCGATCACGCGCACAGACGTCTGTCATACAGGACGAGAATGCTCAACCTAATGTGCCAAGTACTCGCCGCTCAGGACGAGCATTCTCGTCCTGTGCCGGCAACCAGTTAATGAATGATAGAATGGAACAAAACGAGGCAAAGTTATCAAATTGTAGTTGAAACTACATGATGATAAAAGCTGGACATTTAGAGGTTATTCACACGAACGACTTATTCAGCCGTGTTATGGGCGTTTTTTTAATGGCTGTCACATGGCTGAATTAAAATTGATGTATTTCTATAGGGCTATTCACATGGCCATCGTTTTAATCAATCGTGTGAACGGCCCATGAAAAATTAGAACATGTCCTATTTTTGCCAATTTTTACGGATCCCTGAAAAGTCTATGAGAGATCCGTGAAAACGGGTCCCACATGGATGCAAATCGGCTGTGAAAAATAGCTGTTTTTCATGGCCGATTTGACACACGTTCGTGTGAATATGCCCTTACTTTAAGGAACAGGGGGGCATAAAGGGAACGTTTCAATTTATGGCCATTGGAAGTACTACAGGCTAACACCTGATGGTAGAAAGGGTTAATAATTGTATTTATCATGATCAAGACAGGTCAATAATCAGTAAACTGCTGATAGCACAGATAATGTGTCTAATGTCCGCCCTTTATTCCCACTACAAGTTTAGAAGAGAGGAGAGGACTGGACATGCCTCCCTGAATTCACAGGTAAAACTGCTGAGAACGGCACAATACAGTACCATTACCTTTTATTCTGAGGTCTTACTGCTGCATATTACGGTGGGGGTTCTTGGCTCGTATAAGGGCTTATCAACCCCACCATACTAACTATTCTGTACAGAATGCAATACAGCAAAACATTTCTATATGAAAAGCATAATTAGCAATTTGTACCTGCAATGCGTTTCCATTTTCTGAGCAGGAAATAATTTTGTGATTCATGATGAGGCAGAATGGAAGCGAAAAAGAAAAGGAAAACGCTCTGTGATAGTGCCGAGAGGAAAACATTACTTCTCAGGGGAGCTGGAGGCTCCACAACATCAAAGACCCCAAGAATTCTCTAATCCTCATAGCAAAAAGCCATCAAATGGGACTTTACCGGAAAACAATCAGCACTCATGCAGCTCTAGAAGAAGCCAAACATTTCTAGTTGCTTGTGTGAAGTTTTGACAGGTTTTTCGTAAATTGGATGGCTGCCATTTTCTGGAAGTACAGATGAAATCTCAGGTTATGACATTTGCAGACGAGGATATTGTGGTGGTTTCATCAAAGAAAAATGACAAAGAAAACTTCATGTCTGAGAGTGGCTACAACATATGTAGGGCCTGGGATTCCTATGATCCATATTTTTGTGTTTCTCAGGTCCCTCTATTACAGTGGTCTTCAACCTGCGGCTTTCCAGCTATTACAGAACATAAACTCCCAGCATGTTCCAGCAGTTTGTGGCTGTCAGTACATGCTGGGAGTTGAAGTACAGCTGGACAGCCATAGGGTGAAGATCACTGCTCTTCCACATCATGATAATTGTGCACATTTTCCCTTGCAACACACACAACCTAAATAAATACAGACCTTAGACCCCCTAAATAAATACAGACCCCAGACCAGAACCCTCTAAATAAATACAGACCCCAGACCAGATCCATGACCCCTAAATAAATACAGACCCCAGACCAAACCTCCTAAACAAATAGAGACACAGACCCCCTAAATAAGTACAGATCGCAGCGCCTGGAAGTGAAGAATACTGCAGGAAAGTGGAGGAGTATGTTGTGAGGACGCAAGACACCTGGCTAATTTCCCTGCTCTTCCAGGAGTCTATAAGATTTCCTCTTTTTTTCTGGGAGTCTTCTGGTAATTCTGGGAGAGTTTACAACAATGTCCAAGCTATTATTCTGTTTGATTTGCGTTATAGGTTGTCTGCTTTTTACAGCTCCCTTATTTCTAGAAATGTCCTCCAAAAATAAGCTGATCACAGGCTGTTCTGCTGCTGGGACCTCAAGCGATCAGCTTCAATCTTCAGGGAGAACTGAGCACCAAGTGTTTAAAGGGGTTGTCCAGTTCCAAAAAATTAATGGTCTATCTCCAGGATAGGCCATCAATACTTGATCGGTTGGGATCCGACTCCAGGCACCCTGCGCCAATAAGCTCTTTCGAAGGGTCTCATATCAGCGCTGCTTACCCTTAATTTCCTTATCTACTCGTACTGTGAATCACCGACACACTTGTAGCGATGGTTCACAGTATTGCAACCTTCTCTCATTCACTTCAATGGAAGAAGACTGTAATACTGTGAACCGCCGCTACAATTGTGTTGGCAATTCACAGTGTGAGCAGTGACAGGAATGAAGGGGAAGCAGCGCTCGTGCAAGCACTGCGGCCCCTTCAAAACAGCTGATCGGCGGGGGTGCTGGGAGATGGACCCCCACCAATCAGATATTGATGTCCTATCCTGGGGATAGGCCATCAATTTTTGGGGATTAGACAACCTCTTTAAATCCACTGCAGTGCCATCACAGGGAAAATGAAGCATTACATGATGAATATTGAAATGCGTTGTAGTAGGGTGATGCATGGACATTCCAAGTCTAGTTCAGATGATTGGTGGAAGTTAAGGTAACCCCCTTTTTTTGTCTAAGAATGACATATTAGGGTATTTGTAGTCCCCATCTGTATGAGCAACTCAAAGTTCCTATTCCAACCATTAATAAAACACAATCTGCTTTGACAGCTCATAACCCAACTTGCTCCTGACTTCCAATTCTGTACTGCGCTGCCCGATTGGTGCGAAATTCTCTCTACTTGCCCGACTTAATTTCATTGCTTTCATTCTAACAACTATTCTTAACCCCTGGAACACAAACACACACCAAAGTCTTGGAGCCCAAACTGAAGAAGGGCGGGCGGTACTATATATGAATTGCATGCTCCGGTTGGGTTTTTTCTCTGGGTATGACTAGAACTGAGAACATTATAATATGTTTCCATTATACATGTTCCATTGCCATAATCAGAACTACAAAACATTCTTACAGTACTCTCTCTAGTAACTGTGACAAAGTCATAGGAAATGGCAACTAATAGCTCCCATTCTCTCACATAAACGCTGCGGTAGGGAAGTATTTATTTAGCTGTAATTGGCTTTTTTTGACACAGTCGTCTGAAATGTATCATGGAAAAGTCACCATGACTCATAACAGTATCTCTTGCAGGCGCGTGTTCGTTGCTGGTGCAGGCAGAGTCGATCACACACAACCGCCAGTTCCGTATGTTTTATGCCAAGTTTGATTATAATTGCACTCGATCTCTAAGTGCTTGTAACAGCGCTTCGGATCAGCAGTACTTAAAATGACACCACCTTCCTGGGAATAGTAGCTTTTAATTAATTTTTAATACAATACTATTCTTACCTCTCTAGGGAATGTCTCATATCTCCTTAGTTTTAAAGAGACTCTGTCACCACATTATAAGTGCCCTGTCTCCTATATAAGGAGATCGGCGCTATAATGTAGGTGACAGCAGTGCTTTTTATTTAAAAAAAACTATCTTTTTTCACAACATTTGGAGCGATTTTGGTTTATGCTAATGAGCTTTCTTAATGCCCAAGTGGGCGTACTTTTACTTTCGACCAAGTGGGCGTTGTACAGAGGAGTGTATGATGCTGACCAATCGGCATCATGCACTCCTCTCCATTCATTTACACTGCACTAGCGATATAGATATATCACTATGTGCAGCCTCATACACAAGCCCTAACATTACTACAGTGGCCTGATAATGAATACACATGACCATCCAGCCTGGATGTCATGTGTACTCAGAATCCTGACACTTCTGACTCTTTTTTTGTGAGATTCCGGCAAGTGAAACCAAATCTCGTTTAGCTCCGTGATCTCGCGAGATTTCGTATCCGTTGCTGGAATCTCACAAAAAATATTCAGAAGTGTCAGGATTCTGAGTACACATGACGTCCAGGCTGGATTTCATGTGTATTCATTATCAGGACACTAGTAATGTTAGGGCTTGTGTATGAGGCTGCACATAGCGATATAACTATATCGCTAGTGCAGTGTAAATGAATGGAGAGGAGTGCATGATGCCGATTGGTCAGCGTCATACACTCCTCTGTACAACGCCCACTTGGTCGAAAGTAAAAGTACGCCCACTTGGGCATTAAGAAAGCTCATTAGCATAAACCAAAATCGCTCCTAACTTTGTGAAAAAATATCGTTTTTTTTAATAAAAAGCATTACTGTCACCTACATTACAGCGCCGATCTCCTTATATAGGAGATAGGGCACTTATAATGTGGTGACAGAGTCTCTTTAAATACTTATCACTTAAAAGTCTGCAGTTGCCGAACCTGTAGCTTAAACAATGATTACAAAACATTTATGTTGGTACAGAAGGAGAAAATTCACTTTGTCACATGTATCATAACCGAGTTTGTTGGATGCAGCAGAGCTAAGCCTGTTAGATGTGTCAGGCATCATGACATTACAATGTGTTATCAGTGGTTTTACATGGGACTGTAGGTAAAACCTGCAGCTTTATTTTATGTGCCAATAAAAGGTATGATCCAGCACTTCATGAAGAAATCATGTCATTATGGCTATGACTAAGAACGCAGTTGGCGTTTGAAACGCGTAAGCGTACTGGTCCTTTGTCTTTATGTGCTGGGTGGATTTTTAATGTTTATACAATAAAGTCCTGAGATTTCTTCATGAAGTGCTGGATCATACCTTTTTTTGCTGCTGTGAAATACGCTTGGGCCAGGACGAGGTCCGTGAACTGGATCACTGAAGACGCTGGTCACCGGTGAGCTGGAAAAATCTTTTTATTTTATTATGTTATGTGCCGCCCCAAAAAGTTAATGCACTCAATTCGTCCTATTACATCTGTACCAGTAACACAGTTAATATATTGAAAGCTGGAATTCCTATTCAGGTTCTTTATACCAGTAAAATAATATATATATATATTTATTTAAAAATGTTCATTTATTTGTAGGGCCGGCCTTAGGGGTGTGCGACCTGTGCCATTCCTGTGCAACTCCTGAAGCGGAATTCCCCGTCCACAGCGTTACCGGCACGAAGGCCGGTGATCCGGCTCCAGGAGAAGCCCCTGACGTCACTGTCCATAAATGTACAGAGAGACGTCATGGGCTTCTCCTGGAGTGGAATACCCGGTCACAGCGTCAGCAACGCTGTGGACGGGGATTCCTCTTCAGGAGTTGCCCTTGATGTTACTGTCCATATATGGACAGTAGCGGAATCCGCGGCCACAGGAGGATTCGGCTCCTTCAGGGAGCTACAGTGGCACTATCTACAGGAAGGGGTGGGTGCTATCTACGGAGGTGGGGGTGCTATCTACATGCGGGCTTCAAAAAATCTCCTCCTCCTCATTGTAGTGCTTGTTTTTAGCCATTTTCTGTCTTTATCGAAACAATTTTTGGTAGGGGTGCCCTAAGGAAAAAAAAATGTCCAGGGGTATCTGGAGTTCGAAAAGGTTTGGAAACTCTATACTAGACTACAGGCCTATCAGGCACATGGACAGGATCCCTGTACAGGCCGGCATGATGACATCACTGGATCACGCCGGCCTATGCAAGGATTATACTGTGTGGGGCACTAAAAGGGCATTATACTGTGTGGGTATATAAATATGTTGGTGCCCAAAACAGAGACGGCAAAATTCCCCTCCTTCCCCCTTCAGCTCCTGATTATACTAACTTTCTCAACTTTCTACATGTATTACATCACACATTTTTACATAGAGTGGTTAAGTGGCTAGTGACAATATTATCTCTGGGGTCAATAGTGTCTCAACAGTTAATAAGTAATGTCTAGCGTGGTCAAGGGTGGCTAAGGGATTAATATTGATGTCCTTTATCCATGGTGGTCTAGGATGGTCATAGGTCAATATTTAATATTCTTTGAGGTCTAGGGTTGTTTGGTAATATATATTTAAAGGGGTTGTCCAGTCCCTAAAAATTGATGGCCTATCCTCAGGATAGGCCATCGATAGCTGATGGGTCGGGGTCCAAATCCCGGGACTCCCGTCGATCAGCTGTTTTGAAGGGGATGCAGCACACATACGAGTGCTGCTTCCTCTTCATTTCTACTTGCTCACTGTGAATCGTTGACACACGTAACGCCAATTCACAAGTATTGCAGCCTTTTCTCCAAATCACTTGCATAGAAGGCTGCAATACCTGTGAATCGCTGCTACAGTCGTGTCAATGCTGCATCCCTTCAAAACAGCTGATAAGCAGGGGGTCCCAGGAGTCGGACCCCGACCCATCAACTATTGATGGTCTATCCTGAGGACAGGCCATCAATTTGTAGGGACTGGACAACCCCTTTAAATCAATGATTTATTCCAAAAGGTGAAGTCAGTCTTGGAGTGGCCACGTCCTCAGCATCTCTGAGCTATACAGAGATTTCTTGGATTTGCTAATTTTTAACATTAGTTCATCCCAAATTTCTCGTCTCTTACTGCTCCCATCTTAGCTCCTACCAGAAAGGGAGCAAACGCTAAGGACTGGACCCCTGAGGCAAAGTCAGCATTCTCCAACCTCAAAAACGCCTTCACTTCTGCCTCTGTTTTTCGCCATCCTGATGTTACTCAACAGTTTTCCGTGGAGGTTGATGCCTCTTCCATTGATGCTGGGGTACCCCTGTTTCAAAAAAATTCCAAGGGTAAGGCAGTATCTTGTGTATTCTTCTCCAAATTCTTCTCTCTTGCTGAGCGCAATCACTCTATTGAGGATTGGGTATTGCTCACTCACCCCATCATTATCTACACCGATCACAAAAATCTTACATATCTGCAATCCGCACAGCGACTGAACTATCGTCAAGCTAAATGGTCACTATTCTCCGCCAGAGTTCGATTTCTTCTTCATTTCCCTGCAGATAAAATCATCAAGACTGATGCCCGGTCATTCAAAACTGACGACTCAGAAGAGAAACCTCAACATATTATTGAGCCTTCTAGGATTAATGCTGTAAATCCTCTGCAGATCAAGGACATTCCTCCTGGAAAGATTTTTGTCCGTTCTGCTGACAGGAGAAGAATCCTCCGCTGGAGGCATAATTCCAAGCTGGTTAGTCATTCTAGGGCCCGCAAGACTCGGGCCATTATTGTTCATCATTTTGGTGGCCCTCACTACCTAGAGATGTCTTGGACTTTGTTTCCTCCTGTGACAATTGTGCCCTAAACAAGTCCTCTCATGCTAAACCTACTCGTCTGCTCCAACCCCTACCGGTGCCTGATGCTCCCTGGCAACACATTGCTATGGACTTTATCACTAACCTCCCACTTCTGCTGAATGTACTGTGATCTGGGTAGTAATGGATCGTTTCTCAAAGATGGCACATTTTTTTTTCCATTAACAGGCCTTTCCCCAGCTCCTCGTCTGACAGATCTTCATGGACTACCTCTTCATATTGTGTCTGACCGCGGTGTACAGTTTACGTCTAAATTCTCGAAAGCCCTATGTAATCTTTTAGATGTGAAGCTGGACTTCTTTTCTGCCTATCACCCACAGTCTAACGGCCAAGTGGAAAGGATCAACCAAATTCTAGAGAATTATCTCTGTCATTATGTCTCTGTCCAACAAGACAATTGGGTACAGCTTCTGCCTTGGGCGGAATTCTCTTACAATAACCATACAAGTGAGTCTACTGCTTCCTCTCCGTTCTACATTGTATACAATCAGCACCAACGAGTTCCTCTTTCGGTGCCAACTATGTCAGTGCCTGCAGCCGATTCTTCATTCGGGACTTTTCTTCACATCTGGCAGCAGACCAAGTCCACGATTCTTCAGGCAGTTGATCGCATGAAAGCACATACCGATAAGAAGAGAAGGTTTTCTCCTCAATTTCTCCCCGGAGTCAAGGTCTGGCTTTCTTCAATTAACATCTGTCTGAATATCCCTTGCCACAAATTCACTCCCAGGTTCCCTGGTCCATTCGAGGTGTTACAACAAATAAAGCCTCTCTCTTATAATCTTCAGCTGCCTCCTACTCTCAAAATCCCCAACGCATTCCATGTGTCTCTCTTAAAGTCTGTGGTCCTGAACCGCTACAGCAAATCTCCTGGTTCTACACTTTCTCCTAGCGGTTCTTCTGATGTCTTTGAGGTGAAGACGTCAGAAGACGTCTTCGAGGTGAAGGAAATCCTGGACTACAAGAGGGTAGGAGGAAAGTCTTTCTATCTGGTAGACTGGAAAGGGTTTGGTCCTGAGCAGAGGTATTGGGAGCCAGAATAGAATATTAATGCCCCAGCTCTCATCAAGAAGTTCCTCTTACGCTCTGAACCTAAGAAGAGGGGGCGCACAACGTACTGTTGTGCCTATGGTCGCTGGCCGCCAGCACTTCCAGCTTACCGGCAGCCGCGACCGCAAGACACTTTCTTTATGCCGGCGTCTCCCTCCCCAGAGACGCTGGTACACGCGGCTGCAGCTCCCCTCTGTCTCCTGTAGGGTGCGCGCGCGTGCGTGCTCACTCCTGGCCTTAAAGGGCCAGAGCACACACCTTTGCAAAGTTACCCAGCCAATCCCTTTACAACCTGGACTTTAAAAAGGGCTCTGCCCTCTCTCTCCTTGCCTGATCGTTGTTGTGTCTTCCCATTTTTTTCAGCAAATGGTCCCTTAGTTGTATCCTGTTCCCACTGTTTTCTGTATCCCGTATCCAGTAATTGTGTTTGTTCCTGAGCAAAGTCTAGTGTTGGAGTCTACTTCATCCTTTGTGCCACGTGTCATCTGCCACGCCAAGCGTCATCTGCCACACCAAGCATCACCTGCCACACCAAGCGTCATCTGCCACGCCAAGTGTCATCTGTGTCGAGGAGTCTGCTTCGCCATAGTGTCTGCTACGCCATGTGTCTGTCAAAACTTCTATACTTTCTTCTATACATTCTTTTGTTTGGCCAGCAGCTATTCCGCTACGGCTGAGCGGTCTAGTGGGTCCCCATACCCCACAACAGTGGCAATAAGGTTCAGACACTCCAGATGTCTCTCTACTCAAACGCCTGCTAAACATCTTCACCATCAGAATGACTCGACAGGCAAAATTCAGTTTACCCAAAAAAGATTGAAGCTCTTGAAGCCTCACTTTTCTGAGCCCCAGAAGCCGAGATATCTAAGATCTGAGATGTTATGTGAAATGGCCGCATCCCTTACACTCCAGCGACCGAAAACCAATGAACTCCAGCTGGCTTCTCCCTCCCCGGAGACGCCAGCACATGTGGCCGCACTGCTCCACTGTCTTACCTAGGTGTTTTTCTGGGCCTTAAAGGGACAGCCGCGCACACTTGTAAAATTCTCCCTATCCAATCCAAACGCACCCCTGTATTATAAAAAGGACACTGCCCTCTTCCTCCTTGCCTGAGCGTTGTTGTGTCTGCCCATGTTCATTATTGCAAAAGGTCCCTTAGTTGTATCCTGTGTTATCCTATCCTGTATCCCGTATCCAGTAATTGTGTTTGTTCCAGTTTAAAGTCTAGTGTCGGAGTCAAGTTCATCATCTGTGCCAAGTGTCTGCCACGCCAAGTGTCTTGCGAAATCTTCTATCCAGGTACTCTTGTCCTAAAGACTATCATTGACTGGTGTTCGGCCAACTGCTACTCCGCTACGGCGGAGCGGCCTAGTGGGTCCACATACCCCATAGCCATGATATTCCAACTTATTTGGTTTGGTAAACGACAAATCCCCACCACCGAATCCATTTCCAGTCCCAAAAAAGTCAAACACGACATCGGGCCCACTGTCTTGGCTCCCACCACTGGAATATCAAATTCCCGGAAACCCCTCATCAGTGTATTTAAAATGTAGTTACAGATCCCAGACACAGCCGTACCCATGCACAAAAAGTCATCCAGGTAGTGAATGATGCTGTCAAAACGCGACGATTCCCGTACCACCTATTCCACAAAGCTACTGAAAGCCTCAAAGTATGAGCAAGATAGAGAACAGCCCATGCAAAACAAAGGTGTACAAAATAAGCTCCGTCGAAAAAAGAACCCAAAAGGTGATTACTATCCGGGTGTATCGAGAGACACCCTCAAATCCACAAAAGGAGGGATTGAGAAGGGACCCACCTTCCTACCCATGGACACCTCTGTGCCCAGTTTGGCTCTAACTACCTCAGAGAACTGAACCGCCGATTTTAGATTACCCGAACACCCTGAATCCATGCGTCCCCCACTACCAGGGATCCGAAAACCCGCCGAAAACCCGTCCCATAATAACTCTGCATGAAGCCTATTACCGTACCGACCTAACCACAGCAGCATTGCACCAAGGTTCACCATAGTCTTCCTCTTTTCCAACCTCCCCTGGGCGTTTTCGAGGGCGTTTGAAACACCTGGAGTAGGGGTGAGCGCCTCCACAACCAGAGCATTTGTGACGAAATTTGAATTAGTCTCCCGCCTTGCACTGACCGCCGTTAAACGTCCAGCACACTCCCTTCTTGTTAAGAGACGGTTGGCCGGAGGGCTGTCCTCCAGTACCCCCTTGAAAGGGTACCGGTCGCTGTGTCATCGTCAACCGCATCCACAATGGCAGGTCAAGTTGGTCCCATCTCATGGACATGAACGCGGCCAAACGTTGATGAAATTGTTCATCATTCCGCCACCATGCTAGACCCCCATAAGTCTTGCAAGCGTCCCATATGCCCTCAACGTAGCAAAACAAGGGCGCGCACCTATCTGGGAATTTTATCCCTCACACACTTGCGAAAATACAAAAGGCACATAACCAATTCCCGAACGTTTTTGGTATTTTTCTGTCCCTGCTTATTCGTCCCTCATCTTACCTTTTCTTCTTCTTTTCTACTGCCTCAATTTCCTTCATTTCAGGAAAATCATCCAAAGGCAACAGCGAAAACAGTTACATATAGATGTAGCCATCTTTATCTTGACTGCTTTCACCTGCTTATACATGTACAGCTGAGCGCAGCATGTAATAGACAGGGCTGTACAAACGCTCTCTCACTATAAAAAAATAATTCCTATCTTTCTCCGTTATTTAGATATCGGTGCTGTTATATTTGGTTCCCGATATTTAAATAACCCCCTGAACTGTCAATGGGGCGTGTAATTGGCAAGGGGGCATGTAACATCGCTGTGACACTGTCCAATCAGCTTCGGACAGTGTCACAGAAAGAGCTGGAGAGAGCAGAGCATGTGCGCATGCACGCTCTCACTCTTCAGCTCTCGACAGACAAGGACGACTAGACTGTGTGATCTCTGTCTTGTTGCCAAGTGCTAAAGAGTGGGTGAGAGTGTGTGTGCACACGCGCGGGCCCGCACGCATGCATGCGCGTACAGAACGCTGCACCGGTGATAAGGTCTCCCGACCGTAAACTGAGGTCCTCTGTCTTGAATCCGCTCTACCGGACAGTGCTGATCAGAGGAACCTCCGGCTATACCTATCTGACGGCCCAGAAAAACAACTCCTGAATTCCAAACGACTCCTCTTCCCGCCTACCGTCCATGTCCTGAACCTCCTAGACCTGACATCACCGAGCGACTGTCGTGACGATCCAGGTCCAACATCCATTCTGCGAGCAAATTAAATCCCATCACCAAGCGATCCACTTGCAAACAATGATACGTCCTACCAACATCTAACACCTCTAGTCCCCCAGAAGGGGCCCCGGTCATAGCTTCAGAGGCCCAACCCTAGTCATCTAGGGCCCTCACTAGCGGGCAAAGGAGAAATGCTTCAGACAGCCGACTGCCATCCCCACCTGTGTCCCTTGCTCTCGACTCCACACCACACACAACTGCAAGAGGCCCGGACAGGCCCTGCCCGGCAGTTCCAACAACCATTTGCCTGTCCCTGATGGGTGACGGACCCATTTGCCAGGCCCTCCCCGGCAGTTCCAACAACCATTTGCCTGTCCCTGATGGGGGACGTCCAGTTGACGTCACCGCTGCAGACTTGGCATCTCGTCCCGTCGCTCCTGAGGCCGGCCGCCTGACGCTCCGGGCTAGCGCTTCTGTGCCTCCTAGTAGGCCGCACCGGACTAGGACTCAAACACTCCAGCGGCCTAGAAGTCCTCACTGGCCGACCAGACGACAACGCCGCGGACCTCATCCATGACACTTGTGCCACCAGCCAGAAAGGACCACGTTCCACCACCAATACCCGCACACTCACCAGCAATTCCTCCTCAGAAATTTTTCTCAGCAGACACTCCAAATCCCTCTTTCTGCTTGGTTTGTTTGGCACTTCTGCCAAACTCCTCCTATTGACGCATTCGCAGCGTCTTCCTTCTTGGTCAAGCCTCTCCTCCCCCGACGTGCCGCGGCTCCCTACCTCCCAGGACTATGACCAATGGTGAGGCCCAGGCATTACAATGTTCTGGCTAATAAGGCCCCAGAAGATAAAGATTGGGAAGCCGTGCTGTAGGTTTACCTTCAACCTTGTGAAAAAAACATTGAAAACATATTGTGATATCACAATTTGTGTGAAGTGACACACTCAACCCTGCTGCGTCTATATGTTCATTTTTTTACTACTCCCTATTGGATAAAACTAAATGAAGGACAATGTACTTTAATCACATACAATGCACGATTCTAACAAGTAATACCGTTGATATGAAGACATTATCACACAGGACTCTTACAAAGGGTTGTGAGGTAGTCAAATGATCAGACGGAATAGCTGCACAAAGCCGCACATTATTAAATGGTTTAAACTGATTAAAAAAAGCAAATCAGCCTGTGCTTTGTATAAAATATTTTGTTACACTTGATTCTTGCTTCCTTTGAAGACACTGCACTGTACGTGTTTGATCTTAGAGGCATACAATCCACGGTAGAAGTCTGGTTCTAATTAAAAATAGAAGAAACAACTCCGAATTTTATAAATTGGAGAATTAGGGGCATTTATCCAAACTAGTGAGGAAAAAATGCTGTCAGTTTTGTCAGATTTTTTCACATTCTAGCTGTTTAGAAAATATAGGCAACATATATATGTATTACTTCAGAACTAGATTTATATACATTTTATAAATCACCATATAGATATAAATATTTTATTTATTTTATAAACATGGTTCACTTATTATTACTTTAAAAAATCGGATTGCTAGGGCAGCTTGAGATGGGAATGGCATGACTTGGCTGCAGGGGCATACACAGAAGTCTGGGAGCTCCGGAACAGCGGCACGTCAGAAGAGGTGCGGCTTGACCATGTGGGGAGACGTAGCACCTGACATCAGGGGGTGGAGTTTAGCAGAAGCGCCAAACGAGCTGAAGAAGGGGGATGTGTTTGGTGTAGGCTCGCGCTTTTTTCAAGATGGAGAACCCTTTTAAGTAGCATTCAGGCCTTAGCCACGGAGCGGGGAGTGGCCTGGTTGGTGGAGCAGGAGTTTGGGATGCAGGCAGCGATGGGGTCAAGTGCGCGGCGGGTACGCAATTCTAAGCCTCCGGCTCGGCTGAGCACCAGTCCTGTGTGGCCTGGTCGTAGATGGAGGAGCCCAAGCCCCGCTTGTCGAGTAAGTGGGAGCAAGAGGGGAGCACTCACACGAGATAGGAGTAGGACGCAGAGCCGCTCGAAGGTGTCGGATGGAGAGAGGATGGAACCAGGATCAGTGCCTGGCAGGCAAGTTGAAGGTAATCATACTATGAATCATGGTATTAATCCCAAAAATTTTCCCCACCAGTTATTAAAATCGCTAATACCCCATAAAATTTAATACCCCAGAAAAATAATCATTTTCAAGGGGAATCGTTGACACCGCTAAAAAGAAAATCAGACGAGGTAAAAGGACAAAGAATAGAAGGGGTGACGGTTCCCCCAAAAAAAGAGACGGAAATCTGAGTAAAAAAGGAGTATTCAATCTGAGTGATAAAACACTCACAGATGACCACTATAGAGTGCTAAGTAAAGGGATTAAATTTGCACCTTCGCAATCCATGAATAAATTTAAAACATACATTGATGTACACAAGTTCATTCGATCCCTCAACCTCCAGAAGCATTTCGCTATAAAAACAATAGTAGAGATAACGTCACACATAAAGAGACAGTCTCTGAAGGACATAAAGACCAATATAACCACACACAGTTACGTGATAAATCAGGGTTCATACACCTTATCAGCAACAACCATTGTGTTGAGGCTTTTAAAAAGGTTGTACTCAATCAATCGGATCTTATAAATGCGAAAAATACAAGAAAAAATGTAACCTCTGCAGAAGAAACAATGTTGAGAGATTTAGAAAAAGATCTTAAGGTGGTAATAAAACCTGCGGATAAAGGGGGGGATTGTTATTTTAAATAAATCTGATTATCACACTGAAATGAAGAGATTACTGTCAGATTGTATTACCTATAAAAAACTAAAGAATACTCTTACCGAAGTTTTCAAAAAACAACTGGAGAGTCTCCTTCTGGATGCAAAAAAGAGGGGGATTCTAAATGGAAACATCCCAAGATCCCAGTAATTTATTACTTACCTAAAGTTCATAAGAATAAGACCAATCCGCCGGGTCGGCCAATTGTAGCCTGAATAGATTCGCTAACTAGTCGCATCTCTGAGTATATTGATTGTTTCTTGCAAAAATATGTTGTTTCTGGTAGATCCTATGTGAGAGATTCTACACATGTAATCGAGGAGTTAAAAACCGTGAATGTCAATAGAGACACTATTTTATGCACATGCGATGTCTCATCATTGTATACCTGTATACCTCACGTATTAGGGATACAGGCTGTAGAACGTACTCTTAGTATGGATAAAAATATGACTCCTGAACAAGGTCGTTTTATTATAGACCTCATTCGATTTAGTTTAGAGAATAATTATTTCTGGTATAATTCAGACTATTACCTTCAGACTGCCGGTACTGCTATGGGTGCTAAATTTGCACCAAGTTATGCAAATCTGTACCTGGCAGTCTGGGAAGATTATTTTATTTACTCTAGTAATAATCCTTTCTGTGAAGTCATAAAGTTGTATAAACGTTACATAGATGATGTGGTTATCAGTTGGGAAGGAACAACAGAGAATTTATTAACTTTCATCGATTATATTAATAACAATAATTGTAATCTGACCTAATTGTAATCTAATCAGAGTATGATAAAAATAGAGTTAGCTTTCTGGATTTAGAAATTTTTATAGAAAACAATGTACTATACACCAAAAATGATTTAAAACCTACTGACTGTAATAGTTATATTGAATGTTCGAGTTGCCATTTCAAACCTTGGCTTCGGAATATCCCAAAAGGGCAGTTTAAAAGGATAAAGAAAAACTGTACAAAAATAGAGGACTTTGATGTACAGTCACAAGTTATTAAATCTCGTTTGATAGATAGGAATTATGAGGAACAGACGGTGTCGTTAGCATTGAAGGAGGTTAGAGAAGAAATCGCAGTCCATTCTGGCGATAACATCAAAAAAATTGATAATTATCATACAAAAATAATTGATGATAATGATAAAACATTAAGGGTTCCGTTCATTACCACATATTCCACAAGTTCTTCATTGATACGAAATATTATTAGAGAGAATTGGCATATTGTCAGGAACGATCCTGTTATACGGTCTAGGTTGCCAAAAAAATCCTAGTGTTGTACATCGTAGGGCACCAAAATAAAGAATAAAATGACTCATAGTTTTATAAAAGCTCCTAAAAAAACAATTATTGCTACAAAAGGATTTTCTTCCTGTAACAAGTGTAAAGCTTGTAAAGAAGTGGGGTATAATAAAAGAAAGGGGAATGTTACCTTTTTTTATGGATGCCGAAAATAAAAGAAAATATGAGATCAAACATTTTACAATGTGTAATACTAAAGGGGTAATATACTTACTGCAGTGTCCCTGTGGGCAGTTATATGTAAGACGTACAGCCTGCAAATTAAAACCTTGAATATCAGAACACTGTAATAACATCAGAAAAGGCAAGATGGACTTAGTGTGTCATTACACTACTGTAAATTCCATCATAAAGATCCCAAGGACATTAAATTCTTTGCTATTGAGACAATTAATAATCATTGGTGGGGGGAGGATTATATAAAAAAATTAGCAAGAAAGAAAGTTTTTGGATATATCAATTAAAAACGCTTCAGCCCTTAGGACTCAATTCAGACTTCGAATTGAAGTGTTTTTTTTTTTATAAAAATGATATAATAATGTATTTTTTTTTTTTTTTTTTGTTTATACAAGTACTTATTAATATTGGTGAGATATCATGGTATGTGTCTGATAGATATTCTGGTCCATATTGGTAGTTCTATGTTATGAAAATAATTATGCAAAAACTGCCCTATGTATAGTATTACTAAGGCCTCATGCACACGAACGTGCTTTTGCGGCCGCAATTCCCCCGAAAATCCATGGGAGAATTGCGGCCCCATTCATTCCTATGGGGCCATGCACACGACCAGGAGCCCGCACCGCAGAAAGAACGGGCAAGCCTTATTACGGCCGTGTTCTGTGGTCCGGGCTCATTGAAAATAATGGCCGCGGCCATGTGCACGGCCCGCGATTTGCGTGTGGCTTACGGCTGTCACTCCGTGGCCGGCCGACCCGAAAATCACGGCCGTGCACATGGCTACGGTCGTGTGCATGACGCCTAAGAGACTCGTTCACACATAGCAATTTGACCAAGGGATCTTGTCTCAGCAGAACTCAATTGTTCTGATTAGCTGCAGCTCACTGAAGCTCTGGAGGGTTTAGAGATTGGCCACAGATCTAACTAAGTGTAAAAATAGAGATAGAGAATATAAAACAACTGATAAAATATAAATAAAAATCAATATAATGGATATGGGATGATATGTGGAATCTAACCAATTATAAAGGTGGTGAATAGGCTGGTTTAGCATAATATGTTGTTATTCTACTACTTTTTAAAGAGAATATGTATTTAAATAAAAAGTATAATATTTAGAAGCACAGGGTGGGCCATTTATATGGATACACCTAAATAAAATGGGAATGGTTGGTGATATTAACTTCCTGTTTGTGGCACATTAGTATATGGGAAGGGGGAAACTTTTCACAACAGGAAGTTAATATCACCAACCATTCCCATTTTATTTAGGTGTATCCATATAAATGGCCCACCCTGTATATATATGTACACGATTATGATGATAAGATCAGATTATCTCTATATACTGAAGAGATCATTGGTTGTATATGTATTTTTAACCATTTTTGACATGTATGTAAATTTATATGAATTTAAATGTTTTGCGGCTATATAAACTCGTCAATTAAACACGTCACACATGCCCCAGAGGAAGCCGGAAGGGCGAAACCCAGGGTCGGGCGAGAGTGTTTGGCGTGCCACCTAGAAATTGTAAAGATTTTTACTTACCTTGATGCTTTTATTTCTTGTTACTTCTGTGAGTATGGATTAAACTTGGTGTGGAGCAATCTTTTTTCAGAGAGTGTTGCACTATGTGTCTTCCTTTTTCCATCTATTAGAGACATTAGATCCTTTTTCTACCAGGAGTTCTTTTAACATCGAGAGATGATACAGAGCTCTGTGGGACTACAGGGATAAGAATTACCATCCACACCCTCATTGGATTGCGGATTGTCCACTGCATTTTTCTGGGAGAAAGTGTCCATACGGAATGATATTGGACTGTTACCAGTGCCGTCTAAGCGGTAAACTCAACTTTACTTTATATATGTAATTTAGGGTATCTGTTGGATCATACCCAATTTAGTTTTACCTGCTCCGGTCTGAGAGATATATTGTGGGTATTTGAGCCAGGACAAACTACCATTATATTTTTAAGTCGAATGTAACGCTGGGGTGAACACCTCAGAGCTGCATACGGCGCTTCCTGGTGTGGGTCGGCTTGCGGGTTTATCGGGAGAGTACAGCCTCCCGGATGGCGCCTTGTCTCACGAGTCTGGCCGAAGAGGTGCGGTGGAAGATGAAAGTTGGGACCTGAAGCTATGGCCGGGGCCCCCCGGTAGGGGTTTAGCAGTGGAGGAGAGGAGTATGCAGTTAGTTCCTGTGGACCATGATCGTTTGCTTGATGTGGTGTCCTTTTCTCACAGGATCCGAGGACGGTGGGAGCCGTCGCGTCACTCGCCGGTGGAAAGTGGTTTCCGGCGATCTAGGACACTGACTCTGAGTCAGGATCGGAAGCCAGCTATCGATGGAAGACGAGGGTTCGGATATCAGGAGACTTCCATTCCGGAATGCTGCTACGATCCGAGGTATATCGTGGTTGATTGGATGGTGGTAGAAGAGCAGACGAAGACGGAGAAGCCCAAGCCCCGCTCGTCGAGTGAGTGGGCATTAGAGGGGAGCACTCACACGAGATAGGAGGAGGAAGCAGAGCTGCTCGAAGGTGTCGGATGGAGAGAGGATGGTACCGGGATCAGTGCCTGGCAAGCAAGTTGAAGGTAACGCTGAAGTGAACGCCTCAGAGCAGCTTACGGCGCTTCCTGGTGTGGGTCGGTTTGCGGGTGTATAGGGGCAGTACAGCCTCCCGGCTGGCGCCTTATCTCACGAGTCTGGCCGGAGGGGTGCAGTGGAAGATGAAAGTTGGGCCCTGAAGCTACACCCAGGGCCCCCCCTGGTGGGGGGTTAGCAGTGGAGGAGAGGATTATGCAGTTAGTTCCTGTGGACCGTGATCGTTTGGTTGATGTCGTGTCCTTTTCTCACAGTATCCGAGGATGGTGGGAGCCGTCGCGTCACACGCCG
Organism: Rhinoderma darwinii; assembly: GCF_050947455.1. Taxonomy (NCBI): domain Eukaryota; kingdom Metazoa; phylum Chordata; class Amphibia; order Anura; family Rhinodermatidae; genus Rhinoderma; species Rhinoderma darwinii. The sequence goes on along the minus strand of NC_134691.1, from coordinate 37,821,417 downwards.
GTGGGAAGTGGTTTCCGGCGATCTAGGACACTGACTCTGAGTCGGGATCGGAGGCCAGCTATTGATGGAAGACGAGGGTCCAGATATTGGGAGACTTCCATTCCGGAACGCTGCTACGATCTGAGGTATATCGTGGTTGTTTGGATGGCGGTAGAGGAGCGGTTAGGAGGGACTTGGAGGCCTTGTCACCTGTACGTAGTGCGAGACGATCCTCATGGATGGAGGGGGCAACCGTGGTCTTGCCCTTGAACCATGGTGCTATCGAATATGCCGGGCGGGACCGCCCCGTTTTGCAGTGGAGCAGAGCCGCGGCCGGGGCGTCTTCAATATCGAGAGGTGAGTCTGGTTTTTCTGCGGGTGATTTGTTACAGGTTTTGGTGGATGTTAGGGAGTTGTTTTCTGCGAAAGTGGGCCGGGAGGAGTAGTCGGTCGATGTCAGGGTAGCGGGGGCTTGGAGGGAAGTTCGGGAATCAGTAGGATCTTCCCCTCCGGGGAGTATGGCGAGAGTGGAAGAGGCAGCGGGATCAGCGGTGGTCAGATCCCAGGTGGGGACTCAGAAGCCCCCTATTGCGGGTTTGGGACCCGTGCCAGATGTTGCTCACAGGGGCTCTTATTTAGCCTTTTCGGGCCCTCGGTGCGCATTTGAAGGAGGAGGCCTGGAAGAAAACTGTAAATGGTGAGTATGTGGAACTTTTTTACCTGCTGCCGCTTGAAGATTTTCCCGAAATGAAGGAAACGGATACAGGCGAAAAGTTGAAGAAATGGGAAGAAAAAGAACGCAAATGTAGGTACAGAAGGATTCTGAAGACATTTGGAAATTGTTTGAGGGCTTTTTGTATTTCTGCGAGCGTTTGGGGGGCGAAATTCCCTGAACGTTGTGCGTCTTTGTTTTGTTTCATTGAGGGTATTTATGATGCATGTAAGACCTCTGGCGGTCTGGCGTGGTGGCGTTATAATGAGCAATTTTGTCAGCGCCTGGCGGCGTGCCCTTCTATACGATGGGATCAATTGGAGCTGTCGTTGTGGATGAGGCTGATGATGTCTCAGCGCTCTGTGCCCTTTCACGGTGGGGCCAGGGGGCAGGGTTCTGCCCAACCGGCCCTTAATAATAGAAAAGGTGTGTGTTGGCACTTTAATGCAAAGCGGGTCTGTCGTGTCAATTCCGGCATGAGTGCTTCGGATGTGGGGGTTCGCACCCTCACTCCCGCTGTTTCAAACGTCCTGGAAAGCCCGTGGGGATGCTGCTGGCAAAGGGGAAGACCCCGGTGAAGCTAGGCGTGATGCTGCCGTGGCTCGAGCGTTACTGCAATAAGGCTCACGCACGCTTATTGGGGACGGTTTTAAGAACGGTTTTCTTTTTCCGGTTTCCTGTTGTGGGGGTAGTTCCGGTGAATTTGAAATCGGCAGTTCAATTCTCGGAGGTGGTTCGGATTACACTGAGGGCGGAAGTGGAGCAGGGCAAGATGACGGGCCCCTTTTCGTTCCCACCCCTTTCGGACTTTCATGTTTCTTTGTTGGGGGTGGTTCCGAAGAATGAGCCAGGAAAGTTTCAGATGATACATCATCTGTCCTTTCCAAAAGTGAATGACATTATAGAAAAGGTGAATGACAGTGAATGACAGTATAGTCAAGGAACTTTGTTCTGTGTCGTATGCTTCTTTCGATAGGGCGGTGGATCTGTGGAGAGAAGTGGGTCCGGGTGCCTTGTTGGCAAAAGCAGATGTGGAGACAGCTTTCAGGCTGCTCCTATTCACCCGGATAGTCATCATCTTCTAGGCTGCTTCTTTGACGGATATTATTTTGTAGACCTTTGTTTACCCATAGGTGTGTCTCTGTCATGTTCTTACTTTGAGGCTTTTAGCTGTTTTGTGGAGTGGGTAGTTGAGGAATCGTCTGGCTTTGTCAGTATCATTCACTACCTGGACGACTCACTGTGTGTGGGCTCAGCTGGGTCTCCTATTTGCCGGCACATACTGAACACTTTGTTGAAGGTGGTGAAGGAGTTTGGTATTCCTATGGCGACGGACAAAACGGTGGGCCCTGTGCCTTGCTTCACGTTTCTAGGTTTAGAAATTGATTAAATCAAGGGGGTTTGTAGTTTACCAGCAGGGAATTTGGAGGACCTGCAGTCGGGGATTGGTTGTCTTGGAAGTTTTGAGAAAGTCAGGCTTCAGGAATTGCAATCAGTGTTAGGGAAGTAAAATTTTGCATGCAGGGTCATTCCTATGGGGAGGATCTTCAACAGGCGCCTGTGCAGTGCCACAGTGGGTATTTCCGAACCTCACCATTTTATTAGGGTGACAAGGGAGCATCGGGAGGATCTGGGGTGTGGGGCTCGTTCCTGGCTTCCTTTAATCTTGTTTCAGTTTTTCAGTCGGGTGTGGTTGATTCCGTGGAGTTGGGTCTCCAGACGGATTTGGCTTCTAGCGTGAGATTTGGATCATTGCTTGGCAGGAGATGGTGCGCCGCCAGGTGGCCGTTTTCATGGGCTCCTTGTTACTGTGGAATTTGACGTTTCCGGAGTTGTTCCCCATATTGGTGGCGGTTCACATTTGTGGGGAGGAATTCTGCAACCGTAGGGTGTTTTTTCTGTCAGATAATATGGAAGTGGTTAACGAGTCTGCTGGGTCGGACTCGGTAATCAGGCTTCTGAGGGTTCTGGTGCTGCAATGTCTTTGTTTGAATCTACTGTTTCGGACAAAACATGTGCCCGGGGTATTGAATGTTGCTGCCGATGCTCTCTCACGTTTTCAGTGGGCGCGTTTTTGGAAGGAGGCTACGGAAGCCATGGAGACGTGGGATGCCTGCCCTACTCATCTGTGGACCATTGTCAAGCCGTGATCTGTAATTTGGTCCGGAGATCATTGGCACCGTCTACCGTTGCTCAAGGCCTACGTTGTTCGATTGGTGGACCTGGGATTGTCGGCGGCAGCCGTTGGAAAGCGGTTGGCTGTTTTGGCTTTTTATTTTAAGTTGTCTGGGAGGCCGGATGTGTCCAAGGACTTTAAAATTCGGCAGGCCCTGAAAGGGTTGAAGAGGTCAGTGGATTCGAGACGGCCGATTACAGTGTCACTGCTTACAAGTTTCATGGGGGTATTGAACGAGGTCTGTTCGTCCAGTTACGAATCTTTGATGTTTTCGTTGTTTTTTTCTTGGGCCTTCTTCGGGGCTTTTAGAGTGGGGGAACTGGTGAGCTTGAAAAAGATTCGGCCTGGGGGTGTGTTGTTTGAGGATGTGAATTGGGATATTGTTTCTGTGAACATTTGGCTTCAGGTATCCAAGACGGATCAAGAGCGGAAGGGAGTGTCTGCCATTGCGGATAAATGGATCTGTCTGGTTTTTTTTTTCATTCCTTCCGTAAGTTCAGGATTCCTGTCAGTTTGGGCCCAGTTTTTGTTCATTCTGATGAGTCCTTTCTGTCCCGCTTTCAATTTTTGGCAATTCTTCGGAAGGCCATTAGTCTTCTAGGAGGTGCGGCAGGGGAGTTCATCACCTATTAGTTTCGAGTGGGTGCCGCCACCGAAGCATCCCGTTTTGGTTTAGGTGTGGATAGAGTGAAGGAAATTGGTCATTGGAAGTTGGGTGCCTACAAGAGGTATGTACACCCAGGGCGAGTGTGGGTGCCTGAAGTGTGAATGGGGTCTGAGTCTGAGGGAGTGTAGGGGTATGGGGTTTTTCTTCGGGGCTAATGGTTTGGTGTTGTCTCTCCACAGCCTCATGTCCAATAGTGGCATGTATTGTTGGACACTCGTACATTTACTGGGCACATTCAAGGGCTGGAGTGAGGAGGTATGGCGAACAGCTTGGTTTCTCGAGGGACCTGTTGGAGCTGCGGTGGTTTGGCTACAGAGGTCTTCGGTGGGGCACTCTGGTGTCGGAAGTGGTCCGCCTGTCCCGGTTGATTGGAGCCCCGAAGATACTGGTGCTACACGTGGGCGGTAACGACTTCAGAAAATGGTCTCAGAGAAACTTGATAAAGGCAATGAAGAGGTATGTCATTCATTTACTGCGTCTCTTGCCTGGTGTCCGGTTGGTCTGGTCAGAGATGGTGCCGAGGCTGGTGTGGCTATATGCCAGGGGTCCAATAGCATTGGCTAGGTTCCGGCAAAGTCAACAAGTAGATGGCGGCCTTTATTAGTCTCCTCGGGGGTGTGGTAACGCGTCACCGCCTGTTGGAAGGTGTGGCGACCGGTTTGTTCCATCCAGATGGGGTTCATCTGAAATTGCGTTGGATATTTTCAATGTGGGGCTGCAAGACGGCCTAGAAGAGGCCTTGGCTGTCGGTGGGGGAGCGCAGTCGGCATGACATGTCACACGACTGGCTCTTGGTGGAGAAGTCAGCGAGGGGGGGTGCTTTTAGGCTAAAAATGGGGAGTCTGAGCGAATGCTCACTCACTTGGTAAAAACTGGGTGGGGCATGATGACGAACTTCTTCCGTTATGTTATTAATCTACATGTTTATTTATGTTAACAAATTTTATATGGTTGATATGGCTGGCTAACGTTTTTTATACGCAGGTACAATTGGTTTACAATTAATAAATAGTCTTGGCCGAAGTTTTATACCACATTCAGGTGTCTGTGTAATTATTAATAAAGTGGTTATTAGATGTTATGTATTGAGCAAGGTAGCCTGTACATTGGTCAGTGTAACACCCCCCTTGTAGATAGTGCCCCCCTAGCAGAAAGTGCCATACAGCCCCCCTGTAGATAGCGCCCTCCACCTTACCTTTGTAGATAGTGTCATATGGCCAACCCACTGTAGATACCACTAAACAGCCCCCCCTGTAGATAGCGCCATACAGCCCCCTTGTAGATAGTGCCATACAGCCATACAGCCCCCTGTAGATACTGCCATACAGCCTCCTGTAGATACTGTCATACAGCCCCCCTGTAGATACTGCCATACAGCCCCCCCTGTAGATACTGCCATACAGTCTCCCCCTGTAGATACTGCCATACAGCCCCTTGTAGATAGTGCCATACAACCCCCACTGTAGATAGTGCCATACAGTCCCCCCCCACTGTAGATAAAGCCATTCAGCACCCCCTGTAGTAGGTGCCATACAGACCCCCACTTTAAATAGTGCCATACAACCCCCCCTGTAGATACTTCCATACAGCCCCACTGTAGATACTACCATACAACCCCCCCCCCCCAGTGTAGATAGCGCCATACAGCCCCCTAGAGATAGTGTCATAAAGCCCCCCCTGTAGATACTGCCATACAAACCCCCGCCTGTAGATAGCTCCCCCCAAACAAATAAAACAAAAAAACTTTATACTCACATAGGTCCCGTTCCTGCGAGAAAAGGTGCTTCTACACAAGCCTCCTCAACGCTGACGGGATCCTTGAGTAGACCGGCATGATCTACTGATGCCGGCCTGTGAAGGGATTCCGTCCCTGCGCCTGATTGCCTGCAGGCCGAACAGCTTGTAGCCAATGGCAGAGCAGGGAGATACCTCCCAGCTCTGTCATAGTGTACAATAGTATCTCCGTCATAAGGACGCAGATACTATTGAATGTGGCGTCGCTATCGCTGGAGCAGCCATAGCGGATGCTAGCGGCGCCGCGGGGCATGGGGGTCCCCGTGCCGGTGGGCGACACGGGCCCCCTCATGTCGCGGGCCCGGTAGCAGCCGCTATGTCTGCTACAGCGATATTTATGCCACTGGTTTCTGACATTGTCATTGTGGATCACAATGGATTACCATCCACACTGTTCACATTGCGTGGCTGTGCATTTCCACAAACACTTCCATATTGCTTACATCTACCTGCACTATGTGGTGTCGGACTGGAGTACATTGGGCCCACCAATTAACTATACAGAGTTTGTGTCATTTATTTCTTACATTGCTATTTTTGCACACAGGTCTTATCACCTGGAAGGGCTTATATCTTACATGTGGAAAAACCTATAAGGTTACACGGCCTATTTACGGACGTAAATCGGGCGTTTTTGCCCCGAATTACGCCCACAAATAGCGCCTCAATAGCGCTGACAAACATCTGCCCATTGAAAGCAATGGGCAGACGTTTGTCTGTTCACACGAGGCGTATATTTACGCGCCGCTGTCAAATGACGGCGCGTAAATAGACGCCCGCGTCAAAGAAGTGACCTGTCACTTCTTTGGCCGTAATTGGAGCCGTTATTCATTGACTCCAATGAATAGCAGCGCCAATTACGGCCGTAATGGACGCGGCGTTCAAGCGCCTGCACATGCCGTTACGGCTGAAATTACGGGGATGTTTTCAGGCTGAAACATCCCCGTAATTTCAGCCGTAACGGACGCCCTCGTGTGAACATACCCTAAATGTGATAGACCCTGTTAACAAGTGATTTTCCTATGAGGTTGCCTATTTTAAACTTTATGGTCCCTATTGGGGCTGGGCCTAGTTATTGTGTCAGAACCTGGGCCCAAAGAAGGATCCTCCTCCTGGGGGCAGTCCAGTCCTGACAGAGAACACCGCAGTAACACTACCCCCAAGGGGCGGCACCAAATTTTAATTCCCGTTTCAGGATTGCAAATTGTCCCATAGGTGAAGGCACTATCTGCTCTTGGTTGTATATAATATTTACCAATAGTTTTCCTGTAGAAATCTACAGTGTGTCATGTTTAAGGGGTTGTTACTTAAGAAGTGAGCAGCATAAAGTGACAAGTAATCCAATTTAGCAGGTCCCTTCCCGACTATGAACGCACAATACTACTGCCTTAGCAGGTCAAAACTTTAGACATGGTAAAGTGTTTGAAATTTATATTTATCATACTGTAGCATCTGTGCGGAACGCCCAGTGGAATCACTGAGCATGAGTATGCATAAAATCTCACCTTATTTTGGATGCACAACTTCTGTTCCTGTTAAAAGCAGAAGTCTAAGAGCAAAAATAGTTCTGCAAAAAGTGTAGAAATAGATACAATTTACATAATTTTAAAATGTGTTGTCAGATGAAATGTTATGCCGGTATCTGCGAGACAATAAATCTGTGCAGGGACAAAGTAAACATGGATTCATCTCAGAAGCAAAAATTCTCCTTATTCAATCAGTACATACAACAGACAAAAATAATTTAGACATATAATTGCATCTTCAGTATATGACGTTTTTAAAAATGTCTGTGTAAAAAAACGCCCGCGAAAAAGTAGTGCATGTCACTTCTTGAGACGTTTTTGGAGCCGTTTTTCATTAACTCTATACAAAAACAGCTCCAAAAACGGCCGTAAAAAGCGCAGCGAAAAACGCGAGTGGCTTAAAAAAACGTCTGAAAATCAGGAGCTGTTTTCCCTTGAAAACAGCTCCGTATTTTCAAACGTTTTTTTTCTAAGCGTGAGAGCATACCTTTACAGATTCTGCATTAGTGCCCAGGAGCTTCAAGTTAAGCCTCTGTTTGCATGCAGGTGTAGTATTTACATGCTTCCCAACCACCCTGTTTTTCACAAGGTTGTCCCAGTATTGGAGAAAGCCTCAAAGGGGGTGGAGCTTATGCACATCTACCCAAAAATTGGTGTTTCAGGGAGGCTTTCAGGCCATTCCCAGGCAGAACACAGCAGATTTCTAAAAGTTCCACGAATAGGCTTTGAAATGTTGGGCGGTATGTAAACCATTGAAAGGCAAATTTGTTATTTTTTTTAATCCAAAGATATATTAGTGTGTTTTGTGTAACTTTGTAAATACTTTTTATTAAAAATTATTTTTTACTTTTTTAGATACAGCTGCTCTGTATTCTCTATACAGAGCAGCTGTATCTAGCACTATTCACCGAATCCGTCAGTCCCATGGATCTGACGGCTCCAGTGACAGCAGGTCCTGCATGTCTCTGACACGCAGGATCCACCTGTAAACTATCACATATAAGATTAAAAAAAAGAATAACGCAACCCAAAATATACAGTATATATATACTGTATATGAAAAAATACTACATTTCATGATCTGCAATCTCTTTAAAATATTGCAATACTTTTCATTAATTGTACTGTTATGTATTGCATTTGAAGAATTACTGAGCAGAGAGATTCATTACTTTCCCTGAGGCCTTTTCTTCTTCAACAGCTCAATTTTGTAATTTTTCAGATTCTCCAATCACTAGCAGCTAGGGAAAGAGGAGATAGTAATAATTGACAATATATGTCAGCCTGTCTGATCATCCCAGTGATATATAATGCTTGCTCGGCTGTCTACAAACACTGATATACCATACTGTACGTTACCTTTGTGCAAATGAGCATTAGAATTGGAATTATTTCCTGAAGGCTCCCTGATTATCAGTCATGTTCCAGATTATCAGATGTAATTACACAGTTACAATCACAAAGAAGAGAGGGAAGGGTAACGAGATAAATTGTACCGTTCTACCTATATACTGCAGGTTACAGCTGCGCTCCAGCAGGTACACTACAAATGAAGGACAGTTGAGAAATCCCTTTATGTGGAATATTTCACCAGTAATATTGGACACCACGTACGCCAGTAATATTGTGCCTGTGTGGAAAGACAAGCGTCCTTGATTAAATGTTGTTCTGTTGTCCTGGATGATAAATCTTCTGTCCCTGTGGAAACAATCAGTTAGATATTTCTGTAGGGCAAATGTCCTCCTGAGTGCAAATCAGTCTTATTGACTTCATCATGGCTTTAGCTGACACTGTATGGAGGCTCTGCTGCTGTCACTGTATGGAGGCTCCATGGCTGTCACTGTATGGAGGCTCTGCTGCTGTCACTGTATGGAGGCTCTGTGGCTGTCACTGTATGGAGGCTCTGCTGCTGTCACTGTATGGGGGCTCCGTGGCTGTCACTGTATGGGAGCTCTGTGGCTGACACTGTATGGGGGCTCTGTGGCTGTCACTGTATGGAGGCTCTGTGACTAACACTGTATGGAGGCTCTGTGACTGACACTGTATGGAGTCTCTGTGACTGACACTGTATGGAGGCTCTGTGACTGACACTGTATGGAGGCTGTGTGACTGACACTGTATGGAGGCTGTGTGACTGACACTGTATGGAGGCTCTGTGACTGACACTGTATGGAGGCTCTGTAACTGACACTGTATGGAGGCTGTGTGACTGACACTGTATGGAGGCTCTTTGACTGACACTGTATGGAGGCTCTGTGACTGACACTGTATGGAGGCTCTGTGGCTGACACTGTATGGAGGCTCTGTGACTGACACTGTATGGAGGCTGTGTGACTGACATTGTATGGAGGCTCTTTGACTGACACTGTATGGAGGCTCTGCGACTAACACTGTATGGAGGCTTTAGCTGACACTGTATGGAGGCTCTGGGGCTGGTACTGTATGGAGAATCTGTGTCTGTCACTGTACGGAGGCTCTGGCTGATACTGTATAGAGAATCTGTGGCTGTCACTGTATGGAGGTACTGTGGCTGTCACTCTATGGGGGCTCTGTGGCTGACACTGTATGGGGGCTCTTTGGCTGACACTGTATGGGGGCTCTGGTTGGCACTCTATAGGGGTTTTGCCATTATATGGAGGTGATCTCTGACACTAAATGGAACTTCTTTGATAGGCACTGTATGGAGGCTTAAAAGCGTTGGTGGGGTTTGGGACTGGCCCTATTGTGATGACACTGTAATTTGCACTGCTATAAAGGCACTGTATTTTTATTGGTGTCCGTTATTCTGTTATGAGGGCACTGTGTCTGGTGATGTTATGGGGACACTGAATGTGTCTGAAAACTGCAAAATTTAGTGGGGTACAAAGATTGTAATCCCATCCAATCCCAGGGTTAACAAGTCAGTTCATTACTAAAAGATTTTTGACCGGCAGCTATGTCATATTTAGTGCTTGCATAATATCAGGGCCGGCTCCAGGTTTATGTGGGCCCTTGGGGGAGATAAAGACTTAGTGGGCCCCTTTGAGGGGGAACTCATGACGTCAGTAAAACGGCAGAAAATTGCAGTTTTGCCCCCACATAGAAGTTAGGCCTCCAATTTGTGCCCCCATATAGAAGTTACACCCTGTTTATGCCCACATATACAAGTTAGGCCCCCAGTTTGTGTCCCTATATAAAAGTTAGGCCCCTTTGTGTCCCCAAATAGAAGTTAGGCCCCCAGTTTGTGCCCCCATATATACAGTGCCCTCTGTAGATAACGCCACATTGTCCTTTGTAGATAATACCACAGTGCCCTCTGTGGATATTGCAATAGTGCCCTCTGTAGATAGTGCCACAGTGCCCTCTGTAGATAGTGCCACAGTGCCCTCTGTAGATAGTGCCACAGTGCCCTCTGTAGATAGTGCCACAGTGCCCTCTGTAGATAGTGCCACAGTGCCCTCTGTAGATAGCGCCAATGTCCTCTGTGGATAGTGCTACACACACACCCCTGTAGATATTGCCACAGTGCCCTCTGTAGATAGTGCCACACAGCCCCTGTAGATAGTGCCACACATACCCCCTTGTAGATAGTGCCACACCCCCCCTTTCCTGTAGATACCGCCATTGTGGCTCCGTCTAGGAGTGAAATCTCCAGCCAGAGCATTGCCAACGCTCTGGTCGAGTATTTCTCTCCTAGAGGAGCCCCTGACTTCATTGTTCATATATGAATAGTGACGTCAGGGGTTCCTTCAGGAGAGGAATCCCCAGCCAGAGCGTCGGTAACACTCTGGCTGGAGATTCCACTCTGAGGGGGAGCCCCAATGGCGCTATCTACAGGGCGGGGGTGTAGCGCTATCTACAAGGGAGTGTGTGCGGCACTATCTACAATGGGGTGTGTGTGGCACAATCTACAATGGGTATGTGTGTCACTATCTACAAGGGGGATGTGCAGCACTATCTACAGGGGGCTGTGTGTCACACTATCTACAGGGGCTGTGTGTGTAATCAATCCTGTGTCATACAAGCTACGTTTGCCTCCTACTATCAAAATTCCAAATTCCTTTCATGTATCCCTTCTGAAACCTGTGGTCCTCAACCATTACAGCAAGCCCTCTGATTCTAATACTCCTCCTGGAGGTTCGGCTGATGTCTTTGAAGTTAAAGAGATTCTGGATTTCAAGAAGGTTGGAGGGGGGACGGTTTATCTTGTGCACTGGAAAGGTTTTGGTCCTGAGGAGAGATCCTGGGAACCTAAAGAGAACATTGATGTTCCCGCTCTCATCAAAAAATTCCTCTTACACTGGACCTAAAAGGAGGGGGTGTAAGGAGAGGGGGTACTGTAGCGCCGATGACCGCCTGCTTTCTCATCGTTAGCATCTACCTTCCCAGGGATGCCAGTGTGCTCGCTCTCTCCTCCTCCCTGGCCTGTGTCCGTAGGGTGCGCGCACGCTCCTACCAGTTCTTAAAGGGCCAGCGCATGCACCAGGAATATTTCCCCCAGCCTACCCCAGTATACCCTGGACTACTTAAGAAACTCTGCCCAAATCCTGAGTGCCTGAGCAATGTTGTTTCTAACCCAGTGTTAGTCTGTGAAGGTTCCGTATCCTGTCCCTGAAACCTGTGTCTTTGACTATCTTGTATCCGTGTCCAGTCCTGTATTCTGTGTCCAGTGTTCATGACCAGTCTTGCTTCCAATATCCAGCACAAGTCAGCTGCTAGCTATCTGGCACAAGCTGCTTCCAGCTATCCAGCACCAGCCTGCTTCCAGTAATACAGCACAAGCCTGCTCCCAGCTATCCAGCACAAACCTGCATCCAGTAATCCAGCACCAGCCTGCTTCCAGTAATACAACACAAGCCTGCTTCCAGTAATCTGGCACCAGCCTGCTTCCAGTAATCTGGCACAAACCTGCTCCCAGCTATTCCGCACAAGCTGGCTTCCAGTAATCTGGCACCAGCCTGCTCTCAATGTACCATCTACCATTGACTGTCCTATACCTGTCTGGCCAGCAGCTACTTCATTATGGCAGAGTAGCCGAGTGGGTCCACATACCCAGTGGATGTTACAAGGTGGCACTGTAGCAATATCTACAGGTAGCAGTGTGTGGCACGATCTACTGGGGGGCAGTGTGGAGCACCATCTACAAGGGTCACTGAATGTGGCACTATCTCTGCTGGTTTTTAAGCTACCAGTAGTGGTCAGCACATATAACCTAGCCCTAGTGATAAAGTGAGACATCACCTGTCTCTAAACAACCGAACAACCAGAGAGAGATACTGGCCACCATAGTAGTTGTCAGACAAATTAGTGCAGAAATATTTGTTTGTTTATTCATGTGCAGAAATTCTGGGAAGAAAGCCATGCCTAATTTGCCACACCCACCAGATAAGCTACGCCCTATAGTGTTCCTGGAAAAAAAATCTAATTTTGCCAACTATGTAGCCTATGGGACTCTCAAAGCGTGGGCTCCACAGATGACATCCTTCCTATTACATGCCAGAAGTTGTTTAAATGATAACTGTAGCTCCAATGTGTGCGGTAACAACCTGACATTATAGAGGTGGACATACCATACATGTAACCTGTATGAAAAACCCCTTGAAAAAGCTACACGCGAAACGCGCGTCGGGGCGCTACCTTATCTTCTGGGTCACACCACTACACTATGGAAATATGGGTAAGCATACCATGGAGGTTCTGTCAGGCTCTTTATATACCCACTACATTGATCATGCTTATTGGGTGTAAGCTCTTACTCTATCTTCTACTTCACATGACATATGCCTTTCATTTTGAATATCTCCCTGGCTTGGGATATAACATAGATGTGTTTTTTTGTATACTATTTACTGTTTATATATATATTTCTGATAAAGTGTATTATACTTTGATCCAGTTATAAAGACTTGTTTTAGATTCTCATGTTTTGACTTATAATAAAGATTTTCTACTTTTTCAAACCTTTTTGATATCTATGGACTTCTTTTTCTCTTGTTTATATATGTAACCTGTGCAGCAAGCAGTCCGATGGCTATTTTAAACAACTAACAATGACTCCTACTGTCTATTACATAAAAGGGGCTACGCTCCTTCCTATCAATGTCTCACAATTACTGATGGATTGGTACAGTGGTGAGGGATTCCAGAAACCATGAATATGGCGGTCTATGGCTAGCACCTGCTATACTTAAAGACTATGTAAACCTTTAATGGGGATATTTTATTTTTTATTTTTTTAATAAACAGCTCAATCTGTTTGTTTGGTGTAACTTTTTAATTCGTTTTTATTAAAAATTAGTTTAACTTTTTTAGATACAGCTGCTCTGCATTCTCTATACAGAGCAGCTGTATGTAGCGCTAAATCTTGCCCCCACCAGGTCAGCGGGACTGACGGGTTTAGTGTCAGTGGGTCCTGTTTGTCTCTAACACGCAGGATCCACCTGTAATCTATCACATCTATGTTCATAACTTAGATGTGATAATTTACAGGCGGATCCTGTGTGTTATAGACACACAGGACCCGCTGACACTGAACCTGTCAGGTCCACGGGACTGACGGATTCAGGTCAAAACAAAAGATACAGCTGCTCTGTATAGAGAATACAAAGCAGCTGTATCTCTGTAAAACAATTTTTTTTTTTTTTTAAATAAAGACTAGTTATAACTAGTTACACCAAACACACTGACTGACCTGGGTTGTTTTTTTTTTCTTGTTTTCTGTTTTTTTAAATGCCCCTCTAAGGTGTACATAGCATTTGAATTAGCAGTTTCAAATCAAGGAGTCATAATCAGTTCTTGCACAAGGACCCTTTGTTGTTGATATCTGCACCTGGCAAAGCTAATGTGATGTCACAAGAGTGTTTCAGCCAGGTAAGCTGCTGTGACATCACAAGTGTGTTTTAGTCAGGTCAGCTGCTGTGATATTACAAGTGTGTGTCTGTCAGGTCAGCTGCTGTGACATCTCAAGTCTGTTACCGTCAGTTAGGCTACTGTGACATCACAAGTGGGTTTAAGTTAGTTAAGCTGTTGTGACATCACAACTGTGTTTCTTTTCTGCCAGATAACTGCTGTGACATCACAACTTTTTCAGTCAGGTAAGCTGCTGTGACATCACACGTGTGATTCAGTCAGGTCAGCTAGTGTGACATCACAAGTGTGTGTCTGTCAGGGAAGCTGCTGACACATCTCAAGTCTGTTACCATCAGTTATGCTGCTGTGACATCACAAGATGGTTTGAGTTAGTTAAGCTGCTGTGACATCACAAGATGGTTTGAGTTAGTTAAGCTGCTGTGACATCACAACTGTGTTTCTGCCAGGTAACTGCTGTGGTGACGTCACAAGTGGTTTTCAGGTAGGTAACATGATATGATATCACATCCAGTTTTAGTCAGGTAAGTAGCTGTGACATCACAACTCTCTAAGCTGCTGTGACATCAAAGGTGGATTGCAGTCAGGAAAGCTGCTGTGATATAACTGTGTATCTGTCAGGTAAAATACTATGACATTACAAGGGGTCCTCAGCTGTTGTTGTCTGTCCCTTGTATCATTAGCCATTTGTGACAGGACCTCTGGAATTAATAACTATATTTTTTGCACACTTTACACTATTTGCTTTTACACATATGTTAGCTTTGAAGAATTACTGCACGTTTTCTGACTACTATCACTCTTGTCTTATGTCTGCCAGTCAACAGAGAGAAAATGTTTAAATGAAGGAATAACTTTCTAACCTTAGCAGGTGTTTATAGGTGTGAAAATAGGACTTTCTTGATCTGAAGGCTTCAGAGATGATACTGTACAGATGCTTGGAGCTGACAGTTTAGTAATCATAGCCAGGATTTCAGCCGCTTCCTCTTATTCCTGGCAGATTTATGTTTTGTCATCTGTAATTTGTGCCGATTTATTTCTTTTTGTACAAGAGTTGATAGATCACTTCTAATAGTGGGAAAACTCCTTTAAAGGGGACAAAATATTATTAGCAGTGTAGTCACTGCAGTATGTGAGTGCACTCACTAATATACATTCCGGTACCCCGTCATACTGATTCTGAGATTTTCATAGATTTTTATCTAGTTGCACAGCCTTCTTTAAAGAGTATACGACTCTTCGTCATGTGACCGGGCCAGCTGTACTCTATGTAATCGCTGTGCTACTGGTACTGTTTGTACATAGAGTACAGCAGGGTCAGTCACGTGTCCTCAGCAAAGAAGCCTGTGCAACTAGACTTCCGGTCCCCCAGCAGCACTATAAAAATCTTTGAAAATCTCTTAATCAGCGCGAAGGGGGACCAGAATGTATATTAGCGAGTGTACTGGCATACTGCAGAGAGTACTCTGCTAATAATTTTTGGTCCACACATCACCCCTTTAAGGAACTATAAATAAATATGAACTTCCATTTTCTCATCAGGGGCGGCTAGCAATATTTTGAGGACCTAAATATACCCGGAAAGTCATGAACAGGGTGATTTACAATGTATGTGAATGCTCTTGACTATGTTGGTGGAATTCATTAATCTGTGATGATGCAGGTGCGTTCTGACAGTATGTGATAATTGTACGCTTCCGAGGCGACCTTATGCTTGTGGTTAAAGACAGGAGTCTATACATAACCATACTTACTGAATGATTTATAGGCCACATCTCCGTGACTTTAGGGTGCACAGTTCGTATTAAGTACTGTGAAGATGAGCATTATGTTATGAAGAATACAGCAAACTGACATTTCCCTGCAGCACAACAAGAAAGGTCACATCTGTACGGCATTCTGGATAAAAGCCTGTTAACTGTATTATGTGAATAATTTGGAGTTTTATCTTTTCTAAGTGTACAGAAGATAAAGGCTGTATATGTGGATGGTACTTGAGACATTCATGAATGAAGGAAAACAATTTGTTTATATACTTAAAGTGCTATTGCAACAAATAGGAGGGAATTGCATTATTAGCAATTCCCAGATATACTGTCAGTAGCCGACATAGAAGAAAGGTTAGCAAATTTCAAAATGGGCCCCCGTTTTCCACCAAGGATGTGAAGGTCCTTGTATCTGTTTCCTGTCTATGCCTTTTTCATGACTCTTTGGCTAATTCCCCACCCTTTTGCTCGCTAACAATGCAATTCCCCTGAAAACGGGGTGCTGCACATGTTCTCCCCAGTCAGTTAAGGGATGGGACCAACCAAGGCTCAGGCCCAGCCTATAGCAGGTGCATGGTCTGCCTGGATGGTATGTACCCGGTATATTGTTGTTATACAACGAGCCCTCCAGAATAAGAGTCCCCCTCTATGAAGGCTATATATCTTTTAGTGTATATGGACAGTGGATGTTTTGATACGACAAACCCTCTAACTGTAGCATTGTGCAGTAAATGACACCGGCACTTTGGTAACAGTACCTGCCATGATGTGACAGGGATTTTGATTTTCATCCACGCTTCTCACTTATTTATGGGGATTGTGCTTAGTGACATATTTTTTTAAATATATATGTTTTTTTTATTTTATTGTCCAATGCAAAAGGGGTGTAGTCTAATGGAGTGCAGTAGCCTGATCATGGGGGCAAGGTAGGGGGCCCGGCATGAGCCTCTACCTAGCTATGCCCCACAGAGTAAAAGCTATGCCAGCTAGTAGCTGTGGCAGATTTCTGCTGTAATTCATACCACTTTTGATATTGAGTTATTGTAAATCTATTGGACCGCGGGTGTACACACCCCTTTTGTTTAGCCACACCCCCTTTTAGTTTGTCCTTTTGACTTTTGGGCCTTTTGCGACTTTTCTATGCCAGAAAACTGGTGTAGAATGGTTAATAAATTCCCCCCACAGTGCTTAGGCATCCACTTGGCAAGTGAAGTTCAATGTGGATAAATGTAAAGTTATGCATCTGGGAACTTATTATCTGCATTCACCATATGTCCTAGGGGGAGCTACACTGGGGGAGTCACTTGTTGAGAAGGATCTGGGTGCACTTGTAAAACATAAACTAAATAACAGCATGCAATGTCAATCAGCTGCTTCTAAAGCCAGTATGATCTTGTCATGTTTTAAAAGAGGCATGGACTCGCGGGACAGGGATGTAATATTACCACTTTACAAAGCTTTAATGTGGTCTCATCTACAATATCCAGTCCAGTTCTGGGCTCCAGATCATAGAAAGGATGCCCTGGAGTTGAAAAAGGCACAAAGAAGAGCAACGAAGCTAATAAGGGGCATGAAGAATCTTAGTTATGATGAAAGATTAAAAGAATTACATTTATTTAGTCTGGAGAAGACACTTCTAAGGGAGGACAAAATTATGGTGAAAATCTGCTCCATTTTAAATCCCCTCAAAAGACACGAAGCACTCCCTCCCTATAAAACAGACATCATAGCATTGTTTTTGCCTGTTACAATACCGTCCTAAATGTTAATCTATCTTTGTAAAACTGTAGTTTGCATGAAAAACATCGTAATAATAAATCCTTATTTAAATTAGCATAGTAAACTTCCCACACATACTGTGTCTAGACTGGGTGAAATCCTGCAGATTACTAATCATTTATCTAGAAAAATAAGAACTTTCATCCTGTGAAATAAACAGTATTTAAAAATAATATATTATGTGGCATATGTGAATAAATAAGGATATTAAAGTATTAGGAAAGTCGGGGACAAAATATTGAACAAAATGTAAAAAATATCTAAATTTAAAGCAATAGCTTCCATCTTCCCCAAGAAATAGTATTGGGAGCTCAGAAGCCGGATATACTCTCTGCGTAGGTGCGCCTTGAGGGGCAGGGAGCAGGAGTGACGGGGGACATACAGATTCAGTGTGTCCCACTAGAGAGTAGAGGGAGGGAGACATAACATTCTCTCACCGATCCTTCAGAGGTTGGGGGCGTGCTAAGTAGAGTTCATGTGGTTGGATTGTAAAGATATCTCCTGTAAATAAAAGGTTGGGGGGCCTGTTTTTGAGGGGATCATATCTATATGGGTCACAGATTATAAAAATAAAACATACTCACTGTTATGTGGATATTTGGTTATGATATAGATATATAGATATAGAAAAATATAGATACATAAAATTATAACTAACAGATAGTACTGATGTCTGTGATCATGACTAGTGACTGTACTTTGATGATATGTGGGGGCTGTTTGATAGAGGTGGGTGTGGGTGTTTTGTTGGGGGGCTATGGATCTGTTCTTGTCAAAGTGGGGGGGTGGGCTAGGCAGCCGTGTAATGTTTGTCAGGTTTGAGGGAGAGTTCGAGAGCACGCTCAACCAGTCGTGAGACCGAGTGGGGCATTAAGTCGACTCCTTGTTGGATTGTTGATTGGAAAGTTAACTGGTTTAAAGGAGTCAGTCAGCAGACAGAGCGATATAGGGAAGGGGGAGGGCATTGTCAACGTACCTTTTGTCTTTGTCATGCAAGTTGCATGACTGAGAAACTGACGTTTGAGTCTCCCAGTGCGGTGGTCGCAACTGCCACTCTCTGATTGAGTGACAGCTCTAGCGGCCAATTAGGAGACTGCTAGTGCCGTCCCTTAGACCAGACGGGCAGCCTGAATTATTACAGTTTTCACATTGCCCAATAATCCCTCTCAATAGGCTCACACTTCATGTTTTAGGGAGATCACTTTTCAGCTTGTGCTGTGCACACTGGGAGCAGTGTCAGTTTCATCTCATTAGGATTAAAGGCAGAATTACAATGTAAGTCAACACTTTTATTATAAATCAGGAGGCAGCTAACACAGGATGCACTTAGCTCCTCCTTCTTCCACTTCCCTGAAAAGTGACCTCCGCACATGTCACAGAGCATGCCCACAACATTCCAATATAAGCCAATCTAACTAAGATGGCCTAGATACCTGCTGTAAAGAAAATCAAACAGAATATAAAAATAAAATAGGAAAATATTTTCAGTATAAAATTGTTGAAATTACATTACACTTTTTTTCTAGTGTTATATTGTACACAAAATCTAAATAAAGCAAATAAGAGCAATTAGATGTTTTCACCTAAATCCTTTGATTAATTGGCAAAAATAAATCCCGCGAGCAATCTACCTTTCGATAGGGATCAATGGTTTTGGTCTGAAAAATGAACGGGGAGTAAGATGCATCCCCTAACATTTATTTATCACACAGAAACAGCCTCTAATCACGTTCCATCCTATAAAAGTCACACAATAGCATAAATCTTGCTTTTCAGAACCTCTATAAATCGTCTCGGGCTGCTGCCATTTTGAATAATGTCGTTTTCTAATTCTCCTTCCTTACAAATTCTCTGCTAGATATTACCAGTCACGTCAGAGATCCGCAGGAAAATGTATTAGAGTAAGTAGAAGGATCATGAATAATGCTACAGGAGGAAAATACATTATGAATCTGGAGATATTATTCACAGGGAAATCAAAATCGAAATAAGAAAATTCCCTTCTACCATTATTTAATGGCTTGTTTTACTTTTTTTTAGCGCAGTTATAGTTTATGCTTCTATCAAAGTTCTTTTTAGGAAAGTGAGAAATTAATCTTAAGGAATTGATAGAATAGTTGATGACTTAAGATTTAGCAGCAATTCATATTTATATATAGAGCAGTCACTGAATAAATAAGGAATTTCAGCAAATTATAGGAGAATATGACTCAGCAGGACCTGTTCTGAGCTCAGAGCAAAGTTGTAACGAGTAAAATCTGTAAAAACAGATTTTTCCATAAGGAAATATTGGAGTTTCATTTCAGTTGCCGTAATCCTGTGATTTTACTGTGATTTGCACATGACCAAAAGTGTTTTTTGTCAATGAGATGCTGAAAACATGTCCTGAAACCCCTCACAGCGGACAGTTTGTTACAATTACATCCAGTGTTGACGTGAATCTGTCAGCAAAATATGTTGCCCCACGTAAGGGCAGATATTACAGCTACAGGTTCATTCTCCTAGTAGCCAAAACAGCGCCAAAAAATTGTCTGTTTCCGTCAGCCCCATAGACTCTGAATTGAACGTGACCGCGTATCCCCGTCCTTTGCTCATTCAGACGCCTCCTTTGCTGTCTTGCGGCTTGGGGAAACAGGGGACCGGGATCCCCATTCTAGCGATCAGTGTGGGTCCCAGAGGTTGGACCACCACCAATGTTGGAATTTTCACCTATCCAGTACGTAGGTGATAAATGCGGGAGGCTGCACCATAAAGGGCCCAAGTCATACAATCATACAGTGCTGATTACCACCACTATACACTCCAAATAATGTTCTCATATGTGCCCAAATAGCACTACCCAATCCCAGCTGTCTTACTATAGGTGGGATTCGGGATGCAAGTTCTGGGTGTACAGGCTTTCAGGACCGCTGGCACCCCCTGCAGTATTGACTGGCGCTGCATCCTGTGCAACTACACACCCCTAAAGCTGGGCCTACTATCGTTACATAAAATCTGTCGTTTTTTAAGTATACAGTCATATGTTAGAGATTTGCCTTCAGCTAAGGGCCTGTTCACATCACAGTTAATTTCTGTTCCGGAACCGATATACTGAAAAACGAGCGCAGATGTGAGCAGAGCTTTACCCTACAGCTTCGTATTTGTCCTCACTTACCTAATAAGAGAGCTTCCCTCCAAACACAGGTCCACATATTCCACATATTTTGGTCATGGTCAATTATTATTCCATATTGGTACAATGTAATCAAATTAATCACATTTCAGGAGACAACCAGCCAAATGAATATTGTACATTTTGTCAGCAGCCAGATGCTGCCTCTCAGCTGCTTGTAAACAGGAGGCTACTCATCACCCCTCCGCTGAGATTAAATACACTTAAAAATGGAATTAACTAGGTAATATTGATGAATCCGCATGTAAGGACGCACAGGAGAAGAGAGGTAATTACACATGGAAATGCAGGGTCAGAGCGTTACCTAGGTTATGTTTGTTTCGGTGCACATTTATTAGCTATTATATAACTCACGTCCCATGCATGTAATGTACAATGAGCTCTACTCTAGTATATAATTGCCTCCTACAATCTTACTTCATTGTATATACAGTAGCTGGTCATTAGTATTCCTTCCCAGGGGCAGACTAAGAATCGTGTATACTCAAAGCCGGATTGGGGTTGATGGGGGCCCCCATTCCACCTCTGTACCTCGGACCCCACCTAACTCCCTATCATAGCCACATATAGGAGAGGTGACCACGGATGCACGCATGTGTCTCCACCTCTTTTTGTAGTTGGACAAGATTGCCAAAAAAACATCAGGGGATCCCCTTTTTCCTGAGAGGTGGGGGTCCCAGAGGGGAGCAGTGGATGCACTACCCATATAAATAGTGACTGTAAGAAGCGTAAATCAAAAATACTGGGCCTGATGGCAAACGTCTTCTCTTTTAAATGTTGATGTTTTCCTCCCAAGATCATATATAAATACTCAAAGACTCATTCAATTTAAAGCGGAGCTGTCACCTCTCCAATGTCTATTTTTGTAAATAATTGTATTCCTCATATAATAATTCCAGAGTATATTTTCCTGGAACTCTACATTGTACCGTTCCTCTGTTATTCCTTCCAGAAATGTATGAATAAATTGACAACTGGGTGTAACCATTTGGGGGTGTGCCCCTGCACAGACTGACACTATCCAATCAGTGCTGACAGGGTCAGACTGTGTAGTGACACACCCCTTTGACAAGGGTAATAATAGCACCAGTTGTCAATTTATTCATACATTTCTAGGAGGAATAGGAGACGAATGGCACAATGTAGAGTTCTAAAAAAAAATATGGTTTAGAATTGTTATTTCTGAAGAAATACAAGTATTTACTTAAACAGACATGTCAGGAGAAGAGAAACAGAGGAAGCTAGAGAGAGAGATAGACACATGGGGGAGGCCTTGTGCCCTTTATCTTTTCCGACCATGTATGTACTTACCACCTAAATTCCTTGCTGGTACCCCATCACAAGTTTTCCTAGCAGCAAGCAATGGGCATCAATCAGCTTCAAATAAGGTTGTCTTCGGGGGCACATTGTTGTGTCAGAATCTAGGCCCACCAGAGCGGGTTACTCCAGTGGGCAAGTTCGACCCTAAAAGTATTTTACAAAAAAAAAAATGTTCAAGATCCATTACTAAACCACAAGGGACCCGTTGTTAGGGATCTGCCAGGTACTTCATCTAGCTATACTCCTGGGATTAATCAATCCACACCTGAGGCCAGACCTGCTCGACTGACACCATCTCCCACCAACCAGGGTGGCAGGCTCAGGAGTGGGAGAGCCTATCGCGGCCTGGTCTCTCGGAGTTAGCTCCGCCCCCTGCCCTTTATTACCTGCCCTGTGCTCTCCCTCAGTGCTTGTAATTCTTTTGGATTCCTGGCCCCACTGCTGCTTGCTCCAGCCTGCTTTTGCCGTGCTTCTGCCTTGCTGCAGTTCTGCTTGACCTGCTTGCTTGCCCTGGCTTGCTTCTGTCTCCGTGCCTGCTCGGGTGTACTCACTTCGTCCTGGTCCTGACTGTTCGTTCGCCGCCCCGTTTCCTCGTGGCGTTCCGTACTGCCCCTTCCCTTGCGTGTTCCCTGTTTGTCTTCCTGTGCACTTAGCCAGCGTAGGGACCGCCGCCCAGTTGTACCTCGTCGCCTAGGGCGGGTCGTTGCAAGTAGGCAGGGACAGGGCGGTGGGTAGATTAGGGCTCACTTTCCCTTCACCTCCTTCCTGCCATTACACCCGTATTGACAAAAGTTAGTAGACTGGATAGTCGCTTTAACTTTATTATTATGTATATTATGTAGATACTAATATAATAAATTTACTCAGTTTTAACCTTTGTTACAATGATTAACCCTTTAAAAGACCCAGGTGTATAAAGTCAAGTATTTGAGATGTTTGGACATTATATGGGATTTCCAAAATCTTTTCTGTTTTTGCTTACCATCACTTTTTAGCTTCTGTTCGTTGTAATAACCTGTTTGCCTATAATTGCTGTTTAAAACATAAAACTTTGTATGAAATTAATAAACAAACAATCTTTCTTTTCAACAGGTTGAAAAGAAAGTCCCAGTCTGTGGACATTGCCTCACCGGGATATAATCCGCTGACAGATACACCACCGCAAGCAAGTAAACCACCAATGGTTGGTAAGGCCAACTCTGAAGAGGAGCACAACAACACTGCAAATACTCAGAAACGCCACCCAAGAAGAGGAGAGCTAAAGAGAGGCTATACTATTGGTGAGTCCTTCCAAAAATGTCAAAAAACACATTTAGTTAACGTTAGGGTGTCATAGTGTTGTGGAGAACTTGGAACATCAGGCTTCAGTTGGCTTTTGGCTGGTTTTGACAAGTCTTGGACTGATGAGTCCCAAAAGAGAATAACAGTCTATAAGTGAGTTCCTTTTTGAAATATTCCTGGATCCCTAGTGGTATTTGCCCAGGCAGTATAAGATATGTGCTTTAGATAAACCAATGTTGCTAAAATTTGGACCTTAATCCTAAAAACAGCACCTGTGTTTACTTTTGTTTTTGTTTTTTTTACGTTTTTGTTATATTGGTGTTCTTCCTATTTATTGCACTAGGGCCACTATACCTTTTCTTTATGAAAACTTCCTATATATATACATATATATATATATATATATATATATATATATATACATATATATATATATATATATATATATATGTATATATATATATATATATATATATATATATATATAAAAACAAAGAAAAATCAGTACCGTTCCTTCTGTATAGGGTGCAAAAAAATTCTCGTTCAGACACTCGACCAGTGTCCCAAAATAACCAGCACACTCCTGAGGCCCCATGGACTGATTTTATACACTCCAATGACTGAGGCCCCATGGAGTAGGGCTGAAACGTCATAAAGGGTGATTAAAGTGATCCCATATATATGTGTTAACTTTGAAGTAACTAGACTTGGAGTACTCACACAGCTTGGAGTATAGGTGGAAATGATTGGACTTAGTGACAATGTTTGCTGGCACACTTATTATAGCCTGTCCAACTCCAAAATATGTGTTAAGTGTGTTCATACCTTGCATTTTCTTCTACCGGTTCTGAGTGTATTGAGTAGACCAGATTACTATATTCCCATGCAGCAAGGATTAGCAGCAGCTGTCTCTCTTATCTCTACATACACGATGCCAGCCTTGTAACTGATGTCTGCACAGGTGATATAGGAGAAAGTATTTCTGTTAAATTTGTGTGTTATTTACCTGGCTCTAAAGTTGAGCGAATTTCCCGAAATCAAATCGGCTCCAAAATTTGATGTGGTCCGAATAAATTAGATTTAGTGCAAATAAATTCACCACGAGTCGCCAGCGCCCTGGTGGCCCTTTCAGACTCTCTGATGTCTTCTAAGACTGTATCCAAGTTGGATACAGTTCTAGAAGACATCAGAGAGTCGAACAGGGCAATCGGGGCACTTGCAATACCACCCATAAAATAAACAAAATACCATACTCAACTCCCCTGGTCTTTCGTAGTGACGCCTGTGATTGGCTGCAATGGTCACATGGGACAAAACGACATTATCTCATCTGCCGGGCCTCCTGAGATTACGTAGTTTTGTCCCATATGGCTCCAGCCATCACATGGTACAAAACAACATCATCTCTGTAGGCCGTCCGGGACACGTTGATACGGGAGACCAGGAGAGTTGGTGAGTATGTTGCTTTTTTCTTACCTCCTCTTTTTCCCTCTTTTCTTATATAATCTTTAAAATGAGGCCGGCTCTCGCCAGCGGCCACCATTTTGCCAATTCCTGCTTTGAACTCCAAAAGTTGGGATCGCAGCTAATCCAAAGCTTTTGGAAACTTTGGACCAAATTAGATTTGTGCCGAATTGATTCGCTCAACTCTACCTGGTTCCAATGTTGCTTCCCTATGGGTTACTTGGGTTACTGTGTTTTTATATAGACTAGTATATATAATTTACATGTACATCATTTCCTATAATGTACCATCATTTAAAGAGACACATTTTGCCTGAGTAGTAGGATGCAGGATGCGCCAAACTAACATGTGGCATTAACTGCCATCTTAATGACATTGGGTTGTGTTAGTGTGTTATTTCGGAGCACTGCAGCATGAGTCAATCATGTTCATTGTATGGCCAGGTCCGAGTTATAGTCATAGCGCTCTAGCGGTCCATTCTTTATAATGTAGACAGCTACTACATCTAGGCCTATCTTGACAGATAAAGTAAATTTCCCATCATTCCACAGTTTTTCAGAATTTAATTAAAAGGTTCAATGCACACAGCCATATTATGGCTCCATACAAGCTTCAAACTGTTAAGAGGCGTAATAGGCTACCCGTAGAAGTCTTAGGGGCCATATTATATCGCTGTATATCTGTGATATCATTTATTTTATAGAGTTGTTTTTCTGTTGCATTCATCTAGAAAAAAAATATATGACATGCTCAATCAGGTGCCATATTACGGAGGCATTCACCTTGGAGCCACGTGGAGGGCCTACGGCGGTGTGCATGAGGTCTAACACCCTGTGATGAATATTTCAGTTTTATAAATTCAATTTGACATATGTCAAAGACTGATATTTGGCAGAGGTATTTAATTGCTGGTGTGTTAAATTCCAACAGCCATAACTTAAAAAAAAATAAAAATTGGACGTAGCTGAATGCGTTAGATAGGTTGTATTTTCCATGGCATCATTTTGGGTACATACAGTATATCATCTCGTCTAACTTTTATAAAAACATTTTATCGGGTGAATGCAAAAAAAGCATTTCAATCATTGTATTTTTTATTTACACCAATTACCGCGCAATATACATATAAGGTTACGTTTATTCTGTGGGACGTTTTGGTTGTGGCTATACCAAATTGTTTTCATTATTTTAATTTTTTATCCCACTGGGGACTATTTGTGCTTAATTATGATTTTCTCCTATAATGCATTGAAAAACCTTTGTAAACCAATGCCTTGTAGCCTGTAAGGCCATGTTAAGACGTGGCGGAATTGTTCAGCTTCAAATGTTGGTGCAGATTCGGGGCAATTACAGAACGAATCTGTACCAACATTTGCATATTTGACAGGTAATTCAGACGCTGCAGAAAACACAGCGGACTAGCCACAGACTTTAGTTTTTGCATTGAAAAATCTGCACCGCAGCCTAATTTCCGCACAGTTATTTTCTGCAACGTCTCAACTAAGTTTCCTGAAAATTTATAGAAAGAAATGTAAAAAAACGGCTGCTGCAGAATTCCACTGCGGACTGTCCGCAGCGGAATTCAACAGCAATTCAGCCACGTCTGAATGTGCCATAAGGGTATGTTCACACAAGCTATTTTCGGACATTTTTCAGGCTGTAAACGGCCAAAAAAATTGCTAAAAATCAGAAGCAGAACGCCTCCAAACATCTGCCCATTGATTTCAATGGGAAATACAGCGTTCTGTTCCGAGTTGCTAAAAAAAAGTCTGAAAATCAGGAGCTGTTTTCCCTTGAAAACAGCTCCGTATTTTCAGACGTTTTTAATTTTGTGTGTGCACATACCCTAAATGTAAAAATGACAGTCACCTATTAGATTATATCTAATGCATGTAGGACACTTGGCTTCCCAAAAAAAAAAAAAAAAGTGCACCAGTAAATATTAGTCCTTGACTTTTTGCCTTTTGTTCAATTCTGAAAGTTTCACCAAGGCATCTCCTAGTTATACCTGTATCCCAGTGAATAAGGTGGCAACCAATATGACCACCAATACAGCTCTCACTGGGGTTGTCCCCCACTTTTTTCCAGACAAATCCATCACATTGTGCAGGGATATCTCTCCTGCTAAGGCCTTATTCAGACAAGCGTATTATACGTCCGTGTGCTGTCCGTTAAAAAAATGGACAGCACACGGATCTATGCAATGCAATGGGACTATTCACACGTCCGTGGTTTTTCACGCAGCATGTGTCCGTTGCGTGAAACTCACTGCATGTTCTATTTTGGTCCGTATTTGCGGACCACGTCGGCCATTGAAGTCAATGGGTGTGTGAAAAACATGGATAGCACACCGATTACATCTGTGTGCTGTCTGTATTTTTCACGCACCAGTTGCTAAAGAAATGATGCGGGGAAAAAAAACAGGAACACTGATGCCACATGGAAAGCACACTGATACCACACGGAACTGAAACGCATGAAATACGCTCTGTTTTTCTTCGGACGCAAAATGGACATGATCGTCTAAATAAGGCCTAATGCTGCATAACTAGACTGCTTTACCACTCAGAGGTCTTTTTGTAATTAAGATTTCGGGTTCCTTTAATTTTTTTCTCATACGAATAGAATTTTGTAGCTGAAATCTATACCTGTAAAATTCCCCCAAAACGTTAATTTCCATTTTTTTACATTTTGTAACCTAAAATATTTCCTGTCAGAACAAATCCTTGTAAAAGGAGAATAAAAAGAAGCCCTTGCCATGGCCGTTTGATAAACATCCATTATGGACACCGCATGAGAGTCTGTAATGACTTTGCCTATTAGGAGAATGTCTGGGGAGTTCTGATGTGAGTGAAGTATGTCTGAGCCCCCGTACTGAGCAGGGAATTAGGTTCTGCTTGTTAAATAGTTTAATCAGAAAGGGCGAAGGTATTTTGGATGTTAGCGTTTCAATTCCTCGCTCAAAGCATATGGCAGAACGCTCAACCAACAGGTGTGATCATTTAGGAAGATTACAAGGCAAATGTCACTCGAATCCACTGCAAATTACGAAGTCAAAATTTAGCAGAGAAACTTTTAATGCACCATTTGCATCAAGCACATCGAATATATTTTATTTATACTATAGGAACAAATTATAGCTATCTTTTTCTCACAATGATGATAGTTTTTTTTTGGTGTCGGGCAAACCAAAAGGCAAAAAAGACGAGTTTCATACAAATTTGGCTTTAAGATGGGCATTTCTCTAATTTTAAGGGGTTTTCTTAGATGACCAGGGATGCAATGTGGGATTAAAATGTTGGTCAGTATAAATGATATTTAATAAAATGAAGAGATATGATCATACTACAAGCAATATAGTTATATAAAGTAGTTAACATAAAAATAAATGACAAGAAAATAAATTAAAGAGGTCAGTGCCGGACTAAAACAGATTGTATAACTGAGGCTAATGAGACTATATGGTGACATAATAAACTATCTCCTCTTGTAGATAGTGCCACACACACCCCTTGTAGATAGTGCCACACACACCCCTTGTAGATAGTGCCACACACACCCCTTGTAGATAGTGTCACACACACCCCTTGTAGATGCACTATGGGCCCCCTCATTCCCCGTAGCAGCCCTTATGGCTGCTATAGTGGTAGATCCGCCACTGGCGGCAGCTGTACCCTTCCTTCCCCCCTAGTTGCACCTGGGGCACATACCCCTCCTGACCCCCTAACTACGGCCCATTGTTATATGCATCGTTGCGTGAAGTGTATTCTTTCTCCCTGCTGTAGGTACTGTGCATACTCCGCTTTCTTATTGACAGGCAGTGAAACATCTGATTCAGAAATAATAAGCAGAGAGCACCCAATGGCTTCATCCTCTGCTAGGTTCTCTATAGATCTGACCGCACAGAGAAACACACTGCTAAAACGTTTCTTCCCACTACAGTTTCACTGGAAGAAATTGCAGAGAGAAAAGGCGCTATTCTAAGCAAGAAAAGATAATTATGAGATTGACTCCTGGTAAAATATATAAAAATATAAAAATTTATATATAAAAATATATTTAAAAAAATAAAATAACTAAAAGTAACGAAGAATAAACTTTTTCACCGTTTTTACAAAAAAATTATGTAAGCAAAAAAAAAGTTAACAAAATTGCAATCACCACGTTTGTAAAAATCCAAACGAATAAAATATTACGTTATTTAACCGGCTGGATAAAAGTTGTAGGAAAAAGAACATTCACAATTCCATAATAGATGTTTTTTGGTCACCTCGCTTCCCAAAATCAATGAAATAAAAAGTGATCAAGAAGTCTTATGTACGCCAAACACTCACAACAATTAATCAGTGCAAGTACTTGTTTTCGGTGTTTGGAGTACATACGACTTTTTGATCACTTTTTATTTCATATTTTTGGCATTGTGAATCAATTATGGCATTGTGAATTTTCTTCCTACGGCTTTCACCCAGCTTAAATGGAGCCGTGTTCGAGCAAGTGCTCCACGCTCCATTCAATGTCTATGAGAATGACGGAAACAGACACATTTTTTTGCACTTTTTACACACTTTACTTATCATTAGATCGCGGGTGCAATACACTGCAATACTGCACACTTTTTGGAGGTCAAATCCAGAAGTGGAACATGGAGACATATGATGGAAAGACATACATTTCCTTGTTTTGGATCCATTTCCAGTTCTGAAGCGATTTATCACTGTATTTACACCAATTTTCTGACCAAACACCATATATATGAAGATCCAACACCACTTTTCGGACTGATATGAATGGACTGGGCGGGAATTCTGAACGCAACTGATTTCTGAACGAATTTCGACACTGGTCTGTTGTGGTGCAGCCTGTTGATGAGTCTGTTGCACACTGCACTGGGGGAGGGACCAGCAGGCTGTTCAAATAGTGCGCCAGTATTCATAAATCCTGCTGTGTGAACAAGGCATTGTACTCGGCTGCTTCAAAAATCCCTATAGACTATGAATGGAGCGGCAGTGTGCATGCTCGACCAACGCTACATTCAATATCCTCCTCACTGCGGGGTTTGCAGTGAGGTGGAATGGAGTTTTGGTAACCCTGTTCCCACGATCAATGGAAGTCCCAAAATTATCACCTATCCTGTGGATAGTTGATCATTTATGTTTCTGGTAAAAACCGCTTTTAGGGACTAAAGGTGATGTAATTGAACAAACAAAGAAAAATAATCAATACAAACTTTGCAATAACTTTGATGGAATTTATTTATTTATTTTCAAATTCACAGATATCCCACTAACTTCTGTGGAAGTAAATGCATGTGGCTTGTGTCGCTACATTCTTATATCTTTTCTGATCTGGAGCTTTATAGACACTCAAAAAATAAAAATACAAAAGAGGTGGAAATACTGTACCAACTATCGAAAAATGGCATGCAGTAAAAATACACATTTCCATGGATAAGGTTTTGAGAGGTGGAGCCTGTCCATGTAAAGAACATGCTGTATAGACAGCAATCCGAATTTTTGTTCTAAACGTTCCTTATGTGGTCAATTCCTCCAAACATTGGCCTCCTCTTTGTATTCTCCTTAATGCCTCGCAGTCTGCCAGCACGTTTCCCAGCTTATCATAGGTGACATGTTTCTTTAAAGCAAGTTCATGGAATACAAAGTAAGAAATGATCACAGAAATGTGACTTAACAGCCAGAAGCTCTGCATCTGATCGTTCCCAGAAGTGTAATAAAATCCTATATACTTCAAGCCTAACAACCACATTTATACATTTCATTCCCTAAGTCCCCACACGACGCTGCATTTGTTGTCGTGTTCACACAATCTTTACGTAGAATAAACACATTTGTGCTAGGGGGGAATATATATTTTCTTGGGGTCACAATTCAACAAGCCATAAAGAAATGGTTTTACTTATCCCAGTAAATTGCAACTTTCCTGTCACAGGATTTATGAACAGCTAAAAAGGGCGCAAACTCTTGCAAAATTGATCAAAATCATAAATCTGGTGAAGCTATTAAGGCAGTCACAGTGTCTATTATGGCAGCCTCAATGCCCCATGATAGCAACAATGCCCTTATGACAGCCACAATGTCTCCTATGACAGCCACAATGTCCCCTATGACAGCCACAATGTCCCCTATGACAGCCACAAGGCCCTTATGACAGCCACAATGTCTCCTATGACAGTCAAAATGTCCCCTATGACAGCCACAAGGCCCTTATGCCAGTTACAGGACCCCCATGACATTCAGAGTGCCCTCTATGCAAGCCACAATGCCCCCATGACAACCATAATACCCTCGATCAGACCGCGAAGCCTCTTTTGCCAATTATAAAGCCCCCATGGCAGACACAATAGCAACATGACATCCTCAGGGCCCCTTATGCCAGCCAGATTGCCCTCCATGATAGCAACAAGGCCCATTATGCCAGCTAAAAGGCCCCAATGAAAGCTACAATGCCGCCTTGCCAGATGCAATGCCCCCATAATAGTCACAATGCCCACTCTTTATATAAGCCTAGCCTGTGCTTAGCCTCCACGCTGGCCACGCTACTTCTAAGGTTGGATTCACACGAGCACATTACGTCCGTAATGGACGGAATGTATTTTGACCGCAAGTCCCAAACCGAACACACTGCAGGAAGCCGGGCTCCTAGCATCATTGTTATGTACGATGCTAGGAGTCCCTGCCTCGCTGCCGGACAACTGTCCCGTACTGTAATCATGTTTTCAGTACGGGACAGTAGTTCCATGGAGAGGCAGGGACTCCTAGCATCATACATAACTATGATGCTAGGAGCCCGGCTCCCTGCAGTGTGTTCGGTCTGGGACTTGTGGCCGAAATACGTTCCGTCTATTACGGACGTAATGTGCTCGTGTGAATCCAGCCTTATACAACATATTATACTCACATCCGGACATTAGAAGGAGTAACATTTGTCATCCTGATGCCCATGTCTAACGACACAATTGGCCTCCACTGAGCTTACCTGGGTTCAGTGAAACTCCTTTCCTCCTGGTCCTGGCAGGCAAGCTTGTGTGCAATCATATATTTGTGCGCTTGCATGAAAACACTGCTTTGCAGTGACCAGCTGAGATCACAATTCAATGAAGAAAATAAAGATGAATCTTAATATTTTGTGGTTCAAAAATGGCATTTTACACTCCATGGAGAGGTGAGGTAACTGAGTATGGTCGGTCCATATACTTTCTATAGCCTGTACACTAGAAGAATAAAAATGCCAAATTGTGTTAAAAATTAACAGTGCTCAACCAAACCCTTCTGCCCTATTGTTGTAGCGAGCAGTGGGGGTCTCAGAATATGAACAGCTTCTAATCAAAACTTCTGACATGTCTCTATAACGTCAGAAGTTATTTAATGACAAATGCACTAAAGGCTATGTTCACCTATATAGGATTTTTTTTAAATTATAATTAAAATTGCTCAAATGTGTCTAAAATGAAAAATGGAGCAACTTTTCAATTAGTCCTGATAAAAAATTTCCAGCATTTTCATTCTGCAGCTGCTATGCAGACCTATGTGTCTCCATGGTAACAAACAATAAATAAATTCTGTGTAGTCTGATCCTGCAGTCCTACTTCATATCATCTGTCCTCTACAAACAGTACATTCAGTAATTTAGCAAGAGGTAGGGTACAGATAAAATCAGAGTATCACTGTCGATCAGACTAAAGTTTGTTTGTTGTCTATTACCATGGAGACACATACAGGGACGGCCCTAGGGGTGTGCGACCTGTGTCATTGCACAGGGCGCATCACTCCAGGAGTTGGAAGGGGGTGCTGCGCTGGCTCCCTTCCCCTGCTTCTTTCAGAAGCGCCCGGACCCGGCGACTCAGCTGCCGCCTTTCCACTTGGGCGCTTCTTCACTCAGTGACGTCGCTACCACTACCGCAGCGGCTACCAGCAGCGACACCGGGGATGAGGGTGCCCGTGACGCCACTATAGCAGAGCAGGGACGTATCTTCCTGCTCTTCTATCTACTAGCGCCACTGTAGCCCCCTGAATGAGCAGAATCCCCCTGTGGCCAGGGATTCCACTCCTTTATGGAGCGCTTGATGTCCCTGTCCATATATGGACAGTGAAATCAGGGGCAACTCCTGAAGCGGAATCCCCATCCACAGCGTTGCCGACTCTGTGACTGGGGATTCCACTCCAGGAGTAGCCCTTGACGTCACTGTCCATAAATGGCAACGCTGTGGATGCGGATACCGCTTCAGGAGTTGCCCCTGATGTCACTGTCCATATATGGACAGGGATATCAAGTGGAGCGCTCCAGGAGCAGAATCCCCGGCCACAGGGGGATTCCGCTCCTTCAGGGAGCTACAGTGGAGCTATCTACAGGAAGGGGGGTGCTATCTACAAGTGGGCTGTGTGGCACTACCTACAAGGGGGCTGTGTGGCACTACCTACAAGGGGCTGTGTGGCACTATCTACAGGGGGAATCTGTGAGTGGCGAGCTGATGGTCATTTTACTGTGAGTGGCGGGCTGATGGTCATTTTACTGTGAGTGGCAGGCTGATGTTAT
This sequence comes from Rhinoderma darwinii, assembly GCF_050947455.1. Classification (NCBI taxonomy): domain Eukaryota; kingdom Metazoa; phylum Chordata; class Amphibia; order Anura; family Rhinodermatidae; genus Rhinoderma; species Rhinoderma darwinii. Next base: position 37,788,384 of record NC_134691.1, on the reverse strand, counting down.
TTTACTGTGAGTGGGGGGGTGATGGTTATTTTACTGTGAGTGGGGGGCTGATGGTTTTCAAGTGGTTTCCACCTCTGAGCTCCAATTGAAATTAATAGGAGTGAGAAAATACCTGTGGCGCTCGTTTGGTGCTGCGTCTTTTGCATTAGCTTCAACGGCTTAAAAAAACACAAAAAAAAAAGGTCAAACAACGCTGTCAATTCAAAATCTGCTTCAAAATTCCTGAAGGAATTTCGAGGCAGGCTTTTTTTGCCTTATAAAAAAAGGTGTGTGAACATACCCTAAGAGTGGAGTGCTTGTTTTTAGCCATTTTCTGTCTTTCTCGAAACAATTTTTGGTAGGGGTACCCTGAGGAAATGTTATTTTTCCAGTGGTGCCTCGAGTCCGAAAAGGTTGGGAAACTCTGTACTAGGCTACAGGATCACGCCGGCCTACGCAAGGATCCCGTCGTGGAGCAGCTCAGCTCATCGTGGGAATGGGGCCTAGGTGAGTAAAAAATTTTTGTTTGGGAACACTGTCTACAAGGGAGAGGTGGGGGCTGTATGGCATGATCTACAAGGGGGAGGTGGGGGGATGTATGGCACTGTCTACAGGCAGGCTGTGTGGCACAATCTACAGGGGGGCACTATCTACAGGGGGGCTGTGTGTGGCAGCCAGGGGAGGGGGGCATTATAATGTGTGGGGGCCACTAAGCGGACATTATACTGTGTATACTGTGTGTGGCATTTAGGGGGCATAATACTGTGTGGGCACAATTAGAGGACAAAATACTGTGTCCTTGAAGGGGTTATTTTATATTATTAAGTATTATTATTATACTGTATGGGGGCAGTAAAGGGGCATTATACTGTGGGGGGCATTATACTGTGGGGGGCATTATACTTTTTTTATGGGGCATTTTTTTATGATGGGAGTGGGGTGCCTAAAGATTATTTCGCACAGGGCGCCATCTATCCTATGGCCGGCCCTGGACACATAGGTCTGCTTAGGAGCTATAGAAACAAAATTAAAGGAATTTTTTAACTAAAAGATGGACATAACCTTTAAATATACCCATATACACAGTAATCTATGCATTTAACAACTTGACAGAAGAGGGTGACCTTTAAAGGGGTTGTCTCATCACAGACAATCGTGGCATATCGCTAGGATATGCCAACAATATTTGATCGTCAGGGGTCCGACTGCTTTGACCCCTGTCAATAGTAAGAAGGTTTTTACAGCGTTGCTAAAGCCCTGTGCTACTTTGTCTCCTGTCAGTTCAACTCAGCCTTTCCGGGTGGCCGAAAGTAAATCTAGCAAGATTGAAGGACTAAAATACCTAAAAGAGAGTTATTAAGTAAAGCTCGGAGGCAGGAAATTATCTCCTATGCTTGAAGTATTATTTCAGTTATATTCACTTGGATTCTCATAATCAGTTAATTAGCAATGAACCCAAAAACTTCACCCAATTGATATTTCTCTTCATTAAAAGCTACGGCTGACTATATCCATCACTACAGTAGAGTTTTTTGATGCGGGAGTTAAATCGTTGGCCTTAATTTGCTTAGTTTGATACGACCTTGTTCAGTTTCTTCCTTCCTGCCAGGAGCAATAACTGATAACTTCCCGCTATGTAGGGTAATCATTGCAGAGATAAATGAATTAAGAAATTGCATTAGAAAAACGAGACTCCCTCTAGTTCAGTTAACTGGATTTATGTTATTCTATTTTTGCAAGGATTGGCGCACTGCACTAGTAAGAAACCACTGACTTCAGAAGACGTCTTCCCAAATAACTGGGGCATATTGCAACAGCAAATGTAATAAAATTAAAAGAAATCATTTTACCTCTGCAGACCTTTCCTAGGATGAGGCGAGAAAATATATCTCTATATTAATCGAAGGAAAATGTTGTGACCAGTACGGGCAGCGCCAGACAAGATATCACACAGGTGTAGGCTGCCGAGAGATGCACTGATTGAATTGTCATCGCTTAGGCAGCATATAACTTACAGTCACTGAACCGCATGTGCACAGCAGAGTCAAATAAGTCGAGGAAGAGTACTCAAAACTTAACCCCTTAGGCTAGATTCAAACGAACGTGACAGATTTACACGCGTAAAATACACGTGTAAATCTGTCCGTGTGCGTTGCTTTATTGCATCAGTGTGCTTTGCGAGTGGCATGTGTTTTTCATGCACTCGCAAAGCACTTTTTTTTTTACAATCAAATTAATGCGCAAATCACGCACCCATTGACTTGGTTTTCACGCACCCATTGACTTCGATGGACGTGTAGGTGTGTGAAAACGCACCAATATAGGACATGCAGTGAGTTTCACGCAACGCAAGCACGCTGCGTGAAAAACACTGCATGTCTGAATGGCCCCATTGAATTGCATAGGTCCGTGTGACGGCCGTTGTTTTAATGTTCGTGTGAATTAGGCCTTATTCTGATATATACGCACACACATGGCTCCCCAGAATATTAGCCTATAAGGCACAGGTGGATAAGTGATATTTGTCGATTCTGTGACTAGCCCTTTAATGTATAGTGAGAGAATGGCTGGAATCACACATGCGGTTTTCGATGCAGTTTTTGGTGCAGTTTTTGAAGCCAAAGCTAGAAATGAATCCAAAAGGAAGGAAATGTAAAAAGAAAAAACTTTTGTATCCACTTTTTTGTTTGGCTCTAAAAACTGTGTTCAAAACTGTACTAACAGCTGCCCGTGTATTTCCAGTCCTAGGGTACTTGTTGGTACGTACGGTTTTGGTGCAGTTTTTTATTGCAGTTTTTAAAGCCTCATGTAGGAGTATAATTTTTTCTGAATACTTCCCCTCCCTTTACGATCCACTCCTGGTTGTGGCATAAAAATCTGTATTTAAAAAAACTGCAACAAAACTGCACTGTGTGAACATACACTTAAGAGAAATATGGAAGACAGATGTCAAACTATGGAAACCATAAAGTAGTAATTATTAATTGGGGGCAAGAGTTGGCAACCTGATTAATTCTTTTTTTAGGACAATTTATCAAAAAACCACGGACTGACAACATTTTTTACGAGCAAATTGGAAAACCATAATGAGTCATAAATATTATAAATAGTATATGTCTATAGCTTGGAATAATGATATGAACTCTCCAGTTGTTTACGGATGGTTGGCAACCCTAATGCCTCATGCACACGACCGTGTATGCCGGCCGGGTCCCGTCCATGATCCGTGTAAAGATAGGACATGTTCTATCTTTCCACGGATTGGAAACTTGGGTCCGTTTTCACTGACCTGAATTATCCGCTAGAGTGAATGGGTCCGTAAAAAAACTTTCGGGTGCAACTCGGATGCCATGAAAAATGGCCTGAGTGGCACTCGGTCGTTTGCAACGGGAATAATTGGGGCACTTGGGCGATGCAAAGTGTAGTCCAGACTGTGCAGCAGATTGTGATTGGCTGACTGGGTCACTTAGTTGTCCCTGTGAAAGACTTATCATTATGCCGGACCAGTACACCGAGGAGTGCTGGGGAGCGGACATGGACCGAACATCGGCAGCCGGGCTGGAGCATAATTGTAAAGGTAAGTATAGTGAAAATCCTATTTTATTTTCATTTCAGCTGCCGGGCATCCATTCTATACACCAGAATGATGATTCTCACTGCTGCAAAAGCCTTCATGGCGCTGTATGTTAGTTTAATACAAAGTAACCAATGTCTCCACAAATTCTTAATACAGGTCCCCCTAGAGAGGAGTCTGCAGCCATCCTGCCAGGAAAATGTGTAACAAGTCAGCCACCTAGTGGCTGTATAATTTGTATCTAACATAAAATATAAAAGCTGGTGTTAATACAAGCAATTATTTACTACATAGACCTGTATAGCACTAGGCCCAGAATTAAATATATTTGGCAGATAAAATATACGTAAACAGGGGTGGAAAAGTTTATAACCCGGCACTGTGATAAATCTCCATGCAGCTTTATCACAGGACTCGTGTATGGCAATTCCCACCACTGCTGGATAGTTAGAAAGACATGGTCGTGCTCTATCATGGGCTATTAGACAGCACACGGCCCTACATTTTTCCTTCACAGGGTCCCACTTCTGTCACCATCTGCTCCTGACCTGGCACTTGGATAGCAGTTTTTTGCTGCTAGCCACCAAAGACCTACAGGAGGCGACAACACAATACTAAAGTGTCCTACAAATTACAATGTATTGAAAATGCGTCCGTTGTTGATTCTACGCGTTTTGGACAAAAGTTGGTCAAAAATGAGGTTTTACGTCAGGCCACCTCACATATCATTTATGAATGTGATTTATAGCATGATGAGGGAGATTTATTAATACTGATGCACTGGGCAATGCTTCAGTATCTCTACCCCATGCAGTGTGTTCCAGATCTATCGACAGAACGCATCTCCTGTTCATGAATCTGGCTTAGGCTAGATATAACCGCGGGTCAGACCAGGCCTTGTTTTTTGCCAAGTAGTAAAATGTTAATAAATAAGTTGTGCTTGGCGCAAATCTGAAATCCCGCCCATCTTTACTGACACATTCGGATGTGTCGGAAAATGTGGCACAGGAACTTTAGAAGTATGATGCCCAGCCCAATGCCATATTTTCAAATTTTTTTAAGATACAAAACTGATTCAAATACATAGGTAAATCTGCTCCGCTATGAATATTTTCCATACAGTCCTAGTAGATCACAGATGAACATTAAATGGACACTAACTTTTTAAACAATTTATACTAATCTAATAGTATACTTCATATAGATCAAATTTGTAATTTACTTACTGTTATAATTTAGTTGTTTTATACATGCAAATTTTGTGTAAAATTAATGCCACTAGGTGTCTCCCTTCATTTGATCTGCTGTCCACCCCTGTTGTCAAGCAAAGTCCATCCCTGGTTACAGACATGCTGCAGAAGGTGGGGGGGTGTCTCTTCACTGCCTGCCTATACAAGTCAATAGAGAGGAGAGGTGGAGCAGGAAGAGGGAGAAGAGAGAGTGAGTCAGCAACAGACACGCTGTATACAAGTCTATGGTGAGCAGGGAGAAGAAGCAGGAGCAGAGTGAGAAAGACACAGGATGCTGGTAAGATTTCTATGTCACCCCAGTGCTGGATTCTGAGCTACACTACTCATTATTGCTGTATAATCTCCTCCATACTGCTGCAGCTTCTATATATACTGTATATATGTGATAGATAGAGATAGGAGAGCAGGATTCTCCTCTCCTATGCGTGCAGTGTATAGAAGATATGATAGCAGTTAGGCTCCGCCTGCTACCTCAGAGTAAACTAAGAATTAGAGATAGAGCCTGCAGAGGGGAAAATTGCTAAAAAATACCACAAACATAATGACCAGAAATAGTTGTATTCCTCATGTACACACATATGACAGCTTGTTCTGAAAAGTCACCTGCAACGTTAGGTACTCTTTAAGTGGGGTTCACTAGGGGTAGCTACTTTGACACAATAATTGCAGGGCAATGTACATGACACAGTCAATCCTTGTGTTATGCTCCGCCCCCTCAGGCCCTGCACTACGTATATCATAATGTATCAGTTTTACCTGGAATGTTCTCCCCTTAAGGACACAGCTAATTTCAGTTTTTTCATTTTTGTTTTTTCCTCCCCGCCTTCCAAAACCCATAACTTTTTTATTTCTTCCTTGACATGACGGCTTGTTTTTTGCGGGACAAGTTGTAGTTTTTCATGGCACCATTTATTGTACCGCATAATGCACTGGGAAGCTGAAAAGCAATATTTGTGGGGTAAAATGGGCAAAAATCAGCGATTACGCCATATTTTGGGCAGTTTTGTTTTTACGGCGTCCATGAGGCGGTAAAAACGACATATTCACCTTGTTCTACAGGTTGATACGATTACGGCGATACCAAATTTATGTTTTGTTTTATATTTTACCACTTTTAAAGAATAAAACTATTTGTTTAAAAAAACAACTTATTTTTTGTGTCGCCATGTTCTGAGAGCCATAACTTTTTTATTTTTCCATCAATTTAGTGATGTGAGGGTTTGGATTTTGCGGGGCGAGCTGTTTTGGGTACATGTGACTTTTTGATTACTTTTTATTCCTTTTTTTTTTTAGACCTAAGATGATCAAAAAACAGCAGTTTGCATGTTTTATACATATTATTTTTACGGCGTTCGCCGAGCAGGTTAAATAACGCTATATTGTGATAGTTCTGACTTTTACGGCCGTTGAGATACCAGTTAAATTAACTTTTATTGCTTTAGGTAAAAAAGGGGGGTTTTTTGAACTTTAAATTTTTTTTCTGGGAACATTATAAAAAACTTGAACTGTTTTTTACTTTTTATCTTAGTCCCATTAGGGGGCTTGAGCCAGCGATCGTTGGATCGCTTGCATGATATACTGCAATACTAATGTATTGCAGTATATCGTGATACTGACAGTCTCCTTTGAAGCCCCGACAGAGGCAGGGATTCAAAGGAGTACAAAGATGGCAGGCCTGGGGGCCTTCATTAGGCCCCCAGGCTTCCATGACAACCATAGTCACCGGCCGATCCCGTCGCGGGGGGCGCGATGGAGTGTTTGAGGGGGCGCCCACCTGATTCTTATAATTTATATGCCGCAGTCGCGATTGACTGCAGCATTTAAGGTGTTAAACAGGCGGAATTAAAGTGATCTTTGATTCCGCCCATTGCAGTGAGGTGGCGGCTGTGTGTAACACAGCCGTCACCCGCTGAGTATGGAGCGAGCTCAGCCCGTGAGCCCGCTCCATACTTCCCCATAACATCCATCCCGTACATGTACGTGCTATGTCGTTAAGGGATTAAATGGCATCAATTTAGTTTTGACTACAGAGAACCATTTGAAGTCTTTCTCCAGAATGATCCATCTTTCATATATGACTCTTGACTATTCAGGATTTCTGCAATTATCTTCGTCCACCTTGCTGCTGGTCGTCTTATACCTCTTGATTATTTTCTCCAATGAGCTGTGCTCATAAATACGTTCAAAATAAATTCATACTTCAGTTTGGTCATTTGAGCTTGTAGTGGAAGTAATTCTCAAAAGTCCAAAAATATCAAAATATTAAAATTACCTCCTGCATAGTCAGAGAGCAACAATTGCCCAACGTGAGCCATGAAAATAAAGTGCTTTTATTCCTCTGGGCGCCGTATGCAACTAAGCACTAAAGAGTCCTGCATTTGCAGTGGGCAGACTTAGGCAACATGGGTATGTTTGAAAAACTATCATCCTTCCTTATATAGCGGTATTAGCGGTTTGGAAGGCGAAAATGCGATGACAGACAGGCTCCCATAGCTCCCATAGGAAAGCATTGAGCACCTGAGTTCCGGTTTACTGAAAAGCACAGTGATTCCAGACAGGTCAGAGTGAAGATCACGTGGCCGGCACTGGACCTGAAAACGACACGATGCAGGGATAGGTAAGTATTTCTGCACACAGCACCCCGCTGACACACCAATGTATAAATGGAGGGGGCAATAAGATAAAAAAGTGGAGTGCTTCTTTAACTTCCAATGCTTCACACAAGAGTTTTGAATGGTGACTGTGATAAGACAATTTTTATATCAATCTCATTATTTGAGATATATAGACCTGCTCTAATAATAATCACCAGGGAGATAAATCAAGGTGTAAATATGAATTGCATTACTTTAAAAAAAATAAAAATAAAGAGACCATGATTATTAACATTATGAGCGTTATACAGAATATATTGAAGATATTTCTTTAATGTGTAGAACACGTGAAGGGAGGACTGGTTACACCACCGAGGCGATGCTTTGTTTATTTGGTCTGGTATATTATCAGATTTCTTAGGAAAATGATCACAGCTTCGTTCTTGTTGATTATATGAACATTAAAAGGTTTGATGCGCAATTACAGCGGTGAAAATGGGTCTATTTATTCCATCAGTCGTCTTGTATTGTCCCACAAGTTTAAGTTAACTACAACCCCTAGTAGAACATGTTACTGATATGTGGCCTGGCCTTATTGGGAGACCATAAAAAAAGGCCAAAACACTTGATCTAAGAAGAGCCCCTTTAGCAGTTATTCGGGCAACCATTGGTTGTCATATCACAATGGCAACTGCTAATTCACAGCTGGTTAGTACACATAGCCTATAAATGAAAAAATTCTGTCTGCCTGCAGCCGTGACTAGGAGGACATCATAGCGTATGTTTTTATATTGCTACCATTTATTTCAATGGGACCTATAGAAATCTGTATGCAGTAGACCCCCCATTGTGGTAGCTAAAAGCAGTCAGAATTTATCATTTAGCTATATGGCTTTGTGATGGAAAACAAGGGTTTTAAATCCCCTAAACAGGTGCGCCAACCCCTATAAAGATATGATATAAATGAGGTCCTATCGAGTTTCCATTGTGAGACATCTATTCTTCATCCCAGCCCTATAGAGCGGTCCGGAGTCCCCCTCTTTGAGACTCTGGTTGCAGATAGTAGAGGATTTAGGTTGCATCTAACTTCTCTAGTCTATAGTTGCCAAGAAGCGTTTTACAAGTCCTGGCACTATTGGCAAGTGTTCCAAAACACAGCTGAATACAAAACGATTCTGACCCAGTGTGGGCCTGGTTCTCATGGTCCATTCCTGTCCGCCGGGGGGAGGGGTGGGGACGGGTGGTTTGCGACAGGTGAATCCCACCCTCCCTCTCTTCCCTCTTCTTTTCCCCAAATTTTTTTTTTTCTCTCTCGCGCACTCTCTCACTCTGTCTCTTTCTCATTTTCTACACCCCACCCCTCCTTTTATGCATCTTCCAAATTGTGTGAGATTACACTTGTATGTAACACATATGTTGAGTCTGCGAGCCCATAAAATGCTTTGTATTTGTGATGCCGTCCCCCTTTTTTCAGGGTCCACTTCCCTCCGTCCCCCCTCCCTTATTGATTTCTTAACTTATTTTTCACTATGTTTTTGAAAATGCTAAATAAAGAATAAAAAAAAAGATAAGATATGAAATTAAACAACACATAATTTTTGACTTATTTATAGTAAATAATGGAGTGTATGAGTAACTGGCACTGTATATCATGGGGCATTCTGCTGAGACTGTATATCATGGGGCATTCTGCTGAGACTGTATATCAGGGGGCATTCTGCTGAGACTGTATATCAGGGGGCATTCTGCGGAGACTGTATATCAGGGGGCATTCTGCGGAGACTGTATATCATGGGGCATTCTGCTGAGACTGTATATCAGGGGGCATTCTGCGGAGACTGTATATCAGGGAGCATTCTGCGGAGACTGTATATCATGGGGCATTCTGCTGAGACTGTATATCAGGGGGCATTCTGCTGAGACTGTATATCAGGGGGCATTCTGCTGAGACTGCATATCAGGGGGCATTCTGCTGAGACTGTATATCAGGGGGCATTCTGCTGAGACTGTATATCAGGGGGCATTCTGCGGAGACTATATCAGGGGGCATTCTGCTGAGACTGTATATTAGGGGGTATTCTGCTGAGACTGTATATCAGGGGGCATTCTGTGGAGACTGTATATCAGGGGGCATTCTGCTGAGACTGTATATTAGGGGGCATTCTGCTGAGACTGCATATCAGGGGGCATTCTGCTGAGACTGTATATCAGGGGGCATTCTGCGGAGACTGTATATCAGGGGGCATTCTGCTGAGACTGTATATCAGGGGGCATTCTGCTGAGACTGTATATCAGGGGGCATTCTGCTGAGACTGCATATCAGGGGGCATTCTGCTGAGACTGTATATCAGGGGGCATTCTGCTGAGACTGTATATCAGGGGGCATTCTGTGGAGACTGTATATCAGGGGGCATTCTGCTGAGACTGTATATCAGGGGGCATTCTGCTGAGACTGTATATCAGGGGGCATTCTGCGGAGACTGTATATTAGGGGGCATTCTGCTGAGACTGTATATCAGGGGGCATTCTGCTGAGACTGTATATCAGGGGGCATTCTGCTGAGACTGCATATCAGGGGGCATTCTGCTGAGACTGCATATCAGGGGGCATTCTGCTGAGACTGCATATCAGGGGGCATTCTGCTGAGACTGCATATCAGGGGGCATTCTGCTGAGACTGTATATCAGGGGGCATTCTGTGGAGACTGTATATCAGGGGGCATTCTGCGGAGACTGTATATCAGGGGGCATTCTGTGGAGACTGTATATCAGGGGGCATTCTGCGGAGACTGTATATCAGGGGGCATTCTGCGGAGACTATATCAGGGGGCATTCTGCTGAGACTGTAAATCAGGGGGCATTCTGCTGAGACTGTATATCAGGGGGCATTCTGCTGAGACTGCATATCAGGGGGCATTCTGCTGAGACTGTATATCAGGAGGCATTATGCGGAGACTGTATATCAGGGAGCATTCTGCGGAGACTGTATATTAGGGGGCATTCTGCTGAGACTGTATATCATGGGGCATTCTGCTGAGACTGCATATCAGGGGGCATTCTGCTGAGACTGTATATCAGGGGGCATTCTGCTGAGACTGTATATCATGGGGCATTCTGCTGAGACTGCATATCAGGGGGCATTCTGCTGAGACTGTATATCAGGGGGCATTCTGCTGAGACTGTATATCAGGGGGCATTCTGCGGAGACTGTATATCATGGGGCATTCTGCTGACACTGTATATCAGGGGGCATTCTGCTGAGACTGTATATCAGGGGGCATTCTGTGGAAACTGTATATCAGGGGGCATTCTGCGGAGACTGTATATCATGGGGCATTCTGCTGAGACTGTATATCAGGGGGCATTCTGCTGAGACTGTATATCAGGGGGCATTCTGCTGAGACTGTATATCAGGGGGCATTCTGCGGAGACTGTATATCATGGGGCATTCTGCTGACACTGTATATCAGGGGGCATTCTGTGGAGACTGTATATCAGGGGGCATTCTGCGGAGACTGTATATCATGGGGCATTCTGCTGACACTGTATATCAGGGGGCATTCTGCTGAGACTGTATATCAGGGGGCATTCTGTGGAGACTGTATATCAGGGGGCATTCTGCGGAGACTGTATATCAGGGGGCATTCTGCTGAGACTGTATATCAGGGGGCATTCTGCTGAGACTGTATATCAGGGGACATTCTGCTGAGACTGTATATCAGGGGGCATTCTGCTGAGACTGTATATCATGGGGCATTCTGCTGAGACTGCATATCAGGGGGCATTCTGCTGAGACTGTATATCAGGGGGCATTCTGCTGAGACTGTATATCAGGGGGCATTCTGCGGAGACTGTATATCATGGGGCATTCTGCTGAGACTGTATATCAGGGGGCATTCTGCGGAGACTGTATATCAGGGGGCATTCTGCTGAGACTGCATATCAGGGGCATTCTGCGGAGACTGTATATCGGGGGCATTCCACGGAGACTGTATATCAGGGGGCATTCTGCTGAGACTGTATATCAGGGAGCATTCTGCTGAGACTGTATATCAGGGGGCATTCTGCTGAGACTGCATATCAGGGGGCATTCTGCTGAGACTGCATATCAGGGGGCATTCTGCGGAGACTGTATATCAGGGGGCATTCTGCTGAGACTGTATATCAGGGGGCATTCTGCTGAGACTGTATATCAGGGGGCATTCTGCGGAGACTGTATATCATGGGGCATTCTGCTGACACTGTATATCAGGGGGCATTCTGTGGATACTGTATATCAGGGGGCATTCTGCGGAGACTGTATATCATGGGGCATTCTGCTGAGACTGTATATCAGGGGGCATTCTGCTGAGACTGTATATCAGGGGGCATTCTGCTGAGACTGTATATCAGGGGGCATTCTGTGGAGACTGTATATCAGGGGGCATTCTGCTGAGACTGTATATCAGGGGGCATTCTGCTGAGACTGTATATCAGGGGGCATTCTGCTGAGACTGTATATCAGGGGGCATTCTGCTGAGACTGCATATCAGGGGGCATTCTGCTGAGACTGCATATCAGGGGGCATTCTGCTGAGACTGCATATCAGGGGGCATTCTGCTGAGACTGCATATCAGGGGGCATTCTGCTGAGACTGCATATCAGGGGGCATTCTGCTGAGACTGCATATCAGGGGGCATTCTGCTGAGACTGTATATCAGGGGGCATTCTGCGGAGACTGTATATCAGGGGGCATTCTGTGGAGACTGTATATCAGGGGGCATTCTGCGGAGACTGTATATCAGGGGGCATTCTGTGGAGACTGTATATCAGGGGGCATTCTGTGGAGACTGTATATCAGGGGGCATTCTGCTGAGACTGTATATCAGGGGGCATTCTGCTGAGACTGTATATCAGGGGGCATTCTGCGGAGACTGTATATCATGGGGCATTCTGCTGACACTGTATATCAGGGGGCATTCTGTGGAGACTGTATATCAGGGGGCATTCTGCGGAGACTGTATATCATGGGGCATTCTGCTGACACTGTATATCAGGGGGCATTCTGCTGAGACTGTATATCAGGGGGCATTCTGCTGAGACCGTATATCAGGGGGCATTCTGCGGAGACTGTATATCAGGGGGCATTCTGCTGAGACTGTATATCAGGGGACATTCTGCTGAGACTGTATATCAGGGGGCATTCTGCGGAGACTGTATATCAGGGGGCATTCTGCTGAGACTGCATATCAGGGGCATTCTGCGGAGACTGTATATCAGGGGGCATTCTGCTGAGACCGTATATCAGGGGGCATTCTGCGGAGACTGTATATCAGGGGGCATTCTGCTGAGACAGTATATCAGGGGACATTCTGCTGAGACTGTATATCAGGGGGCATTCTGCGGAGACTGTATATCAGGGGGCATTCTGCTGAGACTGCATATCAGGGGGCATTCTGCTGAGACTGCATATCAGGGGGCATTCTGCTGAGACTGTATATCAGGAGGCATTATGCGGAGACTGTATATCAGGGAGCATTCTGCGGAGACTGTATATCATGGGGCATTCTGCTGAGACTGTATATCAGGGGGCATTCTGCTGAGACTGTATATCAGGGGGCATTCTGTGGAGACTGTATATCAGGGGGCATTCTGTGGAGACTGTATATCAGGGGGCATTCTGCTGAGACTGTATATCATGGGGCATTCTGCTGAGACTGCATATCAGGGGGCATTCTGCTAAGACTGTATATCAGGGAGAATTCTGCGGAGACTGTATATCAGGGGGCATTCTGCAGAGACTGTATATCATGGGGCATTCTGCTGACACTGTATATCAGGGGGCATTCTGCTGAGACTGTATATCAGGGGGCATTCTGCTGAGACTGTATATCAGGGGGCATTCTGCGGAGACTGTATATCAGGGGGCATTCTGCTGAGACTGTATATCAGGGGGCATTCTGCTGAGACTGTATATCAGGGGCATTCTGCGGAGACTGTACATCAGGGGGCATTCTGCTGAGACTGTATATTAGGGGGCATTCTGCTGAGAATGTATATCAGGGGGCATTCTGCGGAGACTGTATATCAGGGGGCATTCTGCTGAGACTGTATATCAGGGGGCATTCTGCTGAGACTGTATATCAGGGGACATTCTGCTGAGACTGTATATCAGGGGGCATTCTGCGGAGACTGTATATCAGGGGGCATTCTGCTGAGACTGCATATCAGGGGCATTCTGCGGAGACTGTATATCGGGGGCATTCCGCGGAGACTGTATATCAGGGGGCATTCTGCTGAGACTGTATATCAGGGGGCATTCTGCTGAGACTGCATATCAGGGGGCATTCTGCTGAGACTGTATATCAGGGGGCATTCTGCTGAGACTGTATATCAGGGGGCATTCTGCTGAGACTGTATATCAGGGGGCATTCTGCTGAGATTGTATATCAGGGGGCATTCTGCTGAGACTGTATATCAGGGGGCATTCTGCTGAGACTGTATATCAGGGGGCATTCTGCTGAGACTGTATATCAGGGGGCATTCTGCTGAGACTGTATATCAGGGGGCATTCTGTGGAGACTGTATATCAGGGGGCATTCTGCTGAGACTGTATATCAGGGGGCATTCTGCTGAGACTGTATATCAGGGGGCATTCTGCGGAGACTGTATATCAGGGGGCATTCTGCGGAGACTATATCAGGGGGCATTCTGCTGAGACTGTATATCAGGGGGCATTCTGCTGAGACTGTATATCAGGAGGCATTATGCGGAGACTGTATATCAGGGAGCATTCTGCGGAGACTGTATATCAGGGGGTATTCTGCTGAGACTGTATATCATGGGGCATTCTGCTGAGACTGCATATCAGGGGGCATTCTGCTGAGACTGTATATCAGGGGGCATTCTGCTGAGACTGTATATCATGGGGCATTCTGCTGAGACTGCATATCAGGGGGCATTCTGCTGAGACTGTATATCAGGGGGCATTCTGCTGAGACTGTATATCAGGGGGCATTCTGCTGAGACTGTATATCAGGGGGCATTCTGCTGAGACTGTATATCAGGGGGCATTCTGTGGAGACTGTATATCAGGGGGCATTCTGCGGAGACTGTATATCATGGGGCATTCTGCTGAGACTGTATATCAGGGGGCATTCTGCTGAGACTGTATATCAGGGGGCATTCTGCTGAGACTGTATATCAGGGGGCATTCTGCGGAGACTGTATATCATGGGGCATTCTGCTGACACTGTATATCAGGGGGCATTCTGTGGAGACTGTATATCAGGGGGCATTCTGCGGAGACTGTATATCATGGGGCATTCTGCTGAGACTGTATATCAGGGGGCATTCTGCTGAGACTGCATATCAGGGGGCATTCTGCTGAGACTGCATATCAGGGGGCATTCTGCTGAGACTGCATATCAGGGGGCATTCTGCTGAGACTGCATATCAGGGGGCATTCTGCTGAGACTGCATATCAGGGGGCATTCTGCTGAGACTGTATATCAGGGGGCATTCTGCGGAGACTGTATATCAGGGGGCATTCTGCTGAGACTGTATATCAGGGGGCATTCTGCTGAGACTGTATATCAGGGGGCATTCTGCGGAGACTGTATATCATGGGGCATTCTGCTGACACTGTATATCAGGGGGCATTCTGTGGAGACTGTATATCAGGGGGCATTCTGCGGAGACTGTATATCATGGGGCATTCTGCTGACACTGTATATCAGGGGGCATTCTGCTGAGACTGTATATCAGGGGGCATTCTGTGGAGACTGTATATCAGGGGGCATTCTGCGGAGACTGTATATCAGGGGGCATTCTGCTGAGACTGTATATCAGGGGGCATTCTGCTGAGACTGTATATCAGGGGCATTCTGCGGAGACTGTACATCAGGGGGCATTCTGCTGAGACTGTATATTAGGGGGCATTCTGCTGAGAATGTATATCAGGGGGCATTCTGCGGAGACTGTATATCAGGGGGCATTCTGCTGAGACTGTATATCAGGGGGCATTCTGCTGAGACTGTATATCAGGGGACATTCTGCTGAGACTGTATATCAGGGGGCATTCTGCGGAGACTGTATATCAGGGGGCATTCTGCTGAGACTGCATATCAGGGGCATTCTGCGGAGACTGTATATCGGGGGCATTCCGCGGAGACTGTATATCAGGGGGCATTCTGCTGAGACTGTATATCAGGGGGCATTCTGCTGAGACTGCATATCAGGGGGCATTCTGCTGAGACTGTATATCAGGGGGCATTCTGCTGAGACTGTATATCAGGGGGCATTCTGCTGAGACTGTATATCAGGGGGCATTCTGCTGAGATTGTATATCAGGGGGCATTCTGCTGAGACTGTATATCAGGGGGCATTCTGCTGAGACTGTATATCAGGGGGCATTCTGCTGAGACTGTATATCAGGGGGCATTCTGCTGAGACTGTATATCAGGGGGCATTCTGTGGAGACTGTATATCAGGGGGCATTCTGCTGAGACTGTATATCAGGGGGCATTCTGCTGAGACTGTATATCAGGGGGCATTCTGCGGAGACTGTATATCAGGGGGCATTCTGCGGAGACTATATCAGGGGGCATTCTGCTGAGACTGTATATCAGGGGGCATTCTGCTGAGACTGTATATCAGGAGGCATTATGCGGAGACTGTATATCAGGGAGCATTCTGCGGAGACTGTATATCAGGGGGTATTCTGCTGAGACTGTATATCAGGGGGCATTCTGCGGAGACTGTATATCAGGGGGCATTCTGCTGAGACTGCATATCAGGGGCATTCTGCGGAGACTGTATATCGGGGGCATTCCGCGGAGACTGTATATCAGGGGGCATTCTGCTGAGACTGTATATCAGGGGGCATTCTGCTGAGACTGCATATCAGGGGGCATTCTGCTGAGACTGTATATCAGGGGGCATTCTGCTGAGACTGTATATCAGGGGGCATTCTGCTGAGACTGTATATCAGGGGGCATTCTGCTGAGATTGTATATCAGGGGGCATTCTGCTGAGACTGTATATCAGGGGGCATTCTGCTGAGACTGTATATCAGGGGGCATTCTGCTGAGACTGTATATCAGGGGGCATTCTGTGGAGACTGTATATCAGGGGGCATTCTGCTGAGACTGTATATCAGGGGGCATTCTGCTGAGACTGTATATCATGGGGCATTCTGCTGAGACTGCATATCAGGGGGCATTCTGCTGAGACTGTATATCAGGGGGCATTCTGCTGAGACTGTATATCAGGGGGCATTCTGCTGAGACTGTATATCAGGGGGCATTCTGCTGAGACTGTATATCAGGGGGCATTCTGTGGAGACTGTATATCAGGGGGCATTCTGCGGAGACTGTATATCATGGGGCATTCTGCTGAGACTGTATATCAGGGGGCATTCTGCTGAGACTGTATATCAGGGGGCATTCTGCTGAGACTGTATATCAGGGGGCATTCTGCGGAGACTGTATATCATGGGGCATTCTGCTGACACTGTATATCAGGGGGCATTCTGTGGAGACTGTATATCAGGGGGCATTCTGCGGAGACTGTATATCATGGGGCATTCTGCTGAGACTGTATATCAGGGGGCATTCTGCTGAGACTGCATATCAGGGGGCATTCTGCTGAGACTGCATATCAGGGGGCATTCTGCTGAGACTGCATATCAGGGGGCATTCTGCTGAGACTGCATATCAGGGGGCATTCTGCTGAGACTGCATATCAGGGGGCATTCTGCTGAGACTGTATATCAGGGGGCATTCTGCGGAGACTGTATATCAGGGGGCATTCTGCTGAGACTGTATATCAGGGGGCATTCTGCTGAGACTGTATATCAGGGGGCATTCTGCGGAGACTGTATATCATGGGGCATTCTGCTGACACTGTATATCAGGGGGCATTCTGTGGAGACTGTATATCAGGGGGCATTCTGCGGAGACTGTATATCATGGGGCATTCTGCTGACACTGTATATCAGGGGGCATTCTGCTGAGACTGTATATCAGGGGGCATTCTGTGGAGACTGTATATCAGGGGGCATTCTGCGGAGACTGTATATCAGGGGGCATTCTGCTGAGACTGTATATCAGGGGGCATTCTGCTGAGACTGTATATCAGGGGCATTCTGCGGAGACTGTACATCAGGGGGCATTCTGCTGAGACTGTATATTAGGGGGCATTCTGCTGAGAATGTATATCAGGGGGCATTCTGCGGAGACTGTATATCAGGGGGCATTCTGCTGAGACTGTATATCAGGGGGCATTCTGCTGAGACTGTATATCAGGGGACATTCTGCTGAGACTGTATATCAGGGGGCATTCTGCGGAGACTGTATATCAGGGGGCATTCTGCTGAGACTGCATATCAGGGGCATTCTGCGGAGACTGTATATCGGGGGCATTCCGCGGAGACTGTATATCAGGGGGCATTCTGCTGAGACTGTATATCAGGGGGCATTCTGCTGAGACTGCATATCAGGGGGCATTCTGCTGAGACTGTATATCAGGGGGCATTCTGCTGAGACTGTATATCAGGGGGCATTCTGCTGAGACTGTATATCAGGGGGCATTCTGCTGAGATTGTATATCAGGGGGCATTCTGCTGAGACTGTATATCAGGGGGCATTCTGCTGAGACTGTATATCAGGGGGCATTCTGCTGAGACTGTATATCAGGGGGCATTCTGCTGAGACTGTATATCAGGGGGCATTCTGTGGAGACTGTATATCAGGGGGCATTCTGCTGAGACTGTATATCAGGGGGCATTCTGCTGAGACTGTATATCAGGGGGCATTCTGCGGAGACTGTATATCAGGGGGCATTCTGCGGAGACTATATCAGGGGGCATTCTGCTGAGACTGTATATCAGGGGGCATTCTGCTGAGACTGTATATCAGGAGGCATTATGCGGAGACTGTATATCAGGGAGCATTCTGCGGAGACTGTATATCAGGGGGTATTCTGCTGAGACTGTATATCATGGGGCATTCTGCTGAGACTGCATATCAGGGGGCATTCTGCTGAGACTGTATATCAGGGGGCATTCTGCTGAGACTGTATATCATGGGGCATTCTGCTGAGACTGCATATCAGGGGGCATTCTGCTGAGACTGTATATCAGGGGGCATTCTGCTGAGACTGTATATCAGGGGGCATTCTGCTGAGACTGTATATCAGGGGGCATTCTGCTGAGACTGTATATCAGGGGGCATTCTGTGGAGACTGTATATCAGGGGGCATTCTGCGGAGACTGTATATCATGGGGCATTCTGCTGAGACTGTATATCAGGGGGCATTCTGCTGAGACTGTATATCAGGGGGCATTCTGCTGAGACTGTATATCAGGGGGCATTCTGCGGAGACTGTATATCATGGGGCATTCTGCTGACACTGTATATCAGGGGGCATTCTGTGGAGACTGTATATCAGGGGGCATTCTGCGGAGACTGTATATCATGGGGCATTCTGCTGAGACTGTATATCAGGGGGCATTCTGCTGAGACTGCATATCAGGGGGCATTCTGCTGAGACTGCATATCAGGGGGCATTCTGCTGAGACTGCATATCAGGGGGCATTCTGCTGAGACTGCATATCAGGGGGCATTCTGCTGAGACTGCATATCAGGGGGCATTCTGCTGAGACTGTATATCAGGGGGCATTCTGCGGAGACTGTATATCAGGGGGCATTCTGCTGAGACTGTATATCAGGGGGCATTCTGCTGAGACTGTATATCAGGGGGCATTCTGCGGAGACTGTATATCATGGGGCATTCTGCTGACACTGTATATCAGGGGGCATTCTGTGGAGACTGTATATCAGGGGGCATTCTGCGGAGACTGTATATCATGGGGCATTCTGCTGACACTGTATATCAGGGGGCATTCTGCTGAGACTGTATATCAGGGGGCATTCTGTGGAGACTGTATATCAGGGGGCATTCTGCGGAGACTGTATATCAGGGGGCATTCTGCTGAGACTGTATATCAGGGGGCATTCTGCTGAGACTGTATATCAGGGGACATTCTGCTGAGACTGTATATCAGGGGGCATTCTGCGGAGACTGTATATCAGGGGGCATTCTGCTGAGACTGCATATCAGGGGCATTCTGCGGAGACTGTATATCGGGGGCATTCCGCGGAGACTGTATATCAGGGGGCATTCTGCTGAGACTGTATATCAGGGGGCATTCTGCTGAGACTGTATATCAGGGGGCATTCTGCTGAGACTGCATATCAGGGGGCATTCTGCTGAGACTGTATATCAGGGGGCATTCTGCGGAGACTGTATATCAGGGGGCATTCTGCTGAGACTGTATATCAGGGGGCATTCTGCTGAGACTGTATATCAGGGGGCATTCTGCTGAGACTGCATATCAGGGGGCATTCTGCTGAGACTGTATATCAGGGGGCATTCTGCTGAGACTGTATATCAGGGGGCATTCTGTGGAAACTGTATATCAGGGGGCATTCTGCTGAGACTGTATATCAGGGGGCATTCTGCTGAGACTGTATATCAGGGGGCATTCTGCGGAGACTGTATATCAGGGGGCATTCTGCGGAGACTATATCAGGGGGCATTCTGCTGAGACTGTATATCAGGGGGCATTCTGCTGAGACTGTATATCAGGGGGCATTCTGCTGAGACTGCATATCAGGGGGCATTCGGCTGAGACTGTATATCAGGGGGCATTCTGCTGAGACTGTATATCAGGAGGCATTATGCGGAGACTGTATATCAGGGGGCATTCTGCGGAGACTGTATATCATGGGGCATTCTGCTGAGACTGTATATCATGGGGCATTCTGCTGAGACTGCATATCAGGGGGCATTCTGCTGAGACTGTATATCAGGGAGCATTCTGCGGAGACTGTATATCAGGGGCATTCTGCAGAGACTGTATATCATGGGGCATTCTGCTGACACTGTATATCAGGGGGCATTCTGCTGAGACTGTATATCAGGGGGCATTCTGTGGAGACTGTATATCAGGGGGCATTCTGCGGAGACTGTATATCATGGGGCATTCTGCTGAGACTGTATATCAGGGGGCATTCTGCTGAGACTGTATATCAGGGGGCATTCTGCTGAGACTGTATATCAGGGGGCATTCTGCGGAGACTGTATATCAGGGGGCATTCTGCTGAGACTGTATATCAGGGGGCATTCTGCTGAGACTGTATATCAGGGGCATTCTGCGGAGACTGTATATCAGGGGGCATTCTGCTGAGACTGCATATCAGGGGGCATTCTGCGTAGACTGTATATCGGGGGCATTCCGCGGAGACTGTATATCAGGGGGCATTCTGCTGAGACTGTATATTAGGGGGCATTCTGCTGAGACTGTGTATCAGGGGGCATTCTGCGGAGACTGTATATCAGGGGGCATTCTGCTGAGACTGTATATCAGGGGGCATTCTGCTGAGACTGTATATCAGGGGACATTCTGCTGAGACTGTATATCAGGGGGCATTCTGCGGAGACTGTATATCAGGGGGCATTCTGCTGAGACTGCATATCAGGGGCATTCTGCGGAGACTGTATATCGGGGGCATTCCGCGGAGACTGTATATCAGGGGGCATTCTGCTGAGACTGTATATCAGGGGGCATTCTGCTGAGACTGCATATCAGGGGGCATTCTGCTGAGACTGTATATCAGGGGGCATTCTGCGGAGACTGTATATCAGGGGGCATTCTGCTGAGATTGTATATCAGGGGGCATTCTGCTGAGACTGTATATCAGGGGGCATTCTGCTGAGACTGTATATCAGGGGACATTCTGCTGAGACTGTATATCAGGGGGCATTCTGCGGAGACTGTATATCAGGGGGCATTCTGCTGAGACTGCATATCAGGGGCATTCTGCGGAGACTGTATATCGGGGGCATTCCGCGGAGACTGTATATCAGGGGGCATTCTGCTGAGACTGTATATCAGGGGGCATTCTGCTGAGACTGCATATCAGGGGGCATTCTGCTGAGACTGTATATCAGGGGGCATTCTGCGGAGACTGTATATCAGGGGGCATTCTGCTGAGATTGTATATCAGGGGGCATTCTGCTGAGACTGTATATCAGGGGGCATTCTGCTGAGACTGTATATCAGGGGGCATTCTGCTGAGACTGTATATCAGGGGGCATTCTGCTGAGACTGTATATCAGGGGGCATTCTGTGGAGACTGTATATCAGGGGGCATTCTGCTGAGACTGTATATCAGGGGGCATTCTGCTGAGACTGTATATCAGGGGGCATTCTGCGGAGACTGTATATCAGGGGGCATTCTGCGGAGACTATATCAGGGGGCATTCTGCTGAGACTGTATATCAGGGGGCATTCTGCTGAGACTGTAAATCAGGAGGCATTATGCGGAGACTGTATATCAGGGAGCATTCTGCGGAGACTGTATATCAGGGGGCATTCTGCTGAGACTGTATATCATGGGGCATTCTGCTGAGACTGTTTATCAGGGGGCATTCTGTGGAGACTGTATATCAGGGGGCATTCTTCGGAGACTGTATATCAGGGGGCATTCTGCTGAGACTGTATATCAGGGGGCATTCTGCTGAGACTGTATATCAGGGGACATTCTGCTGAGACTGTATATCAGGGGGCATTCTGCGGAGACTGTATATCATGGGGCATTCTGCTGAGACTGTATATCAGGGGGCATTCTGCTGAGACTGCATATCAGGGGGCATTCTGCTGAGACTGCATATCAGGGGGCATTCTGCTGAGACTGTATATCAGGGGGCATTCTGCGGAGACTGTATATCAGGGGGCATTCTGCGGAGACTATATCAGGGGGCATTCTGCTGAGACTGTATATCAGGGGGCATTCTGCTGAGACTGTAAATCAGGAGGCATTATGCGGAGACTGTATATCAGGGAGCATTCTGCGGAGACTGTATATCAGGGGGCATTCTGCTGAGACTGTATATCATGGGGCATTCTGCTGAGACTGCATATCAGGGGGCATTCTGCTGAGACTGTATATCAGGGGGCATTCTGCTGAGACTGTATATCATGGGTCATTCTGCTGAGACTGCATATCAGGAGGCATTCTGCTGAGACTGTATATCAGGGGGCATTCTGCTGAGACTGTATATCAGGGGGCATTCTGCTGAGACTGTATATCAGGGGGCATTCTGCTGAGACTGTATATCAGGGGGCATTCTGTGGAGACTGTATATCAGGGGGCATTCTGCGGAGACTGTATATCATGGGGCATTCTGCTGAGACTGTATATCAGGGGGCATTCTGCTGAGACTGTATATCAGGGGGCATTCTGCTGAGACTGTATATCAGGGGCATTCTGCGGAGACTGTATATCATGGGGCATTCTGCTGACACTGTATATCAGGGGGCATTCTGTGGAGACTGTATATCAGGGGGCATTCTGCGGAGACTGTATATCATGGGGCATTCTGCTGACACTGTATATCAGGGGGCATTCTGCTGAGACTGTTTATCAGGGGGCATTCTGTGGAGACTGTATATCAGGGGGCATTCTTCGGAGACTGTATATCAGGGGGCATTCTGCTGAGACTGTATATCAGGGGGCATTCTGCTGAGACTGTATATCAGGGGACATTCTGCTGAGACTGTATATCAGGGGGCATTCTGCGGAGACTGTATATCATGGGGCATTCTGCTGAGACTGTATATCAGGGGGCATTCTGCTGAGACTGTATATCAGGGGGCATTCTGCTGAGACTGTATATCAGGGGGCATTCTGCTGAGACTGTATATCAGGGGGCATTCTGCTATGACTGTATATCAGGGGGCATTCTGCTGAGACTGTATATCAGGGAGCATTCTGCGGAGACTGTATATCAGGGGGCATTCTGCTGAGACTGTATATCAGGGGGCATTCTGCTGAGACTGTATATCAGGGGGCATTCGGCTGAGACTGTATATCAGGGGGCATTCTGCGGAGACTGTATATCAGGGGGCATTCTGCTGAGACTGTATATCAGGGGCATTCTGCAGAGACTGTATATCGGGGGCATTCCGCGGAGACTGTATATCAGGGGGCATTCCGCTGAGACTGTATATCAGGGGGCATTCTGCTGAGACTGTATATCAGGGGGCATTCTGCGGAGACTGTATATCAGGAGGAATTCTGCGGAGACTGTATATCATGGGGCATTCTGCTGAGACTGTATATCAGGGGGCATTCTGCTGAGACTGTATATCAGGGGGCATTCTGCTGAGACTGTATATCAGGGGGCATTCTGAGGAGACTGTATATCAGGGGGCATTCTGCTGAGACTGTATATCAGGGGGCATTCTGCTGAGACTGTTTATCAGGGGGCATTCTGCTGAGACTGTATATCAGGGGGCATTCTGCTGAGACTGCATATCAGGGGGCATTCTGCTGAGACTGCATATCAGGGAGCATTCTGCTGAGACTGCATATCAGGGGGCATTCTGCTGAGACTGTATATCAGGGGGCATTCTGCTGAGACTGCATATCAGGGGGCATTCTGTGGAGACTGTATATCAGGGGGCATTCTGCGGAGACTGTATATCAGGGGGCATTCTGCTGAGACTGTATATCAGGGGGCATTCTGCGGAGACTGTATATCATGGGGCATTCTGCTGACACTGTATATCAGGGGCATTCTGCGGAGACTGTATATCATGGGGCATTCTGCTGACACTGTATATCAGGGGGCATTCTGCTGAGACTATATCAGGGGGCATTCTGCTGAGACTGTATATCAGGGGACATTCTGCTGAGACTGTATATCAGGGGGCATTCTGCGGAGACTGTATATCATGGGGCATTCTGCTGAGACTGTATATCAGGGGGCATTCTGCTGAGACTGTATATCAGGGGGCATTCTGCTGAGACTGTATATCAGGGGGCATTCTGCTGAGACTGTATATCAGGGGGCATTCTGCTGAGACTGTATATCATGGGGCATTCTGCGGAGACTGTATATCATGGGGCATTCTGCTGACACTGTATATCAGGGGGCATTCTGCTGAGACTGTATATCAGGGGGCATTCTGCTGAGACTGTATATCAGGGGGCATTCTGCTGAGACTGTATATCAGGGGGCATTCTGCTGAGACTGCATATCAGGGGGCATTCTGCTGAGACTGCATATCAGGGGGCATTCTGCTGAGACTGCATATCAGGGGGCATTCTGCTGAGACTGTATATCAGGGGGCATTCTGCTGAGACTGCATATCAGGGGGCATTCTGTGGAGACTGTATATCAGGGGGCATTCTGCGGAGACTGTATATCAGGGGGCATTCTGCGGAGACTGCATATCAGGGGGCATTCTGCTGAGACTGCATATCAGGGGGCATTTTGTGGAGACTGTATATCTGGGGGCATTCTGCTGAGACTGTATATTAGGGGGCATTCTGCTGAGACTGTATATCAAGAGGCATTCTGCTGAGACTGTATATCAGGGGGCATTCTGCTGAGACTGTATATCAGGTGTCATTTTGCTAACACTGTTTATTAGGGGGAATTCTGCTGACACTGTTTATTAGGGGGAATTCTTCTGACACTGTTTATTAGGGGGGATTCTGCTGGCAATGTTTATTAGGGGGGATTCTGCTGGCACTGTTTATTAGGGGGCATGCTGCTGGCACTGTAAATATTGGACACTTTGCTTTGCTGGCACAGGGGTAATTCAGCTGGCATCATCCACTACAAAGTACAGTGCAATGCATGTAACTCCGAGGTTATGCTGCAGATTTTCATATCTGCACATTGCTCTGTTCTTCTTTGGTTTCCCTGTGCAAAAGGTATTCAGATCACTTTATAACTTCCGTAAGGCTTTGTTCACATCACGCCTGAGCCTCCAGTCAGATGTATGCAACATATACCTATGAAAGAAGGCTCTGACATATGGCACTGTATAGGCTTACAGTGGCATACGTTTCGCTTAGGCTCCCATGTTTAAACAAAACATGCACCGCGTGGTTAGCTTTTTTTTGTGGGATGCCTCGACTACACTTTTTCATCCAGAAAAAAATACCAACATTTACCAGTCTGACAGAGGCCAAAAATACACTCTCTTGGCCTCTGTCTATGCATACAATTGCCACATACGCAAGGAACGTATATGCCAAACATAGGGCTCAAACGTGATGTAAACAGCCTAACTGTTAACCGAAGAGTCTTCATGCTTTAGTAAAGAAACAGCCGCAAGGTTGACATTCACACTGTACAATTTGAAACAACTCATGATAAAGTTTGGCCAATGCTATCTTTTGTAAGAGGATTCCAATGGTAATCTGCATAATGACTTCAGCCATATACATCCAGCATTAAAGCAGTTGTCTCACTATAAAAAAAAAACAAAAAAAAAACACCCGGATGAGCAGTGGATTACAGTAGATCTGGCTCCTGGGAACTTTCAGCAATTAGCTGATAATGCTGGGGGGAAGCTTTCTCCACCACATATTGCCCCTGCACCGATAAGGGGTTCCCCATATTTGACGTCCATATTTTCCCTAATTGGGTACATGGACAGGGGTTGTCTTCCTGAGACAAACCCTTTAAAGAGGTTGTCTTATCAGTACAAACCCTGTCCATATACCCAATTAGGCATATGGATGTCGTAGAGGAGGTTCCTCTGTCCACAACACCTCCCTATTAGTCAGAGAGGAGAGCTGCTACAAACAGCGGCTGCTACTTTTGAGGACTCGACACGACTATGTATTGCATGGTTGTCCATTCATTTGACTGGAAAGCATGTAATACCACATATCTCCTGCAGTGGCCACTGCAGAAGAGGTTTAAAGCCACCCACAGCTTCTCCCTGGCAATAGTAACTGGCCACCGGGTGTTTCAGCTGCCAGACCCATGTCGATCAGTAGATCGCCGGACGGGTCCGCAGTAAAAGAAGGAGTTATCTGGATTAGACATCCCTATTCATGTGTATACTCGGATGATAATTCATATGATTTTAACTTCCCTGAATACACATCGACATTGCTCTATTTCTCTTTGCTCTTTGAACACTTTGTAGCCTAGAGTGACTATACAACAATAACAACCTAACATTGAAAGCTCGATATCTTGCCCTGTATTTCTTAGCCAATAAATGTATTACTTCAAGTCATTTATTTTGCTACCATTCTAGTTAAACGCTACTAAAACATGAAATATTCACTATGATATCCGAGAATATAATCCTGATTTGTGGCCTTATTCTCCCTGTTTAGAAAGATTGGTATTATAGTCATTTATTGTGCGCTTTATTCCGGACAGAGAAGACATTTCAGTCTCCAAGTGGTTTATTTTGTCATTAAAATGTCTCTGCATCCTGGAAGGAACATGAAGATTTTCTGTTGCAGGAATTAAACATGACAACCTGCCGGCTAGTCATTCAATCCAAACTAATGAATGTCATTTATTTACTGGGAATAGAACTGTCAGGCAATGTTACAACCAAGATCCCTGGCTTTCTTTTAGACACAATGTAACGTCTTACAAATATCATGATTTTTACCGGCTCATTGTCATGCGAACTTTAATTTTATTATGGATCACTTCCTTCTAAAGCCAACAAATTACCAGTAAATAAAATTGACCTGACTATTTTTTTGGCTGTGTTTATTTCTAGTAAAGTTGGATTACAACTATTACAGCTTCTACATCTGCTTTCCAAAAGATCTGAATGGTCAACCTGCCAAGTTACACCCCATTTAACACATAACTAGACAAATTTGCTGTTGAGGAGCTTGAGGAAGCTGTAATGGCAGCCATATGGGTTGCCGCCCAGTTCTAAGGAAGATATAGTTTCAAGAAAAAGTAAGTGAACCATTTGGAATTAGGCCTAATTCACATTACGTTATTTTCCTTCCGTCTGTGGTATATGACGGGAGGAGTCTCGACGTATACCTCCGAGGGAAGGTAGGAACATATCTCACTGTATAGGCAAGTTGAAGCGCTGTGTTCAGGGAAGCCCTAGATGTCACTATCCATATATGGATAGTGGCGTTAAAAAATTTGCAATGCTGGAATCCACGTGGGGCCAGAGCATTGGCAACGCTCAGGCTGGGGATTCCGCTTTTGGAGGGAGCCCTAGACATTACTGTCCATATAAGGACATCCAGTCCCGGAGTCCCCAGCCATAGCGCTACCGATATTCTGGCCAGGGACTCCATAGTTAAAAGCACCTGACATCACTGTCCTTATAAGGACAGTGATTTTATGGGCTTCCCTAAGGCCGGAATCCCTGGGCCGAGTGCACCTGATGCTCCCATGTTAAAAAAAAAAAGTATACTGCACAGGATAGTTTTTTTTTAGCGGCATCCTTCAGGATGGAATAGCGTAGTCTACTATGTTATTCCATGCTGCATAAAAAAGGTATACAGATGAATATCAGCCAGACAGAGGCCAATAGGACACTTTTTTGGCCTTCATCGTGGACATGTTTATCGTGCACGTCTGGAGCTTTTCCAAGGTACACGCTAAACAAAGGGTAAAAACGTGATGTGAATCAGGCCTCACTTGGATTTCTGCATTGATTACTAATAAAATGTGGTCTGATTGTTACGTCACATTATAAACAAACACAATCTAAACTGAACTAATAACACACAAACCATTGTACTGTTCATGTCTTTTATTGAGCACATTGAGTATACATCCACAATGCACGGAGAAAAAATATGTGAACTCTTGTATATAATAACCTGTGGATCCCCCTTTGTAAGTAATCACCTCCACTAAATGTTTCCTGTAGCTGTAAATAAGATTTGCACAGCGTTGAAGAAGAATTTGGACCATTCCTCCCTATAAGGCCGCATTCAGACGACCGTAGTATATGTCCGTGTGACGGCTGTTAAAACAATGATCATCACATGGACGCATGTATTTCAGTGGGGCCGTCCACACGGCCATTGTTTCAACAGACCGTATGAAGGGTCTGTTGAAAAATAGAACATGTCCTATTTTCTTCCGTTTTCACGGATCCCTTGATAGACTCAAGTCTATGGGGATCTGTGAAAACGGGACCCACACAGGTGCAACTCTGAGTTTGCACTCGTTCGTGTCAATCTGGCCTAAATGTGTTTCAGTTCATCAATATTTCAGGGATTTCTTGCGTGCTCAGCCCTCAATAGGTCAGGTCACAGTTTTTCCATAGGGTTAATTTCAGGACTCTGACTTGGCCCTTCTAAAACACAAATCTTTTTTAACCGTTCTTTAGTTGATTTACTTGTGTGCTTTGGGTCACTATCTTGTTACATCTCCTCAGCTTGAGGTCATGGACTGCTGTCCTTACATTCTCCTGTAAAAAAAAATGATATACCTTTCAATTCATTGTTTCTTTAATGATGACAAGGCTTTCTGGCCCTGAGGCAGCCAAGCAACCCAAACCCTTCATACTCCCTCCACCACGTTTCTCAGTTGGGATGAGGTTTTGGTGTTGGTGTGCAGTGTTGTGTATTTGTGCTAAAAAGTTCCACTTTTGTCTCATCTGTCCATAGAACATTTTCCAATAATTGTGGCACATTCAGGAGGTCCTGGGCAGACAGCAGCCGCTTCCTTTGTGGTGTCTTTCCATGACCACCTTTCTATTTCAGTATTTTTCTGGGGGTAAGTTCTCACGTACAAAAAGAAGTGGCTGAATATTACAAGGCTGTTTAAAAAGAAAACAGACTCTGATTTCAAGGCGTTTTTGAAGCTGAAAATGAAGTTTTTTTTATAACTTGAAGCTTATTTTGAGGCTTTCTTTGAGCCGCGTTTTGAGGCGATTTTCAGTGTCAATGGAAAATCAATTCCAAAAACGACTCAAGAGGTGACATGCTGCTTCTTTTTACTAGGCTTACTTTTATGAGGCGTTTTTTAATTTGGAGGCGTAAAAATACACCTCATGTGAACAGCACAGTGTATTTCCCATTTCCCATGTATTTCCCATATGTACCGGCTTATTTTGGAGTGTGAGGCGCAGCTTTTATGCTCCAAAATAAGCCTGAAAATAAGCCGTGTGAACATACCCTAAGGCTTTATTCAGATGACCGGGTGTCAAATCGGCCATGAAAAACTGATGTTTTTTCACGACCGATTTGCACTTGTGCAGACCCGTTTTCATGGATCCCTCATAGATTTGAGTCAATTGAGGGATCCGGGAAAATGGGCAAAAATAGTACATGTCAGGGGTCGTTCTGTTCACACGGTCCGTAAAAAGAACGTCCGTCACACGGCTGAGTTTCCCTGTCGTCTGAATAGGGCCTAAGAGTGCACACATGAACAGACGTTTTTGCAGTTTGTAGGTCTTTTGTTAAAGGGAATGTGTCGCTAGAAAATTATTATTATTTTTTTTTTTTAAACAGTTAGTGTATAAGTGATTAAACATTGTTCTAATTTTTTTAATTTTTTCACGAGTCAGGAAATATTATAAATTAGATTCTAATTTATAACATTTCCCAGTGCTGGTCACTAGATGGAGCAATTCCCAAAATTGCAGCATTGGCATGTGGTAAAGCAACCACATTGCTTTATGCTGCAAAATTTGAGAATAATCACTCGCTCTAGTGAGCTCACAGAATCCCCCCTCCTTTATCCTGGCTAGTGCCGGGAGAAACGAGGGGTTTGAACGGTCTAACCTCCTACACTGTGTGTCGCCATTTTTTGAGCTAACACACAGTGTAGTAGGTTAACATACAGTAGTAAACACACACTAAAACACGTACATACACAGACCTAACTTACCTGCTCCTGCCGGTCCGCTCCGTCTGCTACCTCTGCTCCAAGTGCACAAGTCCGGAAGCCGCGAGCGGAAGTAGTAATCTTACTGTCCGGCCGCGGCTTCCAGTCCACAATAAAATGGCGCCGGATGTCGCTCGGCCGAAGACCTTCAATTTGGACTGTGTGGGAGCGGCGCATGCGCCGTTCCCACACAGACGGCGTACAGCATAGTGGATGGAACGGGGCCCGTTCGCATTCACTATGGGACTGTATGTGCCGTATTCCATGTCTGTATGTGTCATGTGTCGTTAATCGACACATACAGAGATGGAAAAAAAAATGGCAGCCCCCATGGACATGAAAAAGTTAAAAAATAAAAAAAAGTAAAACACAACCACACAAATAAATTAAAAATTTTTAATAAAACACTAAAAGCAAATTGATATAAAAAAAATGTTTTTTCGCGACACTCGTCCTTTAAGTGAAAAGAGCACTTTTTGAAAGGGTGCAGAAGAAGCAGTCACATTCAAGCACTTGTGCCTGAGGGGGTCCCCCTGCTACAAAAAGAAGACACCAGTATTATAAATGGCCCAGGGAAGGAGGGGGGGCCCTGTTACAGATTTGCATTGGGCCCAGAAACACCTCTGAATATACCTCAGGTATCTGTAAATGACATATGTATTTTTGCGGATTCGCAAACTAATTGGCAATACGGTACATGTTCATGAAAGCAACAATGTGTAGATCCAGATAGCCTCATTATCATGCCAAGGAAATGACTCTAATCCTTTTTAATTAGTGATAGACACAGAGCGCATCCTGTCTTACTAAAATATGTGTTAAACCGATAAGGCTTAGCTTCTGTTTTGCTTGTCAATGATGCAGGGATTTCAATACACAACTTAAAGGGAACCTGTAACGTTTAGATTTAAAGTGGATATCCTCCTTGTCTGAGGGCAGCATAAAGAAGTGACAGACACAGCGGTATGTCACCTATTAGGTAATGTGCCATCGTGTCTGTGACTTTAGTAGTTATACTTGGAGTGTGCGGCCAGTGCTGCCAGATTGTGTCCAAGTACATTTATATATTCATGCTCCTCCTGCCCTCTAGACGCTGATTTTATTTAGAAAAAATAATAATTTTGAGATACATCTTTTATGATTGATTGTGGTGCAGAAGGTATAGCTGGGATAATGACTGCTATGGGTCACATTGTTAGAGGGGACCCAGCACTGAACTTCTTTCCCTTGATTGCACCGACACTGTGATAGTGGCTATCCTCAGCTGCCACCAGAGGGAGCTCTCTGCATACAGATTTCTACAGCTTTTATTAAGTTCAATATTAGCTGTATAAATCCATATGCAGTTAGCACCCCCTAGTGGTAGCTGCATGCAGCCAGAATTATATAGTTTATACAGGTATATTATGAAATTAATCAACACCAAAAACAGAATGGTGGACTTTAACTTTAATAAAGGTGAAGTACATTTGGCGGATCTCTCAGCTGAGCTTTGCTATGACTATTGTGTATGTCCTTGGGTATAACAAGTGCTTAAAAAAAAATGTGTGTCCTGGACACTGGAAATATATGCAGGAGAAGAATAAGATATAGGAAAGGAAGTCTGTCATATAGAGTTTCAATAAATACATTTAATTAAATAACTCTTTAGATAATATCAATTTACATTTTAAGGTAAGTAAAAATGCCACTTTTTGTGGTCCTGGTGTTATTAGTATGAAGAATCTTCTGTGATGTTGGGTGGCCTAAGAAAGTCCCTCCAGTTGTTTACGAAGTGCTCACCAGAAGAAAAAAAACAATATTGTAAAAGACAATATTCATTACATCCAAAATGGACACAAAAGTTATTCAGTTTAGGCTCTGTTCACACTGCCATCAGTAGTTCAGAGCCTCTGTGAGCAGTTCCGGTCAGATTTGATGGGAGGAATAGCGAAGGATGCAGCACAATTTTTCCAATTAAAACAAAAGACACCATAACCTAACCCAACGAACCCCATTTTAAGTCAATAGAGACCATTGGGCACTGTTGATGTCTTTCATATGATGGATCTGGAAATACGTTATGGTTTCCATTATAAACACAATTAACACAAGAGTTGAAACAGCGGCCGTCTCACGGACCTATGTAATTCAATTTGGCCGTTCCCACAGCCGTTGTTTCAACCGTGTGAAGGGAAAATAGGACATGTATCTTTTAACCCATCACTCATCCCTCCAAAGACTCTCAACTATGGTGGATGCGTGACATCGCGTCCCGCAGCGCTGAGCACGGATGCACCTCGGACGTGAAAAACTGCAGTTTTTCACATCCCAGATGTGCAGCGCTCGTGTGAATAAGGCGTAAAACACAGATTTTGTGACATACATGGGCACCCCATTTCTCAAATACTTTTGTTATTGAAATTACTTTTTGTCTTGCAAGAAAATATTACAAATTATTACAGAAAATATTTATTGATCCTTTGACACGTGTAATCTGCCCACAAGGCAATGTTTTGTGCAGGTTGAACATTTTGCAAATGATTTCCAGCATCTGTAAGATGTTTCAAATTTGGAATAGGGCTCAAAACGGCTAAGATCAGGTCAATGGTGGCTGCAACTTTAGGACTCATGCACATGGCCGTATTATGGATCCATGCTGTACGGATCAGTATTACGGCACCCATAGACTGCTATTGGTCCATACTATACTTCCGTGTGTCTCCCATTATTTGTTATTATTTTATTATTTATTTAGGCGCAGGAAGTTTTTTTACATGGATTTATGTGAATCCATAAGAAAAAATGGTGGCATTCTTCATTGCATTCTGTATTACAGAGGAACATTACTTCTAGGAGAGAATATGGTGCTTCACGGAGGCATACTGGGTCACATGGAGCGCCATCAGGTTTGTAATATGGACTCTGTATACTGCCATACAGGGCCCATTCCTGAGGCAATTTGATGTGCATAGACACTTAGACCGGGTTCACATGTTGCAGATTTTTTGGCTTTGATTCTGAACCGAAAAGTTGTACAAAAATATAGTAAATGCTAAGAGTTTTTTCTAAACCCCTTGTGCTGTGGAATGTTTCCGTGGTAGTTACAGCAGAGCAAGCATAATCCCACGAGATTACACTGTAAATGACAGGTTACAACGAGATTACGCTTGCTCTGCTGTAACTACCACAGAAATATTAACAAAGTGCTGGGATGGTGAATAGACATCCCGTGGAATGTCTATTCACTGTCTAAACACTTCAGTATCATTAATGTGTTTGTATAAGACAGCACATACTGATCTAAAAGGATCCCTATGAGCTGACTAAATGAATGGAGAGAAGTTTATGACGCTGATTGGTCACTGATTGGTCAGCGTCATACACTCCTCTGTACAACGCCCACTTGGCCTAAAGTAAAAACACGCCCACTTGTCCATTGAGAAACTCATTAGCATAAATCTAAAATCGCTAATAAAGTGGTGAAAATAGATTGTTTTTTTTAAATAAAAAGCACTGCTGTCACCTGCATTACAGCGCCGATCTCCTTATGTAGGAGACAGGACACTTATAATGTGGTGACAAAGCCTCTTTAAAGACTGAGACACACTAAAGGGGATCATAGCAATGTCTTTTAGCACAGATTCAATACATTGTACAAAAACATGTCCATTTCATTGTTGAATTGCCTCTTTTATAGATCTTGTAACCTAGCA
Source organism: Rhinoderma darwinii (assembly GCF_050947455.1). NCBI lineage: Eukaryota > Metazoa > Chordata > Amphibia > Anura > Rhinodermatidae > Rhinoderma > Rhinoderma darwinii. The sequence continues at coordinate 37,754,604 of NC_134691.1, read as the reverse complement.
ATAAGGTCACTTGCAGAACTTAAGCCCAGGCTAAATATTAATGCTTCTAAAGCACATAAATATAAAATGTAAAGAGCGAATATACCATTCTAAATAGCCTATAATAGACCAGAATAGAACACACACAATGGCTTCAGAAGCTCAAGCACAAGCGGTGTCTTTGAAGAAATACTCAGATCCCGGCATTAAATGGAAGTGCCACTGCAGGAAGAGTAATCGTAAATGGAAGTCAAGAGGAATGATTTCACAGATAGGTATGAATGGAGAATTGCTGCCTGCCTATTATACAGCAGTAAAGGGAATGCAAGCAGGAAAGAGAATTGTAATACCAAAGACAGGGTGCAGTTTATACTGGTGCAGCTGACGTGCCTCTCTTCTTTTCGCCATCACCTTTATCAGTAGTACAAGTCTGGTAACCTCTCTGGGACAAAACCAAATGGGCTTCAGGCATAGAACAATTCAATAAAAGGAAAATACTTATAGGTTCTGTTAGTAGATGGGATGTCCAATCTAAATTACTACTACTACTACTACTACTACTACCATCACTTCTACTACTACTACTACTACTACTACTACTACTACTACTACTACTACTACTACTACTACTACTTCTACTACTACCACTTCTACTACTACCACTTCTACTACTACTACCACTTCTAATACTACTACTACTACTACCACTTCTACTACTACCACTTCTACTACTACCACTTCTACGTCTACTACTATTATTAGTACTACTTCTACTACTAACACTACTTCTACTACTACTACCACCACCACTTCTACTACTACTTCTACTACTACTACTACTACCATCGCTTCTACTACTACCACTTCTACTACTACTACTACTTCTACTACTACCACTTCTACTTCTACTTCTATTACTAGTAGTACTTCTACTACTAACACTACTTCTACTACTACTACTACTACTACTACTACCACCACTTCTACTACTACTACTACTACTACTACTACTACTACTACTTCTACTTCTACTACTACTACTAGTAGTACTACTTCTACTACTAACACTTCTACAACTACTACTACTAATACTACTACTACTACTACTACTACTACAACCACTTCTTCTACTACCACTTCTACTACTACTACTACTACCACTTCTACTTCTACTACTACTTCTACTACTACCACCACTTCTACTACCATTACTACTACTTCTACTACTACCACCACTTCTACTACTTCTACTACTACTACTACTACCACTTCTACTACTACGACCACTTCTACTACTACTACCACTTCTACTACTACTACTACTACTACTACTACTACTACTACTTCTACTACTTCTAGTACTACTACCACTTCTACTACTACCACTTCTACTACTACCACTTCTACTACTATCTGTCATGTCCGTGGCTGCGGGCTGTCAGGTTCACTCTTCCCCTAACGGCCGCAGCCATGGGTATGCGAGCGCTGGCCCCAGTCTCCTCCTCAGGAGACGCCAGCGCTCATTTCCAGTCACCTCGGCCGGGTCACGCAGGGTGCGTGCGCACGCTCGTTCCCGCTCTTAAAGGGGCAGCGCGCACACCAGACTTTAATGATTAGTCAGCCAATTAGTGCCCTGGACGATAAGATTTGTCTATGCAAATGGTCTCCCAGTGTTTTCCAGTTCCCAGTGTTTCCTGTATACTGTATCCTGTATCCCGTGCTATCCTGGTCAAGTGCTGCGCTGTGCTGTAGTCGTGATGTGCTGTATTCTACGCCTGTCCTGCTACTCCACGCCTGACGTCTACCCGCTGCCTAGTCCCAGCCAAGCCTGCCTTGCTACTGTCCAAGCTGCCACGGGTACCCTATACAAACTATAGACTTTGACCTGTGCCCTGTTGGCCAGCTGCGATACCGCCAAGGCGGTACGGCCTAGTGGGTCCACGAACCCAATGTGACTCTATCACTTCTACTACTACTACTACTACTACTACTACCACTTCTACAACTAGTATTATTTCTACTACTACTACTACTACTACTACTACTACTACTACTACTTCTACATCTACTACTTCTACTACTACTATAACTTCTACTACTATTACCACTTCTACTACCACTACTACCACTTCTACTTGTACTATTACCACTTCTACTTCTACTACTACTATTTCTACTACTACTACTACTTCTACTACTATTAATAATAATAATAATAATAATAATAATAATAATAATAATAATAATAATACTGTGGGTCCCCTTTGGGACAACCGATTGATGTGGGAGTAATTTTGCTTGTACTGACAGTACATGGGAAAATAAGTATTGCCAGGTTGTCTATTGATTTCTATAAACACCTGTAAAAATATATTCACAAGTAGCACATTTTATGACTGCCCCATACATCTGAATGTTTTTGCAGAAGTCCCTGAACCCCATTTAGATAAAAATAACTGATATTCAGTTCCACAAATTTCTGCAAAAAATATTCCGCATGTAAATATATCCAAATACTCCAGAGCCTGGACATGGCTCTAGGTAATAGAGGAAGGTCAGATTACGGCAGTGTATAAATTATAATAATGTTTTGGATCCATTCTTATCCCTTGACCAAGCACTTATCAAGTATCTATTATAAGACTGTGGGGTTATGCAATGTTTTACTGAGGTACTTTAGAAACACCATAGGAAATGGTTATAAGGATCCACCCTCCATCTACAGAACATGCACAAGTCCACTTGTAATTACATTGTAATCTTTGTTGTTAGCATTGTGCACACAGGACATGTCATCTATAGGGTCGAATAGGTTATTTGTGAATCATCCCATAAGAAGTAGTGGAAAGTGATTGACTCCTAATGGGGTTGTCTTCTGCTGGATCTTTGGAGCCCATTATGTTGTCAGATCCTGGACCAACCGGAACGTCCTCTGGTACTCTGGTGGCCAGTCCAGCCCTGAGCCTTCATACTAAATACACAGAGCTTAGAGTTTTCCTTCTGTCACAACAAATAAATGAGCAAGAATAGATTATAGCTTAGAGCAATAAATCCTTTTCACACAGCTATATACAGAGTAGCATGTTATTCATTTTCTTGCCTAGACTGCAAGAAAAACAACAAAACAGTTGCTCTAGAAATCCCAGGAAGGAGCCTTGTTCTGATATATTTTCATTAAAAAGCATTCTAAATTAAAATGGAAATGAAATTCATAGCCGGAGCAATTTGTCCTAAACATATTCCACGGTCTGACACACATCCCACAGATCACTCAGCTATAGAAAATGACACTGTGGCTTTAAATATATTTTATCACTTTAGGGGGGGCTGTCTCCTTTGAGTTTTTGTTTAGCTATTTTTACATGTTGTAATATTTATTATTTGCATATAAAGAAATAAACATTTGAAAATAATATAATTTAATTTTACTTCTTACGGAAAATATCCCATCAATCTGTTACTTATACTGCTACAATTTTATATTTGAAGGATAGGGTTAAGTTTGGTGAACCTAAATTTATTTTATAGGGAATCGCATTATAAGCAATTGCCTAAAATGTGTCTATTATCGAAATCGCATTCTTAAAAATAGAACAGAATGGTGCCAGGAAAATCAAACTTTCATTGCTGCCTGTGCCATCAGCATACTGGCATTGTGACAACCTCTTTACTTCCTCCATATACACTACCGTTCAAAAGTTTGGGGTCACCCAGACAATTTTGTGTTTTACATGAAAACTCACACTTATATTTATCAAATGAGTTGCAAAATGACTAGAAAATATAGTCAAGACATTGACAAGGTTAGAAACAATGATTTTTATTTGAAATAATAATTTTCTCCTTCAAACTTTGCTTTCGTCAAAGAATGCTCCATTTGCAGCAATTACAGCATTGCAGACCTTTGGCATTCTAGCTGTTAATTTGCTGAGGTAATCGGGAGAAATTTCCCCCCATGCTTCCAGAAGCCCCTCCCACAAGTTGGATTGGCTTGATGGGCACGTCTTGCGTATCATACGGTCAAGCTGCTCCCACAACAGCTCTATGGGGTTGAGATCTGGTGACTGCGCTGGCCACTCCATTACAGATAGAATACCAGCTGCCGGCTTCTTCCCTAAATAGTTCTTGCATAATTTGGAGGTGTGCTTTGGGTCATTGTCCTGTTGTAGGATGAAATTGGCTCCAATCAAGCGCTGTCCACAGGGTATGGCGTTGCAAAATGGAGTGATAGCCTTCCTTATTCAAAATCCGTTTTACCTTGTACAAATCTCCCACTTTACCAGCACCAAAGCAACCCCAGACCATCACATTACCTCCACCATGCTTGACAGATGGCGTCAGGCACTCTTCCAGCATCTTTTCAGTTGTTCTGCGTCTCACAAATGTTCTTCTGTGTGAATCAAACACCTCAAACTTCGATTCGTCTGTCCATAACACTTTTTTCCAATCTTCCTTTCCACAATGTCTGTGTGCTTTTGCCCATATTAATCTTTTCCTTTTATTAGCCAGTCTCAGATATGGCTTTTTCTTTGCCACTCTGCCCTGAAGGCCAGCATCCTGGAGTCGCCTCTTCACTGTAGACGTGGACACTGGCGTTTTGCGGGTACTATTTAATGAAGCTGCCAGTTGAGCACCTGTGAGGCGTCTATTTCTCAAACTAGAGACTCTAATGTACTTGTCTTGTTGCTCAGTTGTGCAGCGGGGCCTCCCACTTCTCTTTCTACTCTGGTTAGAGCCTGTTTGTGCTGTCCTCTGAAGGGAGTAGTACAGTTTCTTGGCAATTTCTCGCATGAAATAGCCTTCATTTCTAAGAACAAGAATAGACTGTCGAGTTTCACATGAAAGCTCTCTTTTTCTAGCCATTTTGAGAGTTTAATCGAACCCACAAATGTAATGCTCCAGATTCTCAACTAGCTCAAAGGAAGGTCAGTTTTATAGCTCCTCTAAACAGCAAAACTGTTTACAGCGGTGCTAACATAATTGCACAAGGGTTTTCAAGTGTTTTCTAATCATCCATTAGCCTTCTAACACAGTTAGCAAACACAATGTACCATTAGAACACTGGAGTGATGGTTGCTGGAAATGGGCCTCTATACATCTATGTAGATATTGCATTAAAAACCAGACGTTTGCAGCTAGAATAGTCATTTAGCACATTAACAATGTATAGAGTGTAGTTCTGATTAATTTAATGTTATCTTCATTGAAATAAACTGTGCTTTTCTTGCAAAAATAAGGAAATTTCTAAGTGACCCCAAACTTTTGAACGGTAGTGTATATTATTTAAAGTGTCTCCTATGTACACCTTTGATCGTGTGTGTGTATATATATATATATATATATATATATATATATATATATATATACACATATATATGTAAATGTGTACCAGTGTGTTTGGTGCAACTTCCTAAATTCTCTTTATTAAACATAATTTTTACTTTTTGAGATTCAGCTGCTTTGTATCCTGCATATAGAGCAGCTTTATCTAGAGCTGAAACCTGTGCCTGTCAGGTCAGCGGCACTGACGGGTTCAGTGACAGTGGGTCATGCGTGTCTCTTAACATGCAGAATCCAGCTGTTACCGATTACATCTAAGTTCATAACTTATATGTGATCGATAACAGGTGGATCCTCCTGCATGTCAGATACATGTCAGGAGAACCCGTTAGTCCGAGTGACCTGACAGATACATGTTTCAGCACTAGATACAGCTGCTCTATATGCAGGATACAAAGCAGCTGAATCTCAAAAAGTAAAAATTATGTTTAATAAAGAGTATTTAGGAAGTTGCCCCAAACACACTAAAAACACAATTTTATATATATATAGAAATGTACATAGCCTTTAAGGCCCAACTTTGCATTGATTAGATCATTGCCTCTTTACTACTGCAAGTTGCTGGGGTTATACTGTTGGTAAGGTAAGATTTTGCGTGGCCGTATGCTGCTCTATATGGCGCCTTATGCAAAGCATTACACCTAAGGTAGCATAGCTCTGTAATACGGCAGTCAATGGAGCATACTACAATTTTCTTCTGTTGGGTTTATATGGAATACAACAGAAAAATCCTCTTTTTGCCTCCGTATGAAATCAGAGCATTAAGGCCAGGTCAATATGGGACGGATTTGCTAACAGGTTTTTCTCTTTTTCAGAAAATAAAAGTATACTCTCCTTACCAATCCCCTGTTGCTCCCGTGGTGATGCTTCCCAGATCCCCTGCCAGACTCTGTCCAGCTGCCTCCAGCGATGACGTGTCGACACGTGAGATGACATGTCATCGATGGATGCCGGTAAACAGAGACCGGCGGGGGATCTGGGAAGCATCACCATAGGAGCGGTAGGGGATTGGTAAGGTGAGTATATTGTTTTACTTTCTAATTATAAACAAAACTCGCACTTGCACATTTTGGTGCCGATCCGCTTATAAGCCGCAGCAAAATCTGCGTCACCAGGGTATGATTGCAGATTTTAAAACCCACAACAAATCCGTGCTCACTCCGCGACAGGAATTGACATGCTTCTGATTTTAAGGAACGTACCGCAGGTCAATATGCGAGCTGAAACTATCCGCAGTGTGTGGATGAAATTTGTTAATATCTCTGTACAATTCTGAGGTTGTATGGAGTCAATAATTTTCCTATAAAATCTAAAAAAATGTAAAAAGTGCAATATCCTTTTAAGTATCAGACTGAAAAGGTTGGATATTGATGCCTTACAGTCATTTAGAAAATTGTAATGAAGGTTTTTGCCTGTGCACCAAAGTACATAACAAAACACCTACAACAGGTCACTAGACACAAAATCCAATATAATAGCAAGTGTGAGTCACGAAGGTACAGCCAGGGCTCATCAGAAGAGGCAGCTGCTCTGGTCCAGGGTTCCTGGCAGCCCGGCTCTAAATCTGGTTATATGCTCATTCTGCAGGAGAACCAGTGATGCTCATTTGGAGACATTTGTCTTCCTTTTTAATTTGGCGCTGATTAGGAGCCATTTTTACTAATTGTTTTTAGGCGTTTGTTTCTTTTACTTTAAAGTGGAAATTCAGTAAACACGATCTTCTGATCTGTCATAGATACATGTGAGAAGATCACAGCAGGGGCGTAACTAGGAAAGACTGGGCCCCATAGCAAACTTTTGACTGGGGCCCCCGCTCCCCTGGGTGTCACACAACCCCCCCTTGTAGATAGTGCCTTTTTTACAGCCTCCCCCTGTAGATAACGCCATACAGCCCCCCCTGTAGATAACACCATACAGCCCCCTCTGTAGATAACGCCATACACCCCCTCTGTAGATAACGCCATACAGCCCCCTGTAGATAACGCCATACAGACCCCCTGTAGATAACGCCATACAGAACCCCCCTGTAGATAACACCATACAGAACCCCCCCTGTAGATAACGCCATACAGAAACCCTCTGTAGATAACGCCATACAGCCCCCCTGTAGATAACGCCATACAGAACCCCCCTGTAGATAACACCATACAGAACCCCCCCTGTAGATAACGCCATACAGAAACCCTCTGTAGATAACGCCATACAGCCCCCCCTGTAGATAACGCTATACAGCCCCCGCTGTAGGTAACGCCATACAGCCCCCCTTGTAGGTAACGCTATACAGCCCCCCTGTAGATAACGCCATAAAGACCCCCCTGTAGGTAACGCTATACAGCCCCCCCTGTAGGTAACGCTATACAGCCCCCCTGTAGGTAACGCCATACAGAACCCCCCCTGTAGGTAACGCTATACAGACCCCCCTGCAGCCTCCAGCCATGGTGGGGGCCCGTGCCGGCGGAGACACGGGCCCCCTCATGCCGCGGGCCCCATAGCAGCCGCTACGGCTGCTACAGCGGTAGTTACGCCACTGGATCACAGTGGTGAAGTTTGTGAACTCAGACCGTTACTGAGAAATCCTTTCATTCTAGAAATCAGTGATGGTCTGAGATGAGAGACTTCATGTATGTGATCCTCTAGCATGGGTCTATGACTGCGTTTACACTATACTAAAACTTTTGCTGTTCAGTACGCACAGCAGTGAGGACTGAACTCTTCACAGACCTTAAGGAGGCTCTGTCACCACATTATAAGTGCCCTATCTCCTACATAATGTGATTGGCGCTGTAATGTAGATAACAACAGTGGTTTTTATCTATAAAAACTATAAATTTTGACCAAGTTATGACCTATTTTGGATTTATTTTAATGACTTTCTTAATGCCCAACTGGGCATTTTTTAGCTTTTGACCAAGTGGGCGTTGTAAAGAGAAGTGTATGACGCTGACCAATCAGCATCATACAATTCTCTCCATCCATGTACTCAGCACATAGTGATCTTGCGAGATCACGATGTGCTGTCACTTACTCACGCATTAACTTTACTGAAGTGTCTTGACAGTGAATAGACATCGCTTCCAGCCAGGACGCTATGTCTATTCACAATCCCAACACTTCGGTAACGTTTGTGTGTCACTTACTCACACAGCACATCGAGATCACGCTGTGCTGTCATTTACAGTGTGATCTCGCGAGATCACACTTGCTGTCATTAAGTCCCACACAAACGTTACCAAAGTGTCAGGATTGTGCAGAAAAAGGGGAGTTGAAACCAGCGCTGAGAGTGCAAAATCTGTTAAAAACGGGAATCTTCTTCCAAGTTTTAATGTATCTTTGTTAAAAACAAAACAATGAACTATGAAAAAATAGTGGTGACGGGCAGGTAATGTCCAAGGTACAGAGAGTGATGAGGAGATAGGCGGTAGCCTACGCGTTTCAGACCCCTGCTGGGTCCTTAGTCATGGCCATTTTCATAGTTCATTGTTTTGTTTTTAACAAAGATACATTAAAACTTGGAAGAAGATTCCCGTTTTTAACAGATTTTGCACTCTCAGCGCTGGTTTCAACTCCCCTTTTTCTGCTGTTTCCCTTGCGTGTGCCGACACGAGGATCCGTGCGCTGACTACCATACCCTACTTGTGACAAGGTGAGCTGGAGGATATTCCCCATTTTTTCTGTCAGGATTGTGAATAGACATCCCGTCCTGGCTTGAAGCAATGTCTATTCACTGTCAAGACACTTCAGTAAAGTTAATGTGTGAGTAAGTGACAGCACATCGTGATCTCGCAAGATCACTATGTGCTGAGTACATGAATGGAGAGAAGTGTATGACACTGATTGGTCACTGATTGGTCAGTGTCATAGACTTCTCTATACAACGCACACTTGGTCAAAAGCTAAAAAATGCCCAGTTGGGCATTAAGAAAGTCATTAGCATAAATCTAAAATTGCTCATAACTTGGTCAAAATTGATTGTTTTTCTAAATAAAAAAACACTGCTGTTATCTACATTACAGCACCGATCACATTATGTAGAAGATAGGCCACTTATAATGTGGTGACAGAGCCTCTTTAAAGGGGTAACCCCACCACATCAACTCATGACCTATCTACAGGATAGGTATTAAGTGTTTGATCGCTGGGACCTCCACCTATCAAGATAACGGGTGTCCTGAGCCTACTGAACAAACAGAGCAGTGGATGAGCATGTGTGCGACTTCCAGTAATCAATGTGCGACCGCTGCTCCATTCATTCAGGGGACTCGGGACCACCATTCTCTTGATTGGAGGGGGTCCCAGCGATCAAACAAATATTACCTATCCTGTGGACAGGTGATAAGTTGATGTGGTGGGATAACCCCTTTAAAAGGGAATTGTCTCAAGAATTTGATTTTAGTTCAATTAGGGCTTGTCCACACACAACGTAATTGCTGCAGAAAATTTCTGCAGTAATTCCGTTGAAAAATGCAGACATTAAGCTGTGGCAAAAACGCACCATTTCCTGCAATTTTTACGGCAGAAAATGGTGCGTATTTTGCTGCGTTTTTCACAATGCTGGAAGATGGAGACATCTCCTCTGAAAAACGCAACAATTCTGGCCACTTTACGCAGCAGGAATTGACATGCTGCGGTCCGAAAAATACGCACCGCAGCACCGAGCATGGAGTAACAGGGGAGCTGCATATGAGCCTGATCTGTCTGTATAATGTTACTATCCTGCCTTATCTAGGCCTCCAGAAATAAAATGACATACTTCCCAACATTTAAATCCCCATTTGTGGGAAATTTGAAGCCACTGCTCTGTGGCTTGAATAACAAGTGGTTTGTATATTAAGTGGAGTTCCAAAAACCGGAGTTCAAAAGAGGAGTTAAAGCCCAAGTAAGTGCTCTTCTACTTCTTTATCTTTTTGATTAACACCTGTTCGCTGTTTTTTTGTAACTGGGATAATGGACAGCAAGATTGGAGGTTTTCTTCAGTGCACAGTTTGCCATATGTATGCACGACTGGAGCCGGAGTTCCAGGGTGAATATCTCTGTGGCAGATGTGAGCATATTGTTCACCTGGAAGCTCGTATTAGAGATCTGGAGGAGCAGAATGCAACACTGAGGAGGATAGACAATTTTGAACGGAGCTTGCTGCTCACAGAGCATGCAGTTAGTGGGTTACAACTGGAGGGTGAAGACATGGGTGAGCAGGATCAGGTAAGTAGCTGGGTTAATGTAGTTAGGGGCAGTAGAAAGGGGTCAAAGACAAGGAAGGCCGATCCGGTTTCTGACATTCCAGGCAAAATTGCCAAGTTGGGTGATGATGCGAGGGTGTCAGTCTCAGAAATGGCAGCCCTAGTGGATACTGATCTCCCTAACAGCCGGGAGAACAGCCCAGCTAGTAGTCGGCGGGATGGTAATGCAGGTAAGCCAAGACAATTGATAGTCGTAGGGGATTCTATAATCAGGAAGACGGATAGAATTATTTGTCGCCAAGACCACCTCAACCGAATGGTTTGCTGTCTCCCTGGTGCCAGGGTTCGGCATGTGGTGGAACGGGTGGACAAATTGCTGGGAGGGGCTGGTGATGATCCAGCTGTCGTGGTCCATGTCGGTACCAACGACAGAATAAATGGTAGGTGGAGGAGCCTTAAGAATAATTTTAAAGAACTAGGCTACAAGCTGAAGGTAAGGACCTCCAAGGTTGTATTCTAAGGAATACTGCCTGTGCCATGCGCATCACAGGAAAGACAGCGGGAGCTTAGGGAGTTAAATGCATGGCTGAAGTCTTGGTGTAGAGGAGAAGGATTTGTGTTCCTAGAGCACTGGGCTGACTTTTCATTGGGGTACAAACTGTATTCTGCAGATGATTTGCACCTAAATGGAAGGGGGTCCGCTGTGCTGGGGGAGAGAATTCTAGCTGGGGTGGCGGAGTATTTAAACTAGGGCTGAGGAGGGAGGTCAATGTAGAAAAAAAAGGGGTAGCCAGGTTAGAGAGGGGTCAGACTATTTTGGTGGGGGGAGAAACAGAATGTGGGGAGAGGACTAGACAACAAGATAAGGAGATCCTTTCGTTACAAAACATCAGTGTAAATAAAAAGGACCGATTAATGTCAAATCACATTTCTGATAATAAAAGTGAAAAACTGACAGGCAAGTTAAAGTGTATGTTCACAAATGCCAGAAGTCTAGCAAGCAAAATGGGGGAGCTGGAGGCCTTGATACTGGAAGAAAATATAGATATAGTTGGTGTTGCTGAAACATGGCTGGACTCTTCACATGACTGGGCTGTAAATCTACAAGGTTTTACACTTTTTCGTAAAGACAGGACAAATAGGAAAGGTGGTGGTGTATGTCTGTATGTGAGAAGTGATATGAAGGCGAGTGTGAAAGAGACAATAGTGGGTGAAGACTGTGAGGAGGTTGAAACCTTGTGGGTGGAACTAGAAAGGGAGGTAAACACTGAAAAAATTACTTTTGGTGTAATCTATAGACCCCCCAATATAACTGAGGAGATGGAAGGTCAGCTATATAAACAGATGGAGCGGGCTGCACAGGCGGGTACTGTAGTGATAATGGGAGATTTTAATTTCCGGGATATTAATTGGTGTCATGGTTCGGCTTCAACTGCAAAGGGGAGACATTTCCTCAACCTGTTGCAGGAAAATTTTATGGGCCAGTTTGTGGAAGACCCGACTAGAGGTGAAGCTCTGTTGGATCTGGTCATTTCTAATAATGCAGATCTTGTTGGGAATGTCAATGTTCGTGAAAACCTCGGTAACAGTGATCACAATATAGTTACATTTTACCTATACTGTAAAAAACAAACGCAGGCTGGGAGGGCAAAAACATTTAATTTTAAGAAAGCCAATTTCCCCAGGATGAGGGCTGCAATTCAGGATATAGACTGGGAAGAACTAATGTCAAATAATGGAACAAATGATAAATGGGAGATTTTCAAATCTACTTTGAGTTATTATAGTGCAAAATTTATTCCTACAGGTAATAAGTATAAACGACTCAAATTAAACCCCACATGGCTTACACCTTCTGTGAAAGGGGCAATACATGACAAAAAAAGGGCATTTAAAAAATACAAATCTGAGGGTACAGCTGTAGCCTTTGTAAAATATAAAGAGCTTAATAAAATCTGTAAAAATGTAATAAAATTAGCAAAAATACAAAATGAAAGGCAGGTGGCCAGGGATAGTAAAACAAATCCCAAAAAATTCTTCAAGCATATAAATGCAAAAAAGCCAAGGTCTGAACATGTAGGACCCCTAGATAATGGTAATGGGGAGTTGATCACAGGGGATCAAGAGAAGGCAGAGTTACTAAATGGGTTCTTTAGCTCTGTATATACAACAGAAGAAAGAGCAGCTGAGTGCTGTTAATATATCAGTTGATATACTGAATTGGATGAATGTAGAGATGGTCCAAGCTAAATTAAATAAAATAAATGTGCACAAGGCCCCGGGACCAGATGGGTTACACCCTAGAGTTCTTAAAGAGCTTAGTTCAGTTATTTCTGTCCCCCTTTTCATAATATTCAGAGAATCTCTAGTGACTGGTATAGTGCCAAGGGACTGGCGCAGGGCAAATGTGGTGCCTATTTTCAAAAAGGGCTCTAGGTCTTCCCCGGGTAATTATAGACCAGTAAGCTTAACATCCATCGTGGGGAAAATGTTTGAGGGGCTATTGAGGGACTATATACAGGATTATGTGACAATAAATAGCATTATAAGTGACAGCCAGCACGGTTTTACTAAGGACAGAAGTTGTCAAACTAACCTAATCTGTTTTTATGAAGAGGTGAGCAGAAGTCTAGACAGAGGGGCCGCTGTGGATTTAGAGTTTTTGGACTTTGCAAAGGCATTTGACACTGTCCCCCATAGACGCCTAATGGGTAAATTAAGGACTCTATAGGTTTAGAAAATATAGTTTGTAATTGGATTGAGAATTGGCTCAAGGACCGTATCCAGAGAGTTGTGGTCAATGATTCCTTCTCTGAATGGTCACCGGTTATAAGTGGTGTACCCCAGGGTTCAGTGCTGGGACCACTATTATTCAACTTATTTATTAATGATATAGAGGAAGGGATTAATAGCACTATTTCTATTTTTGCAGATGACACCAAGCTATGTAATATAGTTCAGACTATGGAAGATGTTCATGAATTACAGGCAGATTTAAACAAACTAAGTGTTTGGGCGTCCACTTGGCAGATGAAGTTTAATGTAGATAAATGTAAAGTTATGCATCTGGGTACCAACAACCTGCATGCATCATATGTCCTAGGGGGCGCTACACTGGCGGATTCACTTGTTGAGAAGGATCTGGGTGTACTTGTAAATCATAAACTCAATAACAGCATGCAGTGTCAATCAGCTGCTTCAAAGGCCAGCAGGATATTGTCGTGTATTAAAAGAGGCATGGACTCACGGGACAGGGATGTAATAATGCCACTTTACAAAGCATTAGTGAGGCCTCATCTAGAATATGCAGTTCAGTTCTGGGCTCCAGTTCATAGAAAGGATGCCCTGGAGTTGGAAAAAATACAAAGAAGAGCAACGAAGATAATAAGGGGCAAGGAGAATCTAAGTTATGAGGAAAGATTAAAAGAATGAAACCTATTTAGCCTTGAAAAAAGACGACTAAGGGGGGACATGATTAACATATATAAATATATTAATGGCACATACAAAAAATATGGTGAAATCCTGTTCCTTGTAAAACCCCCTCAAAAAAAAAGGGGGCACTCCCTCCGTCTGGAGAAAAAAAGGTTCAAGCTGCAGAGGCGACAAGCCTTCTTTACAGTAAGAACGGTGAATTTATGGAATAGTCACCGCAGGAGCTGGTCACAGCAGGGACAGTAGATGGCTTTAAAAAAGGGTTAGATAATTTCCTAGAACAAAAAAATATTAGCTCCTATGTGTAGAAATTTTTCCTTCCCTTTTCCCTTCCCTTGGTTGAACTTGATGGACATGTGTCTTTTTTCAGCCGTACTAACTATGTAACTATGTAACTATGTAACACATGCTTAATCCACCAGGGAATGCCCCCGTAAAAAAATCCCCAAAAATTACACTTTTTGAGCCCACATGCATATACCCTGCACCCTTAGAGGTCTGTTTCACTGGACCATCCCAAGATAAACAGGACAGTAGGGTGGTATACAATCGAGAATTTATCATTTAATCCCATGTCCTCTAATGACAATGAGATGACTCTGCTTTTTTCTTCCATTCTATACAGCAAAGGTGATAAGTGAGCTACATAGAATAGAAATAGTCAGCTGCTCTTGTGGCCGTGTGAAAACTGGAACTGTTAAAAGAACAGTAGGAATTGAAAAGTGCTTTTTTAGCTTAAAGTTATTTGTTTAAAGTAGATATCCCCTTCAAATGTAACAAACATTTATATGCCCCATACCAAAGATTAAAATGGGCCAACCTTCTGGTGCTGGTAAACACCACCACACCCAAAGCCACCAGGGAATGGATCATATGTCCTGTGCAGAGGGCTCTCACCACTTCTTAAAATACGGGATGCAGCTAACCTGTACTGTGCTCCTTTTCCCCAGGGGCCACATAGTAGTCTCATGGGCAACTGTACTTGTGCCCCTGCATTCATGTACATCAGTGAGCACCAGACATCAATGAATTTTTTATGGCCCAAAATTTGTGATCATAATGTTAGGCATTGGGGAGCCAGATTAAAACTACAGGTCCTTCTACACTATGACAATCACTCATGACCGAAATTGTGTCTTTTTCAGACCCATGACGATATGGGTCATGGTTCGGGTCTTGCATTAATCATTAGGGCAGTGGATATCTCTTTAAAAATTCATATATCTTTGATAAAGAAATGGAAGATTGTATTACTAAATGACTTGACAGTAAAATATATAGACATCTATGTATTTTACTAAATTCAGACTTGGTATTAATTATTGAGGGAGAGCCGACAGCTGGAGACTAGGTATGGAGCTGTGTGCTCAGAATATGTAATGTACCAAATCAAATAACCTGCACTCCTGCCCCATCTGTGATCGATGGCACATGGAACATATCTTACACGGACACATTGTGGAGAAATGCTTCCAATGTTAGACAGGAATAGTATGTATATTATTCTTTTATTATTATTATTATTATTATTATTATTATTATTATTATTAATGTTGTTTTCCTTCTTTTTTATATATTTTATTTTTCTTTATAATTCTTTGTCAAAGATTGTGGAAGACAGAAAGAAAAAAGAATATATCTTAGATTCATTATGTCGGTTTTATATCTATCTTTCTTATGTCTTTCTACAAACTTACTACCTGTCTACTGATCTCTCTATCCCGTTATCATTGACAGTATCTATCTATCTATCTATCTATCTATCTATCTATCTATCAATCTATCTCATATCTATCTATCTATCTATCTATCTATCTATCTATCTATCAATCTATCTCATATCTATCTATCTATCTATCTATCTATCTAATAAAATCCAAAAATGTTATGTTATTTAAATGATTTTATTGAATTTGGAGCGTGTTCTGTTCCTGAGGAGTTGCACCCACCGTATACTGGTGCTGCTGGATATGTTTGTTTAACTATCTATCTATCTATCTATCTATCTATCTATCTATCTATCTCATATCTATCTATCGCATATCTATCTATCTATCTATCTATCTATCTATCTATCTATCTATCTATCTATCTATCTATCTATCTATCTCATATCTATCTATCACATATCTATCTATCTATCTCATATCTATCTATCTATCTATCTAGCTATCTATCTATCTATCTATCTATCTATCTATCTATCTATCTATCTATCTCATATCTATCTCATATCTATCTATCTATCGCATATCTATCGCATATCTATCTATCTATCTATCTATCTATCTATCTATCTATCTATCTAATATCTATCTATCTCATATCTATCTATCTCATATCTATCTATCTCATATCTATCTATCTATCTATCAATCTATCTATCTCATATATATCTATCTATCTATCTATCTATCTATCTATCTATCTATCTAATATCTATCTAATATCTATCTATCTATCTATCTATCTATCTATCTATCTATCTATCTATCTATCTATCTATCTATCTATCTATCTATCTAATATCTATCTATCTAATATCTATCTATCTATCTATCTATCTATCTATCTATCTATCTATCTATCTATCTATCTATCTATCTATCTATCTATCTATCTATCTATCTATCTATCTAACTATTGTAGTTGAGGCTGAACATTTTGTAAGAACTGAAGTACGCTGAGGCATGGCTAGCTGAAACTTTTATTGCTTGCTATTACAGAACACACATGGGACAGCTTACACTGCACTAAACTGATGGGTTTTTTTCTATGGCAATAAAAAGCTCAATTCCTGCAGAGGTTTTAGTCTAGTACAAATATATTCATCAATAATAAGTGCATCGGGAAAAGGTGTTGCCTAGTTTTGCTTTTTGTCACGTAGTGATTAAGTGCCTTGTATTCGGATGTGAATAGTCGTCCTCAATGCAAAGCGGAATTTTAATTTGTTTATTTTATGCTGTTTGCTGGTTGGAATTAAAAGTAATGACTCGCTCTCCTTAGCAAATTACAATTAAATAAAATGTGGGTTTTCTTTTCTTGTCTTGGGATTAAATTGTGAATTATATGTTGCAAACATGTAATTAGTATTATTGACAGCAAATTTTTGCTATGTCTGTTAGGTTCAAATTAACGAAGTAATAATAATATGGTTGTACAGATGTAGCCATCTTGATCTTGACATTTAACGCATTAAATACACGGTGTCGAGAAACTAACTTTTATTTTTTCAATGGCTATTTTTGTCTGATATCACACTGCAGCAAGTTATCAGAGTCAAGATAAACTTGTCTACATCTGTACATAAAGATGATGGGCCCCATAGCAAACATTAAAATGGGTCCCCCTTCTGGTGCTGAAACTACCGCACTCCTAACCCGCTGAGACAGGAAGACTTGATGATTGCTTGTCCCTTATCTCCTTCTATGATGTTTGGATTGAGTCCCCAAACTCTTGTTTGCTACTAGGGTATAAAGAGAGGTTCTCACCATACATTAAAGTAACGCATGAGACCAACCTGGGCTGAGCCCCCTCCCCTCAGGGGCCCAATAGCAGCAGAGACTGCCTCTATGGTGGGTACAGCCTAGTAATGGTGAAGGTATAGGACAAAATGTGTGTAACGTTGACCAAATACCAAAAATTCAGGCTCCGCTCCCAATACCAACTCTGGGACATGGCTGCTGAGCACTATCCAGCAAAGGGATTACTTTCTACGTATACGTCTCCTGATAATAGTCAAGCCATGGAGAAAGTCTGGCTGAAGAATACAGGAGCTCTACATAACTTAGAACTTCAGCTGATGCAGAGCTGGCCATACACATTAGACGTATGTCGGATGAACACGGTTGAGCTGAACATGCGTGTGTATCGAGGAGTCGGGAGGATTAGCTGTCGGCCGAATAATAGTTCAACCAACATCTATATACAGTATATGGCCAGCTTAATACTTTGGGAGGTGTTGAGGAAAGAATTAAAGTGT
Source organism: Rhinoderma darwinii (assembly GCF_050947455.1). Taxonomy (NCBI): domain Eukaryota; kingdom Metazoa; phylum Chordata; class Amphibia; order Anura; family Rhinodermatidae; genus Rhinoderma; species Rhinoderma darwinii. The sequence continues at coordinate 37,736,691 of NC_134691.1, read as the reverse complement.
AGCTAAACGTTTTACAAACTTCTGACATGTCATAGTGACTTGTCAGAAGTTTTGATTGGTGGGGGTCCGAGCATTGAGACCCCCACCAATCGCTAGAACGAAGAAGCTGAAGAGTTCGTGTGAGTGCTCAGCTGCTTTGTGTTTGTTCGGCTTTTTCCGGAAATAAATGTATCGGAGTACGGGCTCAATAGAAAGTGTATGAGCCCGTATTCCGGTATATCGGCTTTCCGGAAAAAGCCGAACAGACACGAAGCGGCTGAGCGCTCATACGAGCGATTCAGCTGCTTCATTCTAGCGATTGGTGGGGGTCTCAGTGCTCGGACCCCCACCAATCCAAACTTTTGACATGTCACTATGACATGTTAGAAGTTTGTCAAACGTTTAGCTACACTTTAACTCCATGCAGAAGCTGAATTCATAGTGTTTGTCAAGCTCTGCACTGGTGATTATACATGATCTCCAAACTGATATAGTCACTGTTATACAAGCCGTTATAGATTGCAGGATATCAAAGGCAAATGATCAAAGGATTTTTGAAGAGTGGTTTCCAAATCTGTTACTGCCCACGGATGTGATGGCGTAGAGCCTCTACCTCACCACCCTGCATTATACTCACTATGCCAACTTTCTACATGTAATACTGTACATCACTTGTCTCTACATAGGATGGTTAAAGGGTTAGTGATCACATGCCTTTTAATATCCCTCATGGTCTAGAGTGGTTTAGAAGTTAATATCTAAAATCTCTGGTGCTCTGGCGTGGTATTAGGTTTAGTGGTAATATCGCTGTTAGTGTAGGGTGGTTATGGGTTATCCTTAGAGGTATAGAGTGGGTTAAATATGAAAAAAAACAGTAAATGGGTTAAGGGTATTATCTGTGGTGGTATTGGACAGTAAAGAGCCACAGTGTACATATCATTTCATTTTATTTGCTCTAAATAGGTGAAACCGTGAGTTATTTCATGAAATATCTTTGGAGGGATGCGTTTTATGTACTTTTTTAAATACAGAGCTCCAAATCACCTTTCACCTCTTCACACCTATAGCATTATAAAATGATAAAATAATTTGTACCTTCAACTACCACTAGAGGGAGCCCACTGCTTATGTATTTATACTTCTATCATTGCACTCAATACTAGCTGCAGACATCCAAATGCAGTGTACGGAACTCCCTCTAGTGGCAGCTGCGGGAAGAAAGAATTTTATGGTGCTAGGAACCCCTTTTGTGCCCTTTTATTTATTTTTACCATAATAATGATTAAAGAGTTTGTCTCCCTAGAATAAATCACCTGCAAACAAACGTCCTTAAATTGTCACCTTCTGTTCAGTAGTTAAAAACTATTTTCTTAGTTATATCTCTTTCTAGGAAAGCTGGGTGACAATTATGACCATTATGGCAGCCATTGCAGCTCTCACCGGGGTTGTCATTCAGCTTATCCAGAGTCCTAAATAGCAAATCTACCTATTTGAGCAGATACTAGGCACATTTCACGTTCCGGGGTCTGGTAAAGCTGGGTGATGAGACCATGACAGTTGTAATGACCTTAGTGGCTATTATATATTAACATAAATGATAGTTTTGGATAGTAATAACGTATAATTTATGCTAAAAATATCACAGTACATTTTTTAGATTGATTGTAATCACCCTGATAGATGTACGGGCTATTGAACCGCGTTATAATTTATTGCTTTTCTAATATTAGATGTTTCAATCCCACGTTTAGCCGTTTTCCCTGCCCGCCATGTGTGCTGATGTATACAGTTTAAGCTACATATTTTATAATCTAATTCGCTGAGACAACTTCACAATTTTTTCAGATTTTCAGCGCACTAACAAATCACCAGACACGAGGCATGAACCCGTATGACTGTACAGTGTGGGACTCATTTATGTGTATAGTCATTATTTTATCGCCTGCCATAAAAGATGTACAGTTAACCATAAAACCGTTTTATTTTATGACTTACTTATAGTATTCTCCCTCCAAATCTTGGCATCTGAGACGGAGATTTTACTTTGATTCCCTTTTTATTAACAGCCAAGACCCATATCTGCAAAATCCTCCTGTATTATATATTGCATTAGGGTGGGGGGGTTGACACTTTGCTGCTTTTTTATTAGTATATTTTTTTATTAGGTCCACACTTCCGTTTTTAATGTAGGACGATTCATAGTAGTTGAACAATGTGTTACCTTGCATAGGACTGCAGGTAAAGAACATTCTCTCAAAAGTGGTTGTCGACCTAAGGATAGGCCATCAATTTTAAAGAACTGGATAACACCTTTAAATGATAAAATCATGGTTGTCTGCAGCTTCCACTAGAGGGAGCTTAGAAGCTTAATGTATACTGTTTTATTATGGAGTTGAATAAATAAATAGTATACATTTAGCACCTAAGCTCTCCGTAGTGGTGGCTGCAGGGAGGTAGAATTTTATGATGGTTTATGTCTATGTAGGGGATTTATACTTCACTTATATGGACACTAACTTTTCATATAACTTATGCTAATCTAATAATATACCTGATTTATATCAACTTTCTAATTTACTTACTGTTAAAATATTGTTGTTTTATCCATGTAAATTTTTGTGGAGTTACTGCCACTGGGTGTCTCCCTTCCTTTAAGCAAAATCTATCTTTAGTTACAGATCAGAAGAGATGGCCAGTGAAAAGTGTGGGTGTGTCTCTTCACTGCCTGTCCATAGAAGTCTAAGGAGAGAGGAGGGGGAGCAGAGAGAGGAGACATAGACACATTGACCATACAAGTCTATGGAGAGGGGAGGGGGAGCAGGAAGAGGGAGCAGAAAGAGCGGTAGTCAGACCCAGACACACTGCCCATACAAGTCTATGAAGAGGGGAGAAGTAAACAGGAGCAGGGTGAGAAAAAAAAATACACAGACATGAGATGCAGCTTCCTGGTAAGTATTTTATCTCACGCCAGTGCTGGATTTTCAGCTGCACTTGTCTGAACTGTTGTATAATCTCCTCCATGCTGTAGCAGCAGATATGTTTGTGTGTGTGATAGAGATAGGAGAGCAGGATTCTCCTCTATGTGTCCTGTGTATAGAAGTCACGATAGCAGTTAGGCTCCACCCACTAACTCAGAGACAACTGAGAATTAAAGATAGAGACTGCAGAAGGGAAAACTGCTAAATAATACAGAATACAAGTCATATAATGGCCAAACATTGTGTTATTCCTTATGTACACACATATGGCATCTTCTTCTGAAAAGTCACCTGAAAAGCTAGGTATGCTTTAAACTAAGTAAGTTATCATGATAAAAAAAAAATTTGAAACTAGATCACAATTTTAGCTCTGCTACACTAGTATATTGGGTAATCACATTTTCAGCACATAGAGTGAAATCAAATTCCTTCACCCTATCAACAGACATAGGATGTTTTATACCAGACTATAACTGTTGAACAAATCAGGATTATACAGACCATTATAAGCAGTGGTAGCCTGTACTCTGCTCATGGTCCTTCAGGGCATCAGTGAGAATGGGATTTCCCTATGAAATATACCTGTAGCCATTTTAGACCCTATGCACGGGATCATTTTTGGGCTTCATGTAACAAGGATCCTGTATATGGTGGTCATGCATTTCAATGAAGCCATGGATACTGCTGTAGAAACATATGCTGGATATGGGGACCAAGTTTTTTTCTAGAAGGACCGTGATACAGAATCCTGAATTACGAGGTTTGTGAGGCCTTAGATTGAGCCTGGTCAGATCACGTAGTGTATTGGAAAGCTGTAGCATTTCTATGCTTTACTGATACAACTGCACTATGCGCATTTTAATAGGCTCCACTGTGATCCTTTTGGATGAAAGTTCCAACTTAATTAGTCAATCGGTCAATATGGATGTTCACATTTGATGTCAGCCACTCTCATCAATTCTCCGGCAGTTCAATAAAATAGACTAATAGAGTGAGTGATTGACTTGTTACCGGTGGGAAGTGTAGAGTAAGACTGGAGGGGTCGGACAAGGTAAAGTGACAATGCACCTACGCCATTTATAGGTTAGAGACATCAATGGAAAGTGCAATCAGTCTAGATGGGGCAATTGTTACCACAGAAATCGTTAAACTTTACAAATGCAATAAAGAGTAGGAATATAGCACTTTGGGAATGGTGAGAGAGAGAGAGAGAGAGAGAGAGAGAGGTGTATGGGGTTAAAGGAAGACTAAAGGAGCGAATGGTTCACTGAGCATCTAAGGCAGTTCTTACCTGATGCTTGTGCTTAAAGGGGTTTTCCAGCTAGTAAAAACTGATGGCCTATCCACAGGAAAGGCCATCATTAGCTGATGGGTCAGGGTCCGACTCTCGGGACCCCCGCCGATCAGCTGTTTTGAAGGGGGTGCAGCGCTCGTATGAGCGCTGCTTCCCCTTAAAAAATTTTTTGCTCACTGTGAATATTCGACACGCATTTAAGGGTTATTCACAGGTATTGTAGCCTTTTCTCCAATTCACTTCAATAGAAGAAGGCTGCAATACCTGTGAATCGCCGCTAAATGCATGTTAATCAGTTATCAGTTCGATTTTATACATTGATCTCAATAATAAAACAATATGCAGTAGGCTCTGAAGCGCTCTCTAGTGGTGGTAGGCAGACAGAACTTAACTCTATTGGAAAGATTTATTAAGATCGGCGATTCCTAATTAATGTGTTGCATCTTACTTCAACGAATCATTTATTAAGAGGTGAATGCCTCTTAATAAATGTGACGGAAATTTTTGCCGCCCGTGCACTACAATTGTGGCGCAACTATTCCCCCCTTCTCATTGTACAGAAAATAACAAATAAGTATTCTCACCTCACCGCTCCTCTTCTTCCCTTCGGGTCCCCGCAGGCTCCCTTACGATGCCAAGGCTCATACACGGTCCTGATGCTTCCCGGCGTCAGTTCTTTCTTTGAGGAGGGTGTGGAAAGCATTCTATTTTTTATTGACCAATGGGGATAGGGGGTTGTCTGATGGGGAAAAAAGTCAAATCTGAGGGGACAAGGGGTGCGAATTTTCTACGCCAGAAAACTGTTGAATAGACGTTGATAAATTCCCCCATTGTTTTTCCAGGTGATTTGGAGCTTTGTAAAAAGAAAAATTGAGCTGTGACCGTTATAAAAATATATAACTAAAAAATTAGCACCAAATTTTCGACCAAAAAATAACATGATGATAAAATGTGAAGATGTCCTTTAAAGGGGTTATGTGGGGACCGAGACGTATTAGCATTATGTGAGTACACACTGCAGTATGTGAGTGCACACGCTAGTATACATTTCGGTCCCCCTGTCACGCTGATTGTGAGATTTTCATAGATTTTTATAGCGCTGCCGGGGTACCGGAAATCTAGTTGCACAGCCTTCCTTCATGACGACACGACTCTTCATCATGTGACCGGCCCCGCTGTACTCCATGTAATCGATGTACTACTGCTACATTAAATACATAGAGTAGAGCGGGGCCGGTCACATGACGACGAGTCGTGTCGTTATAAAAGAAGACTGCGCAACTAGACTTCCGGTCCCCTGCCAGCGCTATAAAAATCTATGAAAATCTCACAATCAACGTGACGAGGGACCGGAATGTATATTAGTGAGTGTACTCACATACTGCAGTGACTACACTGCTAATAATATTCGGTCCCACATGACCCCTTTAAGTTTAGTACAGAATACTGCACATTGCCTGTTTTTAAAACAATTACTTCCCAGAATGCAAAACCCAAGAGCAAGGAGTGTGGAGAAATTTAAGTTCACGAGTCAGTAGACTTATAGACAGGGGGTCATGGCTCTATTTTTCTGTTACAAATTCTCGTTATAGTCATAGAGCTAGATGATAAAATTCTGCCTACCTGCAGCAACCACAAGGGGGAGCTCACTACATACATAATTATTAATGAATTCAATGGGAGCTGTATACGTTGCCTCTGAGTCCTCATCTATTAGGAGAGGGCGCTGCTGTTTACATAACCTCTCATACATATCCATTAAGCGATCTGGACACATGTGCGGCCATTATCTCCACTTCATCTCCTCCTGTGGATATGCTATACATCTATCTCTATTTTTGGATATGCTATACATGTCTGAAGTTAGTAAATGTGCCTTTAAGTCCTCATTTACACGACCATAGTCGTGTGCACGGTCCGTGATTACAGCACGGACAGCCCGAGAAGTGTCATCCACGGGTTGTAATGATGGGGGTAAGGAAACAGACAAGTGAGCCCTAATCTACCCGCCACTCAGTCCCTGCCTAATTGCAACGACCCGCCCTAGGCGACGGGGTACAACTGGGCGACGGTCCCTACGCTCAATAAGTGCACGACAGACAAACAGACAAGGGTACACAGTAGCAAGGGAAAAGGGGCAGTTGCCCACGGCAACACCGTGAGCAACAAGAGTGGTGAACAAGCCGAGTCAAACCAGGAGTGTACGAGATACCAAATGCAGAGAAGGAGAGAAGTGAACAAGCCGAGTCAAACCAGGAGTGTACGAGGTACCAAACGCAGAGCAGGAGAGTAGTCAGTAAGCCAGGGTCAATATGAAGCAGGGTCAAATGGATCAAGAAGCTGCAGCAGGGCCAGGAAACAAAACGAGAAGAATCACAAGCAAGGAGGAACAGGAAAGGCAGTTATAAATAGACAGAGGGCGGGAGCTAGCTCCGTCTGGCCAGGCTATGATAGGCTCTCCCACTCCTAAGCCTGCCATCCTGAGTGGTGGAAGATGGAGTCAGTCTCACAGACATAGAAGCAGGTGCGGACTGATTACCTATGGGCGTTGATACAGAAGCTGTGCCTGGCAGATCCTTAACACGGGTCATCTACAATCACGGAACGTGCAAATGCGGCCCGTAATATTACTTGTCCTATTTTTTTGTGGTCCAGGCTCCCAGACAATGCACGGACCGTGGAAACCGCGGTCATGTGCATTGGCCTATAGGATAGAATGTGTTCTATACTATCCAAAAACATACCAATTTAGATTGTGAGCCCCAATGGGGACAGTAAAAAAGAGGACCACTGTACAGCGCTGCGTAATATGTTGGCGCTATATAAGTAACTGAAATAAATAAATAAATAAAATATCCGCACTTGGGGCTATGCAATTGTGGATAGTATGCGGCCACAAAACTACGGTCGTGTGCATGAGGCCTAATGCTATGGCTGTACAGTGAACATCGGAGCTCTAACCCCTATAAAGGTTTGTTATGAAATTACTTAACACAGAATTCTGTATATTTTAAAGGTGGACTTTTAGGGCATGACCACACATGGCGGAATTCCTCCGCAACTGTCCGCATCAATGCCGCACCTAATCCGGGTTGCGGATTACGGCTGCGGATCTGCACAAAATGTGCAGAAAATTGATGCGGACTAGATGCTGCGGACTGCGGGAAAAGTGCTTCCCTTCTCCCTATCAGTGCAGGATAGAGAGAAGGGACAGCACTTTCCCTAGTGAAAGTAAAAGAAATTCATACTTACCGCCCGTTGTCTTTATGACGCGTCCCTCCTTCGGCATCCAGCCCGACCTCCCTGGATGACGCGCCAGTCCATGTGACCGCTGCAGCCTGTGCTTGGCCTGTGATTGGCTGCAGCCGTCACTTACACTGAAACGTCATCCTGGGAGGCCGGACTGGAGACAGAAACAGGGAGTTCTCGGTAAGTACGAACTTCATTTTTTTTTACAGATACATGTATATTGGGATCGGTAGTCACTGTCCCGGGTGCAGAAACAGTTACTGCCGATCGCTTAACTCTTTCAGCACCCTGGACAGTGACTATTTACTGACGTCTCCTAGCAACGCTCCCGTCATTACGGGAGCCCCATTGACTTCCTCAGTCTGGCTGTAGACCTAGAAATACATAGGTCCAGCCAGAATGAAGAAATGTCAAGTTAAAAAAGCAAGACGCATCCGCAGCACACATGACATGTGCATGACAGCTGCGGACTTCATTGCGGAACTTTGAATCTCCATTGAAGTCAATGGAGAAATTCCGCCATGAGTCCGCCACTGCTCCGCAACAGACAGAGCATGCTGCGGACACCAAATTCCGCTCCGCAGCCTATGCTCCGCAGCGGAATTGTACGCATCGTGTAAACGAACACTGCTAAATTAAAGTGAAAGTCAATGGAGAAACGGCTCCGCTGCGGATTAACGCTGCGGAGTGTCCGCAGCGGAATTTAAGTGAAATTCCGCCATGTGTGAACCCGCCCTTAATTTAATTTAATGAAGGTGTGTAGTGGAAATACAACTTTATTTAATTATGAAGTATGATTTTTCATGATATGCGGGTGCCAACTCCCACGACATTTACCAGTGCCGTTCCGTTCTAGAAAATAATGTATGGACCCTTTTTTCACTTGGCAGATGGCTGAGTTTAGGGATGGATTGATCATTTGGGCATTGGGGCAATGCATGGAGTCCCACGGCCAGTGGGGGCCGACTGCCAAAAACAAATACAAAGGTGATGTTAGTGATAAGCGCTCTTTATATTCAATTTGTTAACCCATCCCCAGTGCTGCATGGATCCATAACTTCATTGTTAAACAAAGTTGTTCTCCTATGTGTGATCCGATATTTTCTCTTTGTCGTCTGCCTTGTTGTGTAAATACTGTGCTCCTTCTACCATAATCAGCAGTGTTGTGTGTGTTGCAGAACAATTTATCATAAAGTTTGTAATGGAAATATATAAATAGTTTTGGTATAACAGAGAGAGGGACTAAAACATGGTTTTCCAACCTGTGGCTCTCCAGCTGTTGCGGAACTACAACTTTCAGCATACCCTTAAAGGGAATGTGTCGCGAATTAAACCTTTTTTTTTTTAAGTAAGTTACTTATTTCAATTGTATTTTTTAAGTTTTTTGCTGTATTTTTTTTTTTTCTTCCGTATGGTGGAAAGTATTAAAAATTAAATAATAATTTGATATGTTTTCCTATGTTGGCCACCAGAGGGAGCACTTCCCAGAATTACAGCAAGGTGAATAAGGCAAAGCAACCTGACTCACAGCTGCTGTAAATGTGGAAGGGAATCTCACCCCCCCCCCCCCCCTACAAGCCAGGAAGTGGTGTCTTCTAATTGCTAAGCAGTGTTCCGGCTGCCATTTTGGGTGTGATTGTACAAATGGCAGCTGGAAGAAGTTATAGGACACACCAAAATGCTAAGCGTATGTTCACACGCTTACTAAACAAAGGGAAAACAGCTCCTGATTTTCAGCCATTTTTTAATCAAACTAATTTTTTACGGCCGTTTTTGGAGCTATTTTTCTATAGAGTCAATGAAAAACAGCTCCAAAAACGTCCCAAGAAGTGATATGCATTTCTTTTTGGCGGGCGTCTTTTTACGTGCCGTTTTTGGAAATCGGCCACATAAAAAACGCCCCGTCGGAACAAAACGCCGTATTTCCTATTGAAACCAATCGGCAGATGTTTGTAGGCGTTCTGCTTCCGATTTTTCAGCCGTTTTTTGGGACGTTCACGGCCCGAAAAATGGCTGAAAACACTGCGTGTGAACATACCCTTAGAATGATGAAAGTGAAGTGAATAACTTTTTACACGGCGTGTATTTGACAAGTTTTTTTTGCGCATTTTACGTGCCAAAAACCGCATCAAAACACGCTTGATTACGCTTGATTTTGCATGTTTGGGGGGATTTGTGTACTCGCCGCTGATTCTTCAAAACAGCTGATAAGCGGCTTTGAAGGATCAGCGGCGCCTGTGCATACTCTGCTGCACAAAAATAGGACACAGCTCTGCTGCGCACACTACACACACAGCTTTGCTGCGCGAGCGCACACACACACTCAGCACTGCTACACACACACACACTCAGCTCTGCTGCACAGACACACACACAACACTGCTACACACAGACACACACTCAGCACTGCTACATACAGACAGAAAAACCTATAGAGGAAGAGGTCAAGTACACTCACATAATGTGTAATAGAAAAAAACTTCTTTATTGACAAAATAGAGACACAAACAATTAAAAATGAGTCATACAATGTAAAAAAGGCGTCAGCCCATACAGGATACATGAAATGGTATTGGGACATAAACATATATCATAGAGACCCAGGATTTGATGCTAGTATCAGTGGCAAGCTGAATATATATATCATATAAGGAACAGTATTCTTGTAAAGTGCTAATGTGCAAAGATAAAGCGCTTCCGGTATGGACAGCACCATTTACTGGTATCAGAAGGTATAATCAGTAAAATAGATTACAAAGCAGGACAATACAGACAAGACTGGTGTATGCAATGTACAGCCTAAATCCAATGACCAAGCAGCCACAAGATCCCAGACCACAGATGATGGTACGTACCCAGATTCATGTAACCGTATGGAGGAGACGCCAGACCTGACGCGCGTTTCGGCGAAGGCATTCGATTATACTGATTATACCTTCTGATACCAGTAAATGGTGCTGTCCATACCGGAAGCGCTTTATCTTTGCACATTAGCACTTTACAAGAATACTGTTCCTTACATGATATATATATTCAGCTTGCCACTGATACTAGCATCAAATCCTGGGTCTCTATGATATATGTTTATGTCCCAATACCATTTCATGTATCCTGTATGGGCTGACGCCTTTTTTACATTGTATGACTCTTTTTTAATTGTTTGTGTCTCTATTTTGTCAATAAAGAAGTTTTTTTCTATTCCACATTATGTGAGTGTACTTGACCTCTTCCTCTATAGGTTTTTCAGTATATTTATGGTCAGAGTACCAGGTTATATTGGGGTTATGTGTATGATTTTCCATTTCTATATAGCTGTGGTTACCTATGTCATTTTGACTGCTATCGATATTTTCATACAAAAAAGATATCTATATTGTTTTCATCAAATTGGAATTCGTACTATTTATGCATGTGTACAAATTGGTTATCTATACATACAGACACACACACACACACACACACACACACAGCACTGAAACATACAGACACACACTCAGCTCTGCTGCACACAGACACACACACAGCACTGCTACATACAGACACACACACACACACACACACACACACACTCAGCACTGCTATAGACAAACACAGCACTGCTACACACAGACGCACACAGCACTGCTATACACAGACACACACACTCAGCACTGCTACATACAGACACACTCAGCTCTGCTGCACACAGACACAAAGGCACTGCTACACACACACACACTCAGCACTGCTACATACAGACACACTCAGCTCTGCTGCACACAGACGCACACAGCACTGCTGCACAGACACACACACACACAGCACTGCTCTACACACACACACACACACACACACACACTCAACACTGCTACACACAGACACACACACTCAGCACTGCTACACACAGACACACACACACTCAGCACGGCTACATACAGACACACATTCAGCTTTGCTGCACACAGACACACACACAGCACTGCTACACACACACACACACACACACACACACTCAGCACTGCTCCATACAGACGCATAATCAGCTCTGCTGCACACAGACACACAATGCACTGCTACACACACACACTCAGCACTACTACACGCAGACACACACTCAGCTCTGCTGCACACAGAAACACACAGCACTACTACACACACACACTACATACAGACACACACACAGTTACAGCAGGTGTGTGGGGAGGCCACCGTGGGGGGCTACCACGGGGGTTCGCGGGGGGGGGTCACGAGAGCGGGGGTCTGTGAGAGAGAGAGAGAGAGGGACAGACAGCGCTTGTTAGAGCATGCTGGGAGTTGTAGTTTCCTAAAATAATAAGTCTACAGATATTGATTGCTCAAGGTAAGCCTAGAATATTAGACTACAGAATCTCGCGCTAATGCTCAAGTATAAATAAGGGTATGTTACCACAGGTCGGATATGTTGCATCCAACCTACCGTAGAACCCACAGGGAATTTTGGCTGAAAAACCGCACCAAATTGTGGTGTCGATTTTAGGACGGAATTGGCGCTGCGGAAAACAGGTCAGAAAAAAAAAACGAATACTTACCGCACTAGCGTACCACGGAGGCATAAATGTAACCTCATTCTGAGTCACCCTCTTCTCACCAATTGCGGGTATAAATATTCTCGTGTTAAGAAGCAGTTATTCTATAACTAGCTGCATCTACACACAGAAAGTTCTTTCCAGATTAGACATTCAGGACATGAATTTATTCAGCTCTACAGATGTCCCCCAAAATACTTGCAATTCATGCAAAGAGGTAGAACTGGGATGGGGTGTAGATTAGAAAGTTGCCCCTATCCTGACTCTAAGCTTTGGCACTACATTATTTTAGTTGAGTTATCTGTTTTAGTAAATACTTGTATTGCCTATGAAATAACAATGCTGGTGCATCATTCCTTAAAACTTTTCATTGTGTCGTTCCTCTGCTATTCTTCCTGTAAATGTATGATTGGACAATGTCAGAATGTGTTGGAATAAGCCTTATTAACAACACCCATATTCATACATTTCCAGGAGGAATAGCAGAATAAATAGGTACAAATAAAAATGGCATATCTCAATTTGGCACTTCTCGATACACATGTTAGACACATTTCACTTCCTTACGTCGCCTCATTGCATTTTATGACTTCTATTAGCTGTGCCCCTTTTCTGGACACTTTCATTAGGTGTAAAAGAGTGACTAAAACACATTGTAAAATTGGAAGAAATTCTGACAGATCTGGCACATTTTGCTTAGTAAATCTCCCGTCTTATTTATAATGTGCTTTTTAGATTTATCCACCTTTGATCAAATGTTTTTTGCTCCGCATGAATTCTGCTTTACTAGATTTGATTTCTTCAGTATATTGATGTAATTATACTAATTTACTCAATATGCCTGAAAAGTAATTAGTGCAAAGCAAAGGAGGAATGTAAGAAGAGCCGCGGTGCCAAACAAAACAAAAACAAAATTACATGTTGTGTATGTAAACAATCAGAATACCCACGAGATGTTATGACACATTGTAACAGCTTTAAAAACTCAACTCCACATAACTTATCATAAGGAA